>NC_140951.1:53817904-54417904 GCF_014529385.1 Adiantum capillus-veneris | reverse complement strand
TCACCTTGCGCAAGCTATAGGTCCAAAGGGACAAGCAAAGAAGTCTGAAGAGAGAGATTCACGACCTAGGAGAGTCTTGCAATGTTGGAATTGCGGTGAGTCTGGACATGGGATGTATAATTGTCCTTGGCCTCGTGGGGAGCCAGGGAGACCTAACTTGAATTACCCAGTGATGAATGCAAGTGAAGGAACTCGTCAACAACCAAGGCTTCTACAAAGACCAAATGGACCAAGAACACCTCCACAAGGAGTAGAAGCAAATGGCATTAAGCGCGGCCGCCGAGGAAAAGGTAAAGAGAAAGAAGGTGTCACATCACAGAGTGACCATGGACGAGGCAAGAAGGCAAAGGAGACCAAGGTAGCTAAGAGGACTCGACGTCGTATCAATCTCCAAGACTTCCCTCTTGGACATGGTATGGCTCCATACAACCTGTTGGAAGACATGCGAGGTAAGGGTCCTGATATCTCATGGCCTCAGTTTCTTGCATTATGCCCACAAGTTAGGAGGGATTTAACAAAGGTAGTTAGCACTAGGAGAAAGGTAAAAGAGAGTGTTCCTGTTGTAAAAATTGCACATGTTGAAATGAACGAGGATATTACACCTATGCTAGATTATTACATCAAAGGAAGATTGGTTAGGAAAGGTCTAGTGGATGGGGGTGTACAAATTTGCATCATGACAGAGGGGCTCATGCAAAGACTAGGCATGCACATCCATGAGACACCTGAAATTAAAGTCAAGATGGCAAACAATAGCAAGGCTAGGTGCATAGACATTTGTAAAAAATTTTTTGTGGAGGCCTTTGGCATTAAGAAGGCAGTGGATTTCTATGTCATGTCTACCAAAGGAAATGGTTACCCATTTATCCTAGGAAGACCATGGCTAATGAAAATGCGAGCTTTGCAGGATTGGGAGAGTGGAAAGCTAATTTGTAGGAATGACAATCATAATAAGGTTGTCTTTGACATGAAGGAGCAACGCCAAGAGGAGCTCCATGAAGAATCATCTCAAAGTGAGACGGAAGAAGATTGGACTGATAACACTTTAGAAGAAGAAAGTAGCGGCAGCATTACTGAAGAGGAGTCTTCCATTGAGGTCATGGGGGTAAGTTTTAAGCCAAACAACCAGGAGACCTCTTGTCGAGGTTTGGAAGAGGTAGGTAATCAAGAGAACCAAAAAGTGGAAGATGAAAGAATGCTAGAAGGTATGTTTTTTACAACACTTACAAAGGATGAAAGAGAGAAGCTCAAAGGTGTGTTAAGGAAATTTCCTAGGCTTTTTGCTAAAGACTACACCGATGTGCGTGGAGTAGATGTTGTTCAACACAAAATTGAGTTGAAGCTAGAGGCCACACCTAAGGCTCAGAAGCTACGAAGGCTAGGAGTCATCAAGGAGCAGGCTTTACTCAAGGAGGTAAGAACGCTTCTAGCAGCAGGTTTCATTTATCCAGTGGAGAATTCAGAGTGGGTCTCTCCCATTGTTGTCACTCCTAAGAAAAAAGGGCAAGTGGAGGGTGTGTGTGGATTACCGTTGTCAGGAGTTTTTCTGAGCAAGGGATTGCGCATATGTACATACACATGCATGGTGCATCGAATAAAGGATTACCCAATTTCCATAGCCAGGTGGTTACGTGGGGCCCACGTGTGTACAGGTAGGACAGGGTGTACATAGTGCATCGATTTTCACTATTATCAGTACTAGTGTGTTTTTCCTACAATAAGAAGGATTTGGTAGCGCGTAAAACTTCTCGAGGAAGCTATCCGCGGGCCGACGACATGAGGTAAGCAGGTGCGTCGAATGGCATCTAGTGGCGTCAAGAGGCCGAATGGGGTCAATACTTGCACGTGGATGAGTATGGACACAATGTGGATGTTTTCTTGTGATAATTATGTAGAAAGGTCATCATGAGGACCATATTCTGGGGCCACTTCACATGGTGGTGGGATGCATTATTGAAAAAAGCTGAGTGCCAGGTGTGCGGATGATGCAAAAAGGTGACAACTATGCACTACGTGGTCAGTTTTTGGCCTGTTCGGGGTCAGTTTGAGGTCATCTAAAAGGCCAAGGGTGCCCAAGTAATAAAGCTAAGTGTGGGACTGAAAAAACTGAGAGAAGACCAGAAAAAACGTGGAGAAGAGAGGAGGAGCAGCCGCAACTGTGTTTTTTGCCCATTTTGGAGTCTGTTTTGGCCGTAAACTGCTCATCCGAGGTTGGATTTGAGCACTTTGACATTGTAGACTGGGGTTTTGGGCCGTTTCGGACGCGATGGCGCTGTCCATTTTGCCAAATTCCTCACTCTTTTTCTGCTATTTTTCTGTGTAATCTTCTCCGGTGAGTGAAGCCTCTGCTTAACTTTGTAGTTGTATCTGGTGTATTTCCTCTATACTGTGTAAACTATTTGACCCATTGGTGTTGGGCTGAGCTTCATTGAGTCTAAAAAACAGCAATTTTCCTCCTTTGAGCTAAATTGAGAGTGTGTGTGTGAGTGTGTATTTGTGAGTGTTGAGTGGGCAAGTGGGAAATCTCTCTCTTCTCGCTCCGTCTGTGTGTTTCCTGTCTCGGCCAGGCTGGTTGTGTAAGCCGAGTGGTGCCCCATAATGTGTGTGTGTATCATCCCAAGAGTGTGTTTCGGGTCATTATAGAGGCGTTGTGTGTGTTCCCATCCCGCTCACCATTCTTTTGGCGCCCCCACGGAGGATCTTCTTCGAGTACCTTCTGCTTCGAGCTTCGAGCTTCGCGATTACAGGTTGCAGGTTGCAGATTCGGGGCTACAGGTTACAGGTTACAGGGACAGGTACAGGTATAGGTGATTCACACAGGTACAGGTAGCTGGAGTACAGTGATATACTAGCAGTGATGTCACTTGCAGTTGTTGTGGGTATGCATCACTTGGCGCCTATTTGAGCGCATTGTCTGTTGGATTGTACGTTACTTGTGGAAACTACCATTGTACGCATTTGTGGAGCCATACTTGGTTTTATTTGGTAGTCCCAGCTATTTCTGAGACTTGGTCTGGAAGATAGTCATTTCTGAGACTTGACTATACGCGATTTGCATTAGCCTTCGTGTGAGGGTCGATAGCGTGAGGTTTTTATTGAGCTGGGGGATTCTCAAATGTAGAGATCCTTTCGATGATAGAGGTAGCTGGAGCACCCTTTTTGTGACCTTGCCATAGGCTATGTACTAGTGAGTCCTACTTGATGCTCGAGTTCTATTGTTGGCAGTTTATGCATACATATACAGTCTATATTTTGGGTTCCTACTGCTCTACTTCTGGGGAAACTCTGTCAAAATTTTTCCAAGTTATGATGGCTGGTTTCTTGGTCTTTTGAGCCATTTATGTTGTTATGCTGCTGAAATTTTGGCAAAATCAGAGGTTAAGTCAGGTGTGCCTTCTTGGGAGTTTCATGGTTGGCTTTAATGGATGATCAAAATGGCCCTCAATTCACTCCATTTCATTTAACTCAAAGAATCCAGATAAACGTTCATGTGTCCAGGAAGATTTTTTTCTAGCAGCGCATAGTCTTTATGTTCGAGCCAAGAAGATTACGAGAGATCTTGGAATGTCCTTTGCCTGTTGTAATTCCGATGATCAACAATGAAGACTCATTTGATGTGCATGTGTTTGTCCTTATCTAAAGTTGAGCTCCATTGAAGTTTCTGGGCATTGGGTAGTCAAAAGTTTTGGGGTTCTTGCACGTGTGTTCAAAGGGGTTCTCAAAGCATTGAAACTTGGGTAGCCATGGCTTTCTCTTATCCAGAGTTTCATGGAAGAAGTGATGAATATGTGGAAGAATTTTTGGAAAAGATGGAGGTTGCCTGCATTAGCAACCAGATTCATGACCCTGCATAGATGTTACGTCTTCTCCAAATTTGTTTGAACAGTGATGCACGAGTTTGGTCTAAAGCATTTGAAGAGGAGTTGCGTGTAGCTGATCCACCTGTAAGGTTAAGTTGGGACAATCTACGACATGGGTTGGAAGTGGAGTTTGTGAAGATAGAAGATCCTAACAAAGTGTGGCAAGAAGTACAGACTTTGGTGCAAAAGGAAGGTGAGCCAGTAGATGCGTACATACGTAAGTTTTCATTGGCATGGGAGCGAATGTGAAAGGCCTTAGCACCACAGGTACCCCCGCCTGACATGATGAAGAAGGACAGGTTCTTGGCTGGTCTTTGGGAGAATATACGTTGGAGAGTGGAGCTAAAGAAGCCTAGGACATATGAAGATGCACTAGAGGTAGCAAGGAACAAAGAGTGGAAGCTGAGAAAAATGAGCCAGTTAGGGGTGGAGTCTTTGCCCATGAGGTCTGAATTTCAGCCTATAGAGTCTTTACAAGGTCGCATGTCAGGGGTTCATCACGAACCAGTGGTTCCTATTACTACTCAGGTTATGCCAGTAGTGGTCACTACAGCAGTGCAAGAAGATGGGCTAAGGCAAGACATGAGGCAAATGGTAGATTTGATAAAGAATCTCAGCCTAAACATGCTAGGTCAAGTGGGAAATAATCGAGGTCGAGGGAGGTTTGCAAATCAGCCAGGAGGTGAAGAAAGGCCTAGGAATGGTGTTGGACAAAGCAATGGTAGGTTTTGGAGGCAGCCGCCCACATGTTATAATTGTGGAGAGTTGGGTCACATCAGCCCACAATGTGATAAGCCACCAAGGATGGGGGGAGACATGTATCCATTGCCAAGACAGGTGCTAACTAGGTCAAATGATTATGGCATCAAAATTAAGGGAGACGAAGGAACTAGTGGACTGACCCAGGAGGAAAAGGGAAAGACAAAAGTGCTAAGTGTAGTCACCTTGGAGAAGGCATCAAAGCTAGAGGATGCATTAGTAATGCCTATTGGGAAGAGGAACACAGAGGATAAGGAAGGAAGAAGTGCCCCAGGTCCTAGTAAGAAGAAAGGAAAGAGCCATGAAGGCGAGGATGTCAAGGCCAAGAGGAAAAGGAGAGCTCGTCGAAAGTTTCATGTTTCATATTTTCCACTAGGGGATGGGCAATTAAGCTATGACTTGAAGGAGGATCTGACGAGCAAGAAGGCAGATCTTACTTTTGGGCAGCTTATAGAGATGGTGCCTAAGCTAAAGCGACAGTGGAAGAGGATGGTTAACCCAATGGAGGAAGAGCCAGACAGAGGTTCAGTAAAGGTGTTGGCAATGGATAAGCTACCAGACATTTGTCCAATAGTAGATGTGTGGCATAAAAGGAAAAATTTGGGACAAGGCTATGTGGATGGCGGAGCCCAAATATGCGTCATAACACACTCATGCATTGAGAAGATGGGTCTCACAGTGGCTGGGGTGTCAGGTTTCCGGATTAGATTGGCAAACCATCAAAAAGTAAAATGCTTGGGTGTTGTAAAGAGCTTAGAAGTGGAGGCATATGATGCAAAGGCAGTGGTTGATTTTCATGTGATGCCAGTAGGGTTGGGAGCATATCCTATTATACTGGGCAGACCATGGTTACGTGCAGTGGGAGCTGTTCAAGATTGGCGACATGGTACGATTAGCCTCTATGGAAAGACAGGTACCAAGAAGCTTTATAATATGGACACAAGGAAACGATTAGAGGAGCTTTATGAAGATGAGAATGAGTCTAGTGATGAAGACTCTTCCACAGTGACAGATGAGGACAATGATAGCACTACCAACAGTGATGAGGATGCTGATGTTGCATTTCTTTTGATGGACAAAGAAATCCAGGAGTTTGGTTTAGTTGCATTTGTGAATGAGGTTGAAGATGAAAGTGAAGGGCCTTATGAAGTGATTGAAGGGCTGATGCAAACCAAGGTTGAGTTGTCAAAGAAGCAGGAATTGATGACACAAATGATCAGTGGAGACCTCTCAGCTATGGAGAAGGATATATATTTGCACATGCTGGCTAGTTTTCCTGATTTGTTCATTACTTCATATGAAGAGATCAGAGGGTTCAAGGGCGAAGAGATGCATATAGAGTTGAAAGAAGGTGCTAAGCCAGTGCGGCAAAGTCTAAGAAGGATGGGTCAAGAGAAAATGGAAGCCTTGCGAGAAGAGGTGGACAAGTTATTGAAGGCAGGGTTCATAGTCCCTGTGGAGACCACAGAATGGGTGAGTCCAGTTGTAGTCAGTCCAAAGAAGGATGGGAAGTGGAGAATTTGGGTAGATTGTAAACCCTTAAACGCAGCCACTAAGAAGAACCCATATCCTCTTCCATTCATTGATAAGATTTTGGATTCAGTGGCAGGTTATGAGAGGTACAGTGTGTGTGATGGTTTTTCAGGTTATTTTCAATTGAAGATTGCTCTTAAAGACCGCACAAAGACAACTTTTATTACGCCATGGGGCTGCTATTGCTACACAGTATTGCCATTTGGGTTTGCAAATGGACCTTCCTTCTATCAAGAGAGAGCAAATTGGGTGTTGGAACCATTCATTGGTAGTTGTGTTAAAGCTTTTATGGATGACTTCTGTGTTTATAGCAGCAGGGATGAACACCATGAGAAGCTCCAGATGGTATTGGCTCGATATGATGAATGTGGAGGACAACTAAATCCAAAGAAATTTCATCTAGCACAGCCAAGGGTGAAGTTATTGGGCCACATGGTGTCAGAAAATGGCATTGAGGCTGATCCAGACAAGGTTAAATCTATTATTCTTCTTCCATCACCTACGAGTACGAAGCAATTGGCAACCTTTATACACAAAGTGAAGTACATGGCAAGGTTTATTCCATTGTCTTCTCAGATTCTTTATCCATTACAACAAGTGGCAAAGCATGATCGATTGCAATGGCATGAAAACTATGAAGAAGTGTTTCAAGAGGTGAAAGAGGTGTTAGGGGGGTTGTCAGCCATGCAGGCTCTTGATTGGGAGCAAGTGTTTTATGTAAATCCATCACTAGGGGAGGATGCCATTGGAGCCATGCTATTGCAAAAGGGGAAGGGCAGCCATTATATGAGGCCAGTGTATTGTGCAAGCCGTGTGAAGCTGGTAGTAGAGAGAAAATTCTCGAAAGTAGAGCTAGTGATGGCCAGTGTAATATTTGCTTGTCGACGATTTCGTCATTACTTGCTACCACGGCCTTTTGTTTTCTTGATGAGTTATGACTTTTTTCCACAATTAATTAATGGTACTAACATGTCAAATGTGGTGAAGAAATGGGTAATTGAGCTGCAAGAGTTTGAGTTCTCTTTTCTAGTGGAAGATAGTACAAGGGCTACCCTAGCTGATTTGTTGACCTACAAGGAGAATCCCCTTATTGTTAAGGAAGAGGTGGTGAGAAAGGTAGTTGAAGAAGTGCCACAGATCAGCAATGCACATGTGTTGTTCTTTGGTGGTTCATACAGAAAGAGCCATGATGCAGCTTCAGGGGGTATAGCACTTTATTATCCAGAGGGGAAGCTAGTATGCAAGAGAGGGTTCAAATTGGATGCTCATAGTAACAATGAGGCTGAATATGCTACTCTGGAAGCCGGGTTCGAAGGTTGAGCATAAAAGGTGATGCCTTGTTAGTGGTGAAGCAAGTGCTGGGTGTGTGGAAGAGCAACAACACCTCATTGAAGGAAATGTGCTTCAGAATTAAAGGCCTGTTAAAAAAGTTTGAAGCATGGAGCATCAGACACATTGAACATGCTCTAAATGGAGAGGCACATGAAGCAGCTCAAAGCATGATTGGGGAGCTATTTTTGTTGAGGACCACTTTACCTCTTTATCATGGCCGGGAAAGTTTGGCTCAAGAAGAGGAGTTTTTGCTAACAAGAATCATTCCAAAGGAGATTCAGAAGTCTAAGAAGTATGGCTTTGTGCGTAGAGCATACATGTACAAATTGATTGGTGATTTCTTATACAAGAAAGGGGCTGATCTCGTGTTGAGACGTGTACCTTGGCGGGAGGAGCTTTACAGAGTGTTGGAAGAGAATCATGAAGGCGCATGTGGTGGCCATTTTGCTCTAAAGATCACCTTGCATAAGATTTTGCAAGAGGGGTATGTATGGCCTAGTTTGCACAAGGATGTTCACCATTGGTGTAGGTCTTGCAATAGGTGTCAAGCATTTGGGAAGAGAGTGTTGAAGCCAGAGCTACGAAAAACCATTATGGCGTTTGATGTGTTTGAAAAGTGGGGGATTGATGCAATAGGCCCGTTACCTATCACAAGTAGGGGCAAAAGCTATATTTTGATGGCAGTGGACTATCTTTCTAGATGGGCAGAGGCTATAGCAGTAAAACAAATCACTGCAAAGGATGTGGCAAAATTTGTGTATGATGAAATATGTTGCAAGTTTGGGGTGCCACTGGAGCTACTTTCAGATAAGGGGCCTGGCTTTAGAGCTAAACTGCTAGATTTTTTATGTGCAAATATGAAGATTAGGCACGAGCATACCACTCCTTATTACCCACAGTGTAATGGCTTAAATGAAAGATTCAATGGTGAGTTGGTACAGATTCTTTCGAAAGTGACAGAGTACCAAGGAAAGAATTGGGATTTGGAATTGCCTAGTGCATTATGGGCTTACCGTACTTCGATGAAGACAGGTACAGGGTTTACTCCATTTCATTTGGTGTATGGAAAGGAAGCACTATTGCATGTGGAGGAAGAGTTGCCTGCGGTCAAGATGTTAGAGAAGTTGCTTGGGCCTCCTAGTGATGCATTCAAAGAGAGGCTCTTGCAGTTACAAGAGGTCCAGTTGGATAGGATCAGCGCATTGGAGCATTATGGGCAGATGCAGGATAAGGCTTTGGCAAAGATAAATGAAAAGGTCAAAAGTAAGGGTATCAAGAAGCATGACTTGGTTTTGCGCTACAACAGTAAGCTGGACAACACCTTCCAAAAGAAGTTTCAAATTAAGTGGGAAGGCCCTTTTAAGGTAGTGGAGTGTTTTCCAAATGGCACATATCAGCTGGCTAACCTGGATGGTGTTCTACATAAGTCAAGGGTAAATGGATTGCGTCTTAAATTGTATCATGCTAGATTGATGATGGTGGATCAAGATGAGCTGTATGTGGAGCAAGCAATGTTGGTGAAGGATGAGGAGACCTGTGATGCGGCGAGTCTCACATCTCTCTTTGCTGCTGCTGATCATGAATGATCTAGCAGGCTAGGGGATGGGCAAATTATGTCAGGAGTTTTTCTGAGCAAGGGATTGCGCATATGTACATACACATGCATGGTGCATCGAATAAAGGATTACCCAATTTCCATAGCCAGGTGGTTACATGGGGCCCACGTGTGTACAAGTAGGATAGGGTGTACATAGTGCAGCGATTTTCACTATTATCAGTACTAGTGTGTTTTTCCTACAATAAGGAGGATTTGGTAGCGCGTAAAACTTCTTGAGGAAGCTATCCGCGGGCCGACGACATGAGGTAAGCAGTTGCGTCGGATGGCATCTAGTGGCGTCAGGAGGCCGAATGGGGTCAATACTTGTACGTGGATGAGTATGGACACAACATGGATGTTTTCTTGTGATAATTATGCAGAAAGGTCATCATGAGGACCATATTCTGGGGCCACTTCACATGGTGGCGGGATGCATTATTGAAAAAAGCTGAGTGCCATGTGTGCGGATGATGCAAAAAGGTGACAACTATGCACTACGAAGTCAGTTTTTGGCCTGTTCGGGATCAGTTTAAGGTCATCTAAAAGGCCAAGGGTGCCCAAGTAATAAAGCTAAGTGTGGGACTGAAAAAAACTGAGAGAAGACCAGAAAAAACGTGGAGAAGAGAGGAGGAGCAGCCGCAACTGTGTTTTTTGCCCATTTTGGAGTCTGTTTTGGCCGTAAACTGCTCATCCGAGGTTGGATTTGAGCACTTTGACATTGTAGACTGGGGTTTTGGGCCGTTTTGGACGCGATGGCGCTGTCCATTTTTCCAAATTCCTCACTCTTTTTCTGCTATTTTTCTGTGTAATCTTCTCCGGTGAGTGAAGCCTCTGCTTAACTTTGTAGTTGTATCTGGTGTATTTCCTCAATACTGTGTAAACTATTTGACCCATTGGTGTTGGGCTGAGCTTCATTGAGTCTAAAAAACAGCAATTTTCCTCCTTTGAGCTGAATTGAGAGAGTGTGTGTGAGTGTGTATGTGTGAGTGTTGAGTGGGCAAGTGGGAAATCTCTCTCTTCTCACTCCGTCTGTGTGTTTCCTGTCTCGGCCAGGCTGGTTGTGTAAGCCGAGTGGTGCCCCATAATGTGTGTGTGTATCATCCCAAGAGTGTGTTTTGGATCATTATAGAGGCGTTGTGTGTGTTTCTATCCCGCTCACACCGTCCACTCAATGAGGCAACAAAAAGAGATCACTTTCCTCTCCCATTCAGGATGATATACTAAATGAGGTAGCTGGTCATGAGAAGTACACTGTGTGTGATGGCTACTCGGGTTACTTTCAAATAGGTATCGCATTGAAAGATCAGTTGAAAACAACCTTCATCACTCCTTGGGGTTGTTATGCTTTTAGAGTCATGCCATTTGGCCTGACAAATGCTCCTACAACTTTCCAACGCTTCATGAACATGGTGTTTCAAGCATTCTTTGGAAAGTCCATTAGGGTTTTTATTGATGATTTTTTCATTTATAGATCAAAATCATTGCATCTACAAAGGGTAGAAGAAGGTTTAAAGAAGCTCTATGACATGGGAGGTCAACTCAACCCTGACAAGTGTCACATAGGTGAGGATGAAGTGATCTTGCTTGCTCACAAGGTTTCCTATAAAGGCATTGAGGTGGATCCTTCAAAGGCAAAGGCTCTTATTGAGCTCCCATCACCCAAGAATATCAAAGAGGTCATCTCATTCATTCAAAAGGTGAAGTATATGTCACGCTTCATTCACTTAGGTTCAGAGTTGCTTCACCCTTTGCAAAAGTTGACACAACAAGTAGAATTTGCATGGTCTGATGAGCTTGAAGAGTACTTTTGTAAAATTAAAGTCATCCTATCAAAGCTACCAACACTCATGCCTCCTTGTTGGGAGTACACATTCTTTGTTAGCTCTAGTGTTGGGAAAGAAACAATTGGTGCGGTTTTGCTACAACAAGATCCTGATAGTACTAGGATGCGACCCATGTACTTTGCTAGTAGGGTCATGAATGCCTTGGAGAGAGGCTACACAGAAGGAGAACTCATGATGATTTCTCTCATGTTTGAGGTGAGAAAGTTTAGATCCTACTTGCTACCAAAACCTTTTGTAATTCTCACTTTGCAGAAAATTTGTTCCCTTGGGTGTCATCTGAAATGAATCTTAGCACTAGGATCTCAAAGTGGATTATGGAATTGCAAGAGTTCCAATACTCTTTCAAGGTAGAAGATAGTGTGCGTGCACAATTGGCAGGGATCCTTACTTATAGGTTACATGAGAAGGAGATTAAGGTGCCTGAAGTAAAGACCCTACCATTGCCACCACCTAAAAGTATTCCTAATGCTTTTACCTTGTTCTTTGATGGATCTTTTTGACGAGCCACAGGAAAAGAAGGGGGAGGGCTAGTGTTGCTCAACCCAAGTGAAGAGGTGGTCATGAAAGAGAAGGTCAATCTACCAGGTTCAACTAGCAACAATGAAGCAGAATACGACACACTACTTCATGGTTTAAAGATATGCATTGGCCAAGGTATACAATGTCTCATGGTAAAAGGGGATGCACTTCTCATTGTGAAGCAAATTTTAGGCATTTGGGCATGCAAGAATGAAAGCCTAAGGACAAAAGTTCATGCCATTTGTAGATTGTTTAATCAATTTGAAGAAGTGCAACTATATCATATTCCTAGGAAACAAAATGAAGATGTTGATTTACTTGCACAGCAAGTAGTTACATGTGTTGAGAAAGAAGTGCAGGTCATCATGGTGGCAGCAACTTTCAAGCAACCGAGATACCAGGGATTGGAGTCATTGACTCCCATTATTAGCTACATTTTGGAGGGTGAGTTTCCACAAGACTTCATAAAGGCTCAGAAGAGGAGACTCATGAAGAAGGCAAGCGCGTATCTCTTCCTAGAAGGATCCCTCTATAAAAGAGGGAAGGATCAAGTGTGCAGAAGAGTACCAACTATCAAGGAAATTCCAGCCATTCTAAAAGGTTTTCATGAAGAGGCATGTGGTGGTCATTTTGCCCAAGAGTTAACTGTGAAGAAGATTTTGCTTGCGGGGTATGTTTGGCCAAGTCTGCATATAGATGTCCAACATTGGTATAAAAGTTGTCACAATTGTCAGGTAAATGGGAATAGAAGATTGGTTTATGGTCCAAGGCAAATCGTGCTTGAAAATGGACCCTTTGAAAAGTGGGGCATTGATGCTATGGGTCCTCTGCTTAGGACAAAAAATGGTAAACTCTACATTCTAGTTGCTGTAGACTATATGACTAGGTGGGTTGAAGCACAAAGTGTGGCAAAGGTAAATGAGAGGACAATGGGAAAATTTGTCTACACTCACATTTGTTGTAGATTTGACACAACTTTGGAGATTGTTTCTGATAATGGTCCAGGGTTTAGAAAGGGCTTGCTCATAGAAGTCTGTGAAGAACTTCACATTCTACATCGGCATAGTACACCCTACCATCCCCAATTAAATGGTTTGGTAGAAAAAGCTAATGGTGTCATTGCAGGCATCATTAGAAAGATGGTGAAAAACAAGAAAAAGTGGCATGACTTCTTGGATGGTGCCTTGTGGGCGTATCGAACCACATATAGGGAAGCCACGGAGTTTACACCATTTCACTTGGTCTATGGTCAAGAGGCTTTACAACCAATTGAGCTCAACATTCCAACAATGCGACTTCATGGCAAAGCAGCACAAGATGATCAAGAAGCATGGATGGATCAAATTCTTACTTTAGTTGAGCTTGAGTGGAAAAGAGAAGTAGCATACGAGTGCTACAAGAGGAAAGCCACACATACGAAGGAAAAGCTTGACAAGAAACTGAAGGTCAAAGGCATCAATGAAGGAGATCTTGTGCTAAGGTATGACAATCGACTCGATAATCGTTTTGATACCAAGTTTGAAACTAGATGGCAAGGGCCATACATAGTCAAGAAGGCTTTCAATTCAAGTTACTATCAACTTATGGACTTGAATGGGAAAGAGCACTCCAAGAAGGTAAACGGGTATCGCTTGAAGCTTTATTTGAGTCGCCTTCTACCAAAGGATCTACCAAAGATCTGTCAAAAGGCAGCTCTCTCATGTAAGTATTGTTCTGTGAAGCATGAGTGTAACTCAAACCAAAATTCCAAGGGGCCAAACAATGAAGAGCTTGTCGAGGACACTGAAGCACTCTCTTTGGAAAAGATGCTTTATGATGGTACCTGAAGATACCATCATCCTGGGGGAGGGCTAATGATAGCCGTTTTTCGGCTCTCTGTAATTTTCATAGTGAGTTACCTCACCCTATCAAATCACTCAAACACTGTGGTTACCCTCACCCTTTCACTGTATATAGGTGTGTGTGAGTTAGGGGACTTTCCCATATCTTCTTAAAAACCCTCAATTAGCTAGTCACTGGGCTAGTTGAGCCAACAAAAATAAAAAAAATAAAAAAATAAGTATATTATGACCCATTTGTGTGTAAACATTTCATTGTATATAGGGCCTAAATAAAATGATTTTTCATAATTATTTTGATATTTATTTAAATATGTCTACCTAGGGTGTGTTATTTATGCTATGTACATTGACTCACCATTACCATATTTTTTCTTACCATTTTGCATACTCTTTATTTCATATAAAAATAATTTCATACAAGATTCTCTTATTTTCGGTGTAACTCCATCCCAACAAAAATCCAACAAAACTAGTTCTATTTATGTGTATATTTTTTCACTATGGTGATTTTTTCCTTCTTACATCTATTCTCTATTACTCTCATAAATTAGACGACCAAAAATATTCATCTTTTTATGGTAGACTTATAATGAGAGAGATTTATTTTGACCCCTTTATATTTTTTCCACCTATATTATTTATTTTTGACATGTACATATTTTTTAGACCCCTCAATATTTGATTTTCTTAGTTGTACTATTCACTTATATCATGATCTCAACAATATCTTCAATTATAGACCTACCAAATAAGGTCAAGGGTATGTGGCATGCATGCATGCACTATTGAGGGCTCACTCTTGGAGGTATTCAAAAGAATCATCCAAAGAAGGACCCCACAAGGACTTTGTGCAGTGGAAAAAAAAAGTCTGTTTTTCTGAATTTTTAAAGATCACTTGCTCTCCGAATTTGAAAAGGTAATACAAACCAAAGTTGTAGCTCGTAGGCTGAAATTTTACCTCAAATTTTTTCATATTTTTTTGAGCTGCGAGCTGTGAGTTATGATTTTATTAGTGGACCCCAGTTTGCCCATGCTATGCAGCCACACTCCCTCTTCCACTTTATCATTTTCCTCTTTCACACACACTTCTCCACTCATCATCCCACCTCTCTCACCACTCATCTCTGCACCCTACTCACCTTCTTCTCAACCTTGAAGAATAAGAGAAACCTTGGTGAACTCATGTCTCCTACACACACTTCCATTCCAAAATTGACCACCTAGTCTCATTTTTCCTCATCCATATTACCCATATCTATAAAAAAAACCACAAAATTCAGCCTCTTCTCTTGAAAGACAGCATCATGGTGATTGATTACTCATGTTCACTTACCTTGGCTCCCAAGGAAGGTCAAGAGTGGAGAAAAACCGTACCGTCAAAGCTAGTGGACCGTCAACAAACGTCAAAATTGACCCTATTCAAGACACTTGGAGCATCAACATTGTAAGAAATCCATATTTTCTTACCTATTAAGAGTTTTTTCTTCCTTATTTGTATCCTACTTGGATACTCCCATTGTAAATATCCAATTCCATTTGTAAATCAATAAAAATACTAACTCTACAATTTTACTAACACTAACCTACTATGAAAAGTCCTATCACCTCCACTTCTCTCCTCTCTCTCTTCGTCATCTATCCACACCAACTTCTTGATAATTCCAAGCGAAAGAAATTAGATAAGTGATGAAAATCTAACCCAACCATGGTTAGAGGAGTAACCCTAGCCCTCAAAATTTCTATAAAAGGAGGGTGTAGCTAGCACAAAAGGGGGGAGCCATAAGCAAGAGCACTATGCTATAGCTTGAGAAGCCAAGCTCAACCTCTTGAGAAGGATCTCTTGAGTGGAAGCTCATTGGCTTATGCATATGCATGTGTTGTATTAGGGGTGATTAGCAAGGGAGCTCTATGCCATTGTAAGAGAGAGTGATCATTCAATTGAGAGTAGGAAATCTATCATTTCTCTTACTAGTGTAAGCCCAACATTTGCTGAATCAAGGAGGGTGGATTTGGACTAAGCATGGATACTTTGTCTCTCTTCCAACGTGAAGTCATGGATAACAATGATGTGTAAGTGTCTTGGTGTTTTATTTAAGTTCTTGACAGCTTGTCTCTGGGTGCTATCACCAATTTAGCCATAAATCCCACATACTGTAAGAGAGCGACAGGGTGGAGAGGACTTTCCTGGCCTTAAGACAGTGATTGGGGTGGCTTTTCTTGTTGTCTGTTGTGGTGTAATTTACTCAAGATATGTTGAAAAAATACTAATCTCACTTTGATTGGTCATGATAGATTTGTAAGAAGGTATTAATGCAACAAACACCCCCTTCCCCTTCTCTCTCTTTCTTACATGTATAATTGTGTTTGCTTGATCACTGTCGATACATTTTAAAGCAGCCCGAGCTCTCTCTCTCTCTCTCTCTCTCTCTCTCTCTCTCTCTCTCTCTCTCTCTCTCTCTCTCTCTCTCTCTCTCTCTCTCTCTCTCTCTACGCGTCCTAGTTCGCATCCAAAACTAGGTGGTGCCCCAAATTTGTGTAGGGTTAGGTTGTGGGTTGTGTGTGTGTTTGTTGTTTTTTCCAACCCCAACCCAATTGAGCAGCACAGGAGCCTAGAAGGGTGCTTAGAGGCCACTCTTCTTGTTGCACGCCCCGGACCGCCTCAGTAGTTTTATGGTGATCTTTGGGATCAACCAAAAGTTGATTGTACCCCGAAAATCCATCTAGAAATCTGTAAGCTTCTTTTCCTGCAACTCGTTCTAAAACATGCTTGGTGATTGGAAGAGGATAGTTGTCTTTAATGGTGGCTACATTTACCTTTTTGAGATCGACACACACTCTTAATTTTCCATTTTTCTTGGGTACCACCACAATCAGAGACACTTAATCTGTGTGTTCAATTTCATAAATGAATTCAGCTTGTTTGAGCTTTTCTATCTCTTATTTGATCTTTCTGGAAATGTTTCATTATAAGTATATGGACGTTGTCTACTTGGTTTTGCATCATCTCTCATAGACTTGGTATGTTGAAAGATTTCTGGATCAACTCCCTTGAGGTCTTTATACGACCAAGCAAATATATCAAAATTCTTTTAGTAAGCTTAACAAAAGCTCTTCTTATTCTTCAGTCAATTCATTTGCAATATAAGCAGGTCTAGGCTCTTCTTCTAGTTCAGCTAGATCTATCTTCTTTGCATTTTCAGGTCCTTCATAGGACTCACTCTATTATCTTAGTTCCTTGTTGACAGGTTGTTTGACTATGATCTTTCAGTCTTGTAGAGTATATTTTTTGTACTGGGATGGAACATACATCTTTACTTTCTTCTTCTGCTGTTTCTATTTTAGTGGTATACATCTCCTTTAGAGCTTTCTTTAACTCTTGATATTTCTTCTTTTGTTCAACTCGGATCATGGATGAATCATCATCCTGGGGTTTAGGTTTTGATTGAGTTTCCTTTCTTGCTTTCCTTGATATCTTTAATGTTCCTTGTTTGTTTTCTGAAAGATATCTACCCGTGATTTTGTCTTTGACACAATCATGTGCATCTATCTGCATCAAAAACCGTTGAGGCGGTCCGGGGCGGGCAACAAGAGAGGCGACCTCTAAACACCCCTCAAGGCTCCCGTGCTGCTCAATTGGGGCTGGGGCAACCACAAGCACAACACAACAACAAACCCACAGCCAAACCAAAACAAGATAGGGGCACCACCTAGTTATGGTATGCGAACTAGGACGCAAGAGAGATTTTGGCACAACCAAGAAGATGCACCACACAACGCACACAAACAACCTCACACCAAGACACACAAACTGGACCAGAGAGATCTAGATCAAAGGGAAGAGAGAGAGAAAAGGATCTTGCATAATACCGTATTTGTGACTTGCAAATGGAGATGGTTCGTTATGATGCTATCGTAGAACTTGTACAAAACTCACTCAATGCTTAGTGATTGCTAATCATTGCCAAAACACACACACACTGTCTTAGGGTGTGGGAGACCTCTCACCACAATACCCTCTTACAATGGACACAAAACTGGCAATGGAAAACACACTAAAACACTTTCTAAAATCAAGATCAACCGATAAAACTCAAAATACACAAGTCACCTTGAATTTACCAAACCGTATTGCACAAATGGAAGGACGAAGATTTAAACGTCGAATCACGCCTTTGATGCACCAAACCTCAATTTATTGATGATGAAGGAGCATGTAAAATAGTGGTTTTGAGATTTGTGGAACTCACGCTCTCTCACTTGCAATGTGTAGCTTGAAGGCTTCTCTCACACCAAGAGTGAAGCTCACAAGTGGTTGCTACACCTAAGTCTCTCCTCACGCATAGAGTGTTGGGGTGCTATGTGAGATGTTGGAGCTTGTTTTACAAGAAGGAGAGGGGCCTATTTATAGGTTGGAGACCCCTCATTAAGATTATTGAAAATCCTAATTTACAAGCTAACAAATTAGGATTATGATTTTTTTGAATATCAAAACATTGCGGGCCTTCTTTGTCTGCTTGAGTCATGGGTGTGGGCTCAAAAGAGAGCATTATTGATGGTAGATAAGGTGAAAGTAAGTTTTAAGGAAGGGGAGAGAGAGAGAGAGAGAGAGAGAGAGAGAGAGAGAGAGAGAGAGAGAGAGAAAGTTACTATACATGTCTTGAGGTGAGGTGTCTTTTATGGTTAGGTCAATGCTATTTTGTGTTAGTATGTTAGTCGTTAGTAATCACTAGAAGGTTAATGTTACATTTACAATGGGTAGAGTGAGTTGATTTGATGAAGGAAGAGGGGTGAATTAAAAGAGAATCATTGAGATGGTGAAGCTTTGAAGAAGCTTGAACTCACCCTTGTGTAGATTGTGGAAAAAATGACCGCTGGTCTTCTTCTTCTTCTTCACTTCTTTACGCCGCCGCCACGGTTGACCACCACGATGAAAAGAGGATTTGTTGATGAAAAATCCTCAATTTGCAGAAGTTATCATGGTTAAGATGCTGAATTTTAGATATTGAAATTGTAACATAGAAGCAATAGAGAGAGACATGGAGAGGGTGTATGTATGTAGAGGTTCATAAAAGAACTATAGGGATGAGAGAGAAGGGTAATGGTGAAGAGGGTGGGAGAAGCCATGGAAATTGCAGGTTTGAGTGAGGGAAGGAGAGGGAGGGATGTGTAAGAGTGAGTAGGTGTGTGGAAGGGTGAGAGAAGACTAAGGGCTACTTGTGAGAAAAGTGGGCAGACTGGGGTCCACTCAAAAAATCATAGCTCACCGCTGGTATCTCCAAAAATCATAAAAAAATTTGAGGTGATTATTTAGAGCGTGGGCTACATTTTCTCTTTTGACCACTGCTCCAAATTCGGAGTGGAGATAGGTGCCAAAATTCTCACCAAAAAGCCTGTTTTTATGCTTGCAAAAGTCTTTTAGTGGACCCCTCCTTTGTTGAATTTGTACAATGCATCCAAGAGTGAGCCCCTCCTTTGTCATATCATAATACAAAGCATCCAAGTTGCCCTTGACACATGCATGGAGGAGGATTATTGGTGAATAAAGAAATATATACATGGTGGGACTAGTGTATGGACTATTCATGGACTTTAGCTCAATGAGCACATGGTGTTAGAATAATGAGTAAAAATAATAATAAAAATATGGAGGAGTTATGGATATGGAAAGATATTGGAATCATATGATATGGTCCCTCCTTGAATTATTTTGGGTGAAAGAGGAAAAGGTATGCAAGTAAATAATATAATAAATGTAACCAATGAGTAGAAATCAGTTTTTTGTTTTCACGAGGGTGAGGGTGAAAATGTGGGAGTGATTTGTATAAAGGAAAAATATGAGGTTAGAGTATACACATATTGGCAAAAAAATATAATTATGGTGTAAGAGGATGAAAGAAGGTGTACATAGGTTTAATAAAACACATACCTAAGTAGAAATATTTAAATAAAATACCAAAATAATTATAAAAAATCCCTATATTTAGGCCATATATACAATGAAATATTTACACACAAAGAGGCCATAATATACTTTTATTTTTTTATTTTTTTTTATTTTTTTGGCTCAACTAGCCCAGTGACTAGCTAGCTAAGGGTTTTTAAGAAGATATGGGAAAAGCCCCCTAACTCACACACGCCTATGTACAGTGAAATGGTAGGGATAGCCATAGCGTTTGGGTGAATTTGGTAGGGTGGAGTAACTTACTATGGCAATTATGGAGAGCCGAAGAACGGCTATCACCGTGTTCTACTAGAAACTGATGGCATATGTCTAGGTTTCAAGTTTTTGGTGTCTCTTTTTCTTCTATACCATTTCTGTCTTCTTCTTTTCTAGTTTGGAAAGTGAAAAAACTTTTCCTCTCCTCCTTTCATGAGTAGTTTGTCTCTCACATGTTCTTTTTCTGACCCCGAATCATCAGATGTAGCAAAATGTTTTTCAAACTCGTCTGTGGCATCATAATAGAGGTATAAAAATACTTGTTGAGCTTTCAGTAAGTCCTTGGAATCTTGAACTTCATCTTCAATGTGAATGGTCAAAATAATTTGTATGGGAATTATGTCATAGCCATCCTCATTGCAACATTGAGTAGGCATAGACGTATTCACACACACATCCATTGTTGCCAAAATTTGAGTCCACTCAAATAGCTCAAGCAAATGCTCCGGAAAGGGTTCTGGTACATATGATTCATCTATGCAATCCCTTTCTAAAATACATTCTTCTCGTTTTAAACTCCCATTTTCTCAGGCTCCACACATCCAAATAGGCATGTCTTTGTTTAACCAAGATGGAAGATTTGATTCAGCTGAAGAGATTGAGTCAAAGTCTTGAAATGGGTGTTTTCATTACATCTTTGTAAGTGTGATCTTTCAAATTAACCCTTGTGATTGATCCCACTTGCTTCAAATACAAGTAGTTGTTTTCCCAATCCTGAATGAGTTGTACTTGTCGCATGAATGGTCTTCCCAAGATGATTTCATAGTTAAGTTTCTTTCCAAAGTCCACTATTGCAAAAGTATGTTGATAATCAGTTCCACAGGAACTAACTATCACTGTTTCAAGCACTCCTAAGGGTCTTTTGTTACCATATACATGTGGTAGTGATGTGTGTGAACACACTAGGACCGTCGGGACATTTTTTCCCTCTTTAGGAGGTTTTTTCCCCCGTGCATTGTATATACGCCCATCACTCTAGGGCTATCTGTCTTTCCATTGCATACTAAGTAACACACTCTCTATTGTGTGCCTTGAGCTTCCTTCGTCTTCTCCAAGCTGTGTGCATTTCTCTACAACCCTAATTCCAACAATTGGTATCAGAGTAGGTTGCATCCTCCCGGGCTTAGTCGCCAGCTGCTCCAGTACATGCTTGCTCACTTTCTCCAATTTCAGTGACATGTGGCAAGTGTTTGCAGGTCGACAAAAAGTTTGGGTGAACTGGTAGAGCACAGTCTGCTCAAATTTTTTATTCGAGCTCATTTCGGCCTCTATTTCCACTACAAGCAGTACTGCACAGGCTATTTTGTCATTTTGTGCAGAATTTCTATTAGTGTCATTTTTTGCATAATAGGTGCCTTACAGTCTTCTACGGTTTGTGCTATATAGCACGTGTTGTTCCCGCTCCATTTCTCGTATTTTGGATAGTTTTCACATTAGGTGCAACATTTACCATGGCTGACAACAACAACACAGATGTGTTCAAGATGTTTGCTGCTGAGGACAAGTTGGATGGGGACAATTACCCTATGTGGGCTTATATCATGCAACACATTCTTGTGTCAAAGGGCGTCTGGAAGATTGTGCAGGGCATTGATGTACGCCCTGGTTCTGAGGATGCAGGCAATGTTGAGGATGTTGCAGGTCTTGCTGCAAGGATTGCTGCTATTAGAGTTGTTTTGCCTACGGTAGAACAAGCTCGTTGGGATGTAAAGGATGCGCAGGCTCATGCATTGGTTGCGTTGTCTGTGAAGCGCACCATTGTTCCTCACATTCGTTCAGCAAAATCTACAAAATAGGCTTGGGATATTCTAGCAAGTCTTTATGCAAGTCGCAATGAGGCTAAAATTGCTTTGCTACGTAAAGAGTTGGAGTCGAAGATTATGCATGAGGAAGATGATATGGACACTTTTCTTGCTAGTGTCAAGGATATCAATGAGAAACTTATTTCTGTAGGTGAATTCATTTCAGACAGTTCCCTTGTGCAGACTGTTCTTGATGCCTTACCAAATTCCTACCAGACTTTTGCTGGTACTTAGAGACTTATGACCCAAGGAAATCTAGAAATTTTCAAGTTTGATGCATTATGCACATTGCTATTACAAGAGTCACTTTCCAAAAAAAACAGGACTGGACAGCGTGCAGTTGGACATGCTTTTATTGATTCTCAAAGAAAGGGTGGTAACAACAATGCAGCCACGTCTTATGGTTCTGCTACGAGTGGCAAAAATTCTGCTCCTAATGCTTCTGCTGTCAGCACTTCGTCTGGCAATTCTGGTGATAAGGGAAAAAAGAAGATGCGTTGCCATTATTGTAAAGCTAATGATCACTTGATCAAGTCGTGTCCTAAGTTGAAGGCCAAAGAGGCTAAGAAGAAAGAGGGTGGTTCCACTGCAAATGCTGGTTCCACTACAAATGCAGCCATTGTTGAGTCTTTTGTGAAAGGAGACTGTAATGCTAATGTTGATGCAGAATGGGCTTTTAGCACAGAGTGCACTTACAATCCTGCTATCCATGATACATGCTTGTCAGTTGCTGCAGATTCACATGTGTGGTATTTCGATAGTGGTGCTACAAAGCACATTACCTCACATCGTGAATTGTTTACCTCTCTCGAGTCTGTCCCTCATGGGAATTCAGTCACTTGTGCCAACAATGCCTCTTATCTGGTTCAGGGAGTTGGAAAGATTGTGCTTACTGCTACAAATGGCAGTTCCTTCACACTTGTTGATGCACTTTATGTACCTCGGATCAAGAAGAATCTCTTGTCTGTATCTGGACTTGCTAGACTTGGACTTGTAGTCAAATTTGTGGATGACAGATGTACAATTCATGATCTCAGTTTTGGTGATGAAATTGTTGCATCTGGCCTTTTGTGCCGTGGCCGGCTGTATAAGCTCACTTTGTATGACAAGTGTGGACAAAATTTTGCAAATGCTGCTGCAGATTCAAGGGCTATTTCAGATGTAAAACTTTGGTATGCACGTTTTGGTCATCTGAATTTTACCAGTTTGCTGCGTTTGCAGAAATCTAATATGGTTTCTTCTTTGTTGCCGCCTCTTGAAGCACCCGTCAAACATGTTTGTGAAGGCTATATTTTGGGTAAGATGCAGCATTCTAAGTTTCCAAAGGATGGTTCAGTTTGGGCCACATGCAGGTTGCAGGTTGCAGCTTGTGCATAGTGATGTTTGTGGGCCCATGCAAACTCCGTCCTTGGGCAATTACCTTTACTTCGTGACTTTCATTGATGATTACTCCAGGCATGCATGGGTATTTCTGCTTAAAGCAAAGTCTGAAGTTTTTATGTGCTTCAAACAATTTCTGGCTATGGCTGAAAATGTTTCGAAATGTACTATGGGCACCCTCCATTCAAATCGAGGGGGGGAGTATATGTCTCATGAATTTAATGCATTTCTGGCTAGTCGTGGGATAAAACACCAATGTACAATACCTTATACACCTCAGCAAAATGGTGTTGCTGAGAGGAAAAACAGGTCATTGACGGAAATGGCACGATGTATGGTCAAAAGTCAAGCTTTGCCGCATTCTTTTTGGCTTGAGGCCATCATGTGTGCCACTTATGTACTTAACAGGTGTCCTATGAAAGCTTTGTAGTCTATTACTCCATATGAAGCATGGCATGATAGAAAGCCTTCTATTGAGCACATGCGTGTTTTTGGTTGTTTGGCATATGCTTTGGTGCCACAAACACATCACAAAAAATTGGATGGTAAGGCTATCAAATGTATATTCGCAAACAAAATGTATTTTGGTTTCACAGGTTGTAGTGTTTGTGGAAGATTCTATTCAGCCCTTGCTGTCATGTACTAGAGACAGTAATGTAAGCTCACAGGACATTTATGACACTTTGTTGCCTCTTTTCAGTGGTGGAAATACGAATGTAAGTTCTAATGAGGCAAATGGACAGCCTATGGGGGTTTCTGAAAATGTTATAGATTAGCCTATTACTGATGCAGATGTACATGATGTACTTGATGAGGAAAGGGCTAAAAATAAGCAGGCTAAAGGTATGCCAAAATGGATGGTGCACACTTTGCGTGACAGTAAATTGGATGCACCTTTGTCTAGTCGTACTCGTTCAGGCTCTTGCCATGCATCGTATGCATCAAATTGTTATGCTTTGGCTGTGTCTAGCTTACATGATGTTGAGGAGCCTATGCCTTTTGATGAAGCACAGAATTTGAAAAATTGGATGGCTGCCATGCAATCAGAATATGATTCACTTATAGAAAATGACACATGGACTTTATGTGATTTGCCTCCATGCAAAAAGGCCATTGGTACGAAGTGGGTTTACAAGTTGAAACGCAAGCCGGATGGTGAGATCGATCACCATAAGGCTCGACTTGTTGCAAAGGGTTATGCACAACAAAAAGACATAGATTATGAAGAGACTTTTGCTCCCACTTGTCGTATGACTACTGTGCTTTTTCTATGTGCATTGGCAGCTCATTTTGGTTGGGATGTACATCAATTAGACATTGTTACTGCTTTTTTGAATGGTGACATATTTGAGGAAGTTTATGTAACGCAGCCTCGCGGTTTTGTCATAAAAGGACAAGAGGACAAAGTGTGTAGGTGTAAGAAGTCTTTGTATGGGTTGAAGCAATCTCCTTGTGCTTGGTATGAGAAAGCTGACACTCATTTGGTCAAAGGAGGCTTTTGTAACAGTCCAACAGAAAGCACATTGTATGTAAAGCATGAGGGTGATGTACTTCTCATTGTGGTTCTTTATGTCGAGATTTGTTGATCATCACTGGACCAAATGAGAGACATATTGCTGAATTTAAGGCTGATTTGAATGCTACTTTCAAGATGAAAGATTTGTGGCTGTTGCATCATTACTTGGGTATACAGTTTAAGCAGTGTGATGGTGGTATTGTCTTGTGTCAGAAAAGTTACATAGAGACATTGCTATGTAAGTCTGGACTTGAGGATTGCAAACCTATTGCCACTCCCATGGAAACAGGTTTGAAGTTGAGTCTACATGATGTTGGCGATCCTGCTGATGTCACTCTTTACCAAACTGCTGTTGGCTGCCTCATTTATGTATGCAACACGAGGCCAGATATTTAGTTTGCAGTCTCACAGGTCAGTAGATTTATGCATAGCCCAGGGTCTAAGCATTGGCAGGCTGTCAAGAGGATTTTCCGCTACCTTAGTGGCACTTTACATCTTGGCTTGTTTTATCCCAAGGAGGGATCATTGCCGCCAGAATTACATTCTTTTTCAGACTCAAATTGGGCTGGTTGTTTTGACACGCGAGTGTCCACAAGTGGTTTTTGTTTCATGCTTGGCAGTTCATGTATATCATGGTTGAAGCAAGAAGAAACCTACTGTGGCCACTTCGAGTTGTGGGGCTGAGTACAGAGCAGTCTTCATAGATACGGTTGAGTGTGTATGGCTTAGACGCCTTTTGGATGATTTGGGTGTTGGACAGGACACTGCCAACACTATCTACACTAACAGTCAGAGCGCATTGGCAGTTGCGAGGAACCCAATTTTTCATGCTCGCACAAAGCACATTGAGGTGCATTACCACTATGACAGGGAGAGGCTCTCAGCAGGAGAGATCAGCTTGGCTTATGTGCCAACACAGGACAACCTTGTAGATCTTTTCACAAAGGCACTGTCTCGTGAGAATCTTGAAGCTTTCTGCAAAGCTTTGGGCTTACTCCCCTTTGTGGATTGATCATATCCTTAGGGCATGGCACTTCCCTTTACTCATGTGCTATCTCTCGTTCACCGCATCACTCCAGGGGGATTTGTTACCATATACATGTGGTAGTGATGTGTGTGAACACACTAGGACCGCCGGGGCATTTATTTCCTCTTTAGGAGGTTTTTCCCCCCGTGCATTGTATATACGCCCATCTCTCTAGGGCTATCTTTGCATACTAAGTAACACACTCTCTATTGTGTGCCTTGAGCTTCCTTCATCTTCTCCAAGTTGTGTGCATTTCTCTGCAACCCTAATTCCAACATCTTTCGATGTCTCCATCATCCAGTTGTAATTTCCTTCGAGTTTGTCTAAAGGACGGTTTTCCCCATGATTCCCATACTGCTTTTGGGGCTATGGCTATGCCTGACCCACTATCTAGTATTGCCATGGTTTCTACATTATTATATCTAATCGAAAAGGTTGTGTTTCCTTCTTCCCCTTCATAGTATTCTCCGATTTTGTTCATTGGGACGGATCTAATCTCTTTGTTATCCAATTTGTGTTTCGATTTTCCCAATTTTTTTGTGATTAGCCTTGTTATCCCCACTTTCTCTAGATTTTTTTGTACCTCATTCCATAAATATGGTCTGATTTATAACAGTTTTTCCAAGGTAAGAGTACATTGGATGGGTGTAGACATGGTTGAATGGATGTTGTCTACATGTAGGGTCTTTATTGTCTCCTAAGAGGGTAGTGTTCTCAGAGTCATTGCTTTAGACATTCTTGATGCTTTAGATCCGCTATCCCCATACAAGGATTGGGTATCATTGTCCATAGAAGGAGCTAAATGGTCTAACCAAACTTCCTCTATAGGAGCCGACTTCAAGGTTATGCTCCCACCATTAATCTCCCTTACTTTTTCCCATAAATGTCCTGGCCAGTCTTCCTCCACAAACAAAATTCCATCTAAAGCGTCTTCACTGTCAGGTACTATGAGCCCTGGCTCTTTAGTTTCAAGTTGGGGTTCTACCACCACTTTGGATTTCTCTCTACTGGTTTCTACCACAAGCTCCCTAGGTTTTGCTATTCTCTCAAGCTTGGGTTTTTGTTTTTCTAGCATTTCTTGAGTAATTCTTACCAAAGTTTGATAAGCTTCAAGATTAGCTGCTTCCATATCTGGAGAAGGATAGTTTTTCCAAATTTTTTCCATGTTTTGGCCTACTTTAAGTCTGCTTGTTGGTAAGCTTCCAAGGCTGCATTAATTGGCTCAAAAAATTTATCTACCAAAATTGATCCTCCAGATTTCATTTCCAGTTTCTTTCACTTTTTCTTGGAATAGTTTCTTGGCTTTTTCCTCGATTTCAACCCTTTCTTTCTATTTTCTCATCTCATACCTTTGACTTCTTCTTTTATTGGTCTTTTGAGAGGAAATTTAAGTGTTCTATGATTCATTAGAGGAGTTATGTTTCTTTTTCTTAGCCTTGGCTCCAGTGATCACCTTGATTGGAACAATAGGTTCACTCTCGGAAGAGCTACTAGGTATCACTTGGACTACATTCACTATCGTTTTTCGATCCCTTGTTTAAAGGATTTTTTGGACAGTCTTTGGGATGAGATTTTTATATACAGCTCAAGAAAAGAGCATGTTCAAAATCTTGAAATTACTTTAGCAAGGTATGATGAATGCGGGGTTCAACTCAATCCTAAAAAAGGTCATTTGGCACAGCCAAGGGTAAAGCTTCTTGGACATGAGATTTCAAAAAATGGAATCGAAGCAGATCCAAAGAAAGTGGAGGCTTTGTTGTTGCTTTCATCTCCAAAAGATACCAGATAGTTGGCCACTTTCATACAGAAGGTTAAATATATGTCTTGTTTCATACCTTTGGCATCACAGCTATTGTATCCATTGCAGCAAACAGTTAAGAATGATCCCTTGGAATGGTCTCATGATTGTGATGATTTTTTTGACAAATTTAAAGAGGTTTTGAGTATGCTACCTATTATGCAAGCTCCTGACTGGGAAAAGGAGTTTTATGTTAACCCATTAGTGGGAGATGATTCCATTGGGGCCATGTTGTTGCAAAAAGGAAAATAATCTCAGTATATGAAGCCTGTTCATTATGCTAGCAGAGTGAAGACTCCTCATGAAAGAGATTTTTTTGAAATTGAATTGGTGATGACCAATATGGTTTATGCTTGCAAAGGCAATTCAGACACTACTTGCTGCAAAAGTAATTCACCTTTCTTACCAGTTATTCATTGCTTCCCTAGCTATTCAATAATTCAAATATATCCAAAACAGTGATGAGATGGGTTATTGAGCTCCAGGAGTTCTAGTTCACTTTTTTAGTGGAGGAGAGTACTTGACCTACCTTGGCAGATTTACTCACTTATAAAGACACTCCTGTTTTGGTTAAAGAAGAGGTGGTGCAAAAGAAGAAAGTTGGAACTCTTGCCATCTCTGATGCTTCACAATTATACTTTGATGGTTCTTATCAAAGAAGTTACGATGCTGCTTTAGGAGGCATTGTCATATATGATGCACAAGGGAAGCTTGTAAGAAAACAAGGGCTAAAACTTGATCCAAAGAGCAACAATGAAGCAAAATACATGGCTCTTGAAAGTGGTTTGCACATCTAGTTACAGTTGGGGATTAGGAGATCAAAGGAGATGTCGTGTTGGTCATAAAGCAAGTATTCGGAATATGGAAGAATAAAAACCCTAAACTGAAGAATTTATGCTTCAAAGTGAAATTGTTACTCAAAAAGCTTGAAGCATGGAGTTTATAGCATATTGAGAGGTCTCAAAATGAAGAAGCTCATGATGCTGCCCAAGAAATGATCGCTTGTGTGTTTGTGCTAAAGGCTGATGCTCCTTTATATCATGGAAGGGAAATGTTATCAAAGGAAGTGAAATTTCTATTAACAAATGTCCTACCTAAAGGTTATAAGGAAAGCCAAGAAATACAAAATGCTTGATGATGTGATTTACATGAAAGGAGGTGATTTGGTTTTGTGTTGTGTGCCTTGGAAAGAGGAAATTTACAAAATCCTGGAAGAGAATCATGAGGGGTCTTGTGGAGGCCATTTTGCCATGAAAATCATGTTGCATAAAAATTTTGTAAGAAGGCTATGTATGGCCAAGCATTCAGTGGGATGTTAATCATTGGTGCAAGTCATGTTTGCCTTGCCAGAGGATGGGAAAGAGAATTTTGAAGCCTGGATTGTGAAAGAAAATCCTAGCTTTTGATGTGTTTGGAAAATGGGGTCTTGATGTTGTTGGATCCTTACCTATGACTAGTAAGAGAAATGCTTACATCTTGATAGCATTGGATTATTTGTCTTGATGGGCAGAAGCCAAGGCTGTCAAACAAATTACCAGTAAGGAGATGGGAAAATTTGTTTATGAGCATATATGCTGCAAATTTGGTGTACCCCTAGAGCTACTTTCTTATAGAGGACCAGGATTTAGAGGAGAGTTGTTTGATTTCTTATGCGAGAAGCTCAATATACAACATAGGTACAGTTCTCCTTATTATCCACAATGAAATGGTCTGTATGAGAGATTCAATGGATAGTTGGTAAAGATCTTGACAAAGATGACACTGACACATGGGAAAACTTGGGATTCAGAGTTGCCATGCGCATTATGGGCCTATAGAACGGTAATCAAAACGAGCACCAGATTTTCTCCTTATCACTTGGTTTATGGCAAGGAAGCTTTATTGCCAATTGAGGTGGAAATTCCTGCACTGGAGTTATTTTCATTGGGAGATGAAGAGCAAACAAATGCTTGACAGAAAAAACTGTTGGATTTACAATGTTTGCAATTGGACAGAGTTTTAGCTTTGAGCTACTATGAGGAAGTATCAAAGAAGGCTCAACTAAAAGCCATTGAATGCGTGGATGACAAGAAAATTGAAAAGGGTGATTTGGTGTTGTGATACAATAGTAAGCTAGATAATACCTTTCAGAAGAAGTTTCAAATTAAATGGAAAGGTCATTTTACTATTGTCAAGAAGTTTGATAATGGCACATATTAGTTGGCTGATTTGAGTGGTGCACAATATAAATATCGTGTTGATAGTTATAGACTGAAGAAATACATGGCACGTTTGATGACAATTGTGACAAATGAGATGCTATCAATAGAGGAAGACAATGTGGAGACATCTGAGAATGTAAGTGAGGTTTCTAGGGATGAGATGCAACGGTTGTTCACCCTAGGAACCTCTGCTTGTCATGAATGATCAAGCAGACAAGGGGGGGTTGGCAAGCTATGTCAGGCATTTTTTGGATAAACATGAAGTCACCAAATCATCCCAAAAATCTTGCCCACTAGCCTCATGTATATATGTGTACATAGCCCTGCAAGTTTTGGAAGTGGCCTTGTAAAAATCCATGTACAAAGGTGTGATTTTTCCAGGCCTTAATGCTGATGTTTTGGGTTGTTCAAGACTCCAAAAAAATGGTTTTTAATAAGTATTTTTAGCCATGATTTATAGCTTGTGAATCGGACTTGTACATCATGAGTTATGAGCATTCGAAACGGGTCATCTCAACTAAGAAGGTGATTGCGGGTGCATGCGACAAGGGAAAATGGGCGAACTTGGGGGTATAATATTAGAAATGCTGAATTTTTACATTCTGGAGAAAGCCGAGGTGATGGGCTTCGAGCCATGTGTTGCGGCGCATCATTCGTTGACCGGAGCAACAAGGTATGCCTCATGGAAAATTTTCCAAGAAGTCCTCTCATGCTTTGGGAGAAACTGGGAATTTTTGGGGAAGTTGGGAAGCTTGGGAAGAGTTGCCATGTGGCATGGGAGTAATCCCACATGAGAAGAGGAAAAGGGAAAGTGAGGGGTATATAGGACACTTTAGGTGCCCATTATGGTGTATCAAAGGTGAGAGGAGCTCTCTCAAGGCTTGGCTATGGGGGCTCGTGGGCTCATGGGGAAGGAGATGGAGGAGGTGAGAGGAGCTCTCTCAAGGCTTGGCTATGGGGGCTCGTGGGCTCATGGGGAAGGAGATGGCATAATTTTTGAGTTCCCATTGCCTAGACAGGTGCCTAGCCACTTTTTTGGTCCCCGGACACTTGCCCCCACCCCAAATGGTCATTGACGATTCATTTTTCACCCAAAACTGGACATATAAAAAGGTGCCTAAGAAGAGAACCATGTCGGCTAAGAGGAGAGAGAAAATCCCTTGGGATAAGAGCCAAAAAATTCCCCTTTTTAATAGCTTCAATTCTCTGTAGACCTTGAAAAACATCCAGAGAGCTCATTTTTTAGCAATAAAAAGGACACCTTCATGTTCGAGCGGCCATAACTTCTTTGTTTCTTCTCTGTTTTCTGTCCATGGATACTCTACAAACATCTCCATGAGATGAGTTTCATCACTATGTCCTTTGTTTCTGCTGATTTTGAGTGTGTTCCATGCTTGGAGGGTTTTTCATAAATCTCTACAGGTGTTTACCACAAGCGTTTTGGTTGTGCAATAGTTCTTCATTCCGACGGTGTAGCTTGTGCAAGGCTATAGGGGCATTCATTTTCCTTCTTTTTTGCACGCTAACAATGCGTGTCAAAACAACCAACCCAATCTCAATCCAAAAAAGCATGTAAGTCTGGCGACAATGATCCCCCCATTGGGATAAAACAAGTCAAGGTGTAGAGTGCCACTCAAGTAGCGGAAAATCCTCTTGACAGCCTGCCAATGCTTAGACCCTGGGCTATGCATAAATCTATTGACATGTGAGACTACAAACTAAATATCCAACCTTATGTTGCATACATAAATGAGGTAGTTTGGTAAAGAGTGACATCTGCAGGATCACCAGCATCATGAAGACTCAATTTCAAACTTGTTTCCATGGGAGTGACAATAGGTTTGGATCCTTAAGTCCAAACTTACATAGCAATGTCTCTATGTAACTTTTCTGACACAAGGCAATACCACCATCACATTGCTCAAACCGTATACCCAACTAATGATGCAACATCCCCAAATCTTTCATCTTAAAAGTAGCATTCAAATCAGCCCTAAATTCAGCATTATGTCTCTCATTTGGTCCAGTGATCAACAAATCATCCACATATAGAACCACAATGAGAAGTACATCACCCTCACGCTTTACATACAATGTGCTTTGTGTTGGACTATTACAAAAGCCTCGTTTGACCAAATGAGTTTTGTTACATTTCCACACCTTATCCTCAGACTTTTCCTTTCTTGACAAAACCATGAGGCTACGTTACATAAACTTCCTCAAATATGTGACCATTCAACAAAGCAGTAACAATGTCTGATTGATGTACATCCCAACCAAAATGATCTGCCAATGCACATAGAAAACGCGCAATAGTCATATGACAAGTGAGAGCAAAAGTCTCTTCATAATCTATGCCTTTTTACTGTGCATAACCCTTTGCAACAAGTCGAGCCTCATAGCTATCAATCTCACCATCCGGCTTGCGTTTCAACTTGTAACCCCACTTTGTACCAATGGCATTTTTGCCAAGAGGCAAATCACATAAAGTCCAAGTGTCATTTTCTATAAGTGCATCATATTCTGATTGCATGGTAGCCATCCAATTTTTTGAATTTTGTGCTTCATCAAAAGATAGAGGTTCATCAACATCATGTGAGCTAGACACAACCAAAGCATAACAATCTGATGCATAAGATGCATGGTGAGAGCCTGAACGAGTACGAATAGACAAAGGTGCATCTAATTTACTATCACGCAATGTATGCACCAGCCATTTTGGCATACCTCTAGCCTACTCATTTTCATCCCTTTCCTCATCAAGTACATCATGTACATCTACATCAGTAATATGCTGATCTATAACATTTTTAGAAACCCCCATAGGCTGTACATTTGCCTCATTGGAATTTACATTCGAACTTCCACCACTGAGAAAAGGCAAAGTGAGCTTATACAACCCACGACATAAAATGCCAGATGCAACAATTTCATCACCGAAACTGAGATCATGTACAATACATCTGTCATCCACAAATTTGACTACAAGACCAAGTATAGCAAGTGCAAATACAGACAAAAGTTTCTTCTTGACCCCAAGTACATAAGTGCATCAACAAGTGTAAAAGAACTGCCATTTGCAGCAGTAAGCACAATCTTTCCAACTCCCTGAACCGGATAAGAGGCATTGTTGGCACAAGTAGCTGAATTCCCATGAGGGACAGACTCAAGAGAGGTGAACAAATCATGATGTGAGGTAATGTGCTTTGTAGCACCACTATTAAAATACCACACATGTGAATCTGCAGCAGCTGACATGCATGCATCATGGACAATAAGATTATAGATACACTCTGCACTAAAAGCCCATTCTACATCAACATCAACATCAACATCAACATCACAGTTTCCTTTCACAAAAGACTCAACAATAGTTGCATTTGTAGTGGAACTAGCATTTGTAGTGGAGCCACCCTCTTTATTCTTTGCCTCTTTGGCCTTCAACTTAGGACACTGCTTGATCAATAATCATTAGCTTTACAATAATGGCAACGCATCTTCTTTTTGCCCTTATCACCAGAATTTCTAGACGAATTGTTGCCAGCAGAAGCATTAGGAACCTGAGATTTTCCACTTGTAGAAGAACATACTCTCCAATGCCCATCTTTCTTTGGGGTGACTATTACAGGGATTACCCATTCAACATTATCCACTGGCACAATGAATCCTGCATCCAAAAGATTATCCACTTCTTCCTTTATGGCATTCATCTGCTCCTTGCCCATCCTCCTTAACTTTTGTCTGATTGGTTTTGCCCCTTCAACTAGCTCGATCTTCACAGGATCCCCAAAAAAACCTCTTATTTCCAGATATGAGGTAATGAAAAGATTTGGAAACCTGTCCAACATTGCTAAGTACTCCCTTCTTTCTCCTTGTGTCGGATCAATACTCAGCATATTTTGGATCAATTCTTTCTTCACTGCTGGCAGTTCCTATTTAGGTTGCATCAACTCTTCAAGTTGCTCTAAACGGCTTGAAGCATTTATATTCCCTGATAATTGTAGCACTTCACTAACTTCTCTCTATTCCTCGTCTAACAACAAGAATGACACTTCACCCTCATCACTGGAACTTAAAGTAGTGCTACTTTCTGAGTCTTCAGAACTATCATCACTGGTAGTTTCGGACTCATCATTCTCACTCACATCTTCAAGTGCCATAGGTTGTTTGGTAGTCATATCAAACACCCTCTTTTCACCCTTCTTGCCATGCACACCGATTGTGCCCTTGACCCAATCTTGCATGGCACCAACAGCTCTCAACCAAGGTTGTCCCAAAATGAGAGGAAAGGCTCCCAGACCAGCTGGCATAACATGAAAGTTCACCATAACTTTCATGTTAAACACTTCAACTTCCAAATTCTTGATTATCCCCAAACATTTCACCTTGGCATGGTTTGCTAGTTGAATCTGAAACCCAGAGCTTTTGCATGTGATGAGACCCAGTCTCTCGACACATGACTGTGTGATCACACAAACTTGAGCACCTCCATCAATGTAGGCTTCTCCCATGCCCACACTTTTGTGCCAAGCGTCCACCACAGGACATGATATCGGGTAACTCTCCCACGGACAACACTCTGACTTGTCCATGCTTCGGGTCTTTTTCTGGATTCACTAATGACTTCCACTACCTTTTAAGTTTGGGCACCATATTCATCAACTGTCCAAAAGTACAATCTACTTTCCTCCCAATCAGGTCTTCCTTTAAACAGTAAGCTGTTTGGCCTTCTCCCAAAGGCAAATCTGCCACTTCAAATCGTCTACGAGGCTTTCTCTTTCTCTTGACTTTTTCATCTTCACCCTCCTTCTCCTTCCATTTCTTTCGACTAGGCCCTGGTGCTACATAGCCTCCCCTCTCTCTTTTGCCTACTGGCAACACATCTGCGTCATTCTTTTCTACCCACACAATACCCACATGACCACGAGAGGTTGAGGCTTGATTTTCCTATCCAGTACCATGATCTCCCCGTAAATCCAATGCATAATCATTAGCTCTGTTAGGGATCTGGTGAGGAAGTGGAAACATATCACCTCCCATCCTTATTGGTCCTGGACAATGAGTGCTGATATGACCAAGTTTCCCACAATTATAACAAGCTGGAATGAACCTTCCTCGTGGCTCAAAGCCACCCTGTCCATGACTTGCATTAGCATTAGGTTGAGCTTCATATGGCTGGGCCATTCCTCTACCACGGCCTCGACCACGACCACCTCCACCTCCAAGGACATTGAGCCGTAATTCCTGCATCATGTTCATCATGTCATGCATATTACATTGTAATTTCTCAAGGTCCACAACCCTTTGAGTGGGTGGGACTCTAGTCTCTGCCTGATTTCCTTCACCTTGGCCACCATTATCTTGAACAGGAACCGCCTTGCCGTACTCATGGAGTCATTGAGCCTTCCATTCTTTCTCCCAGGCAATCGTGACTGCCTCTTCGAAAGTAACGGGCCTTTTCAGCTCTACTTTGAACTTCAGACCTTCCTTGAGATTGGCTACAAAACGGTCCTTCTTTAACATGGCCGGCGGAATATCATTTCCCAAAGCTCGGGCCCATTTATCCCATAAACGGGTAAACTGCATGACAAAATCATCCATGCTTTGATTAGCCTTCTGAGTGTACCCCAAAATTTCATGCCAAACTTCTTCAGGTGCTTCAATGCTCCTGTAATATGCCAAAAAGGCTTGCTTCACATGGTTGTAGTCCAAAACCAACCTTGGAGTTTGTGATTGCATCACCTCTTCATAGTTATGTAACCAAACCTTTGCCTCATCCTGTAAACTATATTGCAGCAACCGCAACAATATAGCTTGGTCTAATATATTCCGCACTAAGCAATTAACTTCCAATTTCTCAATGAAAGCCTGCGTATTCTCATTAGACAATCCATGAAACTTTGGAAACTCGTCTGCCATGTTTGATTGCCACTAAAAACTTACTTGTGACGTAGTAAGCTCAAGGGATGTCGATGGATTTCTCCAGTACCTAATCCACCTCACACTGGGCAACCCGGCCCCCAGTGCTTGGCTTCACAAAACCTGATGACCCTCACAAAGGCTGCAATCCAAATTAAACAACAGCCTCAAATACTGTCCACAAATAGCACATACAAAGGCGGTCGTCCATAGTGGAAAAATTTTGCAAAAATTGGAGCACATGAGGATTTCTCCTCCGTGGGGGCACCAAAATGATGTTAGCGTGCAAACGACAAGAAAAACAAGGGCCTCTATAGCTCTGCACGAGTCACACCATTGGAAAGAAACCCTGTATGATGGTGGTGCAGCCAAAGTTGGTCCGAGCTAGGAGATGTTCTGTGCCAGGCAGAGACAGCATGTGAGTGCAGTGCAGAAGGCTAGGGTAGGTACCAAAGCCCTAGGCAGCCCAAGGATAGCGGAGGTGTATGTTTGAAGTGTTTTTTGAGGCCAAAGATGTGCTGCAAAGAGACAAATAGGTTGGTGGCATTTCGTGCTTGAGATGTGGGTTTTTTGTGCTATAGTGTAGTGATCAGTGTGCTCTAGATGCCAGTCCAGACGGATCATCAAACGGAGCACCGATGCTCAAGATATTGCGGTTTAAAGTTGAAGTGTGTAGCAGATCCCCGACGGATAGGGCAGCTGGGGACCGGTGGCCCGGGCTAGTGTCAGTGCATACATGTGTAGAGCTCAAGTTACGGAGCATGCCTGTCTTTTCGGAATGTGAATTGGAGCTCTGGATAGCAAGTTATGGCCATTAGAAAATTTTTCGGGGGCTGGGTCTGAGCCCACTTGAATGCTTTGGAGGATGTGCCATCTGGCAATTTTTGGGCCTCGCCAAGATTCTTGGTGGAAGGATGTACCATGTGGAGTTAGCACAAATCGACTGCACGTCAATCCGATATTCGGTTGGCCAGATACAGCGAGACGAAGTTGGGAGCCGCGGGCAATGAATAGTTGCATATGATTTTTTAAGTTTTTTATGGCCTCGGATAGTGGGCTTGCAGAGGACAAAAGTCAAGGGAAGTTGCATAGAACGCAGCCTGGAATACGAGCTTGTGACATGGCTTAGCAGCTCTGGGATGAGATCTGTAAGAAAAAAATAGGAGTGGGGCCAAGTGGGCACCCCAAGAGGGGGTCTCTCCCTCACAAAGGAGTTCTTTTGCTTGTTCAAAAGCCTTAAAAGGCTAAGGCGTCGCGGTGTGCTGCCACGTGGAGACCAAGAAATCCCATATGCGAAACGCGATGCAAGTCGGGGTGTGTACATAGGCTAGGCGGACACCCCTCTTAAGAGTATAGAAGCGAGAGAGGGGAGCTCTCTTCTTGGTGGCTATGGAGCAGGGCGCAGGTGGCCCATAGGCGCTGCTGTGGTGGAGGTCCATGGCGGTTTCGGCGGCGCTGGCTAGTGAAACAGGGCGGCACAGTGGCTCGCCCGCGCACGGGGGTCTGGTGTCGACAGTGATGATGTGGCACGCTCGCCCGGTAGGAGGCAATTCCCGCGGCCCGAAATTTTGAGAAGGAGGAAGAGGGCAATAGCGACATCGCTATTGCCTCCCCCCTCAGCTAAGAGGAAAGTATCGCGAAGGTTAAGTATAGAGAGAGGAAGGGAGTTCGAGGGTGGCAGAGGCCATCCGGTCAAAGCAAAGGCCGGGTAGACCAAAGAGGGGACCAAATGAAAAGAGGGAAAGGGCAAGAGGAGTCGGACAGGTAAATTAAAGTCAAATCAAGAGTGCAGTGCAAAGTGGAGCCCCAAAGGGTAAAGGTGAAAGATTAAAAAAAAAAAAAAGGAATGACTAGGGGGCAATAGCGACATCGCTCATGCCCCCCCCCCCCCCCACCCAAGTGCAAAAGAGAAGAAGAGACCAGATAAAGAAAGGCGGTGCCCCTCTTCCCAAGAGATGCCAAAAATGGGTGCCATATGGACCAATTAAAGGGCAGTTTCCCAAATTAAACCCCCCCCCCTTATAAAAGCCAAAATGGAGTCAAATAAAGGGATTTTTCTTAGCTTTTTGTCCTAGTTTTTTCCTGGCTATTGGGCCGTTTTGAAGATTTCAAAGTGGAGCTTTTGGACAGAGGAGTATGCCTGTCAAATCCCTTTGTATCTCTCTTGTGTAAATGGCCATGGTGATGGCAGTATGAGTTTGTAAAGGTGTTTGTGGAGTGCAATAGAGTCGTTGTTGCCCCTTCTTGCTGTTGTTTCCCCTTCCCCCCTTCTCTTTCTCCTGCTTTCATGGTTCCCCCAGGTGCCGGCAGTGTGGATGTGTATGCCCCCCCGGACCGATGGTGTGTTGTGTGAGAGAGTGAGATTGGGTGGTTGTGTGTGTGTGTAAGGGTGGAGACAAGCCATGGCAACATGTGTGCGTCGTGTGGTGGTTTTGTGGAGTGAATGAGCAATAGAGATGGAGCAGGTCCAGTGGTCTGCTAGTGTGAAGAATGTTTCTTGAAGGTGTTTTCCGACAGGATAGGGGTGTTGTGAATACCCTGAGCTATAGAGAGGCCCTTGTGTTTGTGCCGGGTGTGTTCCCCCATTCCCCCTCTCCAACAGTAGAAAACAACAAAGTCGAACACCTGTGAAGATGGGCGAGAAACAGCTCTAACTCAAACCATGGATAAAATTTCAAAAAACCAAGACCATAAAGACAATGCTTATGTCATGAGTATCTCCGTAGAGCATCCATATGCTTGATTCTGATAACCGACGAGAGAGTTACAAGCTTTTGAAGATGGAAGGTCTCTCAAAAGCTCCAAAAAACAAGTCTCTGTAAGCAAAAAAGGATGTGCAAAAAAATGCAGCTAAAATAATGGGGGCATTTTCCACTTTATTGAAGTGGAGTCTTCTTCCTTTTCTCAGCCGTCATCTTTCTCTCTCATTTCCCCTTTTAATTGGTCCATTTTTTGCCTTTTTTGGGAAAGGAAAGCTCCATGTCGGTGATTTTGACCAAGAGGGAGGTGGGGAAAGTGTCCAGGGGACCAAATTTGAACTCCAGGCGCCTTGCGAGGCTGGTGGGAACTCAAAATGGCACCCATAGCTCCCCAAAATGCCCATTAGCCCCCCTTGCAAGGCCTTGAGTGCATTCCTTCACCATTTGATATACCATAGACTAGTCCTCTTTCAGTATATATATCCTCCACTTTCCCCTCAACCCCCCCCATGTGGGTTTAGTCCATTGCCACATGGCATGCTCCCCCCAACTTCCCCATCTTCCCCATGTATAAACCTGAAATTTCTGTTTTGCCCCCAAACTAAGCCATTTTCTCGGAGGCGTAGCAGGTGACCTCGACCACCAAATATAGCGCTGTAAAGCACGGCTTGGATCTTATTACCCCGGCTAACTCCAGAAATTTCTAAACATGCCATTGCTAAAAAAAACCATCAAGTCGGCCCACTTGTCGTCTTCCCACGTGCATCCGTCGCCACTTTTTAAGTGAAAAAACATCCACTTCGAGTGCGTGTAACTCATGATGTCGGAGTCCGATTTGCAAGCTTTCAAGAATGGCTAGGAATGCTCATTAAAAACTATTTTTTTAAAGCTCGACCAACCCAAAACTCAACCAACAGCTTGACCAAAACCAAGCCTTTGTACAAGGTTTTTTACACGGACACTTTCAAAGCTGGAAGCACTATGTACATATATATACATGAGGGTGGTCAGCAAGTTTTTTTGGCATCATTTATGTCCTTTGTACTCATCCAAAAATTGCCTGACAACATGTGCTAGAGTTACTGGCGACTAAGCTCGGGAGGACGCAACCTGCTCCTCTCATACCAATTGTTGGAATTAGGGTTGCAAGAAAACACACACATCTTGGAGAAGATGAAGGAAGCTCAAGGCACACAACAAAGAGTGTATTACTTAATGTGCAATGGAAAGATCGATAGCCCTAGAATGATGGGCATATATACAATGCACAGGGGAAAAAACCTCCTAGTGAGGGAAAAAATGCCCCCGGCGGTCCTAAGTGTGTTCACACACATCACTACCACATGTATATGGTAATAGAAATTTCCTCCAACATCTCCACTATGGGCCTTTGTGTGATGAATTCTATTCTTCCTCCCATAGGTACACATCTTTTGAGAACTCCATCAATGCCTAGTTTGTACAAGGCTCCCCCAATGATGGTGACTAGATAATATGTCTTCCCATCAAGTTGGGCCAGTAGTATAGCTCCCATCACCATTCGAGAAACATCAACATGCATATGATAGATTACATACCAATCTGATTAACAAAGGACTGGCTTTTTGTTGATCACATCCTTCAAGCACTGAAAACTTTGCTCACATTCGTGGGTCCAAAAGAACTTATTCCCTTTCTTGGTTAACTCATATAAGGGAAGTTCTTTGGCTGAAAATATATGAATAAACCTTCTGTAGAAGTTGATATACCCCAAAAAAGGAGCTTAGTTCAAACACTATTGTGAGTGCTATGGCTTGTTGAATACACTTAACTTTATTAGTGGCCATCTCAATGCCATTTCTAGAGACAATGTGTCCTAGAGTTGGCCTTTCCTTACCATGAACATTGATTTGAAAGGGTTTAGGCATATTCTTTTCTCCCTACACCTCTCAAAAACCATCTCCAAGAATAAAAAATGCATTTTCTTTGTGGAGAAGATGGTAGAATTATCGACAAATATGGCCCAAAATTTGTGTAGAAACTCGCTGAATATCTCCATCATACATCTCTAGAAGGTTGTTGGAGCATTACAGAGTCCAAATGGCATAACTAGGTACATAAACGCTCTCCATTTAGTGATGTGATGAATGTTGTTTTAGCCCAATCTTTAGGTGCAGTCTTAAGTTTATTGTAGCCAGTGTATCCATCCATAAAATTGTATATTTTGTGGCCTACAATCTCATCCAATAACATGTGTGTAAAGGGTAGTGGAAAAGGGTCTTGATGGTTTGAGCATTTAACTTCCTGTAATCTACACATATCCTTAGCTTTCCATTTTTCTTCGGAGCTATCACTATTGGAAATAGCCGATCACTGCTTGCCACCTTTGTTTATGAACCTACCTTCTTCTCAATTGCTTTACTCACCTCATTAGCTTTTGCAGTAGGTACATTAAGCACCTGTGCAATCAATTTTTTAGTCAAATAGCCCTCTGAAAAGATATGTCCATCATTCACCTGCAAATACTTTAAGAATACCATTGGCATCTGATTTTGCCTCTAACTCACCAAGGGTAGCCTTGCAAAATTTAGTAACCCTATTTTCTTCAACCATGGAATATTCTCTTCATTTGCCACCAAATCCTACCGGAATTCCAAGAAGGTGTACTCTTGGAACACTTCCTCCTTGGCAGGTGGTAGTGTTGTTATAGGTGTAAGCATTTCTGGCTCATCCTCTAGAAGGGAATCAAGTAGTACAGATTTTTAATATTGATATTTGTGTAGAGGTTGCAGCGTGACAAAGGGACATCATCTTCTATCTTTGAGTCAAACCCTGCGCCCACAAATGTATTGCGAAGGCTTGACATGCTACAACAAACAAAAAAACACAAAGTAGAAGAAAAACGAAGTGTAGGAGAATTCTTAGTGCTTTTTGAAATGGTCATCTCTTCAATTGTCTTGCATGCATAAGATATCTCTATCCCACTAACATCATTAATGTTATGCTCTACTCAAGTACCCTTTATTTCTCCAAAAATGGGTTTAAGTCAAAAACCATTCATTGGCTTGGCAACTACCTGTCCTCACTCATCAGCCAAAATAAAAGTATTAGGCCCCACATACCTAACTATCTAAAATGGTCTTACATACCTCAATTTCAATTTTCTAGGTCTTGGTCCCAGTTGTAAACCATCATCCAATCTCATATAGTAAAAATCTTAAACTTTATATTTTTGTTGATACAAGATTGCCTTCTTTGCTGGATAACCTTTACAATATACAGACTTTGAACTCTATCTTCTTCCACTTTGAATAATGCTTCCTTTCTGCAGTTGAATGACTCTTAAGGAAATAATTTTTATTGAACTGCAACCCTAAGGCTTGGTACTAGAAACTCCATAGGAGCTACGACTTTCAATCCATACACCAACTTGAATGGTGTCATGCCAGTAGTCAGTTTAAATGCTATCCTAAAAGCCCAGAGTGCTGAATCCAATTTCTCATCCCAGTCTATCCTATTTTGATTCACCAACTTCTTGATTGTCCTGATCAAGATCTTATTGGTACTCTCTACTTGCCCATTTGCCCGAGGATAATACATAATTGATTTCTTGTATAATATTATGTGTAGTTCAATCAGTTTATTGATCACTTTGTTAATAAAATGTCCTTCCTAATAAAAAATCAACTCAATAAGACATCCAAACCTGGTCATAATATTTTTGTACAAAAATTTGGCCACACTCCTTGATTTTTTATCTCTCAAATCCACAACTTCCACCCATTTTGTGCAGTAATCAATTGCAACCAAGATGTACCTTTTCTGTGTGAACTTTGCAGGTGGCCTAATAGGACTAATAAAATCTAATCCCCACTTCTGAATGGTTCCAAAGGTAAGATAGGTTGCAAGGGCATCCTGTCTACATTCAATGGTTTGCCCTCCCTTTGACACAAAAAACACTTCTTACTGAATTCCCAAGCATCCTTTATAGTAGTTGGCTAGCAAAGTCCATCTTGAAATATTTTTCTTTCGGTTACATCTCCTAAAAATTTCCCTCCTAAACTACCTGCAGGAGCCTCTTCCAGTACTGCTTTTTGTTCAAACTCAGGAACACATCTCCTGATCACCTAGTCAATTCCTCTTTTGTACAAAACTCCTGCAAGAATTGTAAAAGGTTTACTTCTTAATGCTGGTCTTTTCCTTTGATCCTTAGTCATTGCTTCAGGTTACACCCCTTTAGTCAAGAGCTGAAGCATATCATCATACCAGTCCCCTAACTGGTCAACCACCTGAACTAGAAACGGCTTTGTATCAAGCAATTAATCAAGAACTCCTACAGAATCTTCCTCTCATGTTTTTAATCTACCTAATACATGAAGTCTGCCTAGAGTATGTTTCACCACATAATCAAATTCTTGCAAAAAGTATCCACCTGGCTAACCTTTCGAAAAGGTGGGGTTTGTTCACTAAGTAGATCAATGCCTGGTGATCCACATGAAAAAAATTTGCCAATAGGTAAAGTCTGAATCTAAACTTTTGCAGTGCATAAATCATTCCCAAGCACTCCTTCTCAGTAAGCTGTGTAATTATTCAGCTTGGGAAGTGCTTTGCCATTGATGACACTCCCCCCTTCCTTGAGTGATTCATATCTACCATGTTGTTGATACGTGATTTGATCTTTGAGTATCAAGATAAATTTTCTTCTCATTGTGCCCTCTGCTCTTTGTTGCCAGTCTTGGCACCATGAAGAAGGATTTTAAAGTTTTTGAGTTTATAGAACCAATCCTCTCTGTGGCGTGGACTATATGATGGATATGCTTTCCATGTCCATTGTAATTTGAGTTGTTTGCACAATAGGTCATCAATGTTGAAGCACTGTGTGCTACTTTTGATTGTTATTGATGAATCTCTTGCGGAATTTTTCATTGCTTGTCGTTGAAGGCCATTCTTTGACTTGTCATTGTTTGATGGGGCTTTGTTGTCAACCTTGGAGGAGATAAAATATTCTCTTGATAAGCATATGGAGACCTTAAGTTTTTGCTCCAAGTCATTGTCGATTGATTTGGGTAGACATTTCCTTATTTTTTATGTAGAAGGAATATATACAAGAAGTCGATGAGGGTTTCTAGATTAGGGTCTAAAACCTGAATGACCAAACAGAAAAAACCCGGTGGAAAAAAAGTTCCTTTGGTATACGCTCTTATTGGAGTTGAGCAACTCCACTTGAATTACCTATCATCCATGCAAGGTGAGTGCGTGGGAGAAACAAAGAAAGAGTGCCTAATGCAAGTGCCAATTATGGGACACTCTATATGCATATAATTTTTTTTTGAACAAAATCATGCAGTGTGGAAGATGGAGCTGATTGGTGTTTCAAGGAACAAATGTAGCACATGTGACATCAAAGAACGTCTCAATAGCTTCCACGTTTCCAAGAAGGGTTTTCAATGTAGAAGCTTCTCCACTCATACCTCATTGTGCTAAGTTCATGAGTGTCTTTTGGACTTCCTCCTTCACTTACCACTATACTACAATGACTTTGACTCTTATGCTCGCCTATACAAGCATGACCGACACAACTAATTATGCTCAACTCTTCCAGCTTGAGCAGCACATAGAATAGCTAAGACGCTTAGACCATAGAGAGTATTACATGAAGATTTGGGACTACCACATCTCTCATTTAGTGGCTTAGCTGTCGGACTCTGACTATTATGCCATGTATTTTTATTGGCGACTTGGACGTACCTGTTCAAGGCCAGAAACCCAATTCCATAAGTTCTGGAATTTTAGGCCTTTTCCATTGTTTTGGTCACTGGATGCCACCATTTTGTCGAGTAGGTTGGCATATTTTGGCTCCTCTTGATTGCTTGCCGTATGTTGAAGTTGCCTATTGAAGCAAGTCCTTCAGCCCTTGTAAGGACTAAGGGAGCTTGTGCTTTATTTTCCATGAGAAGCAATTGTTGATGTGTGTGGGTTCTTTGTGATTGAGTTTCTACTAGCAATTTTGGAACCCACCTTGTCTTTGGCCCTTTTGTGACCATCTTTTGTATTTGCTTATTTTTCTCAATGACTTGATGGACACTAGGCTTCGATATCCATAATTGATTGTTTCCGTTTTAGAAGCCCTAATTCAGTAGTTGATGACGAGGTATCCATATGTAGATTGCAGAAGCCTTGGTTGCAATTGGCTTTTGTTGGCTATTGGTTATCATTGCTTGCCTTTGGGTAGAAGCTTGTGCTGCATGATTTCTTTGGGTTGTTCCTGATTGAGCTACACTTTTTGGTAACCATATTTGAGTGTTACCTGCATAGAATCCTTGAGCTTCAAGTAGCTTGACTGGAATTATCCATTGCTTCACCTCTATTTGTCGGGTAGATTGGCTAACGATTGACTTTGGTACCCAAACTTGTCACATTGTTTGCTTCTTCGATCTTTTCTTTTGGTTCCTTTTGCTGTTGTTCTTTCTCCTGCTTGAGTTGTTTTCCTTGTGTTGATTGTGCATATTGTTCTTTGTAGAACTTGTTGGTTGAGCTCGGTAGGTCCAGGCTATTACTTTAGGCTTTTTGACCCAAACATTAGCATTTCCTAGGAAGTAGCCCTGAGAAGTGATTGACTCATTTCATGCTACCCACCCTGTCACCTTTTGTTGTTGATGTTGAAATTGCGCTTCATATATCCAAACTGGGTCTTTGACTTTGATGTGTTCTTTGGATACCAACACTTGGTTGACATTCTTTGGCTTCTTCTGGATGCTTTTTTGTGATGGAAACTTTGGTTGGTAGACTTTGTGCTTTGGTTTCCATTGCATTGTTGATGGTTTGGCTCTTGATTTAGAAGCTTCATTGGAAGTTTGATGTACGCGTGTTGAAGGTAAAGTCGTCTTGCAAGGTTGATATACTTCAATGTTTACCTTTGCTTTACCTTTTTCCGTGATGGTTGGCAATTTCTTCTCCACATGGATTTGAGAAGCTTCATGGAGTCTTACTGTTGTCGTTGTCGTTGTTGAAGTTTTTGATTGTTGTCAAAAGAAGATGTTCCTCCATCTTTCTATCAGGACCAAATTCTCTTTGATGTGATGGGAGTCGAGTATGCGACAGGTATCTTTATACTCCCCAGAACTCAATTTGAGTGCGGCTTCTGCCACTCCAAAGCTAGGAATCTCCGTTTTAGAACTTGTGTACAATATCTCCTCCAACTCAGTGATTGGCGGCTTCCCCATCATTATCCACATATCATAGGACATTACATTCTTTGTCACTTTAAAATCTATCACACCTGAACATGTGATTTTGAGTCTTGTTTCTCCACATATGCTGAATTTAATTGTCGTAGGAGACAGTCGATCTTCTTCCTTGTCCTTGTTCTTCTCTTGATATTGCATTTCCTGAACAATTGATGCGAAGCTTGGAGGCTTTTTTTCCTTCATTTGCTTTCATTTGCACTTTAACTGGAGTCGGCTTCTTTGAAATAATGTTTGTCGATTCTTCAGGTATGTCAATGATGACATATTCTTGTGGTTGCTCTGCTTCCTTTGTTTTCACTTTTGCCTCATGCTCCATGATGTTGCTATCTGTCTCACCATTTTTGCTTTTCCACTCACAAAATTTATTAGCTTCATTCAACACCTTTATCGTAAATAAGGGAATTATATCATATCCATCTTCATCAAAAAAAATTGTGTTGGTCACCTCATTTATGCAGACATTAAGAGTCGCCAGTATTTGATCCCATCCAAAGGGTTCAAATAACTCCTCTAGAAATGGTTCTGGAATATAGTATGTGTCCTCCACAGGTCGATCAAGAATACAATCCTCCTTCCTCAGGCTTACACTCTCAGGAGCTCCACACATCCAAATATGCGCTTTGCTTTCCAAATCAATTGTGGAGTTTAATTCTTCCCCCGGGGTTTGTTCTCCATCTATATAGCTATGATCTTTGACACTGATTTTTGTAGTGGCATCCTTGTGTCTCAACAAGTAGTCATAGCCCCAGTCTTGTACCATTTTGAGCTTACGCATGAATGGTCTACCCAATATGATATCAAAGTTGATGCTCTTATCAAAATTTGTTATGGAAAAGGTGTGCTCATACTCTATGCCACACGAGGATACAATTATTTGTTCTAATATTCCAACCGATTTCTCCACGTATCCATCTGCTAATTGCAATTTCATTTGATTTTTTGTAAGATCACGCTTTTCCCATTTTTTCCATATTTCTTTGGTTGCAATGGCAATTCCTGTCCCACTATCTAATATAGTAATCGTATTTACTCCTTTGTACTCTAGTGGTAAGGTGGTGTTCACTGTTTCTTTCTTCTCCTTCACAATAGTCACCCACCTTATTTACTGGTACTGGCTTTGTCTCTGGTTTCTTATGCAAGGTGTCATCTATGTTTTTGTTCGCAAGATGGTCATGTGAAGGGATTTTCAACCCCATGTTTTCCAGGTTTTTGCCCATTTGGCCCCATACATGCGGTCTAATTTTTAGTAGCTCTGAGAGATAAAGTGTACATTGTATAGGAGAAGACATCAATTCATGCAAGCTCTTGGTATCCATCATGTTTGGTGTGGCTTTCCACTAAGAAGGTACCATTTTAAACTCCGATTTTGTTTTGAGTTCTCTTATGAAAGATGGCAAAGTCTTTAGAGAGAGTGGTTTACTCTCTTCAGATGCGATATACCCAACATCCCCGTATAGAGATCGTATATCCCCTGGGAAAAATTCATGATCCATGTTTATCTTAGGGATAGGTGCTGACTGTAAAGTAGCACTACCATCTTTTTGGTTTCTGATCGATTTCCATAAGGATTGTGGCCACGGTTCTTCTACCTTTGGAATAGGCATCACTACTTGTGAGCCCACTCCATCTATGGTATTGGCTACTTTAAAGGTGCCTCAACTCCTGGCTCTTCCTCTTTGTTTACAATACCATGACTTTCCAATTCCGAGATTTTTTCATGGATTAGCACCTCAATTTTTGGAGCATCTAGAACATGTGGTCCCATAAGAGCTTGGGCCGCAAGGATGAGGTCCTTGCACATTTGCAAACTCTCTTTGCCATACCCTGGATGAGGATATCTTAGCCATCTATCCTCTTGGGTTTGGTTGGTCTTTAACCTAGTGTTAAGGCAGTTACGCCGCTAGTGGAAGCTAAATAGCGAGAACTCAACCAACAACAGAATTTGTCAGACGAGGACGGAGCTTGACCCGCAGGTGCATGGAAACAACTAGGTGGGTTTCAAATCACCTACTCGACCTTCTAATGACAATCACTACTAAGGAAATCAAATCTAAGTTCTAAAATACGCAAGTGACTGAAATCCGTACTACGAACGAATGCTATACGAAACAGGATCAAGAATCATTGAATCGATCTCAAACTCAAGGGGAAGTCTATACACTAGGTAAGAACAACACCCTAAATACTTGAACTGCAAAATCAACCTATAACCACTCCATGCGATAAACGCGTATGAAGACAGGCCCAAAAATACAGGTGATCGAAACTTGACCCCGATGGTACAAATGTGTAGCTCTACTTGTTGTGGTTCTATAGATATGCTGCACGCTCAATTCCAACACACGAGTTGGAAGAAAACTCACACCGAAGCTCGTAGGAACTTACCACACATAGAAATTGATAGCACGCACTCTTGGTATCTGTGCATAGCTCTTGCCGTTGCTAACACAAAGGTGGTGTCGCTTCTCCAATGGCGGCTCCATAGCTCGCGTAGCAGGTAGATAAGACTCTCTCTCTCTCACTCTCTCTCAGACACAGTCACGGTGCTCAAAAACTCACTTTGATTAATAATCTGAATCTCCTTAGGTTACAAAAACTTTGGCTTATATACCTCAGCCTTGGAGGTGAGAACATCTCTAACTAATTACATCAGCAAGTGAAATTACTTCGGGATTACAAGCTGGAAACTCAATTGAGTCCCGTTACTTAATGAATGGCTCAAATCAAAATTAATGTCGGAAAGACATTTATTACAATCAATGGTTACAAAATGATGAGTGTGAGCAAAAATGTGGGTGTGATCCTCTGTTGGCTCAACACTCCCCCCCTCCGCATTCATGTCGTCCCTGACATGAATTTTATGCTTGGTCAATAAAGTCCTGTCATCTTGAGCATCTGCAAATGTGATTCGTATCGTAGGTTGCCGATGGTCAAGGTTGGGCCGAATATTTTGCTTTCGTGGGTGAAAAAGCCGGTGTAGAAAGCTTCTTCGAATGTTTGCATGTGGAAGCTAGGCAAAAACATAATCCTTTGGTATAGGAGGTGTAACACTTTTGGAGAAGGCTGCAATGAAAGATCGTACATCATATTAGTCACTGTGTCGGCCGTCGATAGTAGACTCGAGAGCTGGTCGTGGCTTTATCTGGCGCGAACACTTCAATGCAAGCTAAGAGAGTCCTGCAGATTTTCTTGAGCATCTGACATGAAAGGTCAGGAGAGCCAGTAAAGAGCTTGATGGTGCCCGTTAGGGTTTTCACCATGTAGGCTTTACCTATTCTCTCTCCTGCCTTTGGTCCTGGCATCCTGGGATAATTAAGCCAATTTGGCTTCTTTTCTGCAATCCTGCCATGCTCTTTCCAGTTTCGGACTCTTGGCACCGGGCAGAAGGTTGCATCCTCCCGAATATCCTTTGGTGCCTCCACCAAGTAGATGAGGTAGGCTGGGTATTTGTTCAGCCAACCTTTCCTCCATCTAGGTTGCGAATCTACTATCTTCTTTGATTGTTCCTCCTTTGTGATGTCGCCTTCGTAAAGAGCGACATACTGCTCCTCCTCTATTCTCTTTTTCATCTTTAGCACTTCAAATTTTATCAAAGGGAAAGGTAGGCTGGGTTGCATCCAATGTTCATGGAGCACTTTTGTGTCTAGTCCCTGAAGTCTAATGGAGATTAGGAGTCTCCTCTCCCATTCCATTTCTGCCTTGGCACTCTCCTCTACTGACTTTTCTATTTGGTCATGGAGCCTTTGTTCTTCTTCTTCAGAGATTCTTGAAGTCGAGGCCACCTCTTGAGCTGGGGCTGGATCTTCAATTGTGGTTGCCTCTCCAGTTTCTGGTAGCTCTATGGCTGCTCCACCTGATTCTTCTTGTGGTGTCTCTGTCTCTCTTCTTTGTTGCTCTTGTAGATCTTGGAGCTGTTTGCGGAGGGCCTCATTCTCTGTCCGTAGTGTTTGATTTTCTAATGTGAGCCTCTCCTCTGCGGCCAATGATCCCTCCGCAATGTGCAACCTTTGCACTTGCTCTAATCTTAGCTCTCTTTGTAAGCTCCAGACCTATTCTTCCAAAGCTGGTATGATAGCTCCCTCTTGTTCGGTTCCTGCTCTGCTAGCTCTAGGGGTAGTCCTGAGTCTAGTGATTGTTCTTTCTTGGAGCTCGACTCTCTCCCTTAGCTCAATGAGCTCATCCTTGGCCGCCTCCAACTCATCCTCTATCCGCTCCCTTGCATCCTGTGCACTTGTTACTTCTCTTGAAGCCTCGGCTAGCTGGAGTATCAAGCCGTCTCTCTCGTTTTCCGCGTCATAGAGTGATGCTTTATGACTTTCAGATTCAGTCATAGCATTCTCTAATTTTCTCTTCAACTCTGCTTCCCTTTGTTTGGCTGTCTCAATCTCTACTTCCTTTGCCTTGGACCTTTCTTTTATCTTGCTGAGCAGTTCATGCACCATGTGCATGTCTTTTTCATCATCATATGTCAACTCTAAAGCTCTTTCCGCTACCACGTCCACTGGCTTTGTATCTTCTAGTACTTTCGGTTCGTCCAGTTTCTCTTCACTTTCTTTTTTACTCTTTGTTTTTTCCTCCGTTCTTCTTGTTTTTGTAGGGTGATCCCATAAACTGCCTCAAGGGCCTCTTCTTCGGTGTATCCTATCTCTACCAGATCCCTATAATCATTTCTCTTTTGCTGAACTGGATCTATCTTCTTTTCTTTGGTCTCGGCCTCTGGCTTTTCCAAATCATCTGTGTCCACCTCTACTGTGGTCTCCTCCATAATTTTTTCCGTCTTCTTAGGGCTTGGTACATCAGTCATAGAGGGATATCTGTCCTCAGCTTCCTTGGCTTTCCCTTTGTCGGCTTGCCCATCTTTCTCTTGAGGCTTAGTAGACTCATCTACTTTCCTTTTTCCCTTGTCGTCTTTCTTCAGCTCAGCTTTTAATTGTTGTACCTCCTCTTCAGTGTATGGCTCGACAGGTTGCTGCTCCAGAATAGCCTTTGACTCCTCATAAGCTTTAATATATTGATCGTATTGATCAATATGTGGCCTGGCTGAGCTAGTTCCGACTTTAGTGGGGTCTGGCACCCACTTTTCTTCAAAGTCACCCTTTAGAGCTCTTTCCGCTCTAAACTTCTCCACTAGTCTTTCCATTCTTGCCGCTTTCTGACTTTTGGTTTGCTTGGGAGCAACCTTCTTCTTTACTTTCTTCTTAAGTGGCTCATCCACATCCTCTTCAGGTTCTGAAACTACTTCTAGTTTCCGGAGTGCTCTTGTGGATGCCCTCTTGGATACTTCGGGCTGTTCTTTCTCCTCGTCGGCTTCTCTAAGCCACTCATTCTGGGAGGGAACCTTTGGCCACTGATCTCTAGCTCCAATAGCTTCATAAGCTATTCTTGTCAGAATTTCCGCTCCTCCTATGTATTTTGGCTTCTCGTTGTGCATGGCAATTACTTGCTCCTGGATGTGTTGAGTGTAATTCACCTCTTTTGGCATATTGCTCTTTAATGCCCATGTGATGGTGGTCGCAATGGCATGGGGTGGTGTCGTATACTTTTGCGGTCTTTTACTGCAAACATGAAGAAATTGGTTGTACAGTCGGCAAAGGGTTGCCGCTCTTGGGTCCGCCATATCTCCATAGGTTGCATTTTGCTTCTTGGGCCCATAGACCTCTATGGCCTCCCTTCTTTCCCTGACCAAGCTCCCTTTGTTGTGCAGCTTCAATGCGTCTGCAATGAGCTATGGAGTGATCTGTACTTCTACTTTCTCTCCATCCATGGCTGTCAATGTGGCTTTTCCATCCTTCTGAATGGATGTTGCCAACTCGTACACTCTTCTTGTATCCACACCTGATGGTCTCGAGGTGAAGAAATTGTGCAAGTCTGCCCTTTCCAAGTACCTGCTGATGTCTTCTGACCTGCTATATTCTACCAATTCCTGTGGGATCATCGGTACATCCACCGCTTGCCCTTGAGGATCTCTGAAAGTCCCCTGGTAGATCTTTATTCCCTCTTTCTCCAATACTGCTTCCTCCACCCAAGTTTTGGTTGGCTTGAGGGTTTCTGCTGGAATGTCAAAGGGTTCCGCTTCTGCAAGAGCATCTTTGATTGTCGGTCTTTTTCTCTTCGTTGCCGATGACTTGGTGGAATCCATGGATCCTGTAACTCCAATTTCAGAAGTTAGCGTCTTTTTAGTACTGAAAGCCGAAATGAAGCTTTTAACTATTCAAATGACTTGAAAATTGAAACATGAGCTATTCAGGGCCTAAGGATGCAAGGTAGGTGAAAAAATATGCAAAATGGGCTCAAAATCATGCTGGAGACATCATACGCGTATGATGTCTTTTGTGTCAAAATGGCTTCATATTGGTTGTGCTTGTAGCTGATAGTGTATACATGAGTATCATATGCTTGTATTTGAGTTTGGATCCCATTTGGTCAAGTTTTGGCTAGTTTAGTCCAGTTCCGGCTCTTGGCAAAATTTTGAAAGGGATTTGGATTTTAGGATCCAAATTGGATAAAACTTGGTGGTTCACTTTCAAATGGCATGTAGATCACTTCTGTTTGGTGGTTGAAGCCCTGAGGTGCCAAAATCACATAGTGAGACATCATACACGTATGATGTGTTTTAGTGTATTTTTGGATCAAATTTCTCTATAAGCTTGGATTTGGCTTTAGATAGGCTTATTCAGTGGATTTATGAAGTTTGGATAGATTTTGGGCTAAAAATGGCTCTGGAGACATCATACGCGTATGATGTCTTTTTCATCAATTTTGCATGGGATTGGTTCTGTGGACTCCCCATGTACTAGTGAAGGACTGTTTCTACTCAAATCTTGGTTTGGACTTGAGTATGTTGGATTTGGGCCAAAAATAGGCTTTAGGTGAAGGATTTTCCCTCAATTGGGCTAATGGGGTGATCCTCTTGACCAAATGGTTCCAAATTTCATATGTAACATGAATTAGATATATATAATGGATGTATGATGACAAATGAGCAGTTTTGGCTCTGTAAGTGCAAATAGACATCATACGCGTATGATGTCTTTTGTGTCAAAATGGTGCTTTTTGGTTCCAGATAGCTTGTAGATGTGTTAATCAACAATCCTACAAAGTTTCAATGAGTCTGGAGTTATTTTGACAAAATTAGGACCAAAAATCAATTTTATGGCCTACTTTGCGTCTTTTTGGTTTTCCTTGGGTTTTCTAACTCCAATTCTCATGATACTTGGTTCATAGGATGTGATTAACATGTGGAATGAGGCTATGCACTCAAATGTTGAAATGGATGTGAAATTCATGCTGTGAGACATCATACACGTATGATGTCTTTTCTTGAAATGTTTGTCTTTTTGTGCAAAGAATGCTTTGTGCTTGTGCCCTAAGCCTTGCTAACTAGTTTTCAACTTAAAAAGTCATCAGTTTAGCTAAAAAGCCCCCTTATAGGCATTTCAGTCTCCGAAGTCGTCTTTTTGCCTTGGAGTTGAATTTCTTCAACTTTTCTTCTCGAGAGTTGCATTTCCAGCTCATTGGATATGTTGTGAAGCCATCTATTTGGTTGAACTTGACTTTGGCTCCCCGTTCTCCATCTTTCTCGTTTTGGTTGTCCGAAAGTGTCTTTTTCACCATCGGTAAGTGAATCAGCTTTCTTTTGGGTTTTGCTTGCAAACATAAGTCATCCATGTATATTTGAAGCTGCTTGTGAAGTTTCATTTCATTCGGTCGTCAATTTCAGCCGTTATGCCAAAATGACGCTTTGTGTGTCCGCAGTCGAATCGGTTGTTCCGACCTACTTTTGGTGGTCCAAACCTGGAGATACTCCATGGTTGCATTGCCCTCGATGTTGTTAAGCTTCCTGAGAAGTTTTGTGTCGTTTCGACAACTTTTTCCTGTTTGCCTCTTGCAGGCTCTGTTGACCTAGGGTTTTTCCAGTCGTTCTTTCTTGAGCTTTGAGTGTTAGAAACCCATCTTCTATACTAGGGTAACCCACCTATAAGTTCTTGCAAGGTTTGGTTAGGCGGTTGTGCCACTACCTAGCATTCTACCGCATTCCCCGTCTGCTCTTGTTTCTTGGTTTTGGTCAGTTTTCGCGACAAAAGTTAATGATAAGCATCAAAAGCTTATGGCAATGAGTCTTCCTCTCATGTCTGGTGTCCTCTGAGCTCTCGTAGCAGTCGTAGGAGGCTGTAGAAGGTTGGATGCTCCTGTGTGCTCTTTGCTCTCTCCAAGAAGGTAATAGTGGAAATGAGCTTGAAAGTGATGTGAAAAATACTTAACTTTGGACTTCCCGGATCACTTGTTACCAAATTTGACATGTGCTCCTATCTCGTCGTGAAATGCACTTTAGGATTTGAAATTTCTCAATTTGGACTCTGTTTGACCTGTTTCTGAGAAATCTGTCCACTTTGCCAAAATTCTGTCATTTCGGGCTTTCCGCAACTTTTGCCGAATTGTACTCAATTTTTACCATGGGTTTCCCTTGTCATTAGGATCATCACCATCTATTCTTTTCTTTTTTCTGATCTCGTTTCACCTGCTTTTTTTATTTTTCTTTTACTTTTTATCAAGAAAATCATAAAAAATAAAGGAAAATAGCAAATTGAAGCCAAAAAATTCCAAACATACACAATAAATAGATGGTAACCCTGTGTATATGAATATACACTTATTTGTGATTTCTGGACTTGGATTACCACTTTTTTCCACTTTTTAGCTCCAAAAACACTCTTATTTAGTGATATTTACACGTCTAGAGACCCAAATTCATCATTTGATCTCTTCTTGTTGCAAAACAAGGTATATAAGGGCATAAATATTATCAATATCCGCAATCAAACATAAAAATTACAAAATCATGTAAGACACTGCCCTTGTAATATAATTTTTGTTTTTCTTTGTTTTTGTCGCTTGTAGCTGCTTTGTAGCTCCTGTATACCTGTATACCTCCCCCCCTCCTAGTCTGAGTCCTCCCGGACGACTATGAAGTGTCTGTGGGCGAAGCATTGTAGGTGTTTTGGTCATAAGTTCCCAATGCAATTGTAGAGCGATGATACAACAGTCTTTCCAATAAAGCTGCTCTTTGTTTGATTGAAGGATTGGTGGTCGGGTTTTGGGTTGGTTTTGGCACTTCGGTAGTAGAATCAGTAGATGGATTCTTCTTTACCTTGTTGTTCTTTTTCACAATCCAAATCTGCTTCCGCTTCGCTTGTGCTTGCCACAAACTCTTTGCGACCCAAACCTGCTTTGTTCTTTGTGTTGATTTCCTCGCCTTGAAATACCTAGGAGTTTCCGTGGATTGTACTGAAGGGATTTCCTGTTTACAAATCCTTGGAATCCAAATTTGCTTGCTATAGCTTTGTGCCGTCATGAACTTCTTTGGAATCCAGATCTGTTTCACTGTCCTTGATTGTCTGGAATCACTCTGTTGTCTGGTATTGAAGACTCTGTTTTCCACCTTTGTGTTCTCTGGCACAACCTTTTTTGGTCTCCATACCAACGTTGACTCCGTTTTTTCCCAAGGTTGAGCCGTTATATTATTGCTTGTCTTCCTTATCCAATGTTGAGAGTTCCTCGTCGAAGAGCAATCCAGTTGTATAGAAACTTTTGGTTTCCATTGCTTCTTCTTTTTCTCTGGTTGTTGTTTACCTTTGTTCTTGGATTCTTCCTTTGGAGTTGGCTCGGCTCCTTTGGTGAACTTAACTGATTGACTTTCACCTTCGTATTTGATAAGCACTGATTTAGAACTCCAGTCAATCATTGCATTGTATTGCTTCTGCCATGGTTGTCCTAGCAATAATGGATGTTGTGTAGCTTGGTCTTCAACCACGTAAAACATATGAGGATACACATACTGGTTAATCTGTATATGTAAAACTGTGCATCCGATAGTTTTGATTGAATTCTCAGAGTAACTCTTTAACTCTTGCTTGGCAGTTTGTAATTTAGTGTCATTGGTCAATTGTCTGTACAAACTGAGTGAAAGTAGGTTAGTTTGAGCTCCTGAATCCAATAGTGCTCTGGCTTTGATTTGGTTGGTTCCTACTTTGCATTCAATGATGGGTTCTTCTTTGTCATTATCCATTTCTGTTATACTGACTGCGTTTATTCGTATTGCTCCTTCATTGCGTTGTTTCTGACGTAGTAGTCTTCTTTTCTCCATTCTTTCCTTCGCCTCGGCTTGCGCTTCCTCCACAATCTTTTTCTTTTTCTGGACACGTAGCTTTTCTTGATGTATTTTGAGAAGCATGTCTTGGGTTAACGGCAAAAGATACTTTTTCACTCTGCATCCACTAATCCAATTGGGCATTTCTTCTCCGTCTAATGTAGCAAGCTTGACGGCTCCACTTGGTGATAGATCTTTAATCACCAGAGGTCCCATCCCTCGCTTTTTAAGCTTCTTAGCATGCTGTTTCAGAGTGTAAACTAGGACATAGTCCCCAACCTTAAACTCTTTAGTCCGCACAAGCTTATCAAAAAATTCCTTTTGTCGCCTTTTTTGAGCGTAGATAGAAGCTACTGCTTTTAGGCGAAGCTCGTCTAGCTTTTCCAGGTCATCTATTCTATCAGAAAGCTCGTGCCCTGTCCACTCTAGATCCTTAGCCACCCTTAAGGTTGAAATCAAGAATTCTATTGGTAGGATAGCATTTAGCCCAAAAACCATGTTATATGGGGTCGTTCCTATTGATGTTTTATATGCTACCCTATATGCCCATATGTTGAATGCAACTTCTGGTCCCAGTCAGTTCTCGACTTAGATACAATCTTCGTAAGGACCGTGCATATGGTTTTGTTTGTTGCTTCAGCTTGTCCGTTTGCTTGTGGATGATACGGGGCTGATTTCCTATGGATTACCATGAATTCATCTAGAAGGATCTCTATCACTTCATTTATAAAATGTGTGCCTCGATCACTCACAATTTCTATTGGCAATCCATATCTTACAAAGAGGTATTCATATAGAAATTGTGCCGTGGTCCTGGCATCTGCTTTTTGAGTTGCCTTTGCTTCGACCCACTTTGTTAGATAGTCTGTAGCCACAACGATTTATTGTGCATGAGTCTTATATGCAGGAGGTGAAATGGATCCGACATAATCAATCCCCCATTTTGCAAAAGCTCTTGCCCCCATCATTGGTCTAAGCGGCATATCATCTCTTTTAAGTGGTACTTTGGTCCGCTGACAGTCATCACACCGTTTAACGTATTCCTCAGCGTCCATATGTAATGTTGGCCACCATATTCCTGCGGCTAAGACAAGTTTTGTTGTCTTATCACCTGAGAAATGGCCTCCACCTACTCCTCCATGAGCTTGATCCAGGATTATCACATACTCAGACTCTGACGCGCAAATCCTAAGCTGGTTGTCGTTACCTCTCTTATAGAGTTGATCTCCTATTAAAGCGTAATCTCGAGCTTCTGTCTCTACAAATTTCTGACGAGCTTTTGACGTTCCTTCTGGGAAAGTTCTATTTGTGAGATATTCAACAATATACTGACTCCATTCCGGAGCGATCATTATCTGATATAATGTCGAATACTCTGCTGGCGGTTTTGATGAACATACAATACATACAGTGACATATTCATGTACGCTTTCTTTCATTCCTGGCCAATAGACTCCCAATTGTAACAAATTCCTATATGTGTTCCTTCTTGAACAATGAAATGCACATTCCTGAACATGTGCTTCACGCAGATATATATTATATTCCTCAGAATTGATGCATAGTCGTAAAACATGATCATTTCCCAATTGATACAACCTTTCTGCAACCAATTGAAGATTCTTGGATTGTTGAATAGCAATATGTTTCTGGTTGTATTTGCTTCTATCAAACTCTCCTCCATAGGTTAATAAGCTAACGACATTTTGAGACCACTTCGGTATCATTTCTATGTTGAACAAGTACGCGTCTGGCATGTCGTCATCTACTCCTATAGGGTCTTCTCCATTCATCAATCGCGAAAGATGATCAGCTCTAAGATGTGTTTTTCCTTTCTTTACTACTACCGTGAAGTCGAATTCCAGTAAGATAATGAACCATCTCACGATTCTCCCGGTATTGCATGGTTTATTCACTAGATAGAGCAAGGCTTGGTGATCCATAAAAAACACAAACTTGTTGGCTAGAAGATAATGCCAAAATTTCTTCACAGCATATATCATTCCTAATCCCTCTCGCTCTGTTGTGGTGTAATTCTTCTCTGCATTGTTGAGCTGTCGACTGGCGTAACAGATAGGAAAATCCATATTTCCTTCTTCTGGCTGAGCCAGAATGCATCCTATTGCATATGCCGAAGCATCTATATGCACATGGAATATCTTCTCCCAATCTGGTGATTTCAAGACTGGAGCAGGAATGAGTGCCTCTTTCAATTTCTTGAATGACTCCTCACACTCCTCTGTCCATTCAAAGTTCACTATTAGCCTGTAAAGTGGTTGGCCTATTATAGCGTACATGTAAATGAATCGTCTATAATATCAGCAATGTCCCATAAAGCTCTGTACTTGTTTTGCATTGGTTGGTCTAGGCATATCCACTATAACTTTTATCTTCTCTAAATCCGTGGATATTCCGTTTTGTGAGACAATATGTCCCAGAATTCTGCCCTGTCGGACCATAAACACACATTTCTCAGGATTGAGACAAATGCGATATGTCCTACATTTTTCAAATACTTTTCTTAGGTGTTCTAGATGCTCATCTCTCAGAAGAGAATGTACACATAAGTCATCCATGTATATTTCTAGAAACAACCTTAAGTATTCTTTGAAAGCATGCATCATCAGCCTCTGGAAGGTTGCGGGAGCATTGGTTAGACCAAAAGGCATAACCCGATAAGCATAAATTTTCCACTCCGTTGCAAAAGCTGTTTTATGTTGATCTTTCGGTGCTATGGCTAGCTGGTTATATCCTGATAAACCATCAAGAAAGGAGTATGTTGTTTTCCCTGATACACGCTCTAGAACATGATCAGTTATCGGCAGGGGATAATTGTCCCTGATTGTTGCAGCATTCACTTTCTTTAAGTTGACACACACTCGGAGTTTTCCGTTCTTCTTGGGTACCACCACAATCGGAGATACCCAATCGGTGTGTTCAATCTCGTATATGAATTCAGCTTCCATTAGCTTATCTATCTCTTCTTTGATTCGCTTAGCAAACGTATCATTATATGTGTATGGTCTCTGTCTGCTAGGCTTTGCGTCTTGTTTTAGTGGGATTGTGTGTTGGCATATCGATGGTTCAAATCCCTTTAAGTCCTTATAAGACCATGCAAACACATCCCTGTACTCTCGGAGAAGACTCAAAAGTCTCTCTTCCTCGCCTGGAGACAAATCTGTGGCTATGTGCACCGGTCTAGGTGTCTCACCTGGAGCTGCTAAATCAACTTTTTTTGCATCCTCCAGTCCATCATAAGATTCGTTCTCCTTTATCTCTCGAATAGGTTGGGTTAATACCATCTTCCTATCCTCTATTGTGAATTTCCTGTAGTGAGAGGGAACATCCATGTTTTCCTTGATTTTAGCGTTTTCGTCCTCTCCACTCTCAATTTCTATCGTCCAAACTTCTTTCAGAGTTTTCTTGATCTCTCTGTACTTGTTTCTACCTTCTAACTTGGACTCCGTGTGTTCTCTGTTGCGCTTGTTCTTTTCTGATTTTTCTGTTTCAGTTTTCGTTTCATTCCTTTGAACTTGATTTCTTGAGCCTCTTTTGTCTTTTCGTAAGCTCTTTTGATCATTGCCTCCCATTCTTCCAGAAATCTTGTCCTTAACACAATCTTCCGCCTTTACTAGCATTAGGAATTGATTTTTTCCTTTTATTCTAGGCATCGGATTGGTTCTAACCCCCCTTGTTTTTCTCTTTGCTCTATAGCGTTTCTGGCGTTGTTTAGTTTGGTTCGGAAAATCATAAAATCGGACATCCGTTATAGTTTCTTCGTTTTCGCTTGAATTGTCCGTTGACTCGTTGTCTACTTCATTTCCCCACTCTGGATGATCGGGAATGTCGTGAAACACCTCTTCTTCATCTTCCTTTTCCAGTATATCGTTCTTTTCAGTTTCTTTTTCGAGTATAGTTCTCAACATGAAGTACGGAACCACGTCGTACCCGTCCTTGTCGCAAAATTTCGTTATGGGACCATCCGGAATTGCACAAACATCTAGGGTTGCTAGAATGTGTGTCCATTATAATGGTTCAAGCGTGTCCTCTGGAAAGGGTTCTCTTATATAAGCTTCGTCTTCAATAGCCCTTTCTAAAACATATTCTTCTCGCCTCAGACTTCCACATTTCGAGGCTCCACACATCCATAACTCCTTGGGCTTACCTAACCAGGCTAGAAATTCGGATCCCGCCAAAGTAGCTGAATCAAACTCCTCTACCGGTGTTCGGTTCACATCTTTGTAGCTATGGTCTCTCATGTTCACACGTGTAGTGGTTTCCATATTTCTCAGGTATATGTGATCGTAGCCCCAATCCTGGACCATTTTCAACTGTCTCATGAATGGTCTTTCCAGTATGATATCATAGTTATTCTCCTTGCCAAAATCGACAATAGCAAAAGTATGTTCGTATTCAATGCCGCAAGAAGTCACTGCGACTTTCTCTAATAACCCCATAGGTCTCTCCATGTGTCCATCTGCTAATTGGAGTTTCAACCTAGTCTTCCTTATTGCTGGTTTCCCCCATTTTTTCCAGATTTCTTTTGTAGCAATGGCTACCCCAGCTCTGCTGTCTAGTATTGCCATTGTGTTCACTCCTTGGAATTCAACTGGTAAGGTTGTATTCCCCTCTTCACCTTCGCAATACTCTCCGACTTTGTTTAAGGATACAGGCTTAGCGTTCTTTTGTGGTTTGCTCAGCTCTTGTATACCCTCTTGCAGTCTCGATGTTGGGTCTTTTATCCCAAATTTCTCCAAGCATTTTCCTACAGTGGTCCACATATGTGGTCTTAGCCTCAAAAGCTCAGCTAGAGTGATAGTGCATGTCACTGGTGTTGACAAGATCTCTATCAATCCTTGCGAGTCCATGACTTTTTCTGATGACATTCTTCGTGAGGGAAGTGCTCTAATCTCGAATTTTGCTTCATACTCTCCTAATTATGAAGGTAAGGTATTCAGTGAATGAGGTTTGCTCTCCATTGTTCTAACAGAGCCCCCATCTCCCCAGTAAGATTGCTGATCCAAGTCCGCTTGAGATCCTGCCTCAAATTCCACTATGGGAGGAATCCTGATGTCCTTTTCCCAATTTGTCTGATTAGCTTGGCAACTTAGCTCGTTTGCAAAGTTTGCCTCTCTCACTTGTTTCCAAAATTCATTGTAATCCTCATCTCTTTCGTAAGACCTCTGTATGACTGGATGAAAACTCTCTATCTCCTGATCGGTTGTGTTCAATACTATGCGGTCATCCTTGTGTGTACCTTCAGACTTTTGTGCACTGGGAGTCTTTTCAGCTACCCGTGAAATGATAGTCTCTTGCTGAATTGGGTCTTCCGTTCCACAATTCATTGTTTCTCTTGGTGGTTCTAATAAGGCTTGTGCAGTCTCGATCATTCTCTGGCACATTTCAAGTCTCTGCTTTTCCAATTCCACGTTTGGGTATGTCATCCACCTCTGTTCTTGTGTTTGGTTGGTATTTAACCTAGCTTCGTAAGCTCTCATCAGTGCGTCCAATGGTTCGTGTACTTTGTCGACTAGCACTGATCCCCCTGAGCTTAAGCTCGTTGTTTCTTTGATACTCTTTTGTTTCGTTCTTTCCGGGCTCATCTCTCGTTTCCCGTTTTGACTCTCAAGTTTTTCTAATCTATCTTTAGTTCGCTTTAGTTCCTCAGCTAGAATAGCGTCTTCACGTTCTTTTCTCAACTTCATGCGTGCTTTTCTAGCTTTCCATGTGTTTCTCTGACTCCGCGGTCCTTGACTAACCACTTCAGTCGCTAACTTTCCATTCTCAGGTTCTCTAGTGGTTTTCTTAGCTTGAGCTCTAGTAACAACTTGCGTTGGTATCAGAGTTTCCATTTCAGACCCACTGCTGGTAGGAATAGTTTCTAGCATATTCAATGTCGTCTTTTGCACTTTTTTTGGATTCTTTGAAGAATCCTCAATGAAGTGAGTAACCCCACACTCAGTGCAATAAGCGTTAATTCTAATGATTTCCATATGTGGACAAACATTCATCAGATGGTCACCTCCACACTTGTAACAGGGTCCTAGTGCTGGTCTTGGTCCCACTTGATTCGTCCTTTGTGGATAGGATGGTCTTTGTCCTGTTAACCCTCCATGAGCTATGAACATCAATGTTCTTGCGTCCAAATTGTATCTCTCTTCATCAGAAGCACTTGTAACCGTTGGTATTCCAACATTCCCAATCATGCCCCATGGTTCTGGTTGTTTGGGTTCTTCTGGTGGGTAATACACAGTTGGAGACATGTGTGCACCAGATTCTTCATAATAGGCTTGAACAGGCATTAAGACTTGTTCTCCCTGATTCTCTAAGGTTGGTGCATATCTAATGCCCACTGGTCTTGCTCCTGGTAAAGGTGGTTATTGTCCCAATACCGGTTGCGGTCTTTCTATCCCCATAGGTGCTGGTCCATTTCCCGTTGGGTATCGAGGTACTGGATGTACCTGAGGTGGTGCTAATTGAGCAAGAGGTGCATACTGACGCTCCCTTACATACCCTTTGTTGTAATAGCACTCCTCTGTTGGATGGTTTGTCCATTTTTGTTCAATAGCACACCATTTCAGTGGTTTTGGCAATGGTTTTTGGTATGGTGCCATCCTTTTTAGAGCCTCTTCTATCATTTGCTCTACATTTGGCATGGTTGTTGTTTGAACATTCTTTTTAGTGGTAGTCTCGCTCACTACCGAGGAAGAGCTACTGGATGCAAAATTTGTATCCGCTGAAACCTCTCCATAAACCGTACAGTTATCCACTAAGTACAATGCTTCTCTCGCTACTTGCTCGAAACTTGTACAAGCTTTCAAGTGCAAGTCCTTCTTGAGAGTGTCGTTTCTCAATCCCTCAATAAAAAGAACAGATAGTCTGTCATCTTGTGGTCGTTCACGTACTGGACATCTCTCAATGTATTGTTTGAAGCGAAGTGAAGCTTCCTTCACTTTTTCGTGTTCTCTCTGTTTAAAAGCATATATTTGTGAGACCGTATTGTGCTTAATCCCTCGTTTTGAGAATTCCTCAGCAAACTCTCTTAGCAAATGGTCAATGTCATAGAATCCCCCTCTGTTCAGTGATTGAAACCATGTCAATGCCGTACCTTCTAGAGTAAGACCAAATCCCTCGTATTGTGTATGGAAATCTGTTATCTGCTCAGCTCTTAAGACTTTCTTAAAGAGTGACACATGTGCATACGGATCTCCTGAACCACCATACTTCTTTGGCATACACTTGGCTACTTGAGATGGTCTCATACGTCTATGGTCTGCTACCAATCTCATTGCTCCTGTGTCCCTGCTAAAGCTTTCTCTAGCATCATGGACTTCATGGGTTACCCTTGTCGGTTCCCCTGCCCTGAATCTACTACTAGGAGGTAAATGTGATGGTTCCGCTTCGAACCTTGGACCTGGAGTGGTATACGTGGGGATTGGAACTGCACTACCTCGATTCTTATCCATTGACTCTCTAGAATGTAATGATCCCATTGGTCCGGGCTTCGAGTACTGAGGTTGACTGAAAGAGTCAGCAGCCTGAGTTCTTTGTCCTCCTGTTGTCATTGGGTTTTGCACTCCATTTGTTGGTGCTGGTCTTTGTGAGCTAGAAGTAACATAATACTGATGTAGTGGTCCCCCAAAGTATGTATATCCTTCTAATTCTTTTTTGCCCATTGTTGAGTATTGCCTCCCATACTTGTCGTAAGCGGCAATTTTCACTTCCGATCCCTCTGTGTAGGTAAAGACATAAAGTCTTTTTTGGTCTGTCAACTCTCCAGTGTAGGGTTCTTCACATCTATAATAGAGATCTTGCTCCCCATTATTATATTTGTATAGCCCCACATAGATGTTATCAGTGTTGATCCTTGTAGTTTCATTCTCTCTTCTTAACCTCGCATCAGGGAAGTTCATTATTGGTGCTTTCTCCTCAAGTTCTTCATCTACTTTGGCTTTGGTTCCCATCAATCCCCACTTGTCCACAATGTTAGGGTTTAGGACTACCAAGTACATGGTACCCTCGTCATCTAGATATCTATCTCCGCTATAGCTCACAGGCACTAAGTCCTTGAACTCACTAGGTCTATCTTCTATCTTTACACAATAGTGGTCCATTCCATCTTTGTAGATCTTGGCACCCTGCTCATTGTCGTACTGATATTTTATGAACAATAGCTTCATTGTGGCGGAAGGGTTTGATGATCCTGCTGCCATATTTTCTCTGTTGTTCAGGTTCAAGTGTTCCAAGTGTTCGGTGAAAATCTCGTAAGATCTCTCCGAAGAAGTATCAGAAACACTTCCTTCAAAGATCGGCTCTAATGGTTGCACCCAACTTTGGTTTACACTTCCCTCGGTTAATATGACACTTGCTTGTTCCCCTTGTTTTGGTTGGTTATTCTGGAGATTCCTGCCCGATCTCAAATTCATCAATTCCCCAAAAGGACTTTAACTTTTCCGTCTCGACAATTTGTTTTCCCAAGTTTTTGTGGTCAAAATTGATCCAAACTGATTGATACTTGGTCAATTGTTTAATCTTGTCAGTTGGACAACTTCTATTTCATCAAGTGAGAATTTTGTTGCAGTTATGCTGAAAAAGACATTATACGCGTATGATGTCTTTTTTCACAGATTTGTACTATTTTGGTTATGCTCACTCTCAGTAGCCCCCTTATGCTCTGTCCACTCACAAAATTCAATTTGAACTCTGTTTAAGCAAGTTATGGCTGATTTAGGCTTTTCTTGGCAATTTTTCGCTTTTGACTTGTTTTGGGTCAATTGTGATCCAAATGGGATGAAACTTGAAATATAACCTCTAGACAGCTATTACAATGGATCTGTGTTGGCAAAGTATCAAAATATGTCCAAAATTAGGTCAAAGACATCATACGCGTATGATATCTTTTTCATCAATTTGGGTCAAGACCTGATATTTATGCTTTCTACAGTGTTTGTAACAATCTTGTCAGGTCAGATATCAAAAATAAGTAGTGGATGTGCTAAAAGACATTATACGCGTATGATGTCTTTTGTCCCAGATTTTGACTATTCTTGGTTTTAAGCCTTCTCCAATGTTTATAATTGAGTTTCAAGTGTTTTTGTCAGGTTTGAATGTAAAAACAAGATCTGAATCCAAAATTTCCTGTTCTTTGCGTTTCTTGGGCTCCGACTTGTCTTTTTGGGTTTCTTTGAGTGTTAATGCTCTTGTTTTAAGTTGAAATTAGGGTATAACACTACAAAGGGTTATGTGCTCTTGTGACGCTCTTAGCGACGGAAATACACTGGGTTTTTATAACCCCCGGCGTCGCTATAAGCGTCGCTACGAGAGCGTCGCTATATGCGTCGCTATAGGCGTCGCTATAGGCGTCGCTATAGGCGTCGCTATATAGCGACGTCTATAGCGACGCCTATAGCGACGCTTATAGCGACGCTCTCACAGAAGAGTATAGCGACGCATATAGCGACGCTACAGAGCCATAAATAGCGACGCATATAGCGACGCCTGAGAGAATATTTTTTTGGTGGCAGGGCATTGAATGCCTGCCACCCATCAACCATATTGTACTTGATTCACTTTTTAAAAAAAGTGCAAAGGTAAATAATAGACCCAAAATAGTCACCCACAAGACGCATTGTTTGCAAAATTGACAATTGTACACATCATAGACAAACTGAATTGATTGGCAAATGTAATAATGACAATTGTACAACATCATAGGCATAAAGAATTGATTGGCAAAAGGAATTGCGGTGACAAATGTAATAATATACATGGTTCAAAAAGACGTATAAAATCCGTCTCATGATACATAAGCTATGAGAAACCCTAAACTAATGCTATCTAGCTACGGCTAAACTGACGTCGTCTAATCAGATGTCTCATCGCGTCCAAGCGGCGTATCTGTCGGATTCTGCAAAAAAAGACAATAAGACAGTTTTCAGTAAGTATAAACATATAACGACATTTATAAAACAATACAAAAAATAAAAAAGAGTAAACCGTAATACTAACCATGCCGCTGCGAGAATTGAGAATGTCCATCAGGGCGTTTAAGCCCTTCCTGCCTGCGTACTCGCGCTCGTACGGTGTGGGATCACGTCCTGTCATCGACCACTGTCAAAACATACAAAGATTTCATTATGTTAGAACTAAAAAACTCATAAACCCTAAACTATCGAACATGCATAAAGAGCAATGTGAAAAGACTTACAAAATCGGCCTCAAATGATGCCCATCCACCGCTCCCCAAGTGGTGCGAGCTCCCTGCCTCTACTCGCGCTCTGGCTGCATCTTTTTGTTGCTTCCACTTGTCGGGATTCTCGCGCGCTGCTTTCTTCGCATTCTTCCAATCTTCTTTGGCCAGCCAATCTGGCCTATTCCACCCATTCTTGATTGCTTTTTGCACTTTGGAACGCTTGTGTTTGCAGTATTCGCGCATTCGAATCTTCATCAGGTCTTCATTGAAGCGCTGATCCCGTGTTGGAACGGGAAACTCATCATGAAGTATGCTGATGACTCTGTTTTTTAAATCACTTGGTACTTCACTCCATTTGTTTAGTATATAGTGTCTAAACAGCTGAGAGCAAAGACCACGCATGCGCGAGATCACCTTCTTGCCGTCATCATCCATGATGATGCCGCCGCTGATGTCGACGGAGTAAGGCAAGCCCTCTGGCCGGTGACGCGTGAACCTGGGTGTCCCGGCAGGGGTCTCTAGCGGCGTGTCGATGGGGGTACGGACGTCAGGTGTCTCCACCGGCGTCTGGGCCCCGAAGCGAGGAGTGTCGAGTGGGGTGGCTCCTGGCGGAGTAGGTAGAGGTGTGTAGCTTCTAGGAACAGTCAGCCGTGCAAAACCTGGCGTAGACGGCGATGCTGTGGCTGGTGTGGGGGCGGGCAAAGAAGGGGAGGGTAAAGAGCCTCGTCGAACACGAGGCGGTGTGGAGGCATCGGTGGCGGAATCCCCACAACAACCGCCACCGCCACCACTAGAGCGCCGGTGTCTAGAAGAGTGTGACGCTCGTCTCGTCGACGCCGAAGCTTCGGAGCGCGCCGAATGCTCCGAAAGAGAGGGAGATGCGGATGGTGTAGGAACGCGCGATGATGCGCCAGAGCGATGACGCTCCACGTACCACTGTCTCTGCTGCGGTGACAAAGAAGAAAGAAACTCCTCATCATCCATACCTGCATTAAACACACGAATATTTAAACTTAATATTGAATGAATAGAGTAGACAATGACGCAAATACCATTAAATACAATGACGTAATGACGCATATAAATACAATGACGCAATGAATCGAGTGGTAGAAGAGGCAAGTCGAAAACTCAGAATTTTCAATCAAAAGAGCTAGAGCTTTTACAGCACGGAGCAAAATTGTTCAAATACAATATTTGTGGCTTTAAGAGATCTCTCTCTCATCCTCGCATAACTCAGCATAACTTCCTATATCTATATAGAGCTCTCCGTTTAAACACATATCCTCTGTTTCATTTTGTAGCTCCTCTGCATGCACCCCATATAGAGCAGTAGCATCTTGATGCTCGTCTGGCACCACCGCAGCGGCTTCTGATTGAGCATCTTCTCTGATCTCCTCCATTGATGTCGTTGTGATTGGCACATGGTAGCCTTCATACGTCCTTGCACTACGAGGGGCTACCTCTATGACGTACCACCAGTTTGATGTAGACTTTGTAGGATGAAATACTACCTGCCAGAGCCACATAACTTACATGAGAGCTTTCAAGCACATAACTTGTAAAAGGGGGATGTTAACTATTTATATACTTACTTGTTCACAATGCTCGGGTAGTACGAAAGTGTCTCTTAGGTCAGTCCATTTCTTAGTAGAATCCACCTCAAGAAAACCAGACTCTCCTCTACGCACAGTAGCGTTTCGACCCTCCATGATTATCTTGAACCATTGCACGTCGAACAAGTCGACAAAAAATCCTCTGTAATCGATCCTCAAAATCTCTTGCAGCGTGCCGAAGTAAGTGAGTTCCGCCACCACGGGATCTGCATCAGAGGAACGTCGTCGACTAGACTGTTCAAATTTTGCCATGATTCCACAATCTTGAGTAAAACGCTTTTTGTCGATTCGTTCCACCCTAAAATGTCGACCTTTACACCATGCTGCTGTGTATGACTTATACTACAACGAACAAAGATTATGAGTGGCCGTTCAAACGTTTATAAATAAAGTCACTTGCTAGTCGTACATTGCAAACTTACCTTGGTCGCGCAACCCCGAGAGTACTCCCACTCTTCTTCAGTCACTTCGTCACCGCATTGTTGTGCGCTTTTCAATTGGTTGTGCAACCATCTTAAGCTCATGAAGGTTGGTAGGCTCTCCAGAACCGCTGGATAGTGCATCGGTGGTCGTCTTCCCCGTCTCCACTCGATTCGTGCCCTTTGTCGCTCTTGCTTTGCATCCTCATATTGTGAAATCCACTTTTGCATCACTGGATTGTGAAGCATGCAAAATCGGTTGATTTTAGCCTCTAGATCTTCCGTCATCTTCTTCTCAACACCGAGATTGCACATGACAATCCCAGATATGCGCTCATCATCTATGGTTCGCCATAGCGTATCCCGGGATTTATCAAATCCGTCTAACCACTCTCCAATGTACACTAGGGACTCTGATACCAACCAACCTTCTGCCATGCTACCCTCCGGACGTGCCTTTTGACGCACATATCCCTTAAGCGTTTTCATGAAACGCTCTAAGAAGAACATCCATCTGGAATGAACTGTGCCAGCTATTTCCACCTCATCAACTATGTGAATAAGAAGATGCACCTGAATGGTTAGCATTGTAGTAGGAAAATGTTTCTCAAACATGCACACAAGCTCCGCAGCATTTAGTTTGGCGAATGGTATGGAGTCTACGTCGATCTCCTTTTGTGAGATCCATTGCACCAGCTTTGCAAGTTTGTAGATTGTGTTACGGATGTCGAGAGACAAACATCCCTCAATGGCAACCGGTAAAATAAACTGTAAAGTATGTGCAGCAATGATATTAAAGTCCACATTTTATGCAATGATATTAAAGTCCACTATGAACGTACCTGACACATTTTATGCCAATCGTGTGACTTCAAACCGGTAAGCTTTCCTTCTTTAGTAAAACACGTTCGGAGCGAGTGCATTACGCCAGTGGGGGTCCGCAAAGATCGAATGGCCTCTTTTACTTTGCGTTCTTGGGCTCCTGTGAAAATCCATGGTGCTTTAGGAAGTTTTATCGATCCATCAGACGCTGTTTGCGGCCAATATTGCTCCATACGATCCACATTTCTAAGGTCAACTCTGGCTCCCAAAGTATCTTTCTTGCCGGTCAAATGGTCCCATAGTAGATTACCCACATTCTTGAATATGTGCATTGGATCGAGCAAGTGATTGATCACGAGTCGAGGCCAGTATGGTAACTCGTACCATAGAGATAGTCTCTTCATCCCTGGAGGCAATCCGTCATCGCACATCTCCTTCTGCTCTAACCATGCTTGTGCAGACATCCTTGGTGGCTCTCTTCCCAAAAAGCCGTCGCGTAACACATGATTCTCCGGAAGATACGCTTGATGACCTTCGTAGATTTGCTTCTTCAGTGAGGGTGCCCTACGTGCATTCAGTCTAGGTCCACATGTGACACATGCTCTGTATCCGCTTGTTTGAAGCCCTGCATGTATACACATGATAATAGATCAACTATGGGGAAAAACCAGATTTACAGTGTCTGAGAGAGGAGTGTCAATAGATCACCTGAGCATTCTGTTAGCCCGGGATAGTCATGCATGGTCCACATTAGAATACCTCTGATCAAAGCATTCCGTCGTCCTGTGTGTCGGCTCATATCCACCACCTCTATGCCAATCCACAATTGTTGTAGCTCTTCCAATAGTGGACGAAGATACACATCCATATTCCCCACTTTATATCGCCCTGGCACAATCAAGCTTAGCCATAGGTGCCCCTTCTTCGTAGTCAACCACGGGGGAATGTTGTAGTTGACGATGACAACGGGCCATACACTGTAAGATGTTGATCTTTGACCAAATGGATTTACGCCATCCATAGCCAGGCCTAAGCGCAAATTTCGAGCTTCCCTGGCAAAATCCGACCATGTTCCATCTATATGTTTCCAGGCTGCGCAATCTGCAGGAATTCGTAGCACACCATCCGAAGATTTATTCTCCTCATGCCATGATGCTAGGGCGGCCATGGACTTACATTCGAAGAAATGCTTGATGCGAGGAAGCAAAGGAAAATGTCGCAAAACCTTTTGTGGAATTTTTGTCCCGTGGAGATCTACTCGATATCTTTCGGAATCACATTTCGGACACTTCTCCATGTCTGTGTATTCCCCTCTGAAAAGAATGCAGTCATTAGGACAAGCGTGGATAGAATTGTAATCCATCCCCAAGTTTCGCAAAATCTTTCTTGCTTCATCTCGGGAATCTGGCATCACATTGTCAGCTGGTAGAATGTGCTCTTTCAGCAATCTACACAACATAAAAATATGATACAGTCGTGTAAAAATCTATCAGATCATTATACACCATGAGTTCTATTAAAGTAAACTAATTGTAATAGATCACCTGAAAAGCGCTGTGACGCTAGTGTCACTCCATCCAAACTTTGCCTGCATGTTGAGAAGAACCAGGAGTGCTTTCAATCTAGACATACGTGCTCCATTATACAATGATGTATCGGCTTCACTTTTCATATCATCATAGATAAGCCTTTCTGAATCCATGATCGTCTCGATCATTTCATCAATCTCGGGCTCAAACATTGCCTCGTTGGGAATGTGCTCTGCATGATCATCCCCCGAGCTGTCAGAGGCTACATCTTGTGGCCTCACATATGCTGCTTGACCAAAGCGCCTGCGAATACGTCTATTGGGTTGCAAGATTGCTGCTTGTTGGCCAGCGTCAGAGTCCGACGAGTTATAATTGGCAACAACTCGATCTATAATAGATGGATCGAACTCGCCAAATTCACGAACGTGCTGCAAAGAAACACGTCTTGTCCGTCGCACAGCATGCTTGCATTGATTACAAGGACATAAGACCCTCGTTGAGAGATAGGTGTTTCGGTTGGACGGTCCCACATCCTCGTCGCTACTCATAATGAGGATAAAAAACTTATAACCTAGACAACAAATTTAATATTCTATTGGCATTCTTCGTCTTATCTCTCTCTCTCTCTCTCTCTCTCTCTCTCTCTCTCTCTCTCTCTCTCTCTCTCTCTCTCTCTCTCTCTCTCTTTACCTCACATTCTCTAGTCATGTCCAATCCCCGCACACCTCGGTCTAGAGGTGCACGGAGATCAGAACCACCGGGTTATAATCTCGTCTTTATTGGTCAATACCTATATTTGTGGGTACAAGAAATCTAGACACCCACGTCTACATGATACTGCATGTAGTGGACAAAATCCCTTTGCCTCTTCTCTAGCTGTAGCACTTCACTTCATCTTAACATCTTTTCACAGTAGATCTTTTCACTGTTCGTCTAACTCTAAACCCTAAACCGTAAGTAATTCTTGCGTGGACTCGATCTAACGTAAATAAGCGTAAATCTAAATAAACGTAAATCTAACTAAAAATAAAGCTAAATCTAATTTAACGTAAGTCTAATGACTAGAGGTTGTCTAGATGGTCATTGTGTCGGGGATGTAGTGACTCTTGCCGCCCTGAAGATCCACCTTCTTCCCTATCTTCTGAAGACATTTCACCAGTACTTTTGGATCGACGGAGCCCACTATGAGTGAAGGCAGCAATACCCTATATTCCATTGAGGGCTTTCTTCACCCGCTTCATGCAGGCATCGCAGTCTATGGAGACCCGCATCTAATCTAATATAACATAAATCTAAATCTAGCTTAAATAAATGTAAATCTAGTTAAAAATAAACCTAAATCTAATTTAATGTAAGTCTACATATAACCTAATCTTTAACGTCTTTTAAAATAGTTTCCTACGACGTTATAACTCTCTTCTTCCTGTGTGTGTGCGCGTGTGTGGATGTGTGTGCCAATAAAAAGAGATAAATGGTATAACCTTTCTATCACCCATGCCAAGTATGATAGATTGATTATGCCATTTCTCTCTTGAATAATAGGTCTTCAGTTCAACTCCTCGTCGGCTAGATCTTTAGGTCTTTTAATTTTAATTAGTTTCCTACGACGCTCCCTTAGTTTCTCTTTCTTTTTCTCTCAATGTGTGTGCGTTTTTTTGGATCGTATGCATGTTTTCTTTCTCTTTTCCTCTCTCAATGTGTGCGTTTTTTGTTTATGCATGTTCTCTCTCTCTTTTCCTCTCTCAATGCGTGCGTTTTTTGTTTATGCATGCTCTCTCTCTCTTTTTCTCTCTCAATGTGTGTGTGCATTCTTTGTTTATGTATGTGTGTGCGTTTTTGCACTCTCTCTCTCTCTCTCTCTCTCTCTCTCTCTCTCTCTCTCTCTCTCTCAAAAACACTATATGTGTGTGTGTATGTGTGTGTGTGTGAGAGAGAGAGCGAGGGAGAGAGAAAGAGAGGAAGGGAACATGAGAATGAGGAGAGGGAAGGAGCATACCTGTCTCTCCTTCCTCTCCTCGTGTGTGTGTGTGTGTGTGTGTGTGTAAAAGAAAAAGAGAGAGAGAGAGAGAGAGAGAGAGAGAGAGAGAGGGAGAGCGTTACCTGCTCTTTGCTTGAGGGCGTCGAAAAACTCAGATCTGAGATCTGAGTTTTTGGGCGCGCTCGGTTATTTTTCTTACCCCAGCTGGCGTCGCTATGAGCGTCGCTATAAGCGTCGCTATGAGCGTCGCAAATTTCTTTGTAAATTTGCGACGCTCATAGCGACGCTCATAGCGACGCCGGGAATTTTTTTTTTTGAGCGTCGCTGTGTGAGCGTCGCTAATGTGAAGAGCCTCTTGTAGTGTAACCCCCCTTTTGAACACTTTGGTAAAGTCAAAATTTCTGTTTTGGTCTGTGTTTGATCATTTAGACATCATACACGTATGATGTATAAAGTTGCAGATTTCCATTTTTTTTTTGGCACAGAATCCTTCCTAAAGCTTTCTCAAGTGCTCAGCAGCTCCCAAATACACAGAAAATTTCTCTTACTTTTGTTTATTGCAAGTTTCACTAATAACTCGACGGTTTAGTGATCTAACATGCAATCAACCATATCAAGCAAATACTCCAATGATTACTAGCTCCAGATCAGGATCAAATGAAGTCCTACCTAAGCTATTCCTAATCATAAAATGGGTTTGGTAATTGTGATTTTAAAGAGATCCACTGTCACTCACGGACTAGCAAATTCTTCTTCTATCAACAACTACTCAACACCAACAAAACAACAAACAAATCTAAGCTAAACAAAAAATACTGTCAACACAGAAGACCCAGGAATACCCCACTTCCTAGTATCTCTCGAGATCTTCGGAGTCCACCACTCCTAGATCTTTTCTAACTAAAGTATACAAAGTAGTTTATACGACTCACCTCGTAGGATTAGTTTAAGGTCACCTACTTAGGGCTCTCGTCCCCGGCAGCGGCGCCAAATGTTAAGGCGGTTACGCCGCTAGCGGAAGCTAAATAGCGAGAACTCAACCAAGAACAGAATTTGTCAGACGAGGACAGAGCTTGACCCGCAGGCGCATGGAAACAACTAGGTGAGTGTCAAATCACCTACTCGACCTTCTAATGACAATCACGACTAGGGAAATCAAATCTAAGTTCTAAAATACGCAAGTGACTGAAATCCGTACTACGAACGAATGCTATACGAAACAGGATCAAGAATCATTGAATCGATCTCAAACTCAAGGGGAAGTCTATACACTAGGTAAGAACAACACCCTAAAGACTTGAACTGCAAAATCAACCTATAACCACTCCGTGCGGTAAACGCGTATGAAGACAGGCCGAAAAATACAGGTGATTGAAACTTGACCCCGATGGTACTAATGTGTAGCTCTACTCGTTGTGGTTCTATAGATATGCTGCACGCTCAATTCTGACACACGAGTTGGAAGAAAACTCACACCGAAGCTCGTAGGAACTTACCACACATAGAAGCCGATAGCACGCACTCTTGGTATCTGTGCGTAGCTCTCGCCGTTGCTAACACAAAGGCGGTGTCGCTTCTCCAATGGCAGCTCCGTAGCTCGCGTAGCAGGTAGATAAGACTCTCTCTCTCTCTCACTCTCTCTCAGACACAGTCAGGGAGCTCAAAAACTCACTTTGATTAATAATCTGAATCTCCTTAGGTCACAAAAACTTTGGCTTATATACCTCAGCCTTGGAGGTGAGAACATCTCTAACTAATTACATCAGCAAGTGAAATTACTTCGGGATTACAAGCTGGAAACTCAATTGAGTCCCGTTACTTAATGAATGGCTCAAATCAAAATTAATGTCGGAAAGATATTTATTACAATCAATGGTTACAAAATGATGAGTGTGAGCAAAAATGTGGGTGTGATCCTCTGCTGGCTCAACACCTAGCATCATAAGCTTTCAATATCACATCCAAAGGTTGAAAGACTTTGTCGACCAAGATTAAACCTCCCGAGTTAGTCTTTGACTCTTTAGGTCCATTTGCATTTTTCTTGCTTTGTTGCTCTTGTCTAAGCTATTCTTTTGTTTGATTTAGTTCACTTTATAAAGCTACTTTCTCATGTACCCTTTTTGCTTTCATTTTATCCCGTTTGACTTTCCACGATTTTGTTCCTATTCTCATCGATATGTTCTCAATTTTTTGATTGAACAGGCAATGTGGCTTCCTCAGCTGGTTTGTTTATGGCAGCTTCTTGAACTTGAGCTCGAGTGCAGGGTCTACCTCAGATCCGCTTAAAGAAGGAATCACGCCTACAACATTCATTGTTGCTTTCCCTTTGTAGTCTGGATTCTTAGCATAGTTTTGGCATAGATGATCTCTTCCACAACGTTCACAGAATACAAATAATTCTATTTGTGGACCCTTGTTTGATAACTTTGTGCCTCTTTATGGTTGATTTGCTCTTCGGAGATGAGGCACTACTAGTCGTGTTGTCTGTATCTGCAATCACCTCTCCGTAGGCTTTGCAATTGTCAACTAGATATAGAGCTTCTCTAGTGACTTGGTCAAATGTTGTGAATCCTTTTTGAGAGTTTCATTCCTTAAGCCATCTATAAAGAGCACTGATAATCTCTCATCTTGCGGTAGCTCTCTCACATGACATTTCTCTATGTATTGTTTGAAGCGAAGCAAAGCTTCCTTCACTCTTTCGTTCTTTTTCTGTTTGAAAGCGTAGAATTGGGACATTGTGTTGTGTTTGATTTCCCTTTTTGAGAACCCCTCTGTGAATTCTTGTAAGAGTTGTGCTATGTTGGGAAAATAATCTCTGTTGAATGGTTGGAACCACGTCAAAGCTGTCCCTTACAATGTCAACCCAAATCCCTCATACTCAGTATGAAAACCCGCAATCTATTCAGCTCTCAAAACTTATTTCAAGAGTGAGACATGAGCATATGGATTCACTGACCCACCGTCCTTTGTTTTGACACATTGGGCCACTTGATAGGGTCTTATTTTTTGTGGTTCAACTACTAATCTAACCAACTTGTGGTCTCTTGGAAAGATGTATATCATGCTCTCCTCTCGTCTTGGAGAAAATATCGGTTGAATCCCCTCTGTTATGTGCTCTAACATTCTTTTTGGCTGAAAGTAAGTAGAGATCGGAGTACCCTTGTATGTGTTTTGTTCTAAGTCAATTGGATCGACAAGTTTGTACTCTCTTCCATACTTATCTACCATCAAAACGTGAACTTCATGGGCATCTGTATACGTGAATGCATAGAGGTTCTTGTGGAATGTCAACTCTCCAGCATTGGGTTCTACACACTTGTAGAAGATGTATGGATCTCCATTTGTGAACCTATACAAACCCTCATGAGCATAATCTGTAAGTAGTCTCATGGACTTATTGGCTTTGATATATCTCACATTTGGTTTGTTGATCAGAGAATGCCTATCCTCTAGGTATTCTCCCAATCCCACTGTTGTTGGCAGTGCAACATTTTTCATGTCTCTGAGTGGGGTAGAGAACCCAGGTGGGCTCAGTCAAAACTCTCAAGATAGTCTCTTACAAGCTCACTTTGGCTTAGTGCAGCTTATCTCTTTTTGCCCCTGGTCAGGTCTCTCAAAAATCAAGAATTTGTGACTCTTTTGGTCTCTGGAAACTAGTTATGAGGTGAAGGAGTACGAGCGGAAGTGCGACGCGAGAGAGAGTGCGAGAAGAAGAGCACTACGATATGGTGAACTCGCTCTACTGTAATGTGTAGAGCATAGTGAGTTCTTATTAGTTTTTTACAAAAGAATATGTGTACATACCTGGCGGCCCGCCCACTTACCTGGGCGACCACATTGGGCTTTATACCCCAACAACCTCCCACTTAAAGTCCAATGTGGTACTTTAAGTGTGAGAGAAGCTACTATACAAGCTAATATACAAGAGATGTAGAGAAGTGATGTACTACCCTACACCTAACTGCTTGCGAAAATACGCAAAGCTCTCTGAGGGAAGTCCTTTTGTAAGTAGATCAGCAGGATTTTCTGTGGTGTGAACTTTGACAAGCTGAAGTTGCTTATCCTCGAGCATTTCCCTGATGAAATGATACTTCACATCCACATGCTTTTTCTTTGAGTGATAAACTGGATTGCAAGCCAATTGTATAGCACTTTGACTATCACAATATAACACAGGCATCTCTTCTTTGATTCCCAAGTCTGTTACTAGTCGATTAAGCCAAATTGATTCTTTGCATGCCTCTGATGCTGCAACATATTTAGCCTCTATAGTAGACTGAGTAACACAATCTTGTAATCTAGAACGCCATGATACTGCTCCACCAGCCAATGTAAAGACATACCCTGATGTAGACCTTCGGTTGTCTAAGTCACCTGCATAATCTGAGTCTGTAAAACCCTTTACACTTAGCTCCTGACTCCCATAGCATATACGCATACTCTTTGTAGCTTTCAGGTATCTCAATATTCCTTTCACTGCCTCCCAATGTTTCTTGCCAGGGTTTGACATGTATCGACTTACTACTCCCACTGCAAATGCAATGTCTGGGCGAGTAGCAATCATTGCATACATCAAACTACCCACTGCAGACGCATATGGAATCTTATCCATTTTAGCCTGTTCTTCCTCATACACAGGACAATCTTGTTTGCTAAGTTTCACATATGGTGGCAATGGAACACTCAGTGCCTTTCCCTTCTCCATATTGAAACGTTGCAAAACCTTGTCAATATACTTTGTTTGAGATAACCAAATCAACTTCTTTGATCTGTCTCTCTCAATGCGCATACCAAGTATATGACTTGCCTCACCCATGTCTTTCATGTCAAACGATTTTGCCATCTTTGACTTCAAAGCTGAAATTTCTTCCACGTACTTGCCAGCAATCAACATGTCATCCACATACAAAATAAGGATCAGCCAACTACCATCCTTAGCCTTCTTTGTATATAGACAGTGATCGAACTCACTACGTTTGTAGCCTTGAGAAAGCATAAACTTGTGGAATTTATGGTACCATGCCCTCGGTGATTGTTTTAAGCCATAAAGACTCTTTAACAACTGGCATACCCAATCTTCCTTGCCTTTTTCAACAAACCCTTCTGGCTGCTGCATGTAAATTTCCACATCTAAATCACCATGCAAGAACGCTGTCTTGACATCCATTTGGTGCAACACCAAATCTAATATGGCAACCAATGCAAGAAAGCATCTCAATGTAGTCATCTTGACCACTAGAGAGAAGACTTCATCAAAGTCAATGCCTTGTTCTTGCTTAAATCCCTTGGCAACAAGCCTTGCTTTGTACTTTGGCTGACTATCATGAGCGGTGATTTTATACCTGTAAACACATTTACAAGGTAGAGCCTTTTTGCCCTGTGGTAATTTCACTAGCTTCCATGTCTGGTTTTTATGCAGAGCTGTCATCTCTGACTGCATGGCCAATTGCCAATTCCCGGAATCCTTCATTTGCACTGCTTCCTTGTAACATGAAGGCTCATTGCAATCAGTCAACATGACATAGTTCATAGATGGAACAAACCTATCAGGAGGTTGCGTGACACGTCCAGATCTACGCACAATAGGTGGCTCAGGCTCAGCCACAACCTGTGGTTCCACTCTATCCTGTCCTTGCTCCTCTTGAGCCCTGACATTTTGTCTTGCACGTGCAGGTCCATCTTCTTGGAAGACAACTCTTCTAATCTCCTCAACCCTCTCTGGTTTAGAATGATATTTGGATTCATTAAAGTGAACATCATTGCTGCGGACAACCTTTCTGGATTCGGGATCCCAAAGTCTGTACCCCATCTCACCAGAATTACCATAGCCTAGAAAGATGCACTTTCTACTCTTTGGCTCAAGTTTGTTCCTAAATTCCTTTGGAACGTGAGTATATGCCTCACAGCCAAAGACTCTGAGATGCTTGTATGAGGGCATTTTGCCTGACCATACCATCTCTGGCACTGAATCCTTCTGCAAAACCTTGCTAGGAGATCTATTTACAAGATGAACAGTTGTTGATACAGCTTCAGCCCAAAACCCATTTGGCAGTTGTGCATTAGACAACATACTTCTGACCTTCTCTTGTATGTTCCTATTCATCCTCTCAGCAACACCATTTTGAGGAGGATTGTAAGGAGCAGTAAGTTCACGTTTTATACCTTTTGACTCACAAAAGTCCTGAAAGGCCTTTGAAACATACTCTCCACCATTGTCAGTGCGTAAGCATTTAAGCTTCTTGCCACTCTGATTCTCCACAAGTGTCACAAACGTTTTGAAAACACTAAACGCTTCATCCTTGTGCTTGAGAAAGTAAACCCATACTTTCCTCGAGTAATCATCTATAAATGTCATAAAGTAAGAAGATCCCCCTAGAGATAGGTTAGGCATAGGTCCACACAAATCACTATGAACAAGTGCCAACTGTGTATCTCTTCTATTGCTTCTATGCTTATGTGGCTGCTGTGTTTGCTTACCATACAGAAAATGTTCACAGAATTCAAAATCATTAAATGAAAAGCCAGGCAAATAACCAGAACGAGAGAAGATTTCCATTCCCTTCTTGGACATATGTCATAACCGGCTATGCCACAAAGAAACGTTCGGCTGCTCGGTTACATTGATTACATTTTTAGAGACATTTGATACATAAATCATGTAAAGTCCTCCAGACTTTACTCCATGTGCTACTGTCATAGAACCCTTGGATATCTTTCACATGTTCTGTCCAAAAGTGGTGACGTAGCCAGCATCATCAAGTAAACCTGTGCTGATCAAGCTCTTTGTAATTGCGGGAACATGTCTCACATTCTTCAGCGTGAAAGAAGAGCCATTCTGAAACTTCAATTGTATATCTCCAACACCTAAGATCTCACATGTCTGCCCATTGCCTAGCCGAACATGATCTTTAGTGGTCACATAAGAGGTAAACCACTCCTTGTTTGGAGACACATGAAGTGATGCCCCTGAGTCTATAATCCAGTCACTCAGTGCATTTCCATCAGATGTTGTAAGAAGAGCTGAGTCCATTGTATTCTTCAAGAAGTAGATGTCTCCTGACACTAGACTGTCATCCTCTGCAACAGTGTTTGTCACATTTATTTCTTGAATCTTCACTGAGGACTTGTTCTTCTCACCATGGTCTTCAGCTTTCTCTTTGCCTTTTTCTGCTTTCCATTCTCTGCAGTCTCTTTTCATGTGACCCTTCTTGCCACAATGGTAGCATTCTATGTCACTCTTGCCTTTAGCACTGCGGGACTTACTACGAGACTGATTCCTCTTTCCACCTTTGTACTTTTCTTTGGTCCTTCCCCTGACAACTAAGACTGTTCCTTTGCCTTTGTCCATTGTCTTTCTATTGGTTTCTTCAGTAAGCAGACTTCCTTCTACACCTGCTATGTTCAAACCATCTGGAGGTGCAGAATTACTCAAAGCTGTGCGAAAAGTGTCCCAACTTTTCGGCAATGTGATCAACAGGAACATAGCTCTAACAGGTTCATCAAACTTCACACCTTGAGCTGACAACTGACTATAGATTGTGTTGAATTCATTCAGATGATTGGACATAGGTGTCCCTTCTTTCATCTTCAAGTCAGCAAGCTTCTTAAGCCAGTATACCTGTGAAGCTGCACTCTGCTTCTCATAAAGATCACTCAGCTTTAACCATGCTTGATAAGCCGACATCTCATCTGCTACATTGAAGTAAACGCTTTCTACCAAAGTTAGTATAATGGTAGAAAGTGCCAATTCATCCATTTCACTCCATTCATCTTCGTCCATATCTTCTGGTTTTATCCCCTTGAGCTTTATAGGTTTTATCTGCTTCTTTTGTACCAACACGTGCCAAATCTGCTTCTTCCACAATGGGAAATTGGTTCCATCCAGCTTCTTGATATTGTAAAGAGCAGTGTCCTGTGATCCAGCCATAGCTACGCTTCACAGTAGTTTACTTTCCTGGGAAAAATTCGGCAGAGTTTCCCCTGTAAACTGACCTCTGAACCAATATCAACCTGTCAAATGAACCAAGAAAGCTTCAGATTCTGCATAAATTTTGGCAGAGTCTCCTTTGTAAAATGGCTCTGGTGTACTCAAAAAACAGACCAAAAACAGCTCAAAAAATACTGTCTCTCTAACACTGTAAGCTGTGGGTAAACCTGTCCTGCACCTGTATTGTCTCTGACTGTCCTGTCACTATCCTGTAAGCATAGACTGCGACAATGCCTCAACGGCAGTAAAGCAAAGATGCAATCCCAACTGTCTAACTCACAGTCAATACATCCTAGCTGCCTATCTAAGGGTGCTCGAGGGTTTGCTCCAAGACCTGTATCACCGAAACGATCTCAACATTCGAGAATCCCCCAGCTCAATAAAACCTCACTCGACCCTCAACAAAGGCTGCAGTAAATCTGACAGTACATAGACTTCCCACAAAGTCATACATCCACAAATTTCCCACTGTATGCTGTAACCGCTGCGACGGTTGTTTGCTGCGTGACTCACAGCCAGCAAACCCTCAACAGACATACATCATCTCTTACAATACATCCCATGTGGAAGTACCTGCAATGTCAGGACGAAATCTGGAATATCAAGCAGCACACACAAGCTACCTGATGAACTAGTGGATGTCGCCTATAGTCTGTGTGTAGATGCGCCCATGTCGTATGTGACACGCCTCCAAGAACTGTGAGCCGTCCTTCGATGTGTAGACAACCACAAATCAACACTCTGGGAGTGTCGATATCCTTAGCACCTGCAGTCGTAGGCCGAAAACCCCAAATTTGCAGAGTCGGATCTGCACCCGCTGAGACCACGTAGTCGAAAATGGCCTGCACAGACCTTTGTCGAAGCCGAACGGTGGCCGAGATGACTACAGGATTTGGGGCCGTGTCTTCGCCTGTCGAATTTCACTCCAATCTGAGCTGGTGACTCTAGCCTCCTGCAGTGCTGCTCCGAGCCTCGATCTGAGCTCTGATACCAGTTGAAGGAGTACGAACGGAAGTGCGACGCGAGAGAGAGTGCGAGAAGAAGAGCACGACGATATGGTGAACTCGCTCTACTGTAATGTGTAGAGCATAGTGAGTTCTTATTAGGTTTTTACAAAAGAATATGTGTACATATCTGGCGGCCTGCCCACTTACCTGGGCGACCACATTGGGCTTTATACCCGAACATGAGGTACCCTAATAGCTTGGAGTTAGGAAACCTAGAAAAAATTATCTTTAAAACCAAAACCCACAAGCTATCTTCCTAGCTTTACCCGACTCAATTTGGAGCTGTCTTTCAAAAGTTAAAGCGAACTGCACTTGAAACAGTACTCAAAACAGTTCTAGGACCATAACTCGGGAACTTTGGCTTGTATCTTGGTCTTCAGAAGGTATTTTCAGCTCAAACTTGAGATTTTGGATTTTCTCAAGTATGTCTATAAGATCATCAAGTTAGATACCCCCACTATGCTGAGGTACATGGATTCCAAATTTTGACTGTGTGTAGACAAGGTCATGTGCAAGCTCTATACCAATTTTCATCAAATTCTGAGGTTGAGGTACATGGATTGCGATCCATGTTCAACCACATCTGGACTTGATATGTTGGTAGCTTGTTGCACTCTATGTCCACAAGCTAAATCTCAAATATTTTTGGATTTAGACTTGTTTTGACAGGTCAAATGCCCAGTACTAGGTCTGCGCTGTGGTTTTCAGTTTGCCACCTGTTTTGCTCCCTTTTGGCCCAAACTTGCTGATTTTTTTTCCAAAATTGGAGTTGGAGATATGTTTCCTTATGTGTGCCCTACTAATCTGGAAAATTTCAAGTCAAGCTATTATTATGGGTACATGGATCACGATCCATGTTTGGAGCCCAGATTTACTTTTTTTTTTGTACCATCATATTCAGAATGATTAGGAGGTCCTATGGTATCAATATTTTTGAAAATGGACCCCTAGATTGAAAGTTAGTTCTTTTTTTGACACTTTGTCAGAGTACTTGGCAGTTCTGGGCTTTTGGTTTGGTTTCTTATATCCGAATTCAGTTTTGAGAAGACCATAGATTCCTTGTGATGTCCTCTAGCTATGGTGCAAATATGGTATCAGTCAGTGACAAAGGAACATGGACCATGATCCATGTACCTATGTGTCAGATTGAATTGAAACTTGACACACAGCTTCCCCTTGGTCCATTCCACCACTTTTGGACTTGATCTTTGGTGTGTTGATAGCTTATGATGTTTGTAGCTTACTCCACAAATATTTTTGAATTTGGATCAATTTTTCCCAACCAGAACTAACTTCTACAGTCTGCTGTGACAGTTTTGACAATGAACTTTTGACCACTTTTTATTTTACATATGGTTCTTTTGGGAAAGTTGTTCCAAATGGTACCAGCTACCTACTCCTCAAAACTCAGCCAAAAAAATTTCAAAAAAAAATTCATGAGATACATGGATCGCGATCCATGTTTCAAAGCCAAACTGACATTTCTTGGTACCATCAGGATCAACATGTTTACTAGATGCTATGGTATCAAAAGTTTCGGATTTGGGCTAGTTTTTGTCATTCAAAAGCAAGTTTTTTTGTCTGTCCTGCGGTTTTTGACTAGTTTCTATATTTGGCTATTTTGACCAACTTTTTACAATTTTTTTGCATATAGTTTTTTGGGAAAAGTGTTTGTCTATGTCTCAGCTATCTACTACTCAAATCTCAGCCAAAAAAAAATTTGAAATTTTTTCAGGAGGTACATGGATCGCAATCCATGTTTGGAAGCCAAATTGACTTTTCTTGGTACCACTAGAATCAGCATGTTTACTAGATGCTATGGTATCAAAAGTTTTGGATTTGGACCAGTTTTTGTCATTCAAAAGCAAGTTTTTGTGTCTGTCTTGCAGTTTTTGACTAGTTTTTGTATTTGGCTATTTTGACCAACTTTTTACAATTTTTTGACATGCTCCTTTTTGGCAAAGTTGTTCCACTAGTTGTCAAGAATGTACTTGTCAAATATTAGCCCCAAATGTCAAAAAGGTACATGGATCGCGATCCATGTTTGGCAGCATCTTTTCATGAATTTTTTTCTACAGGTTCTCTATCCCCTGTAGAAGCCAAGTCTCACCCCTTTTTGAATTTGGATCCCAAAATCTCAAGATTTGCTCAATTTTATGTCTGCAATGCGTGTTTTGTAGTTTTTTCCCTAATAGTCAATTTTGATGTGATTTTTAAGTTTTTCTTTCAAGAAAACTTGATCAGAGCAACAAGTCACTTTTTTGCAAAATTGGTCTCTGGGGAACATGGATCGCGATCAATGTTCTTTCACATATTCTGGCCAAACTTTCTAGGTTGCTTCTAGAGAGTCTATTGATGTCTTTGATCCACAAATTTTTGAATTTGGATCACTTTTGAGGTCTCTACCATCAAATTTTCACAATTTCAGAGTTATGGTCTTTTTGGCCAAAATATGGTTTTCACCCTTTTGTTTCTACTTACTCTACTCCTAAGTATTGAAATCAAACATGAAACAAAAACAAACACAAGGTAAAAAATAAAGTCAAAATGAAAAATGGTACAGCACTCTAAAAGCATAGAGAAAACTGGAGAATGAAATTCTTTTGGCTATCTCACTCACAACCCTTTTTATTTCTCAAGAATAGATCTAGCAAGTCCTCGACTTCTAGACTCTAGCAAGCACTAAACCCCGTATCTAGCTGCTTCACTGCTAAAGTGTAAATGGAATGGAGAGACAAATCTTAGAAAAGAACACTCTAAATACGCACTAGGGCACTCACCATGTAAGGATCATATCCCCGGTAATGGTGCCAATGTTAGCGGGTCGCCGCGACAAACATTTGCAGCATAGCTTTTTGGTACTAACATAATGTCAATACTCAGGGAAGTGACTCGGATGGGGCACGGAGACTCTTTGAGATTGTCAATCTCAAGAAGTGAACCTTAACAAGCAAACACAACAACTCTACAAGAAAACCAACACTCAATGATCAGGAAAATCTGCTTATGTCCTTTCTCACAGCTCTAGGTCATCACGCCATTTCAACACTCGAACGGACTCGGAATGCAACGAAACTTTAGGAGGAGGTCTAGGACACCTAGGGACACTGTCCTACAAAGTCTGGTTGCAATCCAACAGGGTACAAAAATCACGATCCATCATGAAAAAGATCCTAAAAATTGCAACAGATCAGTCCAAAAATGTCGCCCTATGGTCTAAGAACACTCTCCAATGGTCAAAACGACTATAAATAGTGATTTAAGCACTCAAATCTGTAATTAAGACTCACTAACACGTAGTCGTAAACCACAGCAAAACTGATAATGATTACACTTAATTGAAAGAGCAAAGAAAGAGGAACATAATGCAAGTTTCAAAATTGAAAACTGATTACCCAATTGTTAGTTGCAATGATTACAAGTTGGAGCAGAATCATAGCTTGAGCGTACGTACAATAGGGTTCTTTCTTCTCTAAAGATAAGCCTCCCTTTCACATTAAGGTTATTGACCTTTATACCTAGGGATTTCTAAATGGCCAGTGGCCGACTCACATGTACCTTTACAATTGTCATGACAAAATTACAACTCAGGGAATCGATTGCTACTATGGAATTAGGATTTACATACAGTATCACTACAGTAGCTTGAAAAACTAATAGAGTACAATTGTGGTTTTCGGCTACGTGTCTGGCCAGGTGGACGCCCGTTCAGTCTGTCTCTTAATAGTATATTTTCATTGCATTGAGTAATATGTGCACTAAAGAGATGAAATATTTTTCTAGGTAAGTTGAGAGTGACTTCAGTGAAGTTTTTTACTAGCCAAAAGGGGTTATCGTTTATCTTGAGAAAGTTTGAACAAATTTTTTGCCTAGCTGCACACACAGACTCAAACTCAGAAGTATAAGGTTAAGGCAAAGAGTGATATCTTTAGTAATGTCGATGACTATTCCATCTGAGGCATCAAATATCCATTTGAATTATGTTTATGATGTTTATATGTGGAAAAAAAGCATAGGAAGCTTGACTTTCTTAAGAGAATATCCAATATTACTAAGATGCTTAGTGATCCTATCAGTAATCATAATAGGGGAATGGATAAGCAACGTGAATTCCCATCCAGATAGTTGAAAATGTGTTGCTTTCCAAGCCAAGTTTTTGCACATAAGAGTAGGATAATTGGCGCTTTTATCAATCCCTACGACGAACCAATTATGTGTGAGTTTATGAATTGAAGTCCAAGGTGGGGTGTGATCCAAGTACTGTTAGTGGACAGCCATTTGTGTGGTAGACAAGAGATTTTTTGAAAAAAACATTATTGAACTAATTTAGTTAAGTCTAGTAGGACTATCTTCTCCAGTCAAAAAGAACTGACAAGGTCGATTAAGAATCTAAGTAAAGCTGGTAGGGCAAGATATGGGTTTTTCAAAAAACTAGGGATGTGATTCAGTCCTTAAGCCAGGAGTTTTCGGACTATGGTGTCATCAATTATATTCAGATCACAAGTGCAAAGATTGTTTCCCAAATCACCAAAATCTTTACAAAAAGTGCTATATTTATCACAAGCGCATTCTGGGATAGTGTTTTGACGTAAGAAATCATTACTGTAGACAAGATTCTTGATAGGTTGCTGATACCTCCAGCCAACAAGGAAATCATCAAGCATCTTATGGTTGCCAAAAAGTAAGTCATGCACCAATAAAATATTGTTTTGGGGGAAACCAATCCAAAAGCTCATTTTGGAAAAGACAATGTAAATATATATACTCCAAAGTAGCGGTTTTTTTTGTTATGGAATTGATATCTTATTATTTATTGTAGCTGTGACAGGTGGAAAATTTTTGAACCAGCTAAGCTATTGCAAAAGGATATCATATTTAATTTACATTTTATTATTCAAGTGCTCTTTTATGAGCTTTGGCCATTTATGATCGGCCGGCCAGTTTGTAACCAATTTGACCATTCAAGAAATCTATATAACAAATACGTGCAAGAGGGAAATGGTCACTCTTGCACGGGGGGAGATTGCACCCTGTGTCTGCGTTGCTCTTCTCATCTCTCCTCTCTTCTCTCTCGCCGTGCCAGGCGTAGCACTCTGCTCTAGGAGGTGCGCCTACACGTGCGCTGTCTTGCTCTTTGTCTCTCCCTATTCGTGTATAGCTTGGATTATGCGCTGTGTGATTCGAGGTATGCATATTTGTTCGTTTCATGGCTTGTAGTGTATTGTTTTTGCTATATTGCAGGGCTCGAGACGTTTCCGTCTGTAGCAGTGGTATCAGAGCCTTGGATACGCTCCAACCAACCTCACACCGAGAAGTTTACATACACAAAGATAAGTGTATTCTATGCATCATTATCATTTACAATTAGCTTGACTAATTGTGATTAATTCACAAGTAACCATATTAAAACACTCTCAATTATGATTATGATAGTGGTAATCACAAACGTCGTGACTAACATGAAGACGAGAAGCCTTGTTGGGCATGGCGACAAGGAGACATGTGACATGACGAGTAGACACGCAATCCGCGGGATACTACGCATGCAAAGCTAAGTAAAGATTTGAAGTTTAATTACATAGCAAGTTTATGAGATCTGTTAACCCCAATGGGATGTTATGGAATAGGGTCCTTAAGTCTTATCCATCTTAATATATAAATTGAGAGTTATAATCATACTTCCAGCAAGCACGTTGTGCATGGAGGAAAATCTTTCCATGCTCTTACTATATATGGAATTGATTATGGAAATTAAATGAAGATGCTCAAAAAATTATGGGGGGATCCTAATTAACACAAAGCCTCAAATGAAAATGAGTATTTGGGGTGATGCCGATGTCGAAGGACAACAGTTGTGTCGCACAAGCGATTATCGGACTGATGAAGATGCGAGTAGCTACACAGGTGGTAAGACGACAAGAGGGGGCATAGAGGAGCTGGTTCATAAAAAGAGAGCGGAAATGTGTTAAAGTTGAGGATAGCAGCAGCAGTGGCAGTGGCAGTGGCAACGGCAGCAATAGCAACGTTAGGAGAACACGGGCCATCCGACGGTAGTTTTTTCTTTTTTTGGGAACACCAATAGCCAGCACAGTAAACAAAAGAAAAACTGCTCAAAAGTGCACCGGTGGCCGCAGTTCACTTTCCTTGAATCATCACCAACCAATCTATTTTGGCCAAGCCGTCTGGCAGCCTCCTCGAGCTGGCTCACATGCGCCATCACTAAAGCTAAGAGCAGCTATCAAAGTTTTTCTTTCCCAATCTCGTCACTCCTCACAGCTACCTGCATGCTTGCATGCCGTGATCACCTCCCAGCCTTCTACCTAGTGCCACGTAGGGTGATGCATTTTTGAGGTAGGCAGGCACTTGCAGATGATGACGCTAGTAGAAGTTGCAGTCTCCGCCTTCTACTGCACTAGCCCACCTTTCGACCGTGTCATGCAAGCAGACATCTCTCTCTTTCTATCTCTCTCTGTGCAGTTCGATCACCTTTCTAACAACCCTTTCTCTCAAACATCAGTGGTGCTGATCTTTTTGAAGCTACCCGCGTCGACCCCCAGCCCTTCAAATGTCAACCACTGAAAACCAACCCCCAGCAGCTCATGCAACTTCACGGCCCCTTCGACTTTGCAACTCGTCACTCTTGGTGTGTAGCTCTCGGCCTTCCCTTTTCCCTCCTTCTGCAAGTCTGGCTCTCCCTTCGGCCTCCACTGCATCCCTCTTCTATAACGCTCTCTCTTTGTCTCTCTCTAATCCAGTTTGTACAGTGGCTACCCACTCTTGTCTCTTTCTCTCTCTCCCCCTCGTCTACTACCTCTACCGCCCCCACAACTATGGCGCCCTTCCCCCCCCCCCCCCCCCAAGCCGACTATTTACTGAAGCAGACTTTGACGACGTTGTGTATCATTCAAGTTGCCAGTTCTGCTGTCTTCGACAAGGTCCCTCCACTTATCCTTCAGGACGAGCATCACATGTAGCATTCCACTGGCAAACACAGCACCCACCATGATAACCTCATGCCACTGGAGAAGCGCACATAGGAGCTAGCAATAGGTGTTTTTCCCCAGATCTGTACACCCCCACACCACCACCTCAAGGGGACTTGTGTACCTGCACGAATGTACTTCTAGATCTCTACACCATTAAGGCAACTCATTATAATCGACTGCTCACACAGTCTGCCCAGCAGCCCATATTCTAGGACTGCCAAATTAGAAGAGAGCTTCTTCAGCGACGACTGATCTCTCTCGCCCAATACTACTACCTACAGAGGCAGAGACTATCGAAGCACTTCAATGGCTGATAATGACCGCCCTACCCCGGGACGACTACTTGCCCTAGCAGGCATTGAAAAAACTCCTCCATGACTGATGCCATACTTTCTACAACAACGCCATCTACGGAGGATCCTCAGCATGGACGGCGACGTTGATGATTAGTTTTTACTTCCTTTTATTTTGTACCTAAGCATCATATTAGATCATAAGTATTGTAAGAGTTTGATCCCATACCCCTTTTTTTTTAACAAAAAAAAAACCGAATAATCTATCATTTCATTTCATTTCTCCCTCTCCCTCTCCCTCTCCCTCTCCCTCTCTCTCTCTCTCTCTCTCTCTCTCTCTCTCTCTCTCTCTCTCTCTCTCCAACTTACTGCTCTCAGATTACTCTCTTCCAATCAGCCTATCGCTTGGTTGCGTCCATGAGAGCCTCTCTTGCAAGCGATACATACAATAATGCGCGACATGCATCAATAGTGTTGTCTACCGTGCGTGAGGCCTTGCAAGGACGTCACCTGCTTCACACTCTAGGCTTGTTTTTTATTTTGGCAGATGACACCGACCAATGCCTGCCTCTATATTATAGCAGCTAGGCGTTAAGTTCCAAATTAGATCCAATTGTCTGGCACGGTCTTCTGGCGGCACTTTTGAGGCTGTAAGGAAGCTTCCCTCAGCGGTTGCAATGTTCTTCTAGCTGTAAGCATGGGTCTCTTACATAGTATGCATAGGTCTCTTGCATCCTATGCTGCTGTTGTGACATTATGTTCAACTATGACTCCTTTCATTCCCAATCTGACACTAGATCACATTTTTACTTATGCATCTCCACAAGTGACTCCACAAAGGCATCCTTTGTGTTTCTATGAATGCAACTATCCTCCGTGCTCATCAGCAATACTCGTTCTTAATGTGAATTTTGCATGTTCTCTAAGTTTTGTGATGCAACTAGAGCTTACAAATTTGGGCTCAAATGAGGATTGGTGGTTGTGTTCACGATCGATCCTGTTCGCGAAAAAATCTCTTGCACAGTACATTTAGTGGATGTTTTCTCGCTGTTAGAATAAGGAAGGGGAATGAAGCATTGGACATGTTAAATAAAAAGGCTTACACCTATTGCACCCTTCCAAAGGAAGTAGTATAGACGCCCTTCATCGCACTCCTAGAAATCATCCAGAATCAACTCCATGAGGTGCCTTGTGGTACAAGTTACTTGGAGCCATCAAAGAGAGAAAGATTAGAGCCACAAAGGGACGAAACCATGCTATATGTATTTTACATTTCTTATAGTATGTACAACCTATTTTCATTACACACTAATACCATAAAGTTATTCATGGTGGCGCTCATTCTACTATTTAATTCAATAATCAATATGTACACTAACATAGCAGTGAAAATCTAGTCATCTTATCACCTAAACCTTATCCTCTAGGCACCTAGCTATAGACCAATCAACACCTAACTTATATATATAGAAGCCTTCAGCAAGGTTTCAAGATTAAACACTATTAATGTATACTGGGAATGAAAAAATGCTTGTGATTGTTTTCAACACGTATAGAATGCGTTATTACAAAAAAAAAATTGAAAAAATAAAAATAAAATAAAAATCTTTCACTTTTTTGTGACTTTGCCAAATTGACACTGGTCTTCATTACATAAGTTTTGCATGATTTCCTCCCCACTTGATCTTATAAAATGTTGTATGATCTAAAATTCACACTACCACGTGGTGAAATTTCTCTTCTCATCATAATCATATATGATGCATTATACCTATCTATTTTTTTATTTTTATTTTTTTTCCAAAAAAAAATTATTCACAAGTCATGCCAACTCTCAAAAAACATATTTGTCTATATCTTTAATCCCTTTTTAAATTGCGTGGTATACAGATTTAAGAAAGGCGAGTCCTCAATGTTCAATCAAATTCAATGTTTATATTGAATTTCTTATGCAACAATATCATTTTAGAGATTAAGTGACAATCCAGGTAGTGAGCATTGCAATGTTAATTTGATTTGTGAAAACACCATTACTTGTCAAGTGTTGTGTTAGCAAACAGTAAGGTGCTTTGGAACCATGACAATAATTTGTAAGTGCTTTTGCACTCGAACGTACTCTAGTATTGTATCAAACAGGTGGCAAATGTTCCCTCATTACCTATGCAGCTCCTCATATGAGCTAGGGTTCTTTGGGATATCGAGATACATTTTGTAAGTGATTTGCTACTGGAATATACTCTAATTTGTTGTCAAATACGTTTCAAATGTTTTCTTTTATACCTAGCCTAGTCCATTGGTCACAGACACACAGATTCGCCGATTTAGGCACTGTGTAGATACTCATCTTGGTGCAGATCCGTCGATTTAACCAGCACATTGATAAATTGAAATTCATGATTTTTAAACAATATCAAATGCAGATTTGCCGATTTAGGCAGCATTAGTGCAGATTCACCGATTTAGGCAGCACGTCTTACTGGTGTAGATTCACCGATTTAGGCAACACCGATCACAAAATCATGTTGCAGTGGCTGGCCACCACTGCAACTAGTATGATTTTGTTACCCGGGTATAGAAAATGAAAGACATTTTGGATTTGGATTGGGATTGGGAATTGGTATATGTCGATGCTTTTTTGTCATGACAGTATTAATGAAATTGGATTTGAGATTGATGGGAAATGATTAATGAATGATGAGTGTGACCAATGATATCCTGATTCATCACGGTATGACATATACTGCTTATTCTAGTGGTATGGGACACTAGAATAGGTAGTATGTGGATGACGGCAGGCATAAGCTAATGTTGTTTAGTTTCATAAATTTTTCTTTTATTATGTGATGTTTTTGACACAACATACTAATCACTGTTTTTGACAAGTATTGTTTGCAGATTTTATCTTCGCAACTGAGGACGGTTGCTTTCCAACGGAGAGGTATGTTATGGAATTGATAACTTATTATTTATTGCAGCTGTGAGACAGATGGAAAAGGCTTGATCGAGATAAGCTATTGCAAAAGGATATCATATTTTATTTACATTTTAGTATTCAAGTGCTCTTTTATGAGCTTTGGCCATTTATGATCGGCCGGCCAGTTTGTAACCAATTTGACCATTCAAGAAATCTATATAACAAATATGTGCAAGAGGGAAATGGTCACTCTTGCACGGGGGGAGATTTCACCCAGTGTCTGCGTTGCTCTTCTCATCTCTCCTCTCTTCTCTCTCGCCGTGCTAGGCGTAGCACTCCACTCTAGGAGGTGCGCCTACACGTGCGCTGTCTTGCTCTTTGTCTCTCCCTGTTCGTGTATAGCTTGGATTATGCGCTGTGTGATTCGAGGTATGCATATTTGTTCGTTTCATGGCTTGTAGTATATTGTTTTTGCTATATTGCAGGGCTCGAGACGTTTCTGTCTGTAGCATTTTTTGTGAGATGCATCCTTCCACAAGGGCCAAAGGCAACCTGCACAGTATACATGATCACAAGTGAAGGAGGTGCCGGATGGGAGTATTTCTACCTCTTCCTCTAGTAAAGCTACGAGATTTTCCCCTATTAAAGCTAGAGGAAGTACTGGGGGTTAAAAAAGATGTGAAAGAGTTATTGGGGGTGGTTAAAGAGTTAGGTATTTTTAGTGAGGGAGAATCATCATCCTCAATACAGGGCTTGAGTAGACTAGTGATGATCTTGACACCTTTATAGTTGGCATAAGTAGTTAGATAAGTCCCTGGTTCATTAAATTCGAGCTCTTTAAGGATATCAAGCATCATCCCATGAAAGATGTTAAAAGCAATTTAAGAAACCACCAATTGTTTGGTTTGTCCCCCCAACCAAGAGTAGATGAGGGATAAATGGAAGTCCATCGATTTCTTAGGGAAGACTTGATCAATGTGGTTGAGGATATACCAGATAGCACGGTTGAACCACACTAGGCCTTGTGAAAGAGCAAGGGTCTACAATAGACAAAATGCCCAATTAGCAAGATATTGCTTAGGCTAAGTAAGAGGCTACAATGCTCTTGGCCTTTCTAGCAAGAAAAGGTCTGGTTCTAAAAGCCAAGGCTTTTTTAGGAGGATGGTCCTTTAAGTAAAATCTAATCTGTTCTAAAATTCTTGTATGCTTCATTGGATCGTGGATTATCCTCATGGGAGCAGTCAATTTACAGTGTGGGTGATCCTGAATACAAAGTTTAGATTAGTATTTTAGGATGGACCTGCAACCCTTAAATTGGCAAAGTCAAAACAACTATGATAGCCGTGAGTAGGTATCCAAAATTATAGTCTAAGAAGGACCACCTAAAACCAGCCAACCTAAACAAAAATCATAGAACTTGGGTCTAGCTTAGCACTATAATTCAAGAAAAATCCTAAAGCCAACGTCCTGGTTTCCTAGATAACTAGAAAAGCCTTATGTATAGGACATGTGTGTAGTTGTTTTACTTAAATAATACAACATAAATAAACATTTCAGTTCAAAAGATAGCTGCTTTAGACAAGTGACAATGATTAGTACAAAAATAACTCAGTCTTAGAACTATTTTTGTACATTGCTATAAGAATGAGGTTTCATCCTAGTGTAGAAGTACAGTGGATGATTTAAAGTGTATGTTCCATGAAATGACAAGAGCCTGGTATGTCAAGGACAGAAATTTGCTTTAAGCCAAAAACAAATCCAAGAAAGGATAGGGTCCTTACTTGCATTCATCCAAACAAGACAACAAATATGTTAGCTTTGAATGCGTTTTACAGGTGTCAACGGACAATATTAGTTGTTATCCATGTCCAGCTTACAACTTTTTTGACTTAAAACAAACGTTCAAAGTGTACATAAATTCTAGTTTTGTAAAGTACAAGGTGTGTGTCTTTTTAAGTTCATTTTAATGCTTGTAAAAAGGTCATTATCCTTTTGAATTATGGAAGTAGTTATATGTAAGGTTTTTATACAACCGTATTTTTATTAAAACTTAAATAGATATTAACATAAATATCATTCTGATCGGAAGCCCACCACCCCTTTAGATCCAAATGTCCTAATACCATTATTAGTCCAAAGTTATTTTGCACATATATCTCAACCATATAACACTATAAACCTTTTGCAAGGTTGTCTTGCACTTTCTTAATGTAGCAAAATCAGTTAAACGACTTTTCTAGATCAGCCAAGTGTACACGGTATCCCTCTTACCGCCTCCAACCAAAAGGCCCAAGCAAACCATAGTAGCCTAATCTTCATCATTAGATAGGACCCTAAGAAGAACCACGTATGTCTTCATCATCTGGTACCAAAATCAGCTAAGCATATCAAGCCAAAATAAATCATCCAGACTAGATTGGATAAGAGGTATCAAAATCTCAAAAAACAAAGATACTATCGCAATGTGAAAAAAACATAAAAAACTTGAAGCATGAACGGAACCCTAGTGAGCAGTACAATAACCCAAAGGCGGCATCATCATAACGCCAGTAGCCTAACTGTAACCCGGTGTCAGGAGTTTTTTGGAGCAAGGGATTGCGCATATGTTCATACCCATGCATGGTGCATCGAATAAAGGATTGCCAATTTGCCAGAGCCAGGTGGTTACGTAGGGCCCACATGTGTACAGGTAGGACAAGGTGTACATAGTGCATCGATTTTCATCGTTACCAGTAGCAGTGTGTTTTTTCTACAATAATGAGGAGTTGGTAGCGCGTTAAACTTCTCGAGGAAGCTATCCCCAGGCCGACGACATGAGGTAAGCAGGTGCGTCAGATGGCATCTAGTGGCGTTAGGAGGTCGAACGGGGTCAATACTTGCACGCGGAGAAGTACGGACAAGACGTGGCTGTTTCCTTGTGATAATTATACAGAAAGGTCATCATGAGGACCACTTTTTGGGGCCACTTCATGTGGTTGCGAGACACATTATTGAAAAATGTTGAGTGCCAGGTGTGCGGATGATGCAAAAAGGTGACAACTATGCACTGCGAGGTCAGTTTTTGGCCTGTTCGGGGTCCGTTTGAGGTCATCTAAAAGGCCACGGGTGCCCAACTAATAAATCTAAGTGTGAGAACTGAAAAAACTGAGAGAAGACCAGAAGAAACGTGGAGAAGAGAGGAGGAGCAGTCGCAACTGTGTTTTTTGCCCATTTTGGAGCCTGTTTTGGCCGTAAACTGCTCATCCGAGGTTGGATTTGAGCACTTTGACATTGCAGACTGGGGTTTTGGGCCGGTCCGGACGCGATGGCGCTGTCCATTTTGCCAAATTCCTCACTCTTTTACTTCTGTTTTTCTGTGTAACCTTCTCCGGTGAGTGAAGCCTTTGCTTAACTTTGTGGTTGTATCTGGTGTATTTCCTCAATACTGTGTAAACTATTTGACCCATTGGTGTTGGGCTGAGCTTCATTGAGTCTAAACAACAACAATTTTCCTCCTTTGAGATGAATTGAGAGAGTGTGTGTGAGTGTGTATGTGTGAGTGTTGAGTGGGCAAGTGGGAAATCTCTCTCTTCTCACTCCGTCTGTGTGTTTCCTGTCTCGGCCAGGCTGGTTGTGTAAGCCGAGTGGTGCCCCATAATGTGTGTGTGTATCATCCCAAGAGTGTGTTTTGGGTCATTATAGAGTCTTTGTGTGTGTTTCGATCCCGCTCACCATTCTTTTGGCGCCCCCACGAAGGATCTTCTTCGAGTACCCTCTGCTTCGAGCTTCAAGCTTCGAGCTTCGGGACTACAGGTTGCAGGTTGCAGATTCGGGGCTACAGGTTACAGGTTACAGGGACAGATATAGGTACAGGTGATTCACATAGGTACAAGTAGCTGGAGTACAGTGATATACTAGCAGTGATGTCACTTGCAGTTGTTGTGGGTATGCATCACTTGGCGCCTATTTGAGTGCATTGTCTGTTGGATTGTACGTTACTTGTGGAAACTGCCATTGTACGCATTTGTGGAGCCATACTTGGTTGTATTTGGCAGTCCCAGCCATTTCTGAGACTTGGTCTGGAAGATAGTCATTTCTGAGACTTGACTATACGCGATTTGCATTAGCCTTCGTGTGAGGGTCGATAGCGTGAGGTTTTTATTGAGTTGGGGGATTCTCAAATGTAGAGATCCTTTCGGTGATACAGGTAGCTGGAGCACCCTTTTTGTGACCTCGCCATAGGCTATGTACTAGTGAGTCCTACTTGATGCTCGAGTTCTATTGTTGGCAGTTTATGCATACATATACAGTCTATATTTTGGGTTCCTACTGCTCTACTTCTGGGGAAACTCTGTCAAAATTTTTCCAAGTTATGATGGCTGGTTTCTTGGTCTTTTGAGCCATTTATGCTGTTATGCTGCTAAAATTTTGGCAAAATCAGAGGTTAAGTCAGGTATGCCTTCTTGGGAGTTTCATGGTTGGCTTTAATGGATGATCAAAATGGCCCTCAATTCACTCCATTTCATTTAACTCAAAGAATCCAGATAAATGTTCATGTGTCCAGGAAGATTTTTTTCCAGCAGCGCATAGTCTTTATGTTCGGGCCAAGAAGATTACAAGAGATCTTGGAATGTCCTTTGCCTGTTGTAATTCCGATGATCAACTATGAAAACTCATTTGATGTGCATGTGTTTGTCCTTATCTAAAGTTGAGCTCCATTGAAGTTTCTGGGGATTGGGTAGTCAAAAGTTTTGGGTTCTTGCACGTGTGTTCAAAGGGGTTCTCAAAGCATTGAAACTTGGGTAGCCATGGCTTTCTCTTATCCGGAGTTTCATGGAAGAAGTGATGAAGATGTGGAAGAATTTTTGGAAAAGATGGAGGTTGCTTGCATTAGCAACTAGATTCATGACCCTTTGCAGCTGTTACGTCTTCTCCAAATTTTTTTGAAGAGTGATGCACGAGTTTGGTCTAAAGCATTTGAAGAGGAGTTGCGTGTGGCTGATCCACCTGTAAGGTTGAGTTGCGACAATCTACGGCATGGGTTGGAAGTGGAGTTTGTGAAGATAGAAGATCCTGACAAAGTGTGGCAAGAAGTACAGGCTTTGGTGCAAAAGGAAGGTGAGCCAGTAGATGTGTATATACGTAAGTTTTCATTGGCATGGGAGCGAATGTGCAAGGCCTTAGCACCACAGGTACCCCCGCCTGACATGATGAAGAAGGACAGGTTCTTGGCTGGTCTTTGGGAGAATATACGTTGGAGAGTGGAGCTAAAGAAGCATAGGACATATGAGGATGCACTAGAGGTAGCAAGGAACAAAGAGTGGAAGCTGAGGAAAATGAGCCAGTTAGGGGTGGAGTCTTTGCCCATGAGGTCTGAATTTCAGCTTATAGAGTCTTTACAAGGTCGCATGTCAGGGGTTCATCACAAACCAGTGGTTCCTATTACTACTCAGGTTATGCCAGCAGTGGTCACTACAGCAGTGCAAGAAGATGGGCTAAGGCAAGACATGAGGCAAATGGTAGATTTGATGAAGAATCTCAGCCTAAACATGCTAGGTCAAGTGAGAAATAATCGAGATCGAGGGAGGTTTGAAACTCAGCCAGGAGGTGAAGAAAGGCCTAGGAATGGTGTTGGACAAAGAAATGGTAGGTTTTGGAGGCAAACGCCCGCATGTTATAATTGTGGAGAGTTGGGTCACATCAGCCCGCAATGTGATAAGCCACCAAGGATGCGGGGAGACATGTATCCATTGCCAAGACAGGTGCTAACTAGGTCAAATGATTATGGCATTGAAATTAAGGGAGACGAAGGAACCAGTGGACTGACCCAGGAGGAAAATGGAAAGACAAAAGTGCTAAGTGTAGTCACCTTGGAGAAGGCATCAAAGCTAGAGGATACATTAGTGATGCCTATTGGGAAGAGGACCATAGAGGATAAGGAAGGAAGAAGTGCCCTAGGTCCTAGTAAGAAGAAAGGAAAGAGCAATGAAGGCGAGGATGTCAAGGCCAAGAGGAAAAGGAGAGCTCGTCGAAAGTTTCATGTTTCAGATTTTCCACTAGGGGATGGGCAATTAAGCTATGACTTGAAGGAGGATCTGACGATCAGGAAGGTAGATGTTACTTTTGGGTAGCTTATAGAGATGGTGCCTAAGCTAAAGCGACAGTGGAAGAGGATGGTTAACCCAATGGAGAAAGAGCCAGAGAGAGGTTCAGTAAAGGTGTTGGCAATGGATGAGCTACCAGACATTTATCCAATAGTAGATGTGTGGCATAAAAGGAAAATTTTGGGACAAGGCTATGTGGATGGCGGAGCCCAAATATGCGTCATAACACACTCATGCGTTGAGAAGATGGGTCTCACAGTGGCTGGGGTGTCAGGTTTCCGGATTAGATTGGCAAACCATCAAAAAGTAAAATGCTTGGGTGTTGTAAAGAGCTTAGAAGTGGAGGCATATGATGCAAAGGCAGTGGTTGATTTTCATGTGATGCCAGCAGGGTTGGGAGCATATCCTATTAAACTGGGCAGACCATGGTTACGTGCAGTGGGAGCTGTTCAAGATTGGCGACATGGTACGATTAGCCTCTATGGAAAGACAGGTACCAAGAAGCTTTATAATATGGACACAAGGAAACAATTAGAGGAGCTTTATGAAGATGAGGATGAGTCTAGTGATGAAGACTCTTCCACGGTGACAGATGAGAACAGTGATAGCACTACCAGTAGTGATGAGGATGCTGATGTTGCATTTCTTTTGATGGACAAAGAAATACAGGAGTTTGGTTTAGCTGCATTTGCGAATGAGGTTGAAGATGAAAGTGAAGGGCCTTATGAAGTGTTTGAAGGGCTGATGCAAACCAAGGTTGAGTTGTCAAAGAAGCAGGAATTGATGACACAAATGATCAGTGGAGACCTCTCAGCTATGGAGAAGGATATAGATTTGCACAAGCTGGCTAGTTTTTCTGATTTGTTCATTACTTCATATGAAGAGATCAGAGGGTTCAAGGGCGAAGAGATGCATATAGAGCTGAAAGAAGGTGCTAAGCCAGTGCGGCAAAGGCTAAGAAGGATGGGTAAAGAGCAAATGGAAGCCTTGCGAGAAGAGGTGGACAAGTCGTTGAAGGCAGGGTTCATAGTCCCTGTGGAGACCACCGAATGGGTGAGTCCAGTAGTAGTCAGTCCAAAGAAGGATGGGAAGTGGAGGATTTGTGTAGATTTTAAGCCCTTAAACGCAGCCACTAAGAAGAACCCATGTCCTCTTCCATTCATCTATCAGATCTTGGATTCAAAGGCAGGTTATGAGAGGTACAGTGTGTGTGATGGTTTTTCAGGCTATTTTCAATTGAAGATTGCTCTTAAAGACTGCACAAAGACCACTTTTATTACGCCATGGGGCTGCTATTGCTACACAGTATTGCCATTTGGGTTGTCAAATGGACCTTCCTTCTATCAAGAGAGAGCGAATTGGGTGTTGGAACCATTCATTGGTAGTTGTGTTAAAGCTTTTATGGATGACTTCTGTGTTTATAGCAGTAGGGCTGAACACCATGAGAAGCTGCAGATGGTGTTGGCTCGATATGGTGAATGTGGAGGACAACTAAATCCAAAGAAATGTCATCTAGCACACCCAAGGGTGAAGTTGTTGGGCCACATGGTGTCAGAAAATGGCATTGAGGCTGATCCAAACAAGGTTAAGTCTATTATTCTTCTTCCATCACCTACGAGTACGAAGCAATTGGCAACCTTTATACACAAAGTGAAGTATATGGCAAGGTTTATTCCATTTTTTTATCAGATTCTTTATCCATTAAAACAAGTGGCAAAGCATGATCCATTGCAATGGGATGACAAGTGTGAAGAAGTGTTTCAAGAGGTGAAAGAGGTGTTAGGGGGGTTGTCAGCCATGCAGGCTCCTGATTGGGAGAAAGTGTTTTATGTAAATCCATCAGTAGGGGATGATGCCATTGGAGCCACGCTATTGCAAAAGGGGAAGGGCATCCATTATATGAGGCCAGTGTATTGTGCAAGCCGAGTGAAGTTGGTAGCGGAGAGAAAGTTCTCGGAAGTAGAGCTAGTGATGGCCAGTGTAATATTTGCTTGTCGACGATTTCGTCATTACTTGCTACCACGACCTTTTGTTTTCTTGACGAGTTATGCCTTTTTGCCACAGTTAATTAATGGTACTAACATGTCAAATGTGGTGAATAAATGGGTAATTGAGCTGCAAGAGTTTGAGTTCTCTTTTCTAGTGGAAGATAGTACAAGGGCTACCCTAGTTGATTTGTTGACCTACAAGGAGAATCCCCTTATTGTTAAGGAAGAGGTGGTGAGAAAGGTAGTTGAAGAAGTGCCACAGATCAGCAATGCACATGTGTTGTTCTTTGATGGTTCATACAGAAAGAGCCATGATGCAGCTTCAGGGGGTATAGCACTTTATGATCCAGAGGGGAAGCTAGTATGCAAGAGAGGGTTCAAATTGGATGCTCATAGTAACAATGAGGCTGAATATGCTACTCTGGAAGCCGGATTACACATTTGTTTGAAGCATGGGGTTCGAAGGTTGAGCATAAAAGGTGATGCCTTGTTAGTGGTGAAGCAAGTGTTGGGTGTGTGGAAGAGCAACAACACCTCATTGAAGGAAATGTGCTTCAAAATTAAAGGCCTGTTAAAAAAGTTCGAAGCATGGATCATCAGACACATTGAACGTGCTCTAAATGGAGAGGCACATGAAGTAGCTCAAGGCATGATTGGGGAGCTATTTGTGTTGAGGACCACTTTACCTCTTTATCATGGCCGGGAAAGTTTGGCTCAAGAAGAGGAGTTTTTGCTAACAAGAATCATTCCAAAGGAGATTCAGAAGTCTAAGAAGTATGGCTTTGTGCGTAGAGCATACAAGTATAAATTGATTGGTGATGTCTTATACATGAAAGGGGTTGATCACGTGTTGAGACGTGTACCTTGGCGGGAGGAGCTTTACAGAGTGTTGGAAGAGAATCATGAAGGCGCATGTGGTGGCCATTTTGCTCTAAAGATCACCTTGCATAAGATTTTGCAAGAGGGGTATGTATGGCCTACTTTGCACAAGGATGTTCACCATTGGTGTAGGTCTTGCAATAGGTGTCAAGCATTTGGGAAGAGAGTGTTGAAGCTAGAGCTACGAAAAACCATTATGGCGTTTGATGTGTTTGAAAAGTGGGGGATTGATGCAATAGGCCCGTTACCTATCACAAGCAGGGGCAAAAGCTATATCTTGACGGCAGTGGACTATCTCTCTAGATGGGCAGAGGCTATAGCAGTAAAACAGATCACTGGAAAGGATGTGGCAAAATTTGTGTATGATGAAATATGTTGCAAGTTTGGGGTGCCATTAGAGCTACTTTCAGATAAGGGGCCAGGATTTAGAGCTAAACTGCTAGACTTCTTATGCACAAAGATGAAGATTAGGCACCAGCATACCACTCCTTATTACCCGCAGTGTAATGTCTTAAATGAAAGATTCAATGGTGAGTTGGTACAAATTCTTTCTAAAGTGACAGAGCACCAAGGAAAGAATTGGGATTTGGAATTGCCTAGTGCATTATGGGCAGATGCAGGATAAGTCTTTGGCAAAGATAAATGAAAAGGCCAAAAGTAAGGGTATCAAGAAGCATGACTTAGTTTTGCGTTACAACAGTAAGCTGGACAACACCTTCCAAAAGAAGTTTCAGATTAAGTGGGAAGGCCCTTTCAAGGTAGTGGAGTGTTTTCCAAATGGTACATATCAGTTGGCTAACCTGGATGGGATTCTACATAAGTCAAGGGTAAATGGATTACGTCTTAAATTATATCATGCCAGGTTAATGATGGTTGAGCAAGATGAGCTATCTGTGGAGCAAGCAATGTTGGTGAGGGATGAGGAGACCTGTGATGCGGCGAGTCTCATATCTCTCTTTGCTGCTGCTGATCATGAATGATCTAGCAGGCTAGGGGATGGGCAAATTATGTCAGGAGTTTTTTGGAGCAAGGGATTGCGCATATGTTCATACCCATGCATGGTGCATCGAATAAAGGATTGCCAATTTGCCAGATCCAGGTGGTTACGTAGGGCCCACATGTGTACAGGTAGGACAAGGTGTACATAGTGCATCGATTTTCATCGTTACCAGTAGCAGTGTGTTTTTTCTACAATAATGAGGAGTTGGTAGCGCGTTAAACTTCTCGAGGAAGCTATCCGCAGGCCGACAACATGAGGTAAGCAGGTGCGTCAGATGGCATCTAGTGGCGTCAGGAGGTCGAACGGGGTCAATACTTGCACGCGGAGAAGTACGGACAAGACGTTGTGAGCGGGATGAAAACACACACAGCGCCTCTATAACGACCCGACACACACTCTTGGAAAGATACACACACACACTATGGGGCACCACTCGGCTTAGACAACACACCTGGCCGAGACAGGGAACACACCTCTGGAGTGAGAGGAGAGAAACTATCCACTTGTCCACTCCACACAGACACACAGACACACACACACACCCAAAAAACTCAGCTCAAAAGAGGAGAATTTCTGATGTTTAGATACAAATGAGCTTGGGCCAACACCAATGGGGCAAATAGCTCACACAATATGGGTAAAATAAGCCAGATACAATCACAAACTAGAGCAGAAACTTCGCTCATAGGAGAAACTTACACAGAAAAACAGCAGGAAAAGAGTGAGGAATTTGGCAAAATGGACAGCGCCATCGCGTCCGGAATGGCCCAAAACCCCAGTCTACAATGTCAAAGTGCTCAAATCCGACCTCGGATGAGCAGTTTTCGGGCAAAACAGGCTCCAAAATGACCAAAAACACACCTGCGGCTGTTCCTCCTCTCTTCTCCACGTTTTTTCTGGTCTTTTCTCTCTTTTTTCAGTTCCCACACTTAGCTTTTTTAGTTGGGCACCCTTGGCCTTTTAGATGACCTCAAACGGACCCCGAACAGGCCAAAAACTGACCTCGCAGTGCATAGTTGTCACCTTTTTGCATCATTCGCACACCTGGCACTCAGCTTTTTTCCAATAATGCATATCGCCACCACGTGAAGTGGCCCCAAAAAGTGGTCCTAATGATGACCTTTCTGCGTAACTCTCACAAGAAAACACCCACGTTGTGTCCGTCCTCATCCGCGTGCAAATATTGACCTCGTTCGCCCTCCTGACGCCACTAGATGCCATCTGACGCACCTGCTGACCTCACGTCGTCGGCCCGCGGATAGCTTCCTCGAGAAGTTTTACGCGCTACCAACTCCTCCTTATTGTAGAAAAACACAATGGTACTAGTAACGATGAAAATCGATGCACTATGTACATGGTGTCCTACCTGTACACATGTGGGCCCCACGTAACCACCTGGCTCTAGAAAATGGGCAATTCCTTATTTGATGCACCATGCATGTGTATGTACATATGCGCAATCCCTTGCTCCAAAAAACTCCTGACAACGTGGCTGTTTCCTTGTGATAATTATGCAGAAAGGTCATCATGAGGACCACCTTTTGGGGCCACTTCATGTGGTTGCGAGACGCATTATTGAAAAATGTTGAGTGCCAGGTGTGCGGATGATGCAAAAAGGTGACAACTATGCACTGCGAGGTCAGTTTTTGGCCTATTCGGGGTCTGTTTGAGGTCATCTAAAAGGCCACGGGTGCCCAACTAATAAAAATAAGTGTGGGAACTGAAAAAACTGAGAGAAGACCAGAATAAACGTGGAGAAGAGAGGAGGAGCAGCCGCAACTATGTTTTTTGCCCATTTTGGAACCTGTTTTGGCCGTAAAATGCTCATCCGAGGTTGGATTTGAGCACTTTGACATTGTAGACTTGGGTTTTGGGCCGTTCCGGACGCGATGGCGCTGTCCATTTTGCCAAATTCCTCACTCTTTTTCTACTTTTTTTTTGTGTAATCTTCTCCGGTGAGTGAAGCCTCTGCTTAACTTTGTGGTTGTATCTGGTGTATTTCCTCAATACTGTGTAAACGATTTGACCCATTGGTGTTGGGATGAGCTTCATTGAGTCTAAACAACAGCAATTTTCCTCCTTTGAGCTGAATTGAGAGTGTGTGTGTGAGTGTGTATGTGTGAGTGTTGAGTTGGCAAGTGGGAAATCTCTCTCTTCTCACTCCGTCTGTGTGTTTCCTGTCTCGGCCAGGCTGGTTGTGTAAGCCGAGTGGTGCCCCATAATGTGTGTCTGTGTGTATCATCCCAAGAGTGTGTTTCGGGTCATTATAGAGGCGTTGTGTGTGTTTCCATCCCGCTCACACCGGTATCAAATGCAACAAAAGCCACCCATAGTAAGAGAATGACACATATAGTACGCAGATACCCCCACTCAAAAAACCCAAAGTACATGTGGTTGGTGCCTTTTGGACAGGGAGTATACAATGATGCCTACACATAGTTTAAGCGCAAACATCAAGGGCCTATCCCACCGACTCTCCCCTTACCAACTCAGGCAACATGGTTTTTAAACCAAGCCAAAATCTCTATCGTAACTAGTTATCAATCATAACGATCCACCAATAGCTATAAGCAAACGACCTATTTCAGAGTTTTATGTTGCAAGAGCCTCGAAAGCCAAACCTATGTTTTTAACCCTCCTAAATATTCAAGCCCATTGCGTGGCATACATCAGAACATAAGAAAATTGTCTAATATAGTAAAAAGGAAGAGAGAACCATATTAATGTGAGTTTGAATGGGTTTGTCTCTTGCACATGACCAATAAAACACCATACCAAACATCCCAGCCACAATCACAATAGCACAGGTAATACATGAGTACCTACAAACCATGGTATATTAACATCCACCAAATAAAACCAGACAGTGCAACGTAATGAAAAAAACAGTGCCCAACTCAGTGTATTCATCATATCAACACACAAGAAAGAGCAGATCTTGGGTATAAGCATGTTAACTTGTCATGCTTTTTGGTGTCCCGGACAATGCTAGTAAGAGGTGCTTGTTAGCATCTATTCAAAACCAAAGAGCAAGTGAAGTTTGAAATTTTAATAACCATAAAATATATTATTTGTTCCTGATAGCGGGAAAAAGAGCAGTGCAATCGGGTGGCCTCTGTACTCGTGCACACTCCACAAACCACGCCTCATGCAAACAAGCAAAGAACAAAACAAAGGGGGCACCACCCTAAATTAAGAGGTTTAGGGACCTCACACATAGTGCACATAGGCAAGTGAGACTTCTGGCATTATGATGGCATCAAAACATATGGCAAAAACACATAGAAATGAAGCTTAGGGACCTTATGTAGCATATATATACATAAGACATCAGCTTAACAATACAACGGCATCTGATCATACATAACAAGGATATAGAGAAGCAAGCCAAGGATGGCATAATCCTTTGTCAAAAACAATCAACCCAGCAAGTAGGTATGATCCTACTAGCAACACATCAATACCTTAGAGAATGATGGCGAGGATGGTGGCCATGGAGCATGAGAGAAGACTCCTTATTTAGGTTTTAGGGCTAGTAATGTAGCATACTAGAGGGAGAGAGAGAGAGGGAGAGAGAGTAGAGCTCCATCCATAGCTCCTCATTGTGAGCAATGTCGTCATAGCTTCGTTGCTTGGTGAAGTGGGTGAAGTGTTGGTTTTGAGTGAGAGAAGGCCTCCTTATATAGGTTTCTGAGAGGGTTTAGGATTAGGGATAAACATGCTTAAATCCGCTGATTGGGGTTACTTTTTTCTTAGGGTGGTCAACAGATTGAGGTCACCTAATATGTCACCATCAAGATATTCTCTAGAGTGATGTGAGAGGGGAATGCTGATTTTTCTGATTGTGACACATGGGGATAAGGCCTTGACCAGCATTTAAGAGCAGGTAAGGTGGCTGTTGAAACTGGAGGTTCTGCACATGTCAGGGGGGGGCCTGCGGGGGGGAGGTGGCAGCTGGGTCCTCCTGAATATCAAATTCTCAAAAAATCCTCAACCATGGCTTCTTTTGACATGTGTTCTTTGAAAAAATCAGCATGTCTCTTTTTAACTCAAAAGTCTTTATCCCTGTTGACTCACCTTTACCATAAGATTTTCCCCTTTTCTCCTCCTGTAACTGCATTGTTGATGCCCAATCACTGCTTCTAGTAACAGTGAACTGTTACCTACCAAATACTTATGGTGCAGTAAAAAATATTTACCATGGGTAAAAAAAAGTTACTGTAGGTAAAAAGTGATTTGTATTTACCATGTAGGTGAAAAATATTTACTGTCGGTAAAAAAGTGAAAACGGAGTATGCTGTGTTGTGAGTCCACACGAACATCCTCGTGCAAATTTCACTAGAAATTCACACCTAGAATGGGCTATTCTGTAAGATATAGGTTGTAGGCATGCATAAGAGCTCGTTCCCACGTATCTTCTGTCCATGGCACTTTTTACTCTTTGGTGCTTGTGAAGTAGATTTTTCTTCTCTTTCGAGATCCCTTGGACTAGAGTATCCTCATCTCCCCAACAACTGACTGTGCCTTTATTGCATCTTCAGAAGGGGTCCTAAAAAACATGCATCATATAGCCCTCCCCCTTAAGCTAGAGGTATTTGATGCCTCTAGTTGTAGGTTGTGCTACAATATTGTTCTCTTGAATACTTACCCACCTGGTACCAATTGAATTTGCCATGTTACTGCTTTCTTGGCTGATGCACCCTGTTTAGTCCTTTCTGATGAATAATTGTATCCATCCATGACTAACAATTGTTCTCCTAGACCCTTGAAAGCCATACCCCATCCATTGTCAATATTCGCTTTCACTGGAAGCATTCTCTTTCTTTCTTCTCTTTTTTTCCTTTTTCTTTTTTTTTTTGAAACGACTATGTACATGATTGTTACCTTAGTTGGAGCTCGAATATGATGAGCTCTCCTTTGAACCATCCCTAGCATTGATTTCACCAGCATATGGCTGTGAAAGACGACATTGGTAGGCCTTCAATCGCCAACCATTTACCGGGGTCTGATGTACCTTACCATCTAGGTCACCTAGTTGGTAACTACCATTTGAGAACCTCTGGATCACTACAAAAGGGCCTTCCCACTTTAAGCAAGAACTTACCATCCTTCCTGCGATCAAAGCGATTGTCGTATCTGAGCACTAAAGAACCTTCCTTGATACCTTTCTTGACAAGGTTGTGATTGAACTTCTTTCGTTTCTTCTCTGCCTAGGCTGCATAGTACTTCACTGCTGACTCTCGATCTAGCCCTAACCTCTCCAAATCGATGATTCTTCCTTCCACCTGCTTCTCTTGACTATCCTCTTGATGTGCTTTTAGAACTCGGAGGCTCGCTAGCTCCACTTCTATAGGCAATAGTGCCTCTTGCTCGTAAACCAAGTGAAAAGGTGTATACCCCAAGGATGTTTTAAAGGATGTTCTGTAGGCCCAAAGTGCTGCATCTAGGTGTTTGTCCCATGCCTTAGGATGTAAATGCACTTGCTTAGTGATGATTTTACATATAAGACCATTTACCTTTTCCACAAGACCATTGCACTGAGAGTAGTATGGTGTAGAGTGCCTGCGCTTGATTTTTAACTTGCTCATCAATTGCCCGACTAAATCAGCTCGAAATCCCGGTCCCCTATCCGAGAGAATCTCCAAAGGTGTGCCAAAACGGCAACAAAGGCATTCAAAAATGAAATCACTCACGTCCTTGGCTGTGATGCGCTTTGTGGGACGAGCTTCTGCCCATCTGGTCATGTACTCCACCCCCATAATGATGTATTCCTTCCCTGATTGAGTGCAAGGTAGTGGCCCTATTGCATCTATCCCCCATTTTTCAAATGGCCCATAGGTTTTGATTGGATGCTGATTTTCATGGGTAAGACGCCTTGGTCCAGCTTTTTGGCAAACCTCACATGTGCGGCACCAATGTTGTACATCTCGATGGAGGCTTGGCCACGTGAACCCTGCTTGTAAAATCTTTCTGCTAGTAATCTCTTGTGCAAAGTGGCCACCACACACACCTTCATGACAACTAAACAAAATATCCTTTATCTCTTGGGATGCAGGAACTCTCCTTAAGACAGCATCTTTCCCTCTACAATACAAGTCCTCATTCACTAAGCTATAGCTGGTAGCCTTTTTTGCCAACCACCTACGTTCACTTTTACTCATACCAGAGGGTGCTTCACAATGCTCAAGAAAGTAAAGTAGATCATGCAGCTCCTCCTTTCCCTGGTATAAAGGACTTTTCACAAGGATAGCACCTACTATGAGAGTTTGTAGTTCTTCACCTGCTAAGGCATCTGCTTCTCGATTTTGATCTCTAGGTACAAAGTGCACTCGAACTTCTTTAAAACCCTTCAACAAGGCCTTTGCTTCCCTCATCTTAATAGACAATTTGTCATTTTTACAGGCCCATACACCAACCATTTTCTTAACAATCAACATGGAGTCACCAAAAACATTTAGCTTTGTGATGCCCTGAGAAAGACAACATTGCAACCCTAAAACAAGGGCATGGTACTCAGCCTCATTGTTAGAATGAACCTCTTTTAGATGAAACCCTTTTGCAAAGATCTTCTCCTTCTCTGGACCTAATATTACTATGCCTGCTGATGCCTTGTCTTTGGTCCTCTTGTAAGCCCCATCAAAATACAGACTGTGTGCTCCCAGTAGAACTTCAGGCTCCGGGGTAGGCGGTACCTTACTAGGTGCCTCTTTCTTGGCCTTCTCATAACACCTTTGTGTGAGGACATCTGCCAAACAAGCACGGGTGGAATCCTCTACTTGTAGTGTGTAGTCAAACTCTTGAAGCTGCACCACCCACTTTGCTATTCTTTGAGACAATTCCATGTGTTGTAGGGCATATGGAAAAACCTCCTCAGTTGTGATCACCACAAATTGTCTCGGAAGTAAGTAAGCCCGAAACTTCTCCATTGCAAACTTAAGAGCTAGCACCAATTGCTTAGTTGCGCTGAAACCCTTTTCAGCAGCTGTCATCACTCTACTAGAGAAGTAGACTGGTCTCATGAGAGATGTCTTTGGGTCTTTTTGCATCAAGACAGCTCCTAGAGCTTCTGGACCTACACTAGGATTTACATAGAATAATTCACCCCATGTGGGTTGTAGGACGACAGGCAATGAGCTCAAAATGGTTTTAACTTCTTGAAAGCACCTTTCACCCTCCTCACTCCATGTCAATGTAGTGTGTTTAGTGAGCTTCTGCAAAGGATAGATTGCCTGAGAAAGGAGATGTATGAATCGTCCCATGTAGCGAACCTTTTGAATGAAGGAGACTAGTTGCTTCACGTTTGAAGGAGTAGGTAAAGCTAACAATGTCTTTACCTTTTCAGGGTCAGCCTCAATACCATCTTGAGACACAACATGGCCTAGTAGAGTGACCTTGCTCTCACCTATGTGGCACTTGTCTTTATTCAATTGCCCACCCAATTGGGCCAGACGGGTGAAACCTTCATCAACCTTGGACAGATGTACTTCCCTAGAGCTGTAAATGCAAAAATCATCAATGAAGACTCGTATGGACTTACCAAAGTAAGGTTGAAACACCAAGTTCATAAACCTCTGGAAAGTAGCTGGGGCATTAGTTAAACCAAAAGGCATAACTCTATAAGCAAAACACCCCCAAGGTGTTATGAAGGTATTCTTTCTTTGGTCTTCATCTGCAATTCTGATTTGGAAGTAGCCTGAGTACCCATCACACACTGTGTACCTTTCATGACCAACCACTTCATTTAGTATTTCATCTTGAAAAGGCAAAGGAAAATGGTCCCTTTTTGTGGCTGCGTTTAGAGGCTTGTAATCCACACATACCCTCCACTTCCCATTTTTCTTTGGTGCTACCACAACTGGAGACACCCACTCAGAATCTTCCACTGGGTAGATAAATCCTGCCTTGAGTAATCTTTTTACTTCTTTTAAGAGTGCATCTTGTTGCACTAGCCCTAATCTCCTTAGCCTTTTCACCACTAGTTTGGCACCTTCCTTTAATTGGATATGGTGTTGGGTTACCGTCACTCCTTTAATGTGCTCGTAATCAGTTATAAAGAGGCCAGCATTCTTCTTTAGTACCTGCAAATAGGTTTCTCTCTCTTCTTCTAGTAGGTCCTTAGCTAGCATCTCCTCTAAGCCTGTGGCTTCTTCCTTGTTTAGAGAGTCTTGACCACGTTCTCCTTCTGGGTTTCGCAGTATTATACCCATGACTTCCAAGGAGCTAGCATCCTCCTCAGATGAAGAGCAGGTGCTTGTGCTCCATTCATCCATAGAAGTCTCCATCTCTAGGTCTTGTTGTCTACCCTGCTTCATGTCATACACAATTTTTTGTTGCTTGCCACCCACCTTATGATTTGGTCGCAACTCAAGGGAACCTGTCTCCCAATCTTGCCTAGCTTTCATAGCCATAAGCCAAGGTCTTCCAAGGATTAGCGGATAGCCCTCCCCCTTAGTTGGGATCACATAAGCATCAATTGAGATTGCCACACCAAAAGTTGAAACCTTCACTCCATTAACCTTTCCCACACAAGCCACCCTTACATTGTTTGCCATCTTAGCTTGTAAGGAAGTTTGCTCGTTTACTTCCAAACCCAAACTGTGCATTAATTTCTCTGTCATAACACAAATCTCGGCTCCACCATCTACGTACACATTGGAGACTCGCTGACTCTTAATCTCTGCATCAATGACTGGCACGATATCCTTCATGCCTCTTGCACTAATAGACCCAATTGACTTTGCCTTAGCCCTCCTGGTGCTGACCATCTTCAACCAGGTTCTACGCATCTTTGGGGAAAGGTGGAGGAGTTGCTGCCATGAAATCTTTGGTCCTTGCTTACTCACATCTGCTACCAGGTCGTAAGGTATGGATCCTACCCCAAGTGGAAAGTCTTCTACTCCTATGTGCCTCCTTGACCTACTCTTCCTTTTCTTGTCTCCTATCACTTGGTAAGAACCCTCATTCCCTTTATCCGGCTCTGAAGATTCCATTTCATCAGTTCTTTGTCTCCTAACTCTCTTTATTGGCATGGCAACAGCTTCCTCATTTTTTTCTTTCCCTTTATCCTTACCATTGTCAAAACTTATGACAGAGACAGCCCTGTCCTCCCCTCCCGATGGTAGTGGAGGGATCTCTGCTGGTCCTTGTGGTGGTGGAGGAGGGGGTCTCAATATTTGGATTGGTGGAGCCACGTGTGCATTTTGTCCATTTAGTGGCCTAGCTCGAGGAGGAGTGACTTGTTGGCGAGGAGGCCGTCTTTGATTACCATTTCCTTGATAGCGCCGTGGATGGGGGCAATAATACATGCCGTGACCTACCTCTCCACAGTTGTAGCAAATGTACTCACGTGCTTGCCTTTGTCCTTCTTGTCTATTTCGTTCATTTCCTGGCTGGGGAGCCCTTACACCTTGAACCAGATTGATGGACAGGCTCTCTAGTTGATTGGTGATTTGTTGAAGTAATTCTTGTTGAGAGAACTGTTGGTCTGTTGCTCCTGTCCCTGCTACTACCCTTGCTTTAGGTTGAGCTAGCGGTGGAGGCTCCATTCCCCCTTGTAGTTGAGCTTGGAATTTTAACTTCCTATCCTTCTCCCTTGCATAAGTCATAGCTTTATCAAAGCTATTTGGGAATTTACCTTTTACCTTTTCTCGAAGGATGGGGTAAAGCCCTGCCAGGAAACAGCCCTTCTTTAGGCATTCTGGCACCCTTTCTCCTTCACCTAGTGATGCACACCATTTCTCCTACAGGTTGGAAAACTTTCCTTCATAGCTTCTATAGTCATTGGGTGATGTTTGGCGTAGCTCTAAGAGCTGTCTCCATATCTCCTCTGGAGGCTCATGGCGGTGAAATTCTTCGATGAAGGCTATCTTTAAGGACTCCCAGTCTCTTCTTTCTTCAGGTGCCAAAGTTTGATACCATAATTTTGCACCTTCCCTCAAGACCAAAGGAAAGGCCCTTAACTTAGTAGCTTCGTCATCCCTTCCCGATACCAGAAAGGCCATTTCCAAATTATCCAAAAAGTCTAGAGCAACCTCCCCAGGCTTACCATAAAAATTCGGGAAGGCCATAAGTGAGAGAGTAAACAATTACACAAACAGCTCCAATTTATTTTAAAATAGAGTATGGTAATTACAATTTGGAGCTTTAGCACAACTTAGCTCAAAATAGGATGAAGATCAACACATCAAAGGAATGGTAATAGTCTAGTAAGGGTAGAATGACAGGATGAGGAGAGCGCAAGATTTCCCCAAGTCTCTCGGCTCCAAACAACAGGGCTATTCTTTGCTGATAAAAGATTTTTCTATCAATACAAATATTCACACGGATATGACGCACAAAATGGAAAGGAAACATGCAGGGATCATCATTCTCATTACTGGCATCCATACTTACACACAAGAGCCTAGCTTAGTTGCACCACCTTAGGACCAATGAGCCTGATCAGCCACAGAAGGTCAGCACCTCGGATCACTTCGACTCTTCCTGATGCATCTGTGAAGACGTAAGGCGTGATGGCAACACTTTGTACAATGCTGAGCCTTTTAGCAAGCAACAATTGGATGCTATTACCATAATCAGCATGACGAATGAAAGTGACACCATTAATGTGCAGCACATCATCAACTAAGATAGTTTCCTTAGATTGAGATAACTTCTTGAAAATTAGCAGCAAAGGTAGGGCAGGGAGGCTTTTCACCCTGTCTCCAAAGCACTTTGGACAATATCCAAAGTGATCTTCACGCAGACAGGAGGTTGGCTTGGGATTGGTGGTGTCTGGATTCACAAAGTGCACTGTAAGCACTCGCAGACGGGCGGCAATCTTGTAGGCAAGCCTTCGCCTCTTTGCTTCAGGAGGATTTAGGGGTGAGAGTCGTGGTTGCAAGTTGGAGGTTGAAGTTGATTGCTCACTAGCCTTTTTCTTGCCTATAGTGGTCATGTAATCCCTTATTAATGAGATTAAGCCAAATGTTACCTTACGCTTGAGCACGCGCTGTGGCCTTGGGCCACTTAGGTGTAGAGGTGATCTTCCTCCTCTTAGTTGGCTCCTCAGGAAAAAGAGGTCTGGTGATGCTTTCTCTTCCCTTAATGTGTGTCACAGTACCTTCGTGTATGTTGATGTAGAATATTTCAAGCTCGTGTGCGTTGGAGGTTTCTGGAGCACTCATAGGTTGAGAGGAGAGGTATATCAAGCTCTTCTTTTCACTCTCCTTTGTTGGCGACGATCACGAACAAGGCATGTAGAAGAACTTACTTCTTGAATTTCAATGACACTGCAACCTGGTAACAAGACCTCGATGAAAGCTTTTAAGGCCTCTAAAGCCTCCTCCCCTTCTGTTCTCCAATTTGCAAACTCCTCACACCATTCGTCCATGTTGTAGATTGCACATCTTCATTGCTTGTGGACTGAAGGTCTGTGTAGCCCTCCTCAGTGGGGGCACCAAAATGATAGCGGGAAAAAGAGCAGTGCAATCGGGTGGCCTCTGTACTCGTGCACACTCCACAAACCACGCCTCATGCAAACGAGCAAAGAACAAAAAAAAGGGGACACCACCCTAAATTAAGAGGTTTAGGGACCTCACACATAGTGCACATAGGCAAGTGAGACTTCTGGCATTATGATGGCATCAAAACATATGGCAAAAACACATAGAAACGAAGCTTAGGGACCTTATGTAGCATATATATACACAAGACATCAGCTTAACAATACAATGGCATCTGATCATACAAAACAAGGATATAGAGAAGCAAGCCAAGGATGGCATAATCCCTTGTCAAAAACAATCAACCCAGCAAGTAGGTATGATCCTACTAGCAACACATCAATACCTTAGAGAATGATGGCGAGGATGGTGGCCATGGAGCATGAGAGAAGACTCCTTATTTAGGTTTTAGGGCTAGTAATGTAGCATACTAGAGGGAGAGAGAGAGAGAGGGAGAGAGAGAGAAGAGCTCCATCCATAGCTCCTCGTTGTGAGCAATGTCGTCATAGCTTCGTTGCTTGGTGAAGTGGGTGAAGTGTTGGTTTTGAGTGAGAGAAGGCCTCCTTATATAGGTTTCTGAGAGGGTTTAGGATTAGGGATAAACATGCTTAAATCCGCTGATTGGGGTTACTTTTTGCTTAGGGTGGTCAACAGATTGAGGTCACCTGATATGTCACCATCAAGATATTCTCTAGAGTGATGTGAGAGGGGAATGCTGATTTTTCTGATTGTGACACATGGGGATAAGGCCTTGACCAGCATTTAAGAGCAGGTAAGGTGGCTGTTGAAACTGGAGGTTCTGCACATGTCAGGGGGGGGCCTGCGGGGGGGAGGTGGCAGCTGGGTCCTCCTGAATATCAAATTCTCAAAAGATCCTCAACCATGGCTTCTTTTGACATGTGTTCTTTGAAAAAATCAGCATGTCTCTTTTCAACTCACAAGTCTTTATCTCTGTTGACTCACCTTTACCATAAGATTTTCCCCTTTTCTCCTCCTGTAACTGCATTGTTGATGCCCAATCACTGCTTCTAGTAACAGTGAACTGTTACCTACCAAATACTTATGGTGCAGTAAAAAATATTTATCATGGGTAAAAAAAGTTACTGTAGGTAAAAAGTGATTTGTATTTACCATGTAGGTGAAAAATATTTACTGTCGGTAAAAAAATATTTACTGTCGGTAAAAAAGTGAAAACGGAGTATGCTGTGCTGTGAGTCCACACGAACATCCTCGTGTAAATTTCACTAGAAATTCACACCTAGAATGGGCTATTCTGTAAGATATAGGTTGTAGGCATGCAGAAGAGCTCGTTCCCACGTATCTTCTGTCCATGGCACTTTTTACTCTTTGGTGCTTGTGAAGTAGATTTTTCTTCTCTTTCGAGATCCCTTGGACTAGAGTATCCTCATCTCCCCAACAACTGACTGTGCCTTTATTGCATCTTCAGAAGGGGTCCTAAAAAGCATGCATCAGTTCCCTCCCATATGGGGTGTGGACTCTGTTTTCGGTTACGACAACGACGTGGGGTGTGGCCTCTGTTCTCTTTCTCTTTCTCTCTCTCTCTCTCTCTCTCTCTCTCTCTCTCTCTCTCTCTCTCTCTCTCTCTCTCTCTCTCTCTCTCTCTCTCTCTCTCTCTCTCTGCGGCGCAGACTCCCTCTCTGTCTCACTCTCAGAACAGTTTACAGTTTGCCCTGTTCCTACTCCCTCCTTCCCTCCCTCCCTCTCTCTCTCTCTCTCTCTCTCTCTCTCTCTCTCTCTCTCTCTCTCTCTCTCTCTCTCTCTCTCTCTCTCTCTCTCTCTCTCTCTCTCTCTCTCTCTCGCATTGCTTCTTGCCTCGAAGTTGAGTTGTCAAAGCTTAGCAGACTTGCAGATATGGAAACCAGCAGACAACATTATTGCCACTAGAAATGGAGGCAGAAGGGAGCCATTATAGGAAATGAATCACAACTACCAGCATCCAACTCTTTCTATTATCAGGAAATATGAGACAAAAAGAAAGCGTAAACAGTGAGAGTACCGACAAATGACAACTAAACGAGGACATCATGCCGTCGACAATGAGAAGAAAAGGAAAATCTCCTTCGAGATTGTGAAAGCTTTCAAGAGCAAGACTGAAGGTCTCAACAAAGAAGCAAAGTGCGAAATCTGGAATCTTGTTTCTCAACATCCGCTTGTTCGGGCAATCCGTGATCAATCTTTACAGGAGGAGGCTGTTGTGCAGAGTGCAATTGTCTCCAATGTCCGCAACACACTAGCTATCGTCAAGGAGCCAGCTTCTAACGACGAGCTGTTTTTGAAGAATGCAGCATTGCAGATGATGATAAATTCAAAGGAAAACATGACTATTGCCAAATTCTCTAGGGTCCTAAAAGTCGACCGTCGCAGCTTGTTCAAAGCAAAATCACGGCAGGTGAATTCTGGTGTCAATGCTCGACTGTTTTCATTGGCTAAATGTCACAAGCAACACCATCATAGCCCTATCACAGATGAAATTAAGGAATTGGTCTACACATTTTGGACAGAGGAGACTCGTGTTTCATCCAACAAGAAGGATGTTTGTTGAAAGAGAGTGGGAAGGAAAAGCTACATAAAACACCTTGTGCACCTCCTGGATGAGTCTCAGGTGATCAATGACATACTTGCGCCATAACTTATGCATTCTAGCATGCTAGTAATCTACCTAGCATACAGAGCATGCTAGTTATCACAATATGTTATGCTATGTATGACGTGCTAGTTAGCATAGTCTCACTCCTAGTATGATGGGTATGTTGTTTAGCATGATAAGTATGCTGTCTAGCACAATATGTAAGCTACTATAACACCCTTTATGGTAGTTAGCATACCTATTACGCTAACTAGCATGCTCTGTATGTTCTTTGACACAATGAGTATGCTAGCTACCTTTCGTAGTATGCTAACTAGCATAATGGGTAAGCTGGTTTATGGTATATGCTAGTTAGCATTCCTGTATGGTGGGTATGGTGTTCAGCATAAATCTTCTGCTAGTTAGCATGCCTAGTGATCTTGAGGACTACGCTGGTTAGCACAATATATATGCTACTTTAACACCTTTTATGCTAGTGTGCTGGCTATGCTATTCAACATAACAAGTGTGATGGCTAACAAAATATGTATGCTAGTTAGCATACCTTCTATTCTTCTTAGCACACTTTGTGTGGTTAACCATGACTCATATGTTAAACTACACACTGATTTTGCTTGTTATCACAGCTAGTATGCTAGTTAGCATACTCAGTTGTGCAAACTAGCAATATAGCATGCTAGTAAGCATACTCAGCTAGCTAACTAGCATGCTGAGTATGCTAGTTAGCATATTCAGCTATGCTAACTAGCATACTCAGCATGCTAGTTAGCATAACGGGTAAGCTGATTTATGCTAGTTAGCATTCGTAGTGTGCTGGATATGCTGTTCAACATAATAAGTGTGCTGGTTAGCACAATATGTATGCTAGTTAGCATAACTTCTATTCTTCTTAGCACACATTCATGTGGTTAACAATGACTCATATGCTAAATTACACACTGATTATGCTTGTAAGCACAGCTAGTATACTAGTTAGCATATTCAGCTATGCTAACTAGCATACTCAGCATGCTACCTAGCATGCTGATGAGTATACTCAGCATGCTAACTAGCATGCTGATGAGTATGCCTCATATGCTAAACTACACACTGATTGTGCTTGTTAGCACAGCTAGTATGCTAGTTAGCATACTCAGCATGCTAACTAGCATGCTGATGAGTATGCTAGCTAGTATGCTAATGAGTATGCTAGTTAGCACAGCTAGTATGCTAACTCAGCATGCTAGTTAGCATACTCAGTATGCTGATGAGTATGCCTCGTATGCTACATTACACACTAATTGTGCTTGTTAGCACAGCTAGTATTCTAGTTAGCATACTCAGCTATGCTAGTTAGCATACTCAGCATTCTAGTTAGCATACTCAGCATGTTAACTAGCATGCTTAATATACAATGTTATACCCAGTTACATGCATGTTAGGACCATACAATGTGCTCTTTAACACACCAATTTGTATCTATGGTGGATGTATTAAGTAGCAATGCGTATAGTCCTGTTTGGATTATTTCTCCTAGTAAACATACTGATCAAATATGGATATTGCAGGTTGAGCTCTTTCAAAGATTCAAACAAAAACATCCAGATTGCAAGATTGGCATGAGGATGTTTGAGATGTTAAAGCCATTCTTTTGCAGGAGGCTGAAGGATAGGTACACATGCTGTTGCGAATACCATGTGCAGATGACCTTTTTGAAAGACGCACTGAACCACATGCGCTCTCGTGCTTTTGGGCTGCATGATACATGTTGCAACTGTGTATGCAATATTTGTGCTACAGGCAAGAACATTAGCAGCGGCTGCCTGGCTTCACATTACACGTTCAAAGGTGTCACACAGATGTGGGAATCTGTTCTCTGTCCAAAGCCAGCAGATGCAGTTTTCCATAGAAGGGAATGCCTGATGGGAGACTGTAAGATATGTGGAGTAAAGAAGTTAGAATTATGTTGCTTAGAAACAGAAAAGCCAGGTAAGCGTATTAATGGGAAAGTATTTGCGTATTGAAGCGGTCCGGGGTGGGCAACAAGAAGAGCAACCTCTAGACACCCTTCAAGGCTCCCGTGCTGCTCAATTGGGTTGGGGTTGGAAAAACAACAAACACACACACAAACCCGCAACCTAACCCTACACAAATTTGGGGCACCACCTAGTTTTGGATGCGAACTAGGACGCGTAAAGAGAGAGAGAGAGAGAGAGAGAGAGAGAGAGAGAGAGAGAGAGAGAGAGAGAGAGAGAGAGAGAGAGAGAGAGAGAGAGAGAGAGAGAGAGAGATAGTGCTCGGGCTGCTTTGAAACGTATCGGCAATGATCAAGCAAACACAATTATATATGTAAGAAAGAGAGAGAAGGGGGAGGGGGTGTTTGTTGCACTAATACCTTCTTACAAATCTGTCATGACCAATCAAAGTGATATTAGTATTTGTTCAACATAGCTTGAGTAAATTACACCACAACACATCACAAGAAAAGCCACCCCACTCACTGTCTTAAGGCCAGGGGAGTCCTCTCCACCCTGTCGCCCTCTTACAGTATGTGGGATTTATGGCTAAATTGATGACAACACTAGAGACAAGCTATCAAGAACTTAACAAAAAAAACACCAAGACACTTACACATCATTGTTGTCCATTACTTCACGTGGGAAGAGAGACAAAGTATCCAAGCTTAGTCCAAATCCACCCTCCTTGATTCAGCAAATGTTGGGCTTACACTAGTAGGAGAAATGATAGATTTCTTACTCTCAATTGAGTGATCACTCTCTCTCTCTTACAATGGCATAGAGTTCCCTTGCTAATCTCCTATTACAACACATGCACATGCATAAGACAATGAGCTTCCACTCAAGAGCTCCTTCTAGAGAGGTTGAGCTTGGCTTCTCAAGCTATAGCATAGTGCTCTTGCTTATGGCTCCCCCTTTTTGTGCTAGCTACACCCTCCTTTTATAGCAATTTTGAAGGCTAGGGTTACTCCTCTAACCATGGTTGGGTTAGATTTTCAGCAATTTATATAATTTCTTTTGCTTGGAATTATCAAGAAGTTGGTAGGGAAAGAGAGAGGAGAGAAATGGAGGTGATAGGACTTTTCATAGTGGGTTAGTGTTGGTAGAGTTAGTATTAATTTACAAATGGAATTGGATATTTACAATGGGAGTATCCATGTAGGATACAAATAAGGAAGAAAAACTCTAAGAGGTAAGAAAAGGTGTATTTCTTACAAGGTTGATGCTCCAAGTGTCTTGAGTAGGGCCAATTTTGACGCTTGTTGACGGTCCACTAGCTTTGACGGTACATTTTTTCTCCACTCTTGACCTTCCTTGAGAGACAAGGTAATTGAAGCTGAGTAATCAACCACCATGATGATGTCTTTTAAGAGAAGAGGCTGAATTTTGTGGTTTTTTTGATAGATATGGGTAATTTGGAGGAGGAAAAATGAGATTAGGTGGTCAATTTTGGAATGGAATTGTGTGTGGGAGGTATGAGTTCACCATGGTTTCTCTTATTCTTCAAGGTTGAGGAGAAGGTGGGTAGGGTGCAGAGGGGAGTGGTGAGAGAGGTGGGGATGATGAGTGGAGAAGTGTGTGTGAAAGAGGAAAATGATAAAGTGGAAGAGAGAGTGTGGCTGCATAGCATGGGAAAACTGGGGTCCACTACTAAAATCATAGCTCACAGCTCGTAGCTCAAAAAAATATGAAAAATTTTGAGGCAAAATTTCAGCCCACGAGCTACAACTTTTGTTTGTATCACCTTTTCAAATTCGGAGAGCAAGTGAACTTTAAAAATTCAGCAAAACCGATCGTTTTTTTCCACTGCACAAGGTCCTTGTGGGGTCCTTCTTTGGATGATTCTTTTGAATACCTCCAAGAGTGAGCCCTCCATAGTGCATGTATGCATGCCACCTACCCTTGACCTTATTTGGTAGGTCTATAATTGAAGATATTGTTGAGATCATGATATAAGTGAATAATACAACTAAGAAAATCAAATATTGAGGGGTCTAAAAAATATGTACATGTCAAATATAAATAATATAAGTGGAAAAAATATAAAGGGGTCAAAAGAAATCTCTCTCATTATGAGGCTACCATAAAAAGATAAATATTTTTGGTGTTCTAATTTTTTTAGAAAAAAAACAAAATAGATGTAGGAAGGGAAAAATCACAATAGTGAAAAAATATACACATAAATAAAACTAGTTTTTTTGGATTTTTGTTGGGGTGGAGTTACACCAAATATAAGAGAAGCTTACATGAAAATATTTCTATATGGAATAAAGAGTATGAAAAATGGTAAGAAAAATTGTGGTAATGGTGAGGCAATGTACAGAGCATAAATAACACACACCTAGGTAGAAATATTTAAATAAATACCAAAATAATTATGAAAAAATCTTTATTTAGGCCCTATATACAAAGAAATATTTACATACGCATGAGCCATAATATACTTATATTTTTTATTTTTTATTATTTTTTTATTTATTTTTATTTTTTTGGCTCAACTAGCCAAATGACTAGCTACTTGAGGGTTTTTTAAGAAGATATGGGAAAAGTCCCGTGACTCACGCACGCCTATGTACAGTGAAATGGTAGGGATAGCCACAATGTTTGGGTGATTTTGGTAGGGTGAGGTAACTCATTGTGGCAATTACAAAGAGCCGAAAAACGGCTATCAGTATGTAGAAGCAAAAGACAGGCATGGAAACAGTAAGAAAAGAAAATATCTTTTGCATAAAGAAATGCAGTGCTAGGAGTTTCTTCGACTGTTGCAGACCAAGTTGAAGCTCTTCATCACTCATAACTATGTGGCACGATGGCAAGGACAACAATTTAAGGATTGTATACTTCGCTTTCCGGATGATGTCACTGTCTCAGTTGTTGACTTTGCTGAAAATTACGCCTTCAAGGAGCAAAATGAGATTCAGTCAATGCATTGGAACTCTAGTCAAGTAACTATTTTTGTACACATAACGTACTACCACAAGGCAAGGGAGGCAGTCAAAACAATCCACTTCTTCATATCAAATGATAGGGTCCATGACACACTGTTTGTGCAACATTGCTTCATGCTACACCGTGACTGGTTACAACAAGAGGGTGTCACTTGTAAACAACATTGGGTGTGGTCAGATGGTGCGGCCTCGCAATTCAAGGGAGCCAGGCCTTTATATTTTGTTGCAAGATATGGTGGACTCACAGGGATTGAGATGAGCTGGTTCTTCTTTGGATCAGGGCATGGCAAGGGCAAGCATGATGGTGCAGGAGCAGTTGTGAAAAGAACCTTGACCCATGAACAACTAAAACCTAATGGAGCTATATTGCAGTGTGCAGCAGATGTGGTTGCTTATTGCCAGGCCAACCTATCGCATGGAGCACCTGCATCATATCCTTCAAAAGAAAGGGAATGTGCTTGTGTGTTCTGGGAGGTTAAAGAGGGAGATGTTAATAGGGAAGTTAAGTGGAATTGTGCCACTGTGGCAAAAACTCGCTCTTTGCATGCTATTCGTGGTCACAACCCGCAGGATCCAATTGCCCTTGCAACAAGAAAGTTGGCATGCTTCTGTGATGCATGCATGAATGGAAGGTGGAATCATTGCATCAATAAAGCTCACGTGGAGGCTTGGGATTATCAGATTCTACAGCCATTACTTGAGAAAATAGATGAAGTTTCGACAGAGGAAGTCATTGGCTATGATGACTTCACATACGAAGGTCATCATGATGTGTTGAGTAGCGCTCTATGTTTTGGAGACACATTTGCTGTAAATCCAGATGCTTTAACCAACGCCGAAGATGTGGATTTCTATCTGGTCAAGTGTGTTGCAGAAAAGGAGAAGGTGGAGAAGGGGTACATTGATGAATGGAGCAATGTAATTGACAGAGGCTCATATGTTGTGCAAGGACTGTATTACAAGCAATTGGATGCATACACCTTCAAGCTAGACCACAAGCAGCCTATCGTCCACCTACTTTCACATCTGGTGCGATGTATCAAAATACCCATGGAGCACGTCCCAAGGAGAAGGCAGGTGTACACAATCACTCCAGAAATCTATGAAGCAATTTGTAATAGCATGCCCTTCAGCTTTTAAGTTGTATCCACTGGATTTTCTATATACCACTTTGCTGTAAGGGTATGCAGTTTTATTATAAAGTTGGTCAGCATGCTAACTATCAAACTGTTTACATTAATTGCCAGCATCAAATTATTTACATAAGGTTCAATTTTACAATGACAGTCACTGCCCCAAAAACCCTTAAGGCCTCCTCGGAGGGCGCTTGTAGTGACCGGGCTGTCCTCGCTGTTTGTCTTCTTCCTGCTACCTCTTTTCTTTTCTCTCTGCTTCCTCCTTTGCTTTCTAGGTTGGCACTATGCTGCTCACTTTCTCTTTTTTCCCTCTCCAGCTTTTCTTTCTCTCTTTCTGCTTCTAGGTCAGCTTCCCGCTATTTGCGATGAATTTCTTCCAGTCTTTTAGCCTCTATATCCCTCTTTTGAATGTCAAGCAAATGTTTGACGACTGCATCAGAAAACTCATCTGAGCCTGTCTCAAACACATTATCAGCAACATATGCTTTCCGATCATCCGTTTGCAGCCAAAGAAAAAGCCAGGACTTCAAAGTTTCTATAAGGAACTTTTCCCTCTGCTCAGCACTCTGGTGCTCTAGACTGGGAGTAACAAGCCAAGTTTGTGGTGGGTTCTGAAACACTTTGTAGAAGCTATTATCGATTATAAGTGTGTTTTGGGCGTTGTATCCCGGAGTGTGTTTCCAGAACAAGGATAAGTCTTTCATAAACACAGGTTTTCTCTGGATCTGCCAGGATTGCTTTGTACAGTGCGCTTGAGCAAAAAACCTAGTAATCTTTGGCACCTACTCTTTAAAAATAGTACGGCAAATACTCATGACTTTACTATTGAGGCTTGTGCTCCATATAAACACATTAAAGAACTGCAGGCACCAGTCCAAAAAAAAATGGTTGTCCTTGCGACAGAACACCTTCTTATCAAGTACATCGTATTTCAGCATCTCATCTGCATATGCCGGGGGCTTTTCACCAAAATAAGGCTCTACCACTGCCACCAAAAGACCGTTCAGGTCCAGCACCAGATCCCTTTTTGCATCACATAAACGCTTAGGCACCCATATTAGGTCTAGTAGAGGATTCCATTCAGCAAAAATAACCGGCCCACTTGGGTGCACATAATTTAGGCGCTCAATAATACTACGGGCAAGCTGTGAATATCGTTCAAGGCATTTTTCAATCTCCATTTTCTGTCTCCTTAACTGCCTAGCTTTGTGGACTCGCCATCTCCGTAATTTCTGCCATTGCATGGCCGCAGTTTCATCAGGCATGACGATTAATGCCTGTTTCTCTTCCTCTACAGGGAAACCGCGGTATGAAATGAACAAGTTTAAAAAAGAAAAACTGCAAAAATTACAATGAACTGCTACTCAGATTTATATTGCACACAAATACATTTTCATTGGAAAACAAAATGCATGTCAGTTACAATACGCATTTGGGTTTCAAAATGGTCTAGCATATACAGTGAAGGGCACAACCGGGTAGGGAGCAATAAGTCTTAACACAATTTTTTGCAAGCTCTTGAGCGGGTGGATTTCTTTTCACCTTTGGAGCTTTCAGCCTTGTCCGAACCACAGGCTGTGCTTGCAATGTCTTCGGGTACCTCTTCAAGGCCAACTTTTCTTTTCAGCTGAGCTTTACGCAAAAAACCCTCGAGAGGGCTATTGTCACCAACTTCTTGCTCATCTTCTATGTTGTCATTCTTCAAAGTTTCCCCTGAGCCACTAGCCACTGTTTGCTGAGAAGCTTCTACTTTGTCAGTTGCAGCAGGCATCGCTGGCACACGGGGCACACGAGGAGCCATGACAAAAAATCATCTTCTGAGTTCCTGCTCACATCACCGCCTTCCTCCGTTGTTTTCATGCTTTCATTTGGCATCTGCTGGGAGCCCTCATCCACCCCTTCACTCCTTGCATCCAGCTCAACACCCTTCTCCGTCGAAGGGTTCTCACCTGTATCCAGCTCATCACTCTCCTCGATCGAAAGGTCCTCCATTACAGGCTTTCCCTTGCCCTTCGTGTCATGCACACTGCCCACATCACGGAGGGACTGCCCCAAGCCTGCAACAAAAAACGTGGATTAAGACTCATATAAGCATGTCATGTATGCTAGAAAATGTTTGATATGATGTGACTATGTGTGCAGCCTGGCATACATTGGAATCCATTATGCTGACAAGCCCAGTATGCTAATTCGAATTTCTGAGTATGCTAACTAGCATATCCAATATGCTAGTTTGCATCTGGAGATGGTAGCTTAGTTACTAGATTTGCCATTATGACAAACTTACTCTAGTCTGTACACTGAGCACAAGTATGCTAATTAGCATAAAAGATATGCTAATTAGCATACTGGGTATACTAATGAGCATATTGGGTATGCTAATTAGCATACTGCGTATACTAATGAGCATACTGGGTATGCTAATTAGCATACTGAAGACAGTCCTTGTATGCTAGCTACCAACAGTCCCAGTATGCTTATGCTATTTAGTATTCCCAGTATGCTAATTAGCATACCCAATATGCTATTTAGCATATCCAATATGCCAATAAGCATATCCAGTATGCTAATCAGCATACTCAGTACGTGAATTAGCATACCCAGTATGCTAATGAGCATTCCCACTATGCTAATTAGAATACCCAGTATGCTATTTAGCATATCCAGTATGCTAATCAGCATACCCAGTACGCTAATCAGCATACCCAGTATGCTAATCAGCATATACAATTTGCTAGTTAGCATTTGGATATGGTAATTAACTTACTAGATATGCTAATGTGCCAAACTTACTCTAATCTGTTCACTGAGCACAGGGTATTCTAATTAGCATACCCAGTATGCTAATTAGCATATCCAATATGCTAATAAGCATATCCAGTATGCTAATCAGCATACCCAGTATGCTAATCAGCATACCCAGTACGCTAATCAGCATATACAGTTTTCTAGTTAGCATTTGGATATGGTAGTTAACTTACTAGATATGCTAATATGCCAAACTTACTCTAATATGTTCATTGAGCACAGGGTATGCTAATTAGCATACAAGGTCTGCTAATTAGCATATCTAGTTAGCACACTCAATGTTCTCACTGGGTATGCTAATTAGCATACCCATTATGCTAATTAGCATACCCATTATGCTAATCAGCATACCCAGTATGCTAATCAGCATACAAGATATGCTAATTAGCATATCCAGTTAACACACTAAATATTCTAATTAACACACTGGGTATGCTAATTAGCACACCCTGTATAATCTTACCAGATGTTGGTGTGATTGGATGTCTTTGCCCTGTGGGTTTCCAACACCATTCTTGTGGTATCCTTTGTTGGCAGGTCACAGCTCTACATTTTGTCGATGAGGAGCATGCAGCTGCAAAGCAGAGAAAGTGGTAGCTATGCCCACAGGGCATCTTGACCGTGGCGGAGATTCCCTTTACTTCAAGTGGCAAACTGCAGCCACTACATGGGTTGATCATCGTCCCATTGCATACCCCTTCTATACTTTCGATAAAAGTGCCCATAGCCATATTACACAGGGCAGTGGGAATGGAGGAGCCTTGTAGCATCTTTCTCATGTGCATTAGGAGATGCAGTTGACCTTCACATGCATTCACTTTTGCTTCCATAACCTCCACATTAATCTGCACACCAAAAAAAAGAGGAGCATGGTAAGTACATAGGTTTGTTGTGCACATATTCCAATCATACGGTAGAAGCATAAAAGTCACACACTTACACGCTGACAAGTTGAGTCAGCAGCAAGAGTGTCCTCACTGTCAAGAAATGCCAAACCTTCCAATGTCTCTATTTTTACTTTACACTCTATTTCCCTCTTTGCATCCACGCTGTCGCTCTGTAGTAACCTCTGTAATTCATTTTTCAACGTTGTGAAGCTTTTGTCTCATAGCAAGCACAATTGGGGTGACCCTAGCATTGCTTGTTTGGACAACCCTCGCAGCTTCAAAGTCTAATTTTGCAGTTAGAAGATGTTCTTTAGCATCTTGCAGTTGTTTGCTGAGAATTTCAGAGGCAGCCTTTATGTGCTGCAAATTCTCAACGCCAAAAAATGACAGGCTTTCAGCCTGCTGGTGAGTGCTGTGGTGAGAGATGGGTGTCTCCTTGGTATCCTCCTTCATTTCAGCTTGCGCCTCCTTAATGTTTAGACATACATTGCGCATCCTCCACTTTTCGACATGGGCCTCGTAGTACCCTTTCTCTCGGAGGTCCTGCAAATGCTGGACAGCGAATTCAGCCCAATTGAATTGCAAAGCTGAGCTACTTGCAATTGCAGCCGGGCTGAATTCTTTTACAAACCCCTTGGCGAATGCAGAGTTGATCTCCATGTTTGTTGGGGGCTTCTGGTACACCTTGTAATGCAGCTGCATCACCTAGTCGAACATATCAGTATGCAAACAACTGCATTTAATGCGATAGTGACTATGATTCTTTGACTCTCTGAAAACACTGAACCACTCCACATCACTGATCTAATCCCACCTCACTAGTTTGGGGTTGGCACCAGCCAGGGAGAGGCCATGAACATCATTGAACTCTTCTGGTGTAATACAGAACTTGCTATGTACTGGGACTGTAAACTTTGGAGCTTTCCATTGGCCTGCACACCCCCAATGTCACAAGATTAGCAGTAGGAAAGTGCAGTATTGAGCACTTCCTTCCAATTTCAAGGTTCAAATCAAACACTGGTTTGTGCTTCTTGATCTAGACTTCGACTTGAGCAATTGTATTTCAAGTGACTATTCACAAGATTTCCTACTGCTAAAGACGACATCAAGGGACAACTCTCCATCCAAGACAGCACCAGCTACTATCCTCGCAAATCATAATGAGGTAGAGAGAGAGAGAGAGAGAGTACCTGAGTCATCCTTCCCCTTTGTATGCAAGGTCTTTGCCATTGGGGATGCTGGGGAATCAGAGAGCTTCACCCTTTTTCGAGGCAGAGAAGAAGCAGCAGAAAGTTCAGGGGTCAACTTTGTTTTTGGTTCTCTCTTACCTCTGGCCCCTATGCCCCTCTTACCTCTGGCCCCTGCGTCCCGCTTCTCTGCATGCATGTTGACTGCCCCACTCCGCTTCTCTCCATGCATTTTGACTGCCCCATTCCCCTCAGAGTAACACTACGTAAATGGTCAGGAAAGTGGATTCAGGGTGGTCTCCCTATTTTGAAATATTCAATGGATTCCCACACGTTTGAAAAGTTACACTCTCATTATGCTTACAAGATATGCTTGTTTCCACATGATAACTAGCACAAAAAGCATGACAAGTTAACATGCTTATACCCTCCTATGCTTGAAATATCAAAAAATGAGATGTTTAAGATATTGACCTAAGAAATATCCCCATGTTCCAGCAATTCCATAGCTATACAGCAGTAGTCACACACAGAGGATGCCCTCAAAAAAACTCTCTTTCACATACACACACAATAGGCAAAGGACAAGGCTAAGTGAGGGGCATAGAGCATCCCTCACCTCATTTAGATAACGAAGTGCCTCCAATAGATGCACTCAATAGTGCTAGTAAGGAGAATCCATTCCACGTTTTTTCATCAACACATTAGAATCTCGAGGCTTATGATACAAGAGACAGTTGCCATGGTAACTCTAGTGAGAGAGAGAGAGAGAGAGAGATTGAGCCATATGCACAGTCGGTGCGCATGCATAGCAGAGAGATCTTCTTGAGAGGGAGGCAAGGAATGGGGCATGAAATGTGCACACATGCTAGTAGGTAATAATGTGTTACATAAATGAGCCAAGCACCCTATTTGGGGGAAGAATTTTACTCGTAGAGTTTACCAGAGGAGGCTAAGTGCCCAAAAGGGCTCCATCACATGGGGATTTAGAGGTTAAGCTTTCTAGTGAAGGGTTTTGCATAAATATTATGGATTCCCTTAAATGGAGAACTTTAATTTTTGTCAGAAGAGGTCCTGGATTGCTATGCATACAGAGTAATTGCCCATTCTAGGGTCTTTTTTTGGTGGGAAAAAATCCCCAACTCTGTCAGACAGTGAGACTTAGTTTGTAATCAATCTGGTCCAGTGTAGAGCTATAACTTTATAAGTACTTAATTGTGTGTGTGTGTGTGTGTGTGTGTGTGTGTGTGTGTGTGTGTGTGTGTGTGTGTGTGTGTGTGTGTGTGTGTGTGTGTGTGTGTGTGTGTGTGTGTGTGTGTGTGTGTGTGTGTGCATGCTGAATATCAAGTCTTGAGTTCAAGACTCATCGGATAGATCTTTGAGGTCTCTTGGGATTGTCCCTAGAACATAAAAATCTCTCCTCGTCTTCTTCTTCTCTCACGAGTGAGGGAGTTAAAACTCAATATATCCAATAGGAACCCATCTCTTGTTTGTGCCTATTAAAAGTAGTGCCCTTGTCTATGCTGTGTTCTTCAACTCCACAACTTAGTGGTGAGTTTGTACCACTCCCACCATTTATAACTACATATGACAAGGAACAAAAACAAGTTTACCTTGACTGCTTCACTGTGTAGATGGTAAGAATTCAAAAAGTAGTAGTAATGTGTCTTGTGCCTCATGGAATAGCTCATGTGGATGGCTTAATAGCATCTCTCCTCAAAGTTTTTGCATAAGCACTACAAACTTGCAAGACAAATGGAATTGTGCATTAGCACATAAGTGGAGGAGAAAATTTTTACATTATAATTTTTTAAGATTGGAGAGAGATGCATTTCTGCATTATGATGGTTGTGCCCATCAAGAAACCATGCATATGATACATATGTATGGTGTGGTGTTGGCAGAGTTCTCCATATTTATAATAATACCATAAGGAACGTGCCGTTCCCCTACCACTTTTATCCCCTTTAGTGTTGAAAAGGAGCTTGTGTTTCTCTTGAATTGTTTGAGGGACTTTCTTTTATCCCCTCCATTTTTTAAGGGGGGCTTATGATTACTCTAGTATTAAAGGGACTATTATCTTTCTGGAAAATAAGAAAATTATAAGAAATTGTTACCTTCGATTTTTTTCAAGATTGGTGCAAGGTACATATGGAATTTGAGAGGAGCAACGCTAAAGTGCATGTTACAAAGGCTATAAGGAAATGGTTTTGGATTTCAAAGTGGTTACGGCATGGAAATCCCAAATAAAAATAAACACATATGATGCCAAAGGTATACTTTTTTCCATGAACTTACAACCAAGTTTGGTAGAGGAGGGCTAATGAGGGCTTCTTTTCAAATTTTTGATCCATCTCTCTCTTGGTATGCACTCGACGGCAAGGCTTCAAGGCTTCATGGATGAACGTACTCTTGAAAACTCGAAACTTGGAGGAAAATCTCTCACAAGAGCTTGCCATGGGATGGATGGTCAAGAAGGTGCATTATGGTCAAGCATTGGTGGAGCCAGGACATATTCCTTTTCCATGCTTTTCTTCCCATGAGGATCCACTCTTTATTTATTTAAGCAATATGATATCTATACTTCAAAAATAGGGTGGCCAATAATAAATCCAAATTCAACAAAGGAGAAGGGAGCCGCATCCTTGTCTCCTCTCCCTTTCTCTCCCTCAGCCCACCACCTCTCTTTCTCTCTCTCTCTCTCTCTCTCTCTCTCTCTCTCTCTCTCTCTCACACACACACACACACACACACACACACACACACACACCAACAAAAAAGATCTATCTCACTCCTACACACACACATACACAAGCTGAAAACAATCAATTTCAACACATACACATACACATACACACACACACTTTACTCTCACTCTCATGTCTTCCCCAAGCTCTCCATGGTTGAAAATTCTCTCTCTATTTCTTCCTCTCTAAAAATCAATGGTTCTCTCTCTACTTCCTTTTACACATACACACACACACACCTCTCTCTCCCAATTCCTCTCCCTCTATGGTGAAATCTCTCTCCCCCTCCCTCTCAGACATAATTACCCACTCTCTCTATCTCTCTCTCTCCCGTTTTCCCCTCTATCTTGAATCAGCCGTAAGCTACGAATAAGATGATTTTTAGCCATACACACTTGCGCACACACGCCTACTCACACACACACATTTTTCCTCACATAATCACCTCCAAAAAATCTTTCAAATTAGCCCATGAGTAAGAAAAAACAAATTTCCAGCCATCTCCCATTCATATACTTGCATGCACTTGCACGCATACGCACTCCTCGACAAAGATCTCAACAACAATGACGATGACCACCATCATCATCACACTACCACTTTGAGAGAGAGACATCACCAAAGAACACACACCATTGCTATGACACGATGCATGACGTGCGACATAAAAGAGGAAGCATAACAACGTAGTGGGATGCACGACCACACACACCACATGCATTTTGTGCAACAATCATGCGCTAAGGAAGTACACAAGCACTTGAAGATACCATGATCACTCATTAGGAAGTGAACTGGGTATAGTAGGGTAGTTTAAGGGAATTCTTAAAGCTTAAGCCAAGTTTGACTAAGCCTAAAAGAGAGGGCAAAAAGGCCTATGCTGAGATTTTAAAAAAAGTCATTTCCATATTTTGTATTTGAAATTAGTCTATTTAGTAACCCAAACAGAGGTGGGTAAATGAATTTTAAAATGTCCTTTTCCACCCCTCTTCTTTCTCTAACATATAAAACATTCTCTCTCACTTAGGTCTCATTAAGAGGCACTTTTCAACCCAAAAGCAAATTTTTCACATTCTCTCACTATGTTCTCTCTCTAAAACATGAGCCAACTCTCTCTCTTTCTTTCCTCCCCTTTCCTCTCTTGTCACTTCCCCTCCCAATCATTAAAGAACATTCTTTGCTGCCTCTTTCTGACAGAGGTGCAGATCCTCCAAGGTTGTAGATCTGTCCTCTCTCCCACTCTCTCTTCCTTTATTCTCTCTCTCTCTCTCTCTCTCTCTCTCTCTCTCTCTCTCTAGCTCCAGCTGAGAACAATGGAAAACTCCATTACCTCTGTGTGCAACAACATTTCTCTCTCTACTCTCATGATCAACAATTTGAATTCAAAGGAGATTGACCTGCACTCCCTCTCTTTCTTCTCTCCACAACATAATCCTTTTCTTCTATCTTTGAGTACCACCCATTTCTTTCCTCACACATTCTCTCTCTAATTTGCTTGATTAGCTAACACAAATGTCATTGAATCTCCTACCACTGCAAGACATTACTAGCAAGACAAAACGATATTGATTAAACATTGATTTAGAGCAGGAGTACGCTATTGTGCAACTTGGCACATCTAATCCCAATGCTAGAGATCAGCTACGGAACCTTGGGTGCAAGGCAAGGTTGATGGTCATATTTACCATGATGATCCAATGACCAATGCATCATCGCTCTTTCATAATGTCACTGAGCTACTGCGTTTGATTGGAGATGGGAGAGACAGATTGTTTGGCTACTGGTGGAGATTATATTCAGATTTCGTCAATGAAAGGGAAGCAAGAAAACATCTTTATGTTACCTATTCATCATTGCAAGAGAAGTACGTGAGAGACATTCATCAAGTCAGAGAGAAAGACAACGAGAAGATGAAGCAGCTAAATGACGAGATGGAAAAGATTAATAAAAAAGTAGAGCATCAAAAAATGGAGCAAGAGTTCCGTCTAGACAATTATGTTCAGCTACAATACACTACGCGTAATATGCACCAGTGAATCAATCATCTCACACACATTCCATTGGGCTACCACATTCGCAAGTGCAAGAGACATGCGATGTCTATGCTATCTTCAAGCGGGGGAGCTTGAAAAAAACGTATTCGTCAAACTCGGTAGGGATACAAATGCAAGCTTCTAATTTCTTACTTTTTTGCAGGTTGCTATAATATTATTTCAATATGCAGGAACTTGGCTCGAATGATGATGGGAATCGATTCGGATGCTCAAATGACTGGACATACTCTGCTGCAACATACGATCAATCCAAAGGAGTTGGTGGAGCTATTTCATGATCCATCCAATGTTGGCATTGCTAATGTTTTGCGCCACAGTATTTCAGTGAGCTAAAGAGAATTGTGTTGCCTCAGGAGATGATGGAGGTGTGTGATAGCATAGGAATGAGCTTCAAGGCCTACAAAGCTTTGTATAGAATTGCCACACTAGGTCATAGAGCAAAAGGTTTATTTAGGCTGCTGTCAACACCTTACAGTATCATTGTTGCAAAAAAGTGCACGAATAATGATGTTTCAAGCTTATTGGGTGGATTTCAATATGTGGAGGATGCCTTGCCATTAGAAGAGAGAAAATCTTTCCGTTATAGAGTTCAATAATGTCTGTGTTGACTTATTGAAGCTCTAGGAGTCAATGATCGCATTTTATTTGGGTTGACAGAGGAAGAGTGTGATGGAAAATTTATATTTGTGATGAAGCTTGATGAGTGCCAGATTGTCAAAGGTCAACGGCTCCAAAGGGTTGACAGAGGAAGAGTGTGATGGAAAATTTATATTTGTGATGAAGCTTGATGAGTGCCAGATTGTCAAAGGTCAACGGCTCCAAAGGGTAAGCATTACGCTTATGAATAGATCCTTGGTGGACGCTGATGTTGAGCTAAATGCCAACGAGAAGGGAAACACCTGTTTAGGTGTTTAGTCAAAGAAGAATATTTGGTGGTTGGCAAATTTTCATCTCCCACACAAGACACATGAGTCCCTCAAATGATATTTTAATCACACCCCAATCGTTATTATCATTCGGCAACAACAAGAAGGGCAACATTGCAGGTTTCAGGTATGGGCACGTTCCAAGTGGAGTGGCATTTGGCAGTGTATGTTAGGGTCCATCAAGGTGCAATGACCCTCTTTCCATGCATTCATTGCTTCCATAATAAAGTCTCATTAGGAATTGAAGGCAAGGGTGCAAAGTCCAGCAAGTCAAAGGGCGGTAAGGGTAAGGGTGGCAAAGCTACAGTCAAATCTGTGAAAGGTGGATAAAACACTACAAAAATGGTTTCAAGGTATCCTTAGTTGTAACCAGAGTGTACCCCTTAATAGAGACATGGACGATCCAAATTGGAATCCTATTCTACCGATTCCTCTGATAAATGTTTATGTGTGTACTTTTCATGCACGTCTACGAATTCTTGACAAGTTGTTTATGCTCCATATTAATTATGCTTGGAATGTGGAGCCTGCAGAAAGAAGAGAAGAGTGTATCAGAGAACTTGAATCTATTCTATCAAGTGTTGGCCTACATGGGGGTGCGGTAGAGTTATCAAAGGACAAGAAGGCATCTGGAAGTACACATGATCGTTCTAATAAAATATGTATGGGTGGTAGTAAAGCTAGGCCTTTGCTTCAGACAAGTCTGACTCCCAAACTCCCAATAAGTTTCAATTGTGGAAAAGGTGTGTGACATTACCGCCTACAGAGGTAACGAAGCAGCCCTAGAAATTAAGGGTGCTCGTGTGTGGCAATCTATAGATGATATTTTTTGTTTGCTTGAAAATGCAAAGCTAACCTATGTTGAGATATCCACATCAATAGTTTCACATTGCAAATGGTGTATGCCTGGGGGGAGACACACATAACACATTACATGGTGGGTTGAACACTTTGTCTTTGCAGGTAAAAAAACACAGAGGAGCAAAAGAATGAGGGATACAGAAAAGAAAGAGGCAGCTGAGAAGGAAGCACAAAGAGTGCAAGAAGAACAAAGAAGACAGAGGGAGCAAGAGGAATGGAAGAAAGCCGAGGTCGAGAGAGCTCATTTGGCAAACTTACAAGCACGAGCAGAGGTAGAGAGATCTCATTTGAAAAACTTACAAGCACGAGCAGAGCCAGAGAGAAAGGCCGTAGAGGATAGAGCTCAAGCCACCCAACAAGCAAAGGCTGGGAGTTCTAGGCCTTCAAAAATACCTCATAGAGCCAAGCAATGTGCAAAGAGGAAAAATTACATGGTGACGCCTGAAGAATAACAAGCCCAAGACGAGAGGAGTGAGAAAGTATAAAGATGATCTTCCTCAATGGGCCAGGCAAGCGGCTCCTCCACCACCAGCAACAACACAGAAAAAGCGGAGATGGAAGCCAGGCACAGTTGCATTAAAAAATATCAAAAGAGCACTGAGTCAATCATACTCAAAGCAGCCTTGTCTCGGGTGGTGAGAGATGAATATAGCAATTATGTTACATGTATACAACGTGCAGCTTTACTACCCCTGCTAGATGCCGCCGAAGACATTTTGGTGTAGTTGTTTCAGGATGGGGTTTCCTGTATGGTGCATGCTAAGCGCGTAACATTGAAAAATACGAATTTAACTTTAGCAATGAATTTGGGAAATGAAGGATGGCTTCATAAGAAATAGTTTATCCCGTGTACTCTCTCTTGATGATATTTGTAATCTTTTCATATAATATCAAATGTCAAAGTTCCACATTTAGTGCAATTGTTCCCGTTGATTTTGTACATCATTTTTTTAAAAGTATTTGAATTGTTGGGTATGTTAAATTTAAGTTGACCACCATGGCACACAGCTCGTCTAGCGGTGTCGACATGCATAAAACCTCGAACATGCAACAGCCCGTCGGCCGAGGGACACATCTCGATAATTTTTTTGCAAAACCGAGCGACAAGGGGGGCGTACAACGTCAACCGGACCACCAATGAGCACGACGATGCCCGACGGGGTCAGATGGGGTAAAAAAAGCCCCTGTGCACCACGACGTGCAGTGATCTGCTCCCCACGCAATGTCGTGCACATGGGCTTTTTTCGCCCTGTCCGATCCCACCGGGCATCACCGTGCTCATTGGTGGTCCGGTTGACCCCATACACCCCCCTCCCCCCCCCCCCCCCCAGTCGCCTGATTTTGCAAAAAAATCATCGGGATGTGTCCCATGACCGACGGGTCGCTGCACGTTCGAGGTTCTATGCATGTGTTGCAGAAATGAGATATTGTTGGACAATATGATTTAGAAAAAAAACCAAGTACCGAATGTTGACAGAAATCGTTAACAAAAACAATTATTCTATATTGATTTGGATATTAATCATGGTTGATTAGTTTTACTACGAATTACATATGTGGGTATGGGGCGAATGGTTGACTTGACACCAAGGGATTTAACAATTTCCTTTGGGTTTGTCAACCCTTGACCTAGGCTCAAGGCGCAGTGGGAGAGGACTGAACCTCGGTACTTACCTGAAAAGGCATACAATGCTGCCTCTCAGTCCACCAATATACATTTGTGAACATTTATGGTAAGGTAATCTTCAGCAAGTATGGCACTTAATGCTTTGCACTTGAGTAGCTCCGTAGAACCATTCTTGGAGAATTTTGTGTGAGCAACTCGAAGAATCAATGGCCCCAGGTGGCTCAGGTAGTGCCAAAGCGAGCTATCCCTACCCATGGGCACGTTGCATGAACCTCCAGTACACATTGAAAACTTATCAGCATGGTATGCCGTCTACAAAGCATTTTAAATGACTTTAAAACTTGTTGTAAGGAATAATAGACAATCTACCAGGTTAAGATTTGTTTTCATCAGTTTCCTCATCCTTCTCTTCAAGATTTTTCTATGTAAGGTCGATGCTAGATCAATCATCTCTACCAATCGCGATTTGTGGTTTGTGTGGATGAAAAGCGCTTTATGGTACGCTTTTATAGAATGAGGCACATGATTTGATTTCCACAAGTGTACTTGCTACTGTTTGCACCAACTTTTGCTCGTTTTCATTGGGGAGGAAAGAGAGGCTTGTTGGGAGACCTTGGTCTTCAAAGTAAAGTTGAAAATTGACTTTCTCTTCCTTTCCATTGAGATCCTTCATGCCCGCATAGATAGCAAGCACTGCAAGAGACTCATCTTCTCTGAGTCCTAATGTTTTGACAATGTCGTCAAGGAACAAAAAGTGACGATCATTTGCTACCACTGCATGCAAAGTGAGAATTTGGAGGTCTGGTACTTCCTCCACCTCAGCTCCCTCTATCATCCAATCTTCCTCCTTAGTGGAGCTGGAATCTTGCAAGAGGACGAGTGCCATAGATGCTTCAGTCTACTCATCAATCTCTTCGATAACTTCATTTGATTCCTCCACAATGGACACAGGTGGTCTTTGGTTGACCTTTTCCTTTGATTTTCCCTTATCCATGCTCTCAAGCACAAGTAAGGCCAGAACCATGTCCCAAGAAATGAATTGGGTGCCTATGCACCCCATGCCCAGATCTATGAGATCATCCTCATCCTCTATCATGTAGTCACCTTCCATGAGGTCTTTAGTAAACCTCAACAAGCGAAAGAGAAAGTTTTTGTCGGTGACATAGAGATGCTTGAGGAAATCCACTGACAACCATGCCATGTTGGATACCTAAAAGATTATGGCATATTCTTCCATGTGTTGTGTCATGTAGTCAAGAAAGCTTTCAAATGCCTTTGCATGAAGGTTGGCAGTGGCCTGCATGTCAATTGTCCCCTCGAACACACTGAGTAGTTCATGTGCTTGATCTGCAAGTCCTACCTTTTCTAATTGTGTGAGAAGTGCATCCGTAGACGTTGCCAAGGGTTTGTTCGTGAGGAAGATGTGAAGAGAGCTTAGAGCTAGAGTTTTGTGAATGTGAAAAATGAAGTTTAAAACCTAAAAAGTCACTTATATACCCAAAGTCACTTTTTAAAAAGCACTTAAATTAACGTCAAAATAACTTAAAACTATAATTTTAACAAAATCACACAGACAAAGCATTGAAAGACACCAACATTGAAAAACATTTGTGCTCCACATCAAAGCAATTGCACGTTTCAATTGAAAACTTTAACAAGTTGAGAATAAACAAGTATTCAAAACACTGTATGTATTAATGGGAGCAAAATCCCTGTTAGTTACAAGCTTTTACAAAAATACATCGTGGAAACGGAACGTTCTCACATTGAAAGCACTTCTCTCTTCTGGAGCGAACAACCTTTTCATTGATTACAAAGAGATATTGCTTGGCAAGGTTTATTTGAGATTAAAATACTTGCAAAGGTAACTGAGGTGCCAATTATTATTCACTGTAATGTGGTGCACTGCATTGTCATGAAGGCATATTTGCAAGTCAACTGATTCTCTAGCAACAACATTAGAGTCTAGTGCCTCCCATTCTCCCATCGTCAGCTTCTACAGGGAAAGACCATTAACAAGCTTTGCTTCGCAATATGGTATCTGAACACCACATTTTCAGCAACTGCAGAGCACTTGATTCTATCTCCATGGTGGTTGACCACCTTAGTTTCCCATCCAGCTGTGCTGCAAGGAATCCGTTGATCACACTTCCCCCTTTGCAAGTCCACATTGTTGGTGTCTTGTCATCAAAAGCAACATACAAGGCAAAAATACTAAATAGACAATCGAAAAACTTAAAAGAGTAGTAAAATTACAGTTTGCAGGAGACCTCGATGGAGCCACTATTGTCTCTAGCTTCAGTTGTGAAGCAACATACACATGCTGCACCTTTGCAAGCCTCATGCTGTCTTGTGTTTTCTTGAACTCCATGATTCTTCCCTTCCAATGGTGTGCTCGAGAAGCCATGTGTCTCCTTGAGACCTTGTGTGCACCTCTTGAGCTGGGATGCATTGTCACCCATATCGTTCGTTTGAACTCAATCGTCACCCAATATCCATTGTCGTCTTGTACTTTGCTGCATGAAATGGCATCAATGACACTTCTAGGTCGTCGAGTACCTGATGATGTCATGGGGAATAGTGGCACAACCGGCAGACAAACACTTATGATTAGAAATTGCACATCCATGTTTTTAGTTGTATAAAGAGCAAGATTCTTGATGATACACAAAGGTGAAGGATGACACTTACTGCTATATTGCTCCACCTTCTTGTTGGCTTAATGGGGAAGATAATGTTGCAAAGCTTGAGAGAGAAGTAGATCCTCTCTAGAGAGCTTAATGGAGAAGGAGTAGGAAACCTGTTGAGGAAAGAAAGAGGGATGATCTAGCAGAAGGATATGTTGCAGATCTTCAGATTTAGGTAGAGGTGTTTAGTGAGGACCATGGAGAAATGAAGAACTTCAGCTTGAGGAGAATGCAACAAGCTTGAGGAGAATGCGGCCCTCAAGAATGCAGTAAGCTTGAGAGGGGAAAGGAGGTTCAAACTTCTGTTGTACAGCTTTTGGGAGGGAAAACTGAAAGGAAGGAAAGAGAAGCAACTTGCAAGGTGAAGTGAAGAGAATTGAGAGATTGTATAGTAGAGAGAGAGGGAGGGAATGATCAACATGTTTTTAGAGGGACACCCTTTTAGGAGAGGGGGGGGAGAAACTTGCAGCCACTAGAGAGAGAAAGGATCGGTTTTTACTCAACTATTTAGAGAAAAGTTTAGTTTTCTGAATTTATAAGAGATTTTATCTTTATATTTTATAAAAGAGTACAAGTTTGACCACTTACTTTTAGGCCTTGTCATACCCACCATTTCAGTCCACCTGGAATCCACCCATTTGTCCCTTCCATAAACTCCTTTTTAATCCCATGGCAAATAAAGAGGCCCCTTTAGACCCCATTCCCTTCCTAATGTGAAGGGACCATGAGCACTCAATGATTGACGACTCCATTCTACTCTTGGGCATTTCTATCACTTGTTATTTCTCACGATGATGTCGGCATTCCCATCGTCATCATGTTTCCTATACTAATCTTGTCACTAATCCACTAGCCTTCTAACTATAGAGATTATCATGCACCATATGGTGGTCCGTACTCCATTGCCCTGCTCTACATCAAGAGCTCTCTCTCTCTCTCTCTCTCTCTCTCTCTCTCTCTCTCTCTCTCTCTCTCCCCCCCCCCCCCCCCCCCCCCTCCCCCTTCTTGGATGCTGGTGTCATCTCCAAGCCAACATTGTAAGTATCATTAGGAAAATAAGTTTGATCTCCTCACGCTTTTGTGTGATTCTCTCTCTCTCTCCCTAGATCTCCATTTGGGATTATGCTCGCTAGTGTCTTTGCAAGCCACGTTGTCTTGATTTTGTCAAATATCTCACGCTACAATGCCACCACTGGCCAACTATCCATGTCAAACAATCTACAACATAGACAACTCACATGTGCCACACATATCACCGTGTTGAGTGTGCTCCTCCTACTCCATGTTTCATAATTGTTTTCTCATTGGCTTAGCTCGACTGTGTGTCATTCCTATCATCTTGGCTGTCTACATTTGCATCCTAACCGCATCCCAAGCTAGGTGGTGCCCCTATTGTGTATCTCCCATGATGAGGCCATCATGCATAGTCTTGGTGCAGAGTCCACTGGGTATGTTTTGCACCTCCGTCTCTCAATCACTTCCCATGTGATGATCCAAGTCTGTTTAGTTGACAAGATAGTGTGATTATCTAGAGTAGTGAGATGGGGCATATACAGATTTTTGGATCAAAGAGTGGTGTTTAGCTTGTTGGAATGATATGTTTACTTGCTAGGTTCACTTCTTGAGGACCGACAACCTCAAAGAGTGACAACCTCAAAGAGTCTCCATGCCCCATCCAAGTCACTTCCCCGAGTATTGACTTATTATGTTAGTGTCAAATAGCTATGCTACAAACGTCCAGCATGGCAACTTGCTAACACTTAGCGCTTACATCTTCTAGAGTAGATTGGAAAAGTCTACTTGGTGCTTGAGAGACTAAGCTGTTGCAAGCATGTATTCATTGTATGCATACACTTAAATAACTTATGAACATTGAAAAGAAATCTTAGAGTCAAAAAACAAAAAAATATTTATAAAACATGTTTGTTCATACCTTGTTCTTACCAATGAAATGAGCCATATTGTAAGCATTTACAAGGTTTGCATTATCCTTTAGTTGGATGCCTTGCATCCATCTTGCATCTTTGAAAGGATAAGATATCGTCAGATAGTCTTACCACTTCTTAAATCATTGTCTTCATGTCGTAGAATGCTCTCGAGCTGCAGGATTTCTTCTTAGCCTTCAAACTCTGGTGGATCTTTGATTAATAGTTATTTGGGTGGGTCACCCTTATAAGGTTTCAAATGGTTCACATGATGAAAGGAATTATAAATGAACCAAGTACTTGGTAACCTTAATTTGTAAGCCGATTCATTAATTGGCTTGAGGATCTTGAATGGGCTATAATATCTTTTTGATGACCCTATTGGTTCTTGTGTCCCCTTGCATGTTGTATGGTGTAAGGACACAGGTCCTAGGGGCAAGGCCACCAGCACGATGTCATGCAGCTCCGCTCCCATGCTAAGAAAGATGCCAAAAAAATGCACATCAAGCTTATTTGAAGCTTACATGATTAATGAACAGTGTTTAGGGCTTGGTAATAGGCCAAGTTTAATGCTGAATGTATGTCAAAAGCTAAAAGGTCCAAAATTGCCATTTCTTGGAGCTCCTTCATTGCGGATTATGCCAAAAATGGTTGCGGCTTAGAAGCGCCGACTGTTTTAACCAAATGTGAGGGAAGGTCTTTCACCAAATGCAATCACTTATACTTACATCTTGAAGGGGATGTTGGAAAGTGGTGTCATGCAAGGCATTGCCTCGGCCGATATGTATGCCAAATGTGGTGCCCTTTACTCTAGCCGCCCATGGCCAAGGGCCCATAGGCTATGGCCACCCACTAAGACCAGCCGCCCACCAAATTAAAGGGCGCCCAATTAACTAAGGGAGGGCTTGAGTGTGAAGGAGGGGAAAAGAAAAAGAAAGCATGGCGCAGCAGGCAGTGAATGCCAACGAGGGAGGAGGGTAAGGAGCTCGCGTAGGCCGGCTCGGGCCTCAGATAGTTTGGGCGAAGGGAAAATTTCTTAGGAGCTCCTCGCGCTTCAGTTCGCGGTCCAAGACGCGGTGGATTTCATGCTGCTCCAAAATCGGCCCTGCCACATCATAGGGGGGGGGGTTTTATGCCTCCCTAGCAACGACAGCGCCGTTGTGCTAAGGGAGGAAGGGAGATATTAATAGCCTTGGTTTTCTTTTGCATGGGAGGTCCTTATTTACATGCAAGGAAGCAAGGCGAGAAGGAGTTTGAAGAAGGCAAGAAAGCTTGAGAAGAAGCTCGGTCAAGGCAAGAAGCAAGAAGAGAGGAGAGGGCTTGAAGCTTGGTCAAGGCAAGCAAGCAAGGAGATGAAGCTTGAGTCGAAGGCAAGGGAGGAAGTAGCTCGGAGCAAGGAGGAAAGATCTCTCTCTCTCTCTCTCTCTCTCTCTCTCTCTCTCTCTCTCTCTCTCTCTCTCTCTCTCTCTCTCTAGCTTGAGCTCTCTCTCTTGGCATGAGGGAGTGCGATCTTGCTCCCGAGCATAAAGAAGAAAGCAAATTTCTCTCTCTTCCTCAACCTCGGACTTAAGCTTGAGAAGGGGAGAGCAAGGAGCCAAGAAGGAAGGTCGAGCCTTGATTGAGGAGGTTGCTTTGGATGAGCGAAGGATACTCGAAAAGAGGTAATCAAAGTCATACAGAGCTTGCAGGCAATAAAAATCAAGTCGATTAAACGAGAAGTAGAAAATTTGTGAGTGGCAATTAAGCCAGTGCAAAGCATAAGGAGCAGGAAGCTGCAGAATAATTGATAATAACTGAAGCTTGATGATTGAGGCAGTGAGGAGAATAAAGCTTGCAGAATCTAACAAAACTTGAAGCAGATAAAGCGGTATAAGAAAATTTGCATCACCGTCATCAGCTAGAAATTGATTAATCATTCTGTTAAGCCCGATGTCGTTAACATCCCAATTAATCTTGTAAAACGGGAGCTTAAACTCCTAGTTATCAAATGATCCAAGTGACGGTGCTGCTAACAACCCGCCTTGGCTAAGGGTTAAGTTGTACTGAAAGTATTATTCAATTAATTGATGATTGCGGTGATTGCCAGAGCTGTCAGTGTCTCTTGTTCTCTCTCTTTCACACCTCTCACAGCAAGAGGCCCGGCGCCTGCCCAGCTCACGTTTCGAACACATATCCCTCGACAACGATTGGACAATGTGTATGGTAGGGGAAGATTACAAGGTAGCATGGTTGGTCGGAGACTAGTACACGGTACTACTTCCCTCCTTTTCATGGTATCCGAGCTATTTTGGGAAAGGGAAAAAGTGGGCTGCATGTGCGTGCAATGCACATCTCCTCTCCCATGTTCCATAGGCAACAGGTGGGAAAGACGGCAGTGGCCCACAATGCAACCAAAGAGAAGATAGACACAACACATGAGGATAGACATCGACCAAGGAAACTAAGGCGGGCGACCAAGGCAAACTCGACCATCAACTCTATAGTAGCCGCCCCATGCTTTACCTCCATAACAGACAACTAAGACGGACGGGCAACCAAGGCAAACTTGACCAGCAACTCTACAGCACCGAGGCTCCATTGGCTGCGCACGTAGGAAGGCCCTCTAAACCCTTGCATGAAAGAGGGTTGAATCCACCTGATGAGGGTAAGAGGCAAACACCCTACTATCCAAGCTATTGAGATTTTTTGTATACAACAAGGAAAGATAGCATACTTGTGTTGACAAAGAAAGCTAGAAGAAAAGGAAAGCTACTTTAAGGAAGTAGTTTCACCCTTCCTTTTCACTCCTTAGAGAAAGGCAATTTTTCTTCAAAAAAGAAGCTTCACAAGTGAACAAAAGTCTTCACAAAAACGACAAGTTTCTCTGAAGAATCAACGAAGATGTTCTTACGAAGAACACAACGTGAAGTGCTACAAATTCTGCAAGGCGAGGATAGCATGCAATGCAAAAGTTGTCGAGCATAAAAAATAGAATGACTTCAAGCTTTACAAGGTACAAGTTGATATTTTTTTCTCTCTACATTAGCATATGTTTACCATGGCCGACGAGGATATCCCACCTACACTTTGATTTTGAGCACGCACATCAAAATCCGACAACCACGAGCGCGGCCGATATTAATATCCATGAGATGATGATCTAGGAAATCATGGTCTTGTAGATATGACTTCTTTCAAGACTAGTATAGGACGTAGGAGACTAAGATGCCACATCCACCACCCTACCTCCCTATATACAGGCCGTCTCCTAGCCCTAGCTATAGTTTGGATCCCCATTCCACATTGGTTCAGTCTGAGCCCCTGGCTCAAGTCCCTGATCCCTAGCTCAGGTCTCTAACCCCCTAGGTTGAGTCTTGATCCTTAGTATCCTTGTCTTGACACTACTCCCCCTTGGAGAAGAGTTTTTGTCCTCGAAAACAAGAGTGGTGATACACTAATATGTTTCACAGTGGAAACTTTCATGGATCCAGCTGTTCATTTGACTAGAATATGGTTCAGCAGGAGGTTCAATGAAGTCAAGAATAACATCCTGATTTGCCACATTGTTGTCCCTTTGCAACCATCTTGTGTGACCAACTCATACACAACATAGCATGTAGACTCCATTTAGAACTTGCTTGAGTATGCTAAACGAGTTATCACGAGAGAGATGTTATGAAAAGAGTACCTACTCTTTTCACTTTCCATGAAAGGAACTTCTTGACATAGCTCATCAGCTAAGTTTAAGTCCTTGACTTGTTATCTTCTCGTATCAGTAAACAACCCCACCATAACTAGTGTTCAAGGTTGAGAACCTGAATTACACATGAAGATCCAACAGAGAAATACACGCTTACTAATTGGATTGTTTAGTGCTAACGCACACACTTTGCATATCCTTTAGCACAAGATTACACTTTGTAATCTACCTATCCCCTTGGATACTGATAGTACTAAGGTGTGTTTCCCCATGATTTACAGATAGTCTCCCAAAATGAATGGTAAATAGGGACCACCGTTCCTTACAACATTGCTCAAAAATCAACAATGTTATGAAATCATCATCTTGGTTAACTTGAAAGATCCACAAGCATCCAAACCGATCCATGAACTCTGTTGGTGATTGGTAGATCCAAAAGTAATCTCATACAGTTACTACACATAAAGTGCAAAATGCTTCATAAGAAACTAATGTGATGAACATGCATGCCCCCCCAAATCAGTATTTGCTAAACGCTAGGGCCCATAACAACTAGTGTGCATGCATTTAGCGAAAACAGATTTGAACCTACATATTCATGATCATACGTGCCAATGCTTATGGCGATTGTGATGCTCCTAGTACACATGAAAGAGAAGTGTTAATAGTTCTAAAAAGAATCTAAATACGTGCGACTACAATCATTTGCAAGCCTTGCTGAAACATTTTAACCATAATAGAAAGTGAAACATAAGTTACTTCTAGGTACAAACAATAAAACTTTTTCATTAACAACACATAGCCTTGCTATATGCATAAACTTCTATGTTTTCATCCATTTTTCTCGATCTCTACGAGACATGACAAGGTCGTGTAAGAGAAAAGTATTTTTGGACCATAGTGTCCAATATACATTCCTGCATTATACATATTTGTCACATGGGATACAGCATGGACTAGGAACTCAAGGAGTTTGGTTTAGCGAGTGTGGAAAAAGGATGATGAGGGTCCCTCTCACTCATGTCACGGAGTGTTTGCAGTTACCTCCACACACAAGTACATCTCATACTTGAAGGATGTTCTTTTTTCAGACATCCTTACATGAGACATATTCCACATGTGGAGAATATGAGTCTCTGGAACTAACATTAGCACCTGTCAGATCAATTATGTGTCGCGATGAAGTCCCTAGGTGCTGGTCAAATTTGTTTCTAGACCATTTTTAGCACGACGTATCAGAAAAATTTCAGTTGCCAAAATTATTGGATACTCAAAACACCTTGTTAAGGTACAAGTGCTGCTAGACAATAACAATTCTAAAGAGCAAAGTGCTCTCAATTCTAACTACGTTGAGCAACGTGCAACTGTTGTAAACCAAACATTAAAGGAATTACAAGATTTTCTATCCCAACATAACTCTAGTTTACTTTGTCCTTTTTCACGGCAAAAGCTAACTCACTTACTCACGGAGTATAGTGATGTATTCTCAAGTGATTTACCGTCGTGCTAGTGAGGCCAAGGAGGTTGAGTGTCAGTTGGCTAACTACCTTGCCCATGGTTTCATGAGACCTAGCACTTCGCCTTGGGCATCGCCAATTTTTTTGGTAAAAAAGAAAGATGTTACTATGCGCATGTGCGTATATTATTGCGGATTAAACGCCATAACCATTAAGAACAAGTATCCTCTGCCTCGAGTGGATGAGTTGTTTGATCAACTCCATGGAGCAAGATACTATACAAAGATAGATCTTCATTCAGTTTACCACTAGGTTCGTATTCTTTTGAAAGATATCTCTAAGAATGTCTTTAGAACATAGTTCATGCATTTTGAATTTTTGGTTATGCCTTTTGGTTTAACCAATGCTCCAGCTATGTTTATGACACTCATAAATAGTGCCTTACGTCCCTATCTTGGAAAATTTGATGTGGTTTTCCTTGAGACATTCTCATTTATAGTAAGACTGAAGATGAAAGCATAGAACACTTACGATTAGTGTTGGAACAACTATGAACTCATGCCATGTATGCTAAGCCAAGCAAGTGCGATTTCTTTAAAACAAAGATACATTACCTCGGTCATGTGATATCTTATTGTGGCATCAAGATGGACACTGACAAGGTCGCTGCCATTCTTCGATGGCCACATCCCAACACGGTTGAGGAGCTTCAAATCTTTTTAGGCATGGTGGGATTTTATCAACAATATATCCGTGATTATGCCAAAATCATTGTTCCTATGACGGATCATCTTAAAGCAAAAGGTCAGACCTTTTCTTGGGAAGAAGCACAACAAGGCAGTTTTGAACAACTCAAGGTAGTTGTAGCCACTACTCCCATCCTAACAAGCATTGACCCACTTAAGCCATTTGTGGTAGAGACTGATGCTAGTGATAAAGAAATTGGTGTGGTGCTTCTCAAGGAGGGAATACCTATAGCCTTTGAAAGTAAAAAGTTGGATAGAGCTCAACAGAATTGTTTTGTCTATGAGAGGGAACTCTATGCCATAGTTCATGCTTTACAAAAGTGACGACACTATTTATATGGTGCCGAGTTTGAAGTGGTTTTTTTATCACGACAATGTAAAATGGTTTACTAATCAAACGGACTAGAAGGTTCGTAAAGCTAGATGGGTGGAGATCCTTCAAGATTATGATTGTAAGCTATGATATCATAAGGCGTGATATAATGTAGTAGCAGATGCACTAAGCTGGATGTCTCAAATTAATTCACTTGCTTTCACGAAAATAAAGAGTGAATTTTTGGAGTTATACGTGGCAAGTGTGCACAAGATCAATCATATTCTAAAGTGTGGAGTGCAGTTTTAAGAAGGGATCCCTCACACTCACATGTCTCTGCACAGTCAGATCAACATGGTTATGCACGCGCATATAAAAAAATCCAACACATAGAGCTCCACCCCTACTTAGGAAGAGCTTAATCAGTGGAAGAATTTTTCCATTGATGATGTCTACTTACTCCACAAGGATAGAGTATGTGTGCCAAAGGACTCAGACACTAGGCACCAAATATTATTTGAGTGTCAGGATAGTCCAAGTGTTGGTCATCCAGGTATTCGTAAGACGTATGCCTTAGTTCAATAGAAATGTTGTTGTTCAAGAGTATGTACTAAACTGAAACTACCAACAGTGCCAAGTTAATAAGGCAGAGCGCCTCAAGGTAGGTGGACTTTTACATCCTTTAGAGATTCCACAAGGTAAGTGAGAGAGTATCTCTATGGATTTTGTAGTAGGACTACCTATTACAAATCATGGCCATGATGCCATATGGGTAGTAGTAGACCGTCTAACAAATATGTGTTGATTCATTCCCACTAAGACTACGGTTAAGACACCAAAATTAGCACAACTATTGATAAAGCATAGATATATACTCTATGGTCTTTCAACTAGTATCATTAGTGACAGAGATCAAAAGTTTGATAATCACTTCTGGAGAGCTGTGTAAAAATAGATGGTCAAACCAAAAGGGTTAATCAAGTGCTAGAGGATATGCTACGAGCGTACGTTAGCAAGAAGCAAACCAATTGGGAAGACTACTTGCCTATATTGGAATTTGCTTATAATAGTTCAAAGCATGTGACTACAAGGTTTAGTCCATTTATGCTTTTATATGGTTTTCAACCTAGATAACCTGTTACTGTGTGGAACGTTTATCGTTCTCAAACCTATAGGTCAAGTGGCATATAAGTTAGCTCTTCCCGACGAGCACTCACGAGTTCATCCTATTTTTCATGTTAGCCATTTACAAAAACAGCTAGGACAAAATGATAATGTCATTGACACAGGTGTGTTAGTTGAACTTATCAAACCGCCAAGCATCCCTCATGATCCCGAAAAGATTTTGGATTCTCATGAGCTTTGAACCAGACATCATGTCAGACGACAGGTGCTAGTAAAATGGCTAGATAGACCTGAAGAATGTTCTACATGGGAGAATGTCTCTGCACTTAAGAAACATTTTCCTACGTTTGTTTTTTAAGACGAAAACGATTCTCCAAGGGGGGGTAATGTAAGAACATGGGTCCTACATGCAAGGCCACCGACGCAGTCGGACACTGTGTATGCTAGGGGGAGGCTATAAGATAGCATGGTTGGGTGGAGACTAGCACACAACATTACTCCCCTCCTTTCATATGGATTAGGCATGCTTTGGGAAACTGAAGCAAAACCCAATCATTTTCTTTGAAGATTAAGGCTCTAATGCTTATAGCAGCATCCTTTTGCTTCTATTGTGTGACGTATATAGTTTCATTAATCTTACTAAAAGATTCTTTAAAGTCTTTACTATGCTTATCAATAGAAAATATCTTCCCAAGTGTCGACTATCAATGGGAGCTTGGGTCTTCCTTCAACTACGCTGAAGGGAGCCTTTCCTAAAGAAGTATGGATAGTGTTATTGTACGCATACTCTACTAAGGGTAAATACTTTTCCCATTGGTCTCTTTGATCTACTTCCATAACATAGTCTTTGAGTAGATTAATAATATTTGAATTGTCTCACTTTGGCCATCCATTTTTGTAAGTGATAGACCAAGGAGAAATTCAACTTAGGACTCAAGTTCTCAAAGAGACCTTTTTTAAAATTGCTAGTCATTCTTGGATCTCTATCAAATACCATAGATGTTGGTAAGATATAATATTTAATGACCTATGATATAACGACTGTTGCCATATGATGTGCTTTAATGGATCTTTTGATCGGTATAAAATGCACTCGTTTACTGAACTAGTCTATTATTACCCATATTCTTGAATTCCCATGAATGGACCTTGGGAATCCAAAGATGAAATCTATGAATATACTCTCCCATGGGGAATCAAGTATAGGCAATGCCTCAAGCAATGTAGGCTACCTCCCTCTGTCATAGTTTCTCTTTTGGCATACAATGCATTTGGTAACACTGTCACGTATGTTTGTCTTCCTTGTGGGACAATAAAAGTACATTTCTAGTCCCTTGAGAGTAGCTTGAATCCCTCTATGTCCCGCATAAGAAGGAACATGAGATTTGTACGTAACTTTTTCACGTATGCTATATGTAGCGCATAACCAATTTCCATAGAGAAGATAACCACATTGTATGGTTCCTCTTTCTTCCCTAGTGAAATAGCTGATATTACATCTTGAAGTCTAGATCTGTAGCATACTTATCTATCATACAAGATAGATAAGTGTGAGTAGCTATTGATACAACATTCACCTTTGGTCTTTGTGAAAGAGCATCGGCCGCTTGATTATGCTTACTAGCTGTGCGAGAAATATGAAAGCTAAACTGTAAAAGAGTGTTTGCCGACTTAATTTGCTTATCACTCAATTTAGTTTGTGCAAGAAAGTACTTAAGACTTTGGTGATTTGTGGACAAAATAAATGGAGTGCCTAGGAGATAATGCTTATGATGCATCTAAGGCATGTAAAGACTTTGGTGATTTGCAAGAAAGTATTTATTTTGTGCAAGAAATTTTGTAAGACTTTGATGATTTATGCACAAAATAAATGGAGTACCTAGGAGATAATGCTTACATACATCTAAGGCATGTAAAATAGCTAATATCTCTTTTTATATATGCCTAGATTCCTTTTGTGGTCCTTTAATCTCCTACTTTTGTATGATATGGCATGCCCTTCTTGAATCAACACAACCCTAAGGCAATGTCCACAAGCATCACATTGGACTCTCAAGGGGGTCACTATGTGTAAAACCTATATATCACGTGCGTTCAATAACTATTTATAAAACCCCTTAGATGTGAATTTTTTACCAATTAAAGGGACCATTTCCTATTCAATCTGTAAAATGTTTTTCAAAATCATTTCTTCAAAACCCTTCTATATGTGAAAATGTGAGAAAATATAGAATAAAATAATCCCTATTGTTGAACCCACATGATAGGCATTTTTTATTGTAGTGACCTCCTTGAGATTGGACTCCAAAAGGTTTTGAGAGGTCCAATACTATTAACATTGGTTGAGAGACTATTTTTGCTTTGAGATTTTCAAAACATTCATTCTCTTTTGCAACCCATACATATTTATCATTCTTTTTAGTTAAATCATACAATGGCCCTACTATAAATGAGAATTTTTCTATGAAGCATCTAGAGTTTGGACACATTCCTATAAAACTTCTCAATTCATATAGATTCATTGGTAAAAGACATACTTTTATTACATCCAACTTTTCAAGATCCATTCGGATCCTTGCTTGGAATATACTATGACCTAGATACTAAATTTCCTTTAAAAAAAGCTTACTTTTCTTTTGATTGATATAAAACTTACTTGAAACATTACCTAAAGATGCTTCTTGTGTTTCTCAATAAACTTGGAGTAGATAATAATGTCATTGAAGAGCACTCTTGTGAAGCTTTGATGAGGTCTAAAGAGTTTCTCCATCATTTGAGCAAAGGTGGCTAGCGCATTGGTAAGCCTAAAAGGGAGTACTAAGAATTCATATAGGCCAAGTGTTGTACAAAAGGCTGTCTTATGAATACCTTTAGGCACAATCCTTATCTAATGATAACCACTTTTGAGATCTATTACACTAAAGTAGATAGACACCTATACCTTATCAAATCGATCCTCTATCCTAAGAATAGGAAATCTATTCTTTATGGTTATCCAATTAAGTGCCTGATAGTCTACACATATTCTATAAGTATCATCCTTCTTTTGTACTAATAGAAATGGTGAACAAAATGGAGATGAACTAGGGCTGACCAACCCATTTTCCATAAGCTCGTTCACTTGCCTCATAAACTCATCTTGTTGAGCCAGTGCCCGGGGCGTCCACTAGGAAATATGTAAGATAGCACGAGCGAACAAAATAAGGAATTTATAATTAGGTACATTTACATAAAAATGTACTTACATAAAGGTTTCTTCATTGAGAAAGTAAAAAATTTCATACATAAGGGCTAGTTTTTTTACGAAAATGCATACATATAGTATTTGAAAATGTACAGGTAAGGGATTATTTAAATACCTCTTGTTTGCACGTGATATATGCAATTTTTACATAGTGGATTCCTCGAGAGCCAGTGAGAATAAATAAGGAGGCTTAGGAGGTGAACTACAAGGTAGAAGTTCCAGTATGATCACATTGTTCCCTTTTGGGAGAAGGTAACTCCCTATGAATTCGTCATCCGTAAACACATCTTGAAACTCATTGAGGAAATTAGAAAATTATAATTCCTCTTTAGTTTCATTTCTTACCTCATTAGAAACTAATTCATCTTTTTCAAAAGACAAAAACCATGTAACAAGAAAGAGAACTTTTCATCACTTTGTTTAAAGCTTGAGTCTGTACAAGTGGTATAGTGTTACTTGCACTATTTACATCAAGTGCAACATCCTTTTCGCTATAGGAAAATAAAACTTTTCTATTAGGAAACTTCATAGTGGTAGCCATGTAATCAAACCATGGTGCTCCTAGGATAATATATTCACGCTTGAATGGAGAGATGAAGAAATATTCTTTGTCTACATAGCTTTGAACATGGAGATTTAGCTTCCCAATCAATGGGGAGACTGAGGTCTCTTGCCCTTTAAAAGCTCCATCTGTTTTCACCGCATCCCCCATTTCAAAGTCATGGATTCCTAGCTTAGTAGCTAGCTCAACAGAGATAGAGTTGTGGGTGGATTGGGGGATAATAAAGTATGCAAGAATCATGCTCTCTTACTTTTCCCCAAGCATAAGAGAATCATTCTCTTTTCCAATGGCCTTCCTCTTTTAGAGCTTCCACCATGGTAGCTCTAGGAGGGTCATTACGTTCACTAAGTCTTAGGGCATACCCATGAAACGTGTCCTTGCTTCCCACACTCGAAGCACTTGTTATTCTTACGATAATTCTCTACCTCTTTAGGTCAAAGTTTGTTTTTACCTTTGTAGCCTTTGTCCTTTGCCTTTGCTTTATTATTATTGTTAGTTTTGTTGTCAGCTTTGGAAGAATTTGGTGTTGTGTTGTTTTTCTTCTTTTGCTTAGTTTGTTCCTTCACTTCCGTATTCTTCGGGCCTTCTTACTCCCTTGCTAGAAGTGAATCCTCAAGGCGCCCATCTTATGATATATGATCGTCAAGATAGTTTTGGGTCTTAAGAGTTGACATACTCACTCATCTCTTTGGATAGGCCGGCATAAAACTATTGCTTTTGTTCCGCAAAGTCTATCTTCTTGTAAACAATGGCTTTGAGATGTTACTCCCAAAACTTATCTACATATTTTTTAATAGACTTATGAGGTGCCATCTTCAAGCTTAGTCATTCCATGATGAATTTATCTTTGGCATTTCTTTCAAGGAATTGCTTCACATTAGCTATCCTCAAGGTCTTCCATGTCTTTGGAGCTTCTCCTTGTGCACACAAGTTTGCCTACCATTGACGGGCTGGCATTTGGAAATACATGGAGACATTTTAGAGCTTTGAATATTTTGAGAAATCTTCATCTCCAAAGTCGCATCAAATTGTTGGATACAAGACAACACTTTATCACTTGCTCTAAAAGTTCCATCGTAGTTATGGAAAGTGATGTTCATTCCTCCCACTTTAAACTTCTTAAGATTGTGTGGCCTCTTCCAGGCCACATAGCTTCTTTGCGAGTTCTTCGTTTACCTCTTCTCTTTACTTTCTTGGGTGGTGAGTCATTGCTCTCCTTATTGAAAGATGATGACGATGAAGAAAGAAGAAGAAGAAGGAGAGGATGGTGACTGCTTTCTTCGCTTTCTCCTTCTTTGGTTGTTTTATCCCTTATTGGATTGGCAATGGAGAGAGTGCCAGATGAATTTCTCTTCTTCTTTGGAGGTCTAGGTGACCACCGTGCCCGCTACCTTCTTGGGACGTCATCACTTTAAGAGGTAATGGGGCTGTAGCTTGCATACATGTCCTTTGAAAATTCTTGACGCATGACTTCTTTTTTGAATAGTTTTCCTTGGAGGTCCTTCTGGTATTGTCTCCTCATTGCCCAAAGATATTCCTCTTTTGGAGGTCTCACCAAGAGGCCTCGCAGAAGCTCTCTCTTCTTGGGTGCTTGGAGAAACTTGAAGAGCTTGTATTTGGTTTTGAGCCTCCACTTGCAAAGTAGGGTTTCTCATAGCTTCAGTTGTCAATATTAATTATATTCTCTTAATTATGTTGTGCCATGATTAGAGTTCCTTGTATGTGTATGCTAGCTCTCTCCTTGGCACTTCCAAAACCTTAGTTGCTACTCCTCTTAACCCTAAAAAATAAACACTCAAGTAACTACATCCGTGGTTTAGAATATTGCTAATTGCAAAGAGTAATGGTGTGGATTTAATAGTGCCAACCTAATAGCTCAATAATGTTTGAGCCATAGGGGAAGTCTAAAAAGACTCCATTATTAAGACCATAGTTTTCAGTGGTGTCTCCCGTGACATGCAACCAGGCACGTCAATCGAAATAATAAATCCCAACTCCACTTATCCTATTGCAATGAATAACTCCAACCTTACTAAAGGATCTCTCTTTTGAAACCTTTAATTTCATACCAATGTTAGAGAATCTAGTATTTTTTTACAAACATAAGAGAATTGAGTTATGAAAGGGGAGTTTTACTTTAAGAGGATTCTTTAGAAGAGAGCTTTAGGTTGTACTCCGATGATTTCATTGCACATTTTACACACTAGAACAACGATTCATGCACATAACTTGAAGAGAGTCACACAATTAAGATTGACAACTTATTGAGGACCGGATTTTCTTGGAGCCGGTCCCCCCTCCAAAATGACCTTTTATAATAATTCTCTCAATGAGCACTTTGATTACAAGACAAGCTTGTGCTCTTGCAGAGCTTTCCTGACAAGTTCTTAGCATAGTTAGAATAAGAGAGAAGGAGAGGAAGAAGAAAGAGAATCTTCGCTTTCTTGGATTTGCATCCACAACAAAGTTCTTGAGCATAGAAATCAACTCTTGAGCTTCCGTGTGTGTGTGTGTGTGTGTGTGTGTGTGTGTGTGTGTGTGTGTGTGTGTGTGTGTGTGTGTGTGTGTGTGTGTGTGTGTGTGAGAGAGAGAGAGAGAGAGAGAGAGAGAGAGAGAGAGAACTTGCTTTGCCACAAGGGGCACTTGAGAGTGTGAATGAGGGAGAGTGAGAGAGAAAATCCCATGAGTCCCTTTCTTTTTGTCCTCTTTCACACTTGCTAAAACTCAAAGCGAAATGATCACTACTTGAACTAATGAAAATTGAACACTTTTAAAATGCAACTAGGTGCCTATGCTAACACATGTAGCATCCCTCACTTTGCAATTCTTGCCCAACTCGTTCTCACTTCCTTTTGACTAGTATACTCACATACACTTGCCCAACTTCCATAAAACAAGTGCAAGCTACTTCAAACATGTGGCCTAACCAAACTTGGTAAAGAAGAGCTAGAGTCAACTTATCAAGTATGGTGGGGCTGATTTAACGTTAGGCTTTTGATTTCTCCTAGCTTTAATTTAAAACCATAGACTTACCTTTAAATTTACATGCTCGGGTGCAAGACTTTTGCACTATCCTTTGGAGGCTTTATGAAGCTGACCTGGGCTAGAGCCTACCTGCTAATTTAGAACCCGCTAAGTTAAGGTGGACTTTGATAAAGGTTAAACTTACCATTGGACTTTAGAACTTCACCTCTTGCAAAACCTCAACATAGTGCTTTGGAGGTACCATGAAGCTAGTCACAAAACCTGCTAGATTTAAACTATCTTTTGTAAGTTACATGTTTACCTTAGGGCTTTCCAAACTTCATACTTGGAGCCTAATGAATACTTTTAATTACTTAAAGTTAACACATCTAGTTTCTATTTCTAGACTCCTTTAATTGCTCTAATTAATCTTCTCTATTATGTACCTTTGATCAAGGCTGCTAGGGATGAATTTTTCCTTCCTTGATGTGTACCTTTTATCATGATAACTAAACAACAATTACCCTTACTCTTTTATAAGCTTCCCCAAGCCTTTGATCGAGCTGGTCTATAAGCACTTTAATCAACTCCTCTTATTCTCTTTTATTTTTTCTAGACGTAAGTGGTCAAATTAAGATAGAAAATACTTTTAGAAGGTTAGAAATTAATTTTTATGACATTGCAATATTTCTCGTAATCTCTTTTGTGATTTCTACCAGTGGATCAACCCTTGCATTCACCATCATATTTACCACCATCACTGTTGTTTCTGATGTTGATGTTGTTCTTTCAACCTTAGTGTATCGATTGTTGCATTCACTTCTGCTACACGTCTACCATCACCCTAGCTTTTGGTGTTGTTGCTCTTCTTTCGGCTTAGCTGGTCAAGTTCTTTTTTGCAAATCTTTGATTCTCCCTACGTCATCAGGAATAGAAAGCCCAAGGAAGGCTGAATTTGCCGTGATCTCCATCATTGCATTGATCATATCTAATGTGATCACCATCAACATCTCTTTTGTCAATTGTTGCATTCACTTATGCTCTTGTCCATCATGTGTATCACAATTTCCATCACTGTGTCAATTATGTATACTGCGATCTCTATCATCATCTCTTCTCATTGCTTTCACTCACCACTACTGCTTTGATGTTGTTGTGCAACTCAGCCTCGTTGTCAAGCTCCTTTTGCACATCTTTGATCCTCCCTTTGTTATCAAGAACAAAAAGCCCAAGGAAGGTTGAACTTGCCACTTCGCTTATAAAGGCTTCAATTTTTGCATATGGGAACAAGCCTTCAAGTTTGTAGAGAGGTGGCTACAGAGACAGTTGCACTCCAATGATCTATTTGGCTATAAAGGCTTTAATTTCTGTACATGGGCGTAGGGCTTCAAGTTTGCGCGGTAGAGGGAGTTGCACCCAAGGTAAATCACCAGATGCTAAATCGCACTCCAAGTTCATACATTGCCTAACTTTGACATTCGTCTAATTTAGCAAAGAGGTATGTCTTCTTTTCAAAATTTATTCACCAATCATGATTCGCCAAGTGGCACTACTTTTTTAACCCAAGTGTGGTAGATTGGTTATGCAATTTCGCTCTTAAATAACAAGTCACGACGTCTCTCTTCTTCTAAATCTCTCTTAGACCAATCACAACGTATCAAGGTACGATGCAGGCTTGGGTTTCGTATTCACAGAGAAGTAATGAGACTTTCTTTCATGACCTCGCTAAAAGCTTGCGCTAGGAAGAAGGATTTGTACCAAGGCTGCAAGATACATGATGCTATTCGCACTAGTGGGTTACTTCAGAAGGACCCATCCTTGGGGAACATGTTGGTCAGTATGTATGCCAAGTGCGGTGCATTTGTCAGAGCACAACAAGTCTTTGACGAGCTTCCTGTCCACAGTGTCGTCTCTTGGACTGCACTTATTGCAGGATATGTCCAACATGGGCAAGGGCAGGAAGCTCTAGCTTGTTTCCATCGCATGCGGAGCCAGGGCTTCTCTCCAGACGCGATGACCTATTCTTGCGCTGTGAAGGCATGTGGCATTATGCAAGACATTGACATGGGCAATCAAATCCACGATGAGATTGTCAGTCAGGGGCTGTTGAAACACGATGTCTTGCTTGGTGGAGCTTTGGTTGATATGTATGCTAAATGTGGGGTGCTTTGGAAAGCACAAAAGGTTTTTGACTCACTTCCTGTGTGCGATGGGGTCTCTTGGACTGTAATGATTGCAGGGTACGTCCAACATCACCAAGGCCAGGAAGCTCTGGGCTGTTTTCAGCGGATGCGGAGCCAGGGCTTCCCTCCAGATGCGTTGACCTATACATGCGTCTTGAAGGCATGTGGTATCATCCAAGATGTTGACGTGGGCAATCAAATTCATGATGAGATTGTCAGCCAAGGGCTATTGAACGACAACGTTGTGCTTGGTGGAGCTCTAGTTGACATGTATGCCAAATGTGGCATGCTTTCGAAAGCACAAAAAGTTTTTGACTTGCTTCCTGTGCGCAATGGGATATCTTGGACTGCACTTATTGCAGGCTATGTCCAACATGGGCAGCACCAGGAAGCTCTCGCTTGTTTCCATCAGATGCGGAGCCATGGATTCTCTCCAGACGCAATGACCTATCCTTGCGTTTTGAAGGCTTGTGGTGTTATGCAAGACGTTGACGTGGGCAATCAAATCCATGATGAGATTGTCAGTCAAGGGTTGTTGAAACACGACGTTGTTCTTGGTGGAGCTTTGGTTGACATGTATGCGAAATGTGGGGTGCTTTTGAAAGCACAAAAAGTTTTTGACTCGCTTCCTGAGTGTGATGGGGTCTCTTGGACTGCATTGATTGCAGGGTATGCTCAACATGGGCAAGGCGAGGAAGCTCTGGGCTGTTTTCAGCTAATGCGGAGCCAGGGCTTCTCGCCTGATGCAATGACCTATGCTTGTGTTTTGAAGGCATGTGGTATCACCGACGACATTGACGTGGGCAACCAAATTCACGATGAGATAGTCAGTCAGGGGCTATTGAACAACAATGTCATGCTTGGAGGAGCTTTGGTTGACATGTATGCCAAATGTGGTCTACTTTCAAAAGCACAACAAGTATTTCATTCGCTTCCTGTGCGTAGTGGGGCCTCATGGACTGCATTGATTGCAGGGTATGCCCAACATGGGCAAGGCCTGGAAGCTGTGAGCTGTTTTCAGCAGATGCGTAGCGAGGGCTTCCCTCCAGATGCAGTCACATATTCTTGTGTTTTGAAGGCTTGTAGTGCCATCCAAGACATTGAGCTGGGCAATCAAATTCATGATGAGATTGCTAGTCAGGGGCTATTGAACAACAATGTTGTGCTTGGTGGAGCGTTGGTTGATATGTATGCCAAATGTGGCATGCTTTTGAAAGCTCAAAAAGTTTTTGATGCATTACCTGTGCGGAATGGGGTCTCTTGGACCGCATTGATTGCAGGGTATGCCCAACAGGGGCAAGGCCAGGAAGCTCTGGACTGTTTTCAGCAGATGCAGAGCCAGGGCTTTGCTCCAGATTCAGTCACATATGCTTGCGTTTTGAGGGCATGTGGTATCATCCAAGATGTTGACATGGGTAATCAAATTCATGATGAGATTGTTAATCGGGGGCTATTGAACAACAATGTTGTGCTTGGTGCAGCTTTGGTTGACATGTATGTCAGATGTGACGTGCTTTTGAAAGCACGAACAGTTTTTGACTCGCTTCCTGTGTGCGATGGGGTCTCTTGGACTGCATTGATTGGAGGGTATGCCCAACAAGGGGAAGGCCAAGAAGCTCTGGGTTGTTTTCAGCGAATGCGGACCCAGGGTTTCCCTCCGGATGCTGTCACATATGCTTGTGTTTTGAAGGCGTGTGGTATCATCCAGGACGTTGACATGGGCAATCGAATTCATGCTGAGATTGTTAGTCAGGGGCTCTTGAACAACAATGCTGTGCTTGGTGGAGTTTTGGTTGACATGTATGCCAAATGTGGTGTGCTTTTGAAAGCACAAAAAGTTTTTGACGCGCTACCTGTGCGCAATGCAGTTTGTTGGACGGCATTGATTGCAGGATATGGCCAACAGGGGTAGGGCAGGGAAGCTCTCGGCTGTTTTCAGCAGATGTGGAGCCAGAGCTTCCCTCCAGATGGGGTCTCTTGGCATATGCCCAGCAAGAGCTGGCTAGGGAAGCTTTGGACTGTTTTCGATGGGATGCAGATTGTCCCAAATGCAATCGCTTTTCTCAATGTGCTGAATGCATGTAGTTGCTCTAGTTTGGTGAATCAAGGTGAAATTTCAATTGTCAATATGGCATTGCACTGAATGACGAGCATGCTTGGTATTGAGTTAATGAGGTGCCTGTCTCCTCCCCAGGCATTGCCTCTCTGGACATGATTGGGTCGCTCATCAGCTCTCCTAATTGGACGTGCAAGGGGTTTTGGCAAAGCTATGAGAGTAATTAGGATGATGCCATCGTGTGAGGATTTTCCAGTTTGGTATGCTCTTCTATAAGCTTGTCAAAAATGGGGAAATGTGAAGCTTGGAAAGTTTGCATTTGAGTGTGCACTCAAATAGACGGATATAACGTCGCAATATATGGCATAACGAGTACATTTACGCAGCTGCTGTCATGCTTGAGGAGGCAGAAAAACCATTGAACGCATGGGAATAAACAATGCTGCTTGGAAGCAGCACCTGGGTTGATGCAAGTGGAAGTTTGTTGGTGCAGATACCAAGCATCCACAAAGGGGACAAAACTATGCAAAGTTGAAAGATCTTAAAATTGTCCCAACAAGGATAACCCCATAATTTCTCAAAACCTTTTTGCTTTCCTACAAGGTTTAGCTTTGTTAACATGGTGACAACCGGGGAGTAGTCGCAACAAACATGCAGGTATGTTGTGTTGTGGGGGGGGGGGCAAGGGGGGGGGGGGTCGCCATGCTGCTATTTCACTAAAAGAAAAAAAATAGAGAAGTGCAAATAATGGTCAGAAATGCGAACGCCTTCACGCTTTGTTGTGGACTTGCTTTGGTTCCTCATGGGAGAATGATAAGCTTTTTGGAGTGGGAAGCGTATTCATAGTGAACTATCGGTAGTAATAAATGTCGTGGGAACTTGCATACAACGAGAAAGTCCAATTTTGGTAAGGATGCTTGCTTTGAAGGTTATGATTGCCAGAGTTGCTTTATGACTTATTGATGGGTGACATCGTTTTTCCTTACGTCAACCATACATCGGACTTAGATGGATACGAAGTATGGAATAAGTATGGATCAGACCCCTCCAGGTTTCAATATGTCAGATTCCACATGACACACTAAGAACAGACTACATATGACAGTTAAAAGAATACAAAAGTGCCCAAAACCATAGAGTGCAGTGAAATACCATAGAAATTTTAGAATCTATGCAAAGAACACAATGAGGAGGCCAAAACATGGAGCCTCAAGATAGTGAAGTCTGAAAACCCAATCGTATGTCGGTTGGGCGTCCGGGAGTTTGGTTCCACAATCGGACGCTTCCTAAAAAAACTATGATGGGGAATGATAAGGTTTTGGTTGAAATGCATTCAATAGATCAATGTAGATGAGAATTGAGATAGTGGAGTAAAGTAAATTCTGTAGGTGAGGAGGCTCGATGGCATGCTTGACCTTGTGACGATGCTCTCATTGTTGAGAATTTGGTAATTTATGCCTGTTGAGTGATTATTCTTTTGTGCTGGAAATTGTGCATGTGGGAGGGGTGGGTGTTATACTCTGCTCAAGCACCAAGTTTGAGGTCATATCTTTATTCAATGGTTGGAACCTCAAAACCATGATTATCAAAGTTGAGATCTTTAGAATGCATTAGTATTTGTTGAGGAAAGAGAAGCTAGGTTTGTGATTGAGGAAGGGTATAAATACAGCCCAGCTGTATATTCACATTAGTCTTTCAAAACCCCCACCACCCTCATTGTGTACATGGAATATAAATTTTTTAATTTAAAAGAATTTCCTCATGTAAGATAGTATGTTTATTTTTGTGAAGTGATCGCCTTGAATGATAACTGTGATCTTCCTTTTTTCTCTTAGGAAAATGATTGAAGAGCTAATTAACCTTGGTTGAGGTTTTGAGTGAGGTTTATGATTGGAAAGATGTGTTGAAATCTATTTCACAAAGATTATGATTATTTAACATTACTATTAATTATTTTGCCCTATAGAGAGAGAGAGAGAGAGAGAGAGAGAGAGAGAGAGAGATGATTAACGTGCGCAAACGTCATATATGACCCATGGGACCAATGACAAAACATTACAACGAGTTCCTCTAAGTGTGAGCTTTGGATACATGTCAGTTAAGGACTGAGGGTCCATCAAGATGGGAAAAGAAAGTAAAACAAAACCTAAGGGTGGTTAGGTGAGAGGAGAGTCCCTTTAGGAGTGTGAAACTCTTGAATGATGGCTTTACCGCCTTGATAGACTGCCCATTTACCTTGCTTACAGGCATCGTACATTTTCTTACGTTTGTTTTTCAAAGCTTGAGTTAATTTGTAATTAGCTCCTCGGTGATCCAGACATTTCTTCCCTTGAGGGGGTGGGATTGTCGCAACAGCTTCATCCGCTCCTCTTTATCCTTGAAAGTGAGAAGACAATGTTGGGATGGCACATGTTGATGTGTGTCATTGATCCAAGAGGTGTGGATTTTGGCTTGATGTTGATTGGCTGAAGAATGTCATTGAGCTTGATAATTGCTTATCCAAGAGTGTCTTCGGTAGTGCACCATGGTAAGGGAGTCCCACAGATACAAACCTTGAGAGTATTCTCTTCATGCAATCTTTGTTCGCGAAGCTGATTTGTCACACAAGTCTGCACTTTGACAATAGCTGCCGAGTGAACAAGAGTGACTTTGGCTTCATTTTCTTGTACCTTGTTGGTGGCGAGATCGACCACAGAGTCGAATCGTTCCTTTAACTCGCTAAGGTGAGCTTTGAGGTCACGGTTTTCTTCCATGACATGATCAAGGGCCGTTTGGAGCTGGGCAATATGGTCGAGTTTGCTGAGAGCGGCAAGCACGACAACAAAACTTGGCCATGTTCTCGTAGGAGTCTTTGGAGTACTTTGGAGTATTGGTTGGCATTTTGGAGTTAACTAAAAAGCCTCTGCATTGGATGCTGATTATTGAGGGCCCAAACCTTAGGTAGCTCACCCTTCACCAAAGTCAGATCGGGAAGGACAGCCTGAGCCAGGGTGGAACTTGATGCTCAAACGGTGACTAGGACACCGAAGCAGGACAAAATGATGAAACATTGGAACGTTGAAGCTGTGACCTGAAGCATTGGCAGACACTGGCTATGGTACAGCCTGTGACTAGAGCGTGGCTAGGGTAGACTAACGCCCCCCACAGGGCCCTGGGGAGGCTGATAGAACAGAGAGGGCGGAAGCTCGAACGGCTAGGGTTGCGCGCGCGCGCGCACACACACACACACACACACACACACACACACACACACACACACACACACACACAGAGAGAGAGAGAGAGAGAGAGAGAGAGAGAGAGAGAGAGAGAGAGAGAGAGAGAGAGAGAGAGAGAGAGAACCTCCTTCCACTCCTACTCCTTTGTTTGCTAGACTTGTCCATTCTGCAACAAGTTTGCCCATGCTCTAGTTGTGCCAATGATCCTCCTCCTATAGGGTTAGAAGCCAATATGCATGACGTTGATGACGAGGGCAACACTCAATCTAGGGTAAAACACCCAATATAAGGCCACTTAAGAGAGCTCACAAATTGCCACCATTGCTCCACACTGTTTTCGCCTTGGAATGGCGCATTCGAGAGCTGAACGCTATGGCTATTTGTGGTAGAGCCGACATCACGAGCGATGAGACGTGTAGGCAGCAGGCTGCGGAACAAAATTTCGCATGTAAAAAATTTGGCCACCAACAAGAAGACAGCGAGGGGCCTACTTCAAGCCAATGTGGCAACACGCCTCGAACCCAAGATCCGATGGTGAGATTCTCATTGCAGCTTGTTGTAACCAGTCCACCATCGGGGTTGATGTGTCCCATTACTGGAATGAAACCAACTTATTAAAGAGGGCAGACGGGTCCCAGCACAGGGACTTGGTTTTCTATTGGGGGTTTTACCCTATTCTCAATAGCCCTCAACCAACATTGCGACCATCAATATGAAGTGGCTTAAGGACCTTAATCACATACTTCTTTTGAAGTGGTGGCTATCTACTAGAGTCTATGGAGAATTAATTAGTCTAGAGTTCATGATTAGGATAGTACACAACCACACGGTGATGTAGAAACAAAATAACTAGCTTTGCATTAGAAGTTGGAAATGTATATAAGCTTGTTTCTTACATAGTAGAGAAATTGAACTTAGGAGTAGTACAAGAGAATAAGTCTCCCTTTAAAAGTGGGTCAAAACCTATAACGATGGACGTGCATTTTGCTTCATGTACAACTAAGAATTGCCAAGTAGGCGGCTATATGTGATTGCACACGAGTACCAACGCATGACAATATGCCACATAGGATCCATGTAGACAGGAGAAGGTGCATACCTCGGTGTAACTAAGAGAGGGTCAAAGGACAAAGCCTACATATTCCCTCCCCCCCCCCCCCCCAACACTCTCTCTCTCTCTCTCTCTCTCTCTCTCTCTCTCTCTCTCTCTCTCTCTCTCAATCAATCAACAAACTCATTACAATGCTTGTATGAGGGCTTTTTTATAGGCATATAGAGGTTACGATAATATGTACTTTGCAATGTTATGGGATCATGCAAGCATCCTACTTGACAAATTCTAGGGATTTCTAGAAATCTCTAGAGTTTGTTAGCGGTTTCTAAAAAGTTCTTTGAGAGGTATCGTTGAAATATTATGTTAGCACTAAATATTCTTTGAGAGAGACCATTGAAATATTAAGTTAGCACTAAATATTCTAGGATATGCTCTTAAGATGGCATATTTTATGGAATCCAGAATATTGCAGCAACTAAGGAGTAATTCTCACGTGGAACATGCACCTCTTTATAACATTCCTCTTATGAGGTGTACCATGGAACACATCTACATCAGGTCCCTCCTTAGAGGTGTTACATACATAAGCTATTGACAAGGGGTTACCACAATTGAGGTAGAGTTGAATCCCAATCAACCTTCATAATCATATATCTTCCACTATGGTGTTGAGGGTGGCATGATATTCAGCTTCACATGTGGAGGTGCCAATAGCTGACTTCTTTTTACTAAGCCATGATATACATGCATCTCCTAGTAGAAAGAAATTCTCATTAGTATATTGATGGCTATCAAGATTACCGCCCCAATCTAAGCCATTGTAAGCTCGCAACTCTGGGTTGGTGGTTGAAGAGTAGAAAAGGCTAAGATTACTTGTCCTTTTGATGTGCCTAAATATTATCTTAACAACCTTCCAATGATTTCTTCTTGGCTTTGCACATAATTGCTACATAGGGAGATTGCATATTGTATGCCAAACCTTGTGTTGCATAGGTAGAGAAGATATTTACTAGCTTGACTATATTTGGTAGAATCAAATGGATCTCTAGGGTTAATTTCACTTAGCTTTCCGTTGGTTTCCATTGGGGTGCTAATGGATTTAGCATTATCCATGTGGAATCTCATGAGGATGTTGTGAATACACTTGGTTTGAAGAAGGTGGGTTCCATCTTGTCTTTACTTGAATTCAATGTCTAAGCACTAGGTGAGTAACCCTATATCTGTGACGTCAACTGTAGCCTTGATGTTGTTTCTGAAGGCCTCAATTTTTGTTGGTTTACCATCTGTGATATTAAGTAGATCATTATCATAGAGTACAAAAATAATGATTGACATGAACACATTGGAGACATATAAGGTAGACTCTTTTGTGTGACAATTCTTGAAATTCTTGCTGCTAAGATTTGAGACTGTCTTGTCATGTCAACAATGCTTTGTTTAGTCTGCATACTTTACTTTCTTTTCCTTAAGCTACAAAACTTGGAGGTTGTTTGGCATAAAAATCTCTTTGAAGATCTCCATTATTTCTATGTTAAGGTGGATTAGTGACAAACCTTGATGTGTGGCTAATGTAGTTACTGTGCTCACCATGGTCATTCTTGATGTGAGTGCAAATAAGTTTTATGTATTCTATGCCTTCTTTTCGTGCGTAACTTTGTGCAACAACTTGTGCTTTATGCTTTATCCGACATACTTTCTTTTTATTTTGTACACTCATTTTCTTCCTAAAGCCTTTTTATTTTTGGCAAGGTCAACCAACCCCCAAGTATTGTTCTTGATAGGTGAGTTGTATTCATCCTATATTGCTTGATGCTATTTTGGATCTCAAATGGCTTGTTGATTATGCTGTGGTTCACCTTAATTTATATAAATAAGTCCACATTGAGTTTCAACCCTTGCTACTACAAAGACTTTAAATACATTTTTCAAGACAAAGACCCATGAAAATCTGGTCCCCTCATCAATAAATGTTATACAATAGAGATATCCACCAATGGAAATTGTTTTTATTGGGCTACATAGATCATTGTGAATGAGAGAATCAGATTCTCTAATGCATGTATTGAACCATCCTTGGGGATGGGCAAGTGATGCATCTTCCCTAGAATGCACCCCTCACAAAAGTATTGAGGACGAGTTGGATCTTTTACTTCTGGCAAGTTTTGTACAACGGCAAAGAAACCTCAAGTTGTTGAAGTTGATGTGTCCATATATAGCATGCCAAAGTTGGGGCTATCTCTAGTTAAGATGGTGAAAGAGTAGTTGCGGCTACTACTTCACCAAAGCTATAGTCGTCCAACTGAAAGATTCCTTGGAGAAGAGTACGTGACATGACAATGATATTTTGCCTCTTTCTAGAGCTCTTACAATACATGTATAATCTTTGAAGCTTACTTTGTATCTCGCAAGAGCTAAAGTTGAAGATATCTCTACTTAAGATGGTGAAAGAGTAGTTGCAACTGCAATTTCACCAAAGCTATAGTCGTCCAACTAAAAGAGTCTTTGGAGAAGAATACGTGACATGACAGTTGTCACCTCTTTTTAGAGCTCTTAGAGTACATGTATAATCTTTGAAGCTACTTTGTAGCTTGCAAGAGTTGTGGATGATACAATGAGTACATTTTTCTTTACGCTAGGTATAAACCATACATTGTGGAGGTTGATTTGGTAGCAAGGATTACAATATTTCCTATAACTTTTGCTTTCACGAGAAGGCTACAAATTTTGGAATAGGGAGTTTGCCGAGCCAAGATGCTTGGAAGCTCCACTATCAAAATATCATACATTGGGGTGGGGATAAAATGGCATTTATGGATTTTTCATAAGTGGGATCACAATTATATACAAGAAAGGAATGTGAATCATGTAAAATGTTGGCTTCTTTGCTTGGTGGAGGTGAAGATTCGTTAGATGTTTCCATACCTAAGTCTTTTTTCTTCTAGGTTCATCGTTGGCATTCTTTGATATGATGCTTGTGCCTCTTCCATTCTTTATAGAAGACGTCCTTTTTCTCCCAAAATGGTTGAGGATGTGGAGATGCCGGTTGTACATATGAAGAGGTGGATGCCAAATTTTAACATGAGCAAGTTTGAAGTGCATGATGGTTGTTGTCAAGGCTGCCATCTTTTCCATTTTCTCTTGTAGCGACCCATGAAAGGATGTGATCAGAGCTAGTCAATATTTTTTGAGGTATGGTCTTCTTAAAGAAGCAAAACTACAAGTCCTTAGAAGGAGGGGGTTGATCTAGTTTGTAGAGCTAGATAAAGTGATGCGTGGAAGTTATAATATGATTAAGGGAGTGAGTTGACGGGATATGTGATCATTTGTTTATCACTAGAATCTTCATCATTTTTTAGCTAGTGCTTCCTAAGATCTTGCATTTTCATAAGATTATTGATCATTGACTGACCTTCTTGCATTTTTACTCTAATTGGTTCCTTTAAGTATGCTATTTCACCTTGATTTCTATATTAATACATACAAGCATCCAAATTTTATTCAGAGGTCTTACTAGACACATGCACAACTAACTTGTATCCAATTGATTTTAGGAGCAACAATTCATGTGAGACCAAGTACTTGTTGACTAAGGGGCTATGCTATTGTTGATGGTGCTACCTTGTGCTACATCAAGTGATTGAAGAGCCCAATGCCAAGAGAGAAAAGGAATATTGGTTGGAGATGATGGGCAAAATAGCCAACAATGAGGGTGCTCCTTGACGATGTGGCAAGAGGGAAAAGAAGGTAGTGAGTGGCTCTTGAGCTGAGGCATTGGATGCAGGTGAGGCCATAGAGGTGCACCCCATGGCCAGGTCATTGTAACTATCTGCTTTTAGAATGTAGGTCATGCTAATGTGATGGCTACACTACAATAACTAGAAAGGTTCCATTCTAGTGAGAGTCTGCTATCAAGCATGGCAATGGTTAAATATTGTGGTCCACTATTGGTAGAAAAATTCTTTTGACTAGCAACTATCTTGGGCTGCTTTGCCATGATGGGAAGTAGGCAACGACTAAATATTCGGTTGCTACCATGCATGTAGGTGGACATGATATACACAACCAATCACGACACGTTTTTGGAGGATAGAAAATCCTTAGGAGACATAATGCTTAGGCTGTCTCATGCTTGCAAGCATCTGCATGTAGCAAAGTAGTGGAGCATGTGCCTCTCAAGTGGGAGGTCTCAGGTTCAAGCAGTGTGTGTGGAAAGCCATTGACTATTTTGGTCAAGTAATGGCAGAAAGTTACTTTTGACGTCAAGCATTGAGAGGCTATCTTAAAATACCAAGTGGGGTCAAGCATTAAGAGGCTATCTTAAAACACCAAGTGGGGTACTTTTGTCTCTATTTCTTTTGGCTCTTCAGTTTTTCCTTGTGATTTTGAGGTTCAGAATCAGATGGACTAGATTCATTTTCCTTGGTTGTGTTTGTAATTTTAGGTGTTTCCTCCTTTTCAAGAATCTTTTATGTATATGGGTTGATTCTTTTTCATACTTTTTACCTCTCAAAGGAGATGGATCCTTGAGAGATAATGGCACTCTAAATGCAGATCCTAGAGGATTCATAACATGGTCATCTTCTTTTTGTTTCTTTTGTTCCCTCATTAGCAATAGGTGCTTTGACTTTCCTTTTCGGCTCCTCTCTAAGTTTCTCTCGCTACTATTTTACCAAATTTTCCTCTTCTCTCTATTTTATTAATGCTTCCCCTCTTTTTTCTTGAGTTCTACATGTCCTCATCTTCCTTGTTTGCTTCCTCTTGAGCCCTCCTCTCTTACTCGGTAGCTCTCTTTTTTCTTTCCTCCCCTCGTTGTGTGGCTGTTTCTATTTTTATTCTTTCTTTATATGTGCAAATATTGTCTTTAGGCTCATTTTCTCCTCCATGTTTGTAGGATTTCTCCTTATCTATATGTTCTTTGCCCCATCCGAGTCACTGTCATGAGTATTGACATTATGTTAGTTCCGGATATATATGCTATAGATGTTCGATCACGGTGACCTGTTAACATTGGCACCATTTCTGGGGATATAATCCTTATGTGGTGAGTGACCTAGTCATATTCATAGCTTCTTTTCTAGAGAGTTTGTTAGCCATTCCATTTACACCTTAGCAACGAAGCAGCTAGACACGGGGTTTGGTGCTTGGTAGAGGTTAGAAGTCGAGAACTTGCTTGATCTACTCTTGATAGGCAAAGAATTTGGGGCTTTTCAACTTTTGGTGATTCAAATTCAAAAAGTTTTGGAAAGTAGCATCTACAAGGCATAGACAACCAGTTGACTAAGTTTCATGCCAAAATGTTGTCAAACATGGATCGCAATCCATATACCTTGTCATGATTTTTGGCTAAGACTTGAGTAGCAGGTACCTGAGATAATTTTGAAACATTAGCAAAAAAGTTGATCAAAAGAGCAAAGAGTAAAAAATTAGTCAAAAACCACAAAGCAGACATAAAATTTCACTTTTCATTGACAAATAGTGATCCAAATCCAGAACATTTTTGGGAATAGGCTTTAGATAAATAAGTAACCACTAGGCTAAACTCTAAGTTCAGATTTGATGGAACATGGATCATGATCCATGTACCTTTTTTGAATTTTTGAGCAAAGACTGTACCAACATGTAGCAGAGGATAGTGTGAGCAATACTTCCTAAATCTAGGTAGCCAAAAGAGTTCAAAAAGTGGTTTAAAAGGGACCAAAACACCTCAAGAACAAAGACTGTACCAGTATGTAGTAGAGGCTAGTGTGAGCAATACTTCCTAAATCTAGGTAGCCAAAAGAGTTCAAAAAGTGGTTTAAAAGGGACCAAAACACCTCAAGACCAAAAATCACCAAGATAGACCTAGGGTTGAAATTTTGATTGACCTAAATTAGTCCAAATCACACAGAAAGAATATATCTAGGGTTAAGATACCAAGCAAGTTGTGTGTCAAGTTCCATCACATTCTGTCATAAAGGTACATAGATTGCGATCCATGTTCCTTTGTCATAGACTGAGACCAAGACTGAGACCAAAACCACACCATTGCTAGAACTATTCACAAGGAGTCTAATGGTCTTCTCAAACTTGGATTTGGATTTGATTTCAGGTTTTGCAAGTAAAATTGATTTTTTTGCCAAAAGCATGATAAATTTTGTCGATTCCAAATTTTTGACTAACAGAGCGGTTGTAAACCCATAGCCACTAAGTGTTGTTTATACGAATTGCAAGGGCTAGAGTGTGCGGCTTAAGGTGATTTTGATTTGAGGGTTTGGAAGCAACCAAAGAGGTTACAAGTCAAGGTTTTACAATTGTATTCTTCTTGATGTATTTATAATCAAGTAGATTATATCAAGGTAGAAACCTTGATGTAGAAAGATAGATTAGTCACATTTCCATGGAAGAGAGTGTGAACCAAGGACCGTTGCCGAACTTAGAGCCAATTCTTGAGGAAAGTCTTTTTAATTCTTCTTTAGAGAGATCTTACACTTACATGGTTGAGGCTTTTAAAAGTGTGAGTTTTAAAGGGGGAACTAATATGGGAGAAGGACCATACCAATGTGCACCAACCATGAAACTATTGCACTTGAAATATCAATTAAAAAATGAGCACAAGTGTAAAAATTTACAAAGACAATATGGATTGCTACTTCGTGAAGTTAGAAGAAAGACCTAGTGAGTTCAATGACATAGTGCATGTGGACTACAATGATGATCAATACTTTGACGAAAAGGGAACAATGTATCTAATTGTGCAAAATTCTTACATTGTGGATGAATGGGGATTGACACGCACCAAAGACAAAGTTGACATAGAGCCTGAAGACAAGCCTCCTATGTTAGACATTTAATGTGAAGCTAATGTGAGTGAACGAGGCGACTCAAGTCAACACGCATAACACTCATGTGGGGTTATTAAAGTACAATAATAGAGAGCAAATGCTCGATTATAAGTGTGATGAGCCCTACATTAGAGAGTTGTCAGAACAAAAATGTGTATGTCTTTACATACATAGAAGGAAGAGATACCCATGTAATCATGCTCGATAAGTATGGACGAAGATACTCTTTTGTAGATCATAAAGATCTGGAGATATATACATACTTTGGAGGACCACTCCATCGATATTATGTCACTCCTTGCACATTTAGACCTCTTGCCTCAGAGAAAAGGCCAAAATAGGAAGAGTGAGTCTTGTTAGAACCAGGGTGGAAGATTCATGTAGTCAATCACAATTTTCAATACCAAGACCGATGGGATCCTTAGATTCAAGGGTTCCAATGACCACATTGGGGCAATGAATCCCCAAGCACAATCCGTACTACAAGAGTTTCAAATACTTTGACTGAAGCAAGGGATGTACAACAAGATGAGAGAGCTATTGAGAGAACTCCAACCAAAGTTCCGGATTGGGGGTATGAAGCGAGAGATGTCATTTTAGGAGAACCAAGAGTTATGAGAATGGTGGCCGAAACACGATGGATGGGACCATCTCAAGTGGAAAAGTGTGTTACCAAAAAGTACAAGGGGTCAGGGGATCCATATGCACATGCTTCACTCTTTAAGCAAGTCTTGATAGCTAAACAAGTAGCGAATTTCCATCTCAAGAGTTATGAGAATGGTGGCCAAAACACGATGTGGATGGGACCATCTCAAGTGGCAAAGTGTGTTACCAAAAAGTACAAGGGGTCAAGGGATCCATATGCACATGTTTCACTCTTTAAGCAAGTCTTGAGAGCTAAACAAGTAACGGATTTCCATACCCCGGGGAGGTCACCTAATAAAAATGTAACCTATCACGTGAGTTCAACAGAAGGGTATTTAAAGTTCTTGAAACTTACAAAAATATATATACAGAAGGGCATTATTTTCAAATTTGAAAAAACCTTACAGATTTTAGAAAAAAAGGGTACATTATATTCTTAAAAAAATTCAAAGATAAGGGGTTTTACAAACATGTCTTGAACGCATGTGATATGGTAGTTTTACACATAGTGAACCCCCCGAGTTCCATACACAGTACAAGGGGTTTGGGTTAACTTTTGGAAGAAACAATATTGACATGGTTGTAGCCATTAAATAATAAACATTTCCCAAATATAGAGCATCTCTCTCTTGCGAGAGTTTGCAGAGGAATTCTCAAATAGGGGAATCAAGCATAACATGGTGGTACAACCAAAGTTGGTCGATGCTAGGAGATGTGTTGTGTAGTGCTATGTATACTGACAAGTGTGGGGTTAAGTGCTAAGGCAAGTATATAAGGCTTTGGTAGGCAAGGGGCAACGGAAATGTAAGGTTGATATGGTTTTTATGGCCAAAAGGACTCAAGAGTGGGCCAATTAGGATGGCAGGTCCAAGTGTTCAAAGTGCTAAATTGATGCTTTTGAATGTAGTATTCAAAGTGCTCTAGAAGCTAGTCTAGACAACTCCTGAAAGGGAGCCATGGACAACAAGTTATGGATGTCTAAAGATGAACTTCATTGCAGATTCTCGACGAACAGGGTAAATGAGGACAGGTAGCCACAATAGATTTCAATAGATAAGATTGAAGCACTCAAGTTGTGGAACATGCTGGTTCTTCTAGATTGAGAATTGAATCCCAAATGTGCAAGATATGGTCAATTGAAAGTTTGTCGGAGCCAATTAGATTGCACTTGGAACATGCCGGTCCTTTTGGATTGAGAATTGGATCCCAAATTTGCAAGATATGGTCAGTTGAAAGTTTGCCAAGGGCTAGTTATGGGCCAATCGGATTGCACTAGTAGCTATGCCATATTTGGGATTTTTGGGCCTTGACAGGGTTCTGGAGTGTAGCATGCACTATGTGGAGTTGACAGGAAGAGACAATACGTCCATCTGAGCTACAAGTGTATAGACAATTGAAGTTGGCAATGTTGGCAATGACTGTGGAGGATCTGGTGTTTTTTGCCATTATTGGGTGCTCGGTTGGAGGCCATACAAAGGTCGAAGGGTGGAGCGAGCAAGTGGGGATGTGGCAGAAGGTCAAAGTGGGGTTAAAAAAAAGGGGATTTTATAATAATTTTTTTGAAGTTTCTAGAGTTTTTGAAGGCCTTGGGGATCAAATCTTTGGGGGAGTTTCCACATGGCATGCGAGATATCCCATATGCACCGTTGGGGGGTGAAGAGCCACAATATATATATGGAATCATGAGGGGATCATTGGCATCACAAGGAGCTCCCTTGGGAGCTCATGGCTTGAGGCTATGACGTTCGTGGAGGGTGATCTTGTGGGAGTCTGTGGTGGTGCTACTCGTGACGGACGTGTTGGGTGGTGCGTGGCTTTTTTAGAGGTTCTCTAGTGGCATGTGGCTTGCGGGGCAGATGATGATGTGGTAATCTGTGTGGGTGGTTCCCGCGAGGCCTCCAAATGGCTAAATTTTTATTGAGGAGCTTATTCCCTTGGAGGGTTATCACGGCGCCATGACAACCCCCTAGGGTTCAAAGAAAAACTCACATGGGTCCAAGAAAGGTAGATGGTGACGGGAATAGAAGGGAGGAGTTCCCATGTGGTTCAAAAAAGGCAAAGAGGACACATGTTTAGAGGAGGTAGATCATGCTAAAAAAGAGTGGAAAACGCCCAATATAGGGCTTTTTTTTTGCGGGGGGGGGGGGGGGGGGGGGGGCTTTTGAATGTGCTAGAGAAGGATAGCAAAAATAGGAGTGCCTTGCACATCACAGGGTTTTTTTGTAACCATCTCTTTTAAGGAGAAGCTCGCCAAATTGCCCAACATTGTATTGATTCCCGGACCCCCTTTATTTTTTTCTCTTGTGCTTTGCTTTGTGGTGCCTGTGTCAGCGCGGTTGTGTGTAACCCCAAATTGAGGTTTTGATGTGCAGAGAGAGAGAGAGAGAGAGAGAGAGAGAGAGAGAGAGAGAGAGAGAGAGAGAGAGAGAGAGAGAGAGAGAGAGAGAGAGAGAGAGAGAGAGAGAGAGAGAGAGGGTTGTAGTGTGAAATCAGGGTTTGTGTGTGCATGATGTGTGCTTAAGCTTTTCAAGATGGATAGGTGTGTTTTGGTGTATTGGGTTGATGTTTGTAGTTGATACTTTTGGAGGTGAATTTGAGTGGTTAGGGGTGTTGTGTATATCCTGGGCTATAGAGAGGCATTTGTTTTGTGTTCCGAGTGTGTATCCCCTTTTCCCCTTCCAATGGTTTTCCAAATCTATGCTTTTAAGAAAAAAGAGAACAAAACGGTGAAGGAAGTTTTGCTTTGCTTCGAGCAATACATTCAAAGATGTCATGTTAGAGAGTTATTGCAAGACAAGAGATTATCAGTTCTCTCTATAGATGGCTTAAGAAACGAGACTCTAAAAAAGGATCTGCACCTAAAAGCCTGCACCAAATTTAAGCACGTCACTAAAGAAGCATTGTATCTAGTTGATAATTGCAAGGCTTTTATGGGAAGGTATCGGAAGATGCAGAACATACCACTAGCAAGGCCTCTTCAACCACAAGCGAACCATAACAAAGTGGAGTTTCCCTACATCAAATGCACAAAATGTAGACCAAATGGTCGAGGAAGTGATCTAGATAATGAACCAGAGCTATCAATAACATCCGAACCTACGACAACAATTGCCACTAGCATCAAATATACTTGAGCCTTGAAGTGGTGTGCGATCGAGAATAAATATACCAATCATGATCCAAACAAGTGTTTTTACAACAAATATTATGCGAGGGAGAGGCCATATGGTCCTATTGGAGTGTAACCTTTTCCACCACCACCGAGGTATCGAATAGGCCCAAATAATGTAGCACAAGGGGGAGATAAGCCTCAACCAGTGTTGGGCCTAATGGGTTAGTGGTGGACGTGGAAGTGTACTCCCTAATCACCAATGATTATCATTAGGCTATGGAGGGTCAAGCCTTAACTTAAACATGGTGTTAGGGTTAGGGTTAGAGAGATGGTGATTAGGTCTAGCTTATTCCAACAAGAGCACAGAGAGAGAGAGAGAGAGAGAGAGAGAGAGAGAGAGAGAGAGAGAGAGAGAGAGAGAGAGAGAGAGAGAGAGAGAGAGAGAGAGAGAGAGAGAGAGATGGTGATTAGGTCTAGCTTATTCCAACAAGAGCATAGAGAGAGAGAGAGAGAGAGAGAGAGAGAGAGAGAGAGAGAGAGAGAGAGAGAGAGAGAGTATAGACACAATGATAGGACTCAAAGTGAAATTGATTGATTAAAAATTAGCCTCTATATAGGCTTTGTGATTTACAATCATTGGCTAGATGGGCTGCATCCTTTTGATAATGGACCATTTCATCATCTATCTCTTCCTAGGTGGCTAGAGGGCTTTTCCACATGGTGCCACAAGTTGGGCTTACCCTAACATAAACCCCCTTAAGCCAAACTTGTGTTTTACAAAGCTTTCATATGTTTTTGTGGTTCAAGTGTTCATACATAGCCATCATTTTGGTAAGTCAAATGTAGCACCCAAAATACAAAGATGTCATCCCCAGAGAATAGTCAACTGGGTGTAAGACCAGAATCACAACAAGAATGGTCAAGTAGATGTGGGATCAAAGTGTGCACCTCCCCTAGAGATTTTTAGTCAACCAGGTTATAGGTCAAAATACAAATGTGGTGCTTTTAAATGTTTGTGTCTGCGTGGCCCCAATATTGGAACAAGTTGTGTTGTTGATGCCATCTTCAAATTTGTAGAGTTGTTTGTCTAAGTCGTCGTCAAACTTTGCTTTGTTTTGTTGTTGTCATTTGTTTTTGTCTTTTTCATCTTCATGTCATTGTCATTTTTTTTATTTTTGATCTTCATTGGTCCATTGTGTTGAGGATATGGCCTTCATGGCCAACGGTGTAAAACACACATACATAGGAAATGTGGTGTGCATTTTGTGCGTGCCAATGTGTGTGCTTATCATGTGTGGGAAGGTCTTACCATTGCTTTTGATGGTAGTGTCTAATCCCGTGCTCATTGTGCTTATGTTCACTAATTTTTCATACATTTCAACAATGGTTCACATTATGTGTGTGTCCATGTGTGTTGTGCTTTTCTACACGTGTATTTCATACATTTATATCATGGCATACGATGCCATTTGAGATTCATTTGATCTTTGGGTACTTGGCCCAAGCTTATTGGGCTGTTGCAGAGCGTGAGAATGGGATTTAAGTGAGAAATACCAAAGGGACTTTTGGGTTGTGGGAAGCTCCCCTTGGGAGATTTGGTTCTTGGAAATGTTTCTTAGTGTGAGATCCTTCCCTTCCATACCTGAAAGGGCTAGCGAGTGAATTTGCATGTCCGCCCATATCCCTCCTTCTAAAATTAGGTTAGGCTGAACCAACAACCTCATGGAAAGCCAAGAATAGGATGATTCCCCACACCACGGTGCCAATTGCATTTGCTTGTCTAAGGGAGCGTCTTTTGTAAATCATAAGCTTTGTACAGTAGCTAGCCAAGAGCATATGAGCTCAAATGAGCTCCAAATTGAGCACAAATGGGATCATTTGGAAGCCGTATGAAACGGTATTCTCCACACACAATCAATTCTTGAGAATATGAATTAAAATGGCTCAATTACTCTCACACATGATAATCTAATCACACACACACACACACACACACACAATAGCCTAATTCTTATTCCTACACCTACATGTGATGCAAGAGGTATGAGACGCGGTCAAAATCAAACAAGGATGGGGCTTGAATGACCTAGCATAGAAGGGACTGAATGCAATGCACCTACACACATTATTGAGGCATAATGCTAATTAGCCACCTAATTGGCTAGGAGAGTACTTTCTTGAGGGACTCAAACCCTAGAACGTGCTCACACTAACCAATGGGGAGCTAATCAAGCATAGGTATGAAAATATGTAGATTGATGAATACGCCTAGGTATGAACCGTCGGCTCTGAGACCACTTGATGGGTTAGTGGATGCGGAAGTGTAATCCCTAATCACCAATGATTAGCATTAAGCTATGGAGGGTGAAGCCTTAGCTTAAACATGGTGTTAGGGTTAGGGTTAGAGAGATGGCGATTAGGGTTGTCTTATGCCAAAGACAATAGCATAGAGAGATAGTATAGACACAATGATAGGACTAAAAGTGCAATTGATTGATTATAAATTAGCCTCTATAGAGGCTTTGTTATTTACAATCATTGGCTAGATGGGTTGCATCCCTTTTCTATTGGACCATGTCATCACATATTCTTCCTAGGTGGCTAGAGGGATTTCCCACATGGTGCCACAAGTTGGGCTTACCCTAATAGGGCCAACAACCTCCTTTACCTCAAGACAACGTGGAAATTATTCAATACATGTAGCTTGTAGAAGAACTCAGGAGTCAACAAATGTTGCCACCAACTTTTTATTATGAAGAGCCATTAGAAACCTACGAGAGAGAACCTGAAGGACTTGCATATGCTAACAAGGGTTATCCTTCCTGGTATAGAAACCTTCATATAGTGCTCAACCAACAAATAATCATTATACGATGGATGAAATATGCTCATGTTCATAGCAAATCAGAACTACAAACCTAAACAATAACCTCTTAGGATAGTATATAAGCCAATAAGGGCACAACAAGCCACTCAACTGGAAGGTCCCTACTATGAATGTAGAGGTAACCACTGGGAAAGTGTTTGTCCACACAAGGGTGAGCGCACAAAGTTTTTGGATTTTGTTATGGTTGTGCTATCGACCCCCAAGAATCTGGAAAACAAAGGAAAAGAAACTATGAATGTAATTGGAGTTTTGCTTTGTTTTAGCGGAGTAGAAATCAATCTCAAGAAGCTACACAAAAGATGACAGTAAGGATAAACAAAAACTGCCAAATCAAACTAAATTTGAGAGCCTAGTAGTAAGAGAAAATCTTGGAAAGCAAAAAGAATCAAAACAAAACCTAAAAGAGTGAAGCAAAAGACTATCTTAGAGATAGAGCTGCAACAAACTAGGGATAATCTTAAATACAAAATAGAAAACAAGGAAAGAATGGATGGGGTGATGTCCTCCAAAATTTCATTAGGTGGTTTAATCTTAGTAGACAAGGTGCTAGAATCGAGGACTTTACTCTCAAATTCTTACTTGGTGCCCAAATTCTTAAAATCTTACCAAATCTAAGGTTCTTCAATTTTTCATTAAAGTGCAGTTACCATTGACATGTTTGTAGTTCTTCCTTTTGTTGTGATCAATGAACTAGAGGGATACCTCTATGCGCTCTGATTTCTCACTAGGATTTTGCTATGTTCCCTCCTGATGCTGGTAAAAAACTCTACAAATCAACAATATAGCTAAATAGTCTTTAAACTCCACTTGTTTTTATGAATTTTATGTGAATTATACTCTCAAACAATGCACAAACTCTAAACTATACAATTTCCTATCCTTGAGAGTTCCCAAACAATATCTGATGGTTGACCCACTTGAAGCATTTAGAGTGATCCAAACAAAGCATAACTTCACTAGAGGACTCCTTCATTCTTGGGCAAGCTAGGGTATAAGCCTTAAGTCAAAGTGAGTGGTTGGATAAATTATGATCCATGTCAAACAACCAACTCGAATTTTGATTTGACAAATTTTTAAGTCAAAGTGTGTAAGTCTCTCCCCAATTTCCAATGAATTTAGACTTGATTTGAGGGGTCAAATGCCAATTCCCATTGTCATTGCACAACTCAATTTTCCTTCAATAAGATTCAATTTGATTGTGTTTTGATTTGGCCCCAATTTTTTAGGTAATCTTTACAAGTTTTGGATTTTGTCAATTCCCACATATGCCAATTGTTAAACGATGTTTTGGGCATACCTTCTTAGGCTATGGACATTACTTTAATGTAGACACTCAAGCCTATACCTTAATTCCCATTTTTGAATATTGGGCAATTTTCAGGAACCCAAAAATTAAAAGGTATTACTAATGTCTTCAAAAAAATTAAAAGGTATTCTTTTTTTTCCCCTAATTCAAAGATTCTCTCAAAAACGATGCGCTTGTCTATAGCACGTAGCAACGGGCAATGACGAAGCACATAGATTTGCAATAGTATTAGCTAGGAAGGATGGATATAACATTGTGTGTGTGTGTGTGTGTGTGTGTGTGTGAGAGAGAGAGAGAGAGAGAGAGAGAGAGAGAGAGAGAGAGAGAACACTTTAAAGAGAAGAAAACACTAAAGGAAAAATAAAGGAGAAGAGAAAAACCTTTTTATATGGACACCAAAGATCTTTTGACTTTCCACCTTCATCCGTCTTTTGGCTTTCCACCTTCATCTATCTTTTGACTTTGCGCCTTCGTCTGTCTTTTCATTTCCTAAACTCAGCCTTCACTTAGGCGCTTAATATGTTTTGAAAGAAATTTTAATTTTTTGAGATTGGGGAGACCTAATCGTATCTTTATGGGAAGAGGAGCAACCTATGGGAATCTTGTGTATGGAAGAGGGTGAAGGTTTTGTGTGCTATCAGTTTCAGATTCTCTGTGAAATTGCATTTTTTTAGTATGCCTTTATTATTGTTTGCTTCACTTTGATATTAATTATGGTGGCAAAGAAGAAAAGGTGCTCTATTTGTCAAAAACATGGGCACTATGCAAAGAAGAAAAAGTTCTCTATGTGTCAAAAACATGGGCGATGCCCTTACATGTGTATGCCTTGTCAAAAAGAGGAGCTTTGTGTGAAGTATTGCATGCCAAAATTGTGCAGGGAATTGTATCAAATTATGAAAAGTTTTTTAGATGCATCATGTCATCGAGTTGTGCCGTTATTATTATTCGCTTCACTTTGATATTTATTTCTGGCGGCAAAGAAGAAAAAAAAAGGTCTCTATTTGTAAAAAACATGGGCGATGCCCTTACATGTGTATGCCTTGCCAAAAAGAGGAGCTTTATGTGAAGTATTGCAAGCCAAAGTTGTGCAGGGAGTTGTATCAGATTATGCAAAGTTTTTAGGATGCATCATGTCATCGGGACATGTGTGATACTAAAGAGGATTTGGATTGGTTTTTTGAGGTTATTTATGATACACAAAAGTGGCATAATATTCATGTAGAATAGGAAGAGAAAGTCATGCTCAATTGTTAAGTGGATATCAAGGTTGCAAGAAGCGTGTGAATGTATTTTAGAGCAGCAGGAAAAATGAGTTTGATGATTTTGTCAGTGATGATGGATGATTCTCAATGTTGTTTTCAACAACCTGTTATTTTTTCCAGCATAAAACATCATCAAGTTGTCATTTTTCAGTTACCAATAGTTTTTCATGCACATGCAGTTTCAAAACCTGAAATTTCAAAGCCTGAATCTGATTTTTCAGCACCTAAAGTTTTTCAACCTGATTTTGATGTTCTTCATGAATATGGATCAAAGTTGTAGATATATAGAAAACTGAAGAGAAGAGTTGGTTGAAGAAGGAGACATTGTTCTAAGCAAGCGAGATGAAGTCCAAAAGATGATGGAGGAAGAAGGAGGAAGTCGGGAGAAACTCACGAGCCAAGAGAGCCAAGAGGATTGCCAACTATCCCCAAACCTCACATTAAAGAGACTCACATCTTTGCACGAAGAGAATGAAATTTACCCAAAAGAAGAATTGGTCATTGAGAAGAAGAGAATGCAAGTGGGGTGAGCAAGAGAAGCCACCAATATCCCATACAGACCCATATACCAACATTGGCCATCAATCTTGAAGAGGTTGAAATTCAGAGAGACATCATATTACAGTGCATTAAAGTGGAAGTATAAAGATAGATGAAGACATAATGTATGCTAATGATGAGGATGATGTGATGAACCAAGTTTTTATGTATCTTAATGAGGAGTATCCCACAAGTGACAGTCTGGAAGGTGTTTGTGTTGATGGAGAAGGTTTTTTGGAGTCTTGAAGACTAAAAACAAGTTCCAAAAGTGGATATGAGTTATTCAAGTTGTGAAGATAAGGATCTTGAATTCAAAATCCCTCTCATTGCAAGTTTTGATGTCAAAGGTTTTTGATTTACAGAGTTCCATAATGAAAGGTCCCTGATCCTGAGATTACTGATTTTCAAAGAAGTTATGCACCTGAATTTGCTGAATTTAAAAGTCTTGTTGTTTCTCAAGCGGGGATGATCAACAATCTCTCATTAGAGTTGGAGAATAAGAGGTTTTCAAATATGGTTTTGGCAAATGAAGCGGTTTCCAAAATCAATCAACTTCAAGAAGAGAAGGCATCATTGATAATGAAGTTTTCTCAGGCTCAAGCTAAAGCCAATTTGCATATTTCTTATTGTTGTGAAGTTAATGATGCTCTTCATTAGGAAGAGAACGGAGTCTAGGAGGACATCTTTATTTGGCAGTTTAATGAAGTCAAACCTTTAATACTATGAAAGTAATAAAAGGGCGGCTTTTGAATTCAAACAGGAAAAACTGCTAGTTTATTTGAATTCAATTTTTCTCCCCAAAATGGAATTTAAAATCTAGCGGGTAAAACCATATCATGTAGCATATCTATGGAAAGAGATCGATGCATAGATTCTAGATCTATGATCTCCACTCAAATCGGAGATCATGTGTGGGAGTTATGGAAGGCCGAAAAGCATTAAATTTTCCACTTCCTTTTTGGGGGAAAAAGTGCATACTTTGACCACTCTTACATATCTCTTACACACCCACCATTCTTGCACACATGGCAAACATCTATTTGTAAAAATGATAATCACCTCCATAAGCTCATGAAAAATAAAGAGGCCCTCCTAGACCCCATCCTCTTCCTAATGTAAGCAAGCTGTTTGAAAAAGGATAATCAAATTGAGGATTTGAATCTTCAACTTACTCGAATTGTGAATATGGAGTCTTCTTCAAACCTTGATGTTATGGAAGGTGTTTTGAACGACGATGTTGTCGTGAGTGATCTTTATGATGTTGGTGCTTTTGAGAATTCGGTCATGGAGATTGGAAGTGCATCTTTTTCTAAGGAAGTTCAATTTTTTGATGATATTCTTGATGATTTATACCAAGTTCCTGATGTCAATGGTTTTGTTGATGCCAAGCAGATGGTTTTGACTAATGATTATGCAAGACTTTTGCAAGTTCTTGATGATAATGAAGTGGGTTTTCCTGAAGATGGTTCTACATTTCTATGTGATGTTGCTAATGAATGAGATGATGTTGATATTCTTTTATCTCATTGGTTTTATGTCTTCATGCTTGATGACATAAGGAAATTTTTTCGAGGAATGCAAGTCAAAAGTTTTTAGGTTCAATCACTTGAAGTCTATTCACTTCAGTGTTTTTAGATTGGTCGTGTAACATTTAATGGCCTAGTAACTTGTGTGTAGCTGAAAATAGCATAAACATAGTGAGCATTTCATTAGAATAGATTCCTAATGACCATAGCAAGAGTGCTTGGATGGAGAGAGCCAACAAAAAGCATAACACCTAGTTAGATAGGCATGAACAATACTTCAAAAGAGAGAGAAATTAAGCTATTGAGAACAATTGAGGACCGGATTTACATGGAGCCGGTCCCCCCTCCAAAAGGCTTTTTATTGTAGGTTTCCCCCATCAAGGGAGACATTTTACAATACAATACTGTATGTTCCTTCAATAACTTGTTGGTGCAATGAAGATGGAAACTTCAAGCACCATGCACACACTTATCTAAACACAACATCAATTCCCTCACGGTCTCAGACCCAAGACCTCACACACCTTCGAAGATGGTGAGAGCTAGCATGGTATGAGAGTAGATTGAGAGGAAGAAGGAGTAGTCTTACAAGAAAGAAGTATATCTCCTCACATAATCACTCATAAAATCTTAGAAAAGCTTAGTAATTATCATGGTAGAGGAGATGAGCATGCATTGAATCTAGGCTCTTGGTTGGATTTGCATCACAAAGCCAAGAGTTGTTGGTGTAGGCCTCCCTTCTCACAAGCTTGGAGTAGATGATGAGCTTTCCATTAAATCTTGAGAAGGAGAGAGAGAGAGAGTCTTCTTGTTTCACACATGAGATTGTGTGAAAGTGTGTGTGATAATGCTTTGCCAAAATCAGCCCCCCCTCTCTCTTGGTCGACCCCTCTTGGAATTTACTCATGCTGGCACCCCATTGGACCCTGCAAAGCTTAGCCAATGATAATTGAGAAACATAATTGATAGCCTTTTGACATGTGTCCCCCTTTCCCCTTTTGAGATATCTTTATGTAGCTAATTAATGCAATTAAACTCTCATTGGAATCCTTTGTCTTCTGGCCAATAGGAAGTAGGCAAGCCATTGGGCTATTGAATGCTCATTGGATCCCTTGGGAGACTGTCCAATAGTCTTCTAGAGATTAAATCCTATTGGTTCTTTTATCAAGTGTTTTAAAATGAATTAAACTAAATGTACTCTAGCCTAATTCTCATTGGTCCACCTCTATGGCCATCCAATAGGATTTGAGTGCACCTTGGGGGCAACTGGGCTAGGGAGCTGACATGTGTCTCCTATTCCCTTTGTGTAAAGGGCTTGCAAGAGAGAGAGAGAGAGAGAGAGAGAGAGAGAGAGAGAGAGAGAGAGAGAGAGAGAGTGTGTGTGTGTGTGTGTGTGTGTGTGTGTGTGTGTGTGTGTTTCTCTCTCATCCCCTACTAAAAGGGCTCGCCCCCTTTCATCGAGGGATTTGCAAAGATTTTTTTGGTCTTCTCAAAGGTATCCAATTTCCCAAAGATTTGACCATTGGACTTTTTATTGAATTTTGGAACCTTAGCATTTTGGAAGTCTTAATGGGCTGAACCTTAGGTCTTTGAAGCCCATTGATGCACATTTCTCTTTTGCAAATGGACCTCCCTTTCGTTCCCTAATTTCCCTCCTTTGGATCCCTACTGCGATCGATCTGCCAACTTAACCAATATTCTAGCTTTTTCTTCCCTGGTACTTCCCCATATTAAATGATCAGTTTAACATGAGAAAACCATTTAGGAGAATTAGATATTAGTTATTATGACAGGTCAAGTGCAGTTATGTAATCTCTATGAGGAGCATTTGTCTTGAGGTTTTCAATTGAAAGTAGAAAGTTAAGCAATTCACATTTAAGATCATGATGGTTTTCTTAAATGTTCTTACATCCACAAGTACAATTTTGTTGGGATTTTTTTTGCATGTTGTGACACAAAGTGACTCTGCTAACCAAATTGAAGTAGAGTTTGGCAGATTAGAGGCAAAGACGTCTGAAGTGAGAGATCACATGTTTTTTCCTGAAAGCCAAGTTGTGCAACTTGAAGTAGAAAAGGCTCACGTGAAGTGCTTTAGAATGTTAATGAAGGGTGAGACGTTTGAAAATGAACCTAAAATTTATCATTAGAGTGTTTTGCAGACAAAAAGTGAATTTCTTTATTTTTTTGAGGGGAAATATGAGCAAGCTATCTTGGTGGTGCTTTTTATGTCTGAAGGAGAGTCCAACTGGTTATTGTTATGCCTTGAATCAAATCAGTTTGATGAAGAAGCGGATCAATTTAGGTGTTTCTTGAATCAAGATTTTCAAGAAAATCAATTGTTTTGGCATATGGAGTCTAAATTAGGTCTCCAAGTGTTTCATCTACATGCAGAGATGTTGGAGATGCTCAAGATGAAGTGTCATATGGTTGCAAAATTTGTATCCTACATTGAGTATTTCTTCCTTTTTTTTGAAGAGGAACCTGAATTTGAACTTGAACCTGAAAAAAAACTGAATTTGTTCTTAAATGTATACCTGAATTTGAAAATGAACCTGAAAACTTAAAATTACTTGAAGACGAGGAGAGTTTATTGCTTTGTAAAAGGGATTTGAAGCGGGATGCAAGAAGCAAAGACCGATTTGGTTCTTTTTTCCCTAAAATGAGTCAATAAGATCATGGAAAGGTTGTTTTTGAGAAAGTGGAGTCCATAGTTGATTCTAATCTTCTTCCACAAGTGTTGAAGATGTTGAAGAAGCAATGTTTGATGGTTTGCAAGGTGTTTTTTCATATTGAACCGTTCATAACTAATTTTGAATTGAAACCTTATTTATCTAAAAGGTTATTTGTGGCAAATTGGTGGTTAACATTGAGTGTGGAGATGTTTCTAAATTATGCAATGATGGCTACCGAGCTCAAAGTTGCAGATGCTTCAAATCGTGAAGTGTCTGAAGTGGATAAAGCTTACATAAAATTTTTAGATTTCTTGCATTTTGAGCTTGAAAATCAGATTTTGCAAATGGGAGATGTTGATTTTGATGATTCAATATTATCACTCTCCTATTGTTTGGATCAGATTTTGCAAAACAAAGATTAGGAGATAAATGTTTTGAACCCAATTTTGCAAAATTCTTATGGAGTTCAAATGAGTTCCCAGGCTTGGCATGTTGCCGATAAATGGTGCATTTGTAAATCACTCTTGATGGTGAGGTGGTGCACAAATTGGGATATCAATGTAATCCTTTGGGGGGACAATGGGTGGTATTTAGTGATTATGTAGTGTGTAGTTTGTGAATCTTGGATTAAGCTCCAGGCACTTCACTTTGCACTCTATATAGTTATTAGCACTGAGTTTTTTTTAACAAGGGATTTATGGGTACCGAGTATGGTGTCAAAAGTTTTTGATGGAAATCTTTTTTTACCATCGGACTGTTCCAGGTGTTAAACAGTGTTTTGGGCATACCTTCTTAGGCTATGGACATTACTTTAATGTAGACACTCAAGTCTATACCTTCATTCTCATTTTTTGGATATTGGGTAGTTTTCAGGAACCTGAACGTTGTAACTACTCGTATCTTCATGGGAAAAGGAGCAACCTATGGGAATCTCGTGTATGGAAGAGGATGAAGTTTTTGTGTGCTATCAGTTTTAGATTCTCTATGTAATTGCATTTAGTCATGATTCAGTAATGCAGGTTACTCATTGTTTCCTGATTTTTTCTTGTGTACAAAAATGCCATGATATAAAGGATTTTGTGAATGAATCTTGTGTAAGAGGTTTCTTATTGTCTTTCTCAGGCGTTGGGATGAGAGGCAATAACACCTGCTCAAAGTTTTCTTATATTTCCTTTTAGCCAAATTTTAAAAGTTTGGCAATTTCAATCTCCAAGTAGTATTTTAGCCTTTGATTTGCTTTGTAGCGTCAAGATATGTTCCAACCTTACATTTAGGCTCTATATACTTCCCACAAGTAGTTTCCCGGTCCCCTAGTCATTTAGCCCCTCTACAAAGATCGCAATCCATGTTGGTTAGCTTCTTAAACCCAAACTTTCCAATTTTGTGCCCGAGGCTCAATTAGTAATCTTCTCAAGAATTGTATCGGAGCATTTGGTTTCTCTTATCTTGCTTAAGAAGAGAGGTACTTAAGTAGCCTATCAATGGTTGATTTTGTTAATTATATTAGGTTAAGTGGGACTGGGATCTATTATCGGTTTTGTTGAGTCCACTATGTGGGATATGTTGCACACCTCGGTAGCTTTGGTCTTAATAATGGATTCTTTCTAGACTTGTCTACAGCTTTACCATTGTTGAGCCATAAGAAGTCCGAAAGGAGCTATCCCTCGACAACTTCGCTATGTTAGACTCACTCCCCTACTTCTATAATTGACCAATTCAAGTCGTGGGTGTAGATACTTAAGTGCCTATTTTCAAAGGCTAAGAGGAGTAGCAACTAGGGTTTTGAATTGCCAAAGCATACACTAAGTAAACACATAAGTTTAATTAACATAGCTGACAATAACCAAGAGAGTAGAATGAACATTGATAACTTTGATTTTGCACATGAAGGTGCTAATGATGATGCCCCCATGTTTGTTAATTATCTTGTTACTAGGTTGGAACAAGCTATGGGAAACCCCGCTTTGCAAGCCGAAGTTAATCAACAACTTTGTGCTTATGGGATTTTGTTTCCTCTCCAAGAGGAGAGAGAGCTTAGGGGGCCTCTTGATGAGACCCCCAAAAGAAGACTCTCTCCCATACAAGAGGAGGAATCCAAAGATCAAGAAACTAATGAATCCCTAAATTCCTCCAAAGATGTGGCTCCACAAAGACGACAGTCTAAACGATTTTCAACTCCTCCCACGAGGAAACGGTTAACCCATAGTCCTTCTCCTTGTCACTCCAAAAGGGAAGAGAGGAAACAAAGGAAGAAAAGGGCAAGAAAGAGGTCATCCTCTTCTCCTTCTTCTTCACCTTCCTCCTCTTCCAACGAAAGCTATGGCTATTCTCCTAGAGAATACAAGAGGGAGGACATCGCAAAGCTTACTCTACATGCCGATGGTCCCAAAAGCTTAAGAAGTTCAAAGAGGGAGGAAAGAGTATCTCTTTTCTCACCTATGATGGCACCTTTGGTTCTACTAACAAAGTATTGGCCTTCATCCAACAATTTGATCTGGACTTTCGAGACGAGGGCTTCATGGAGTCCTCCAAGCTATGCCATGTAGCTATGCACTTCCAAAAATTGGCTGGTCAATGGTGGGCTAGCCTTCGTGGCAACGGCGAAGCTTCAAAGACATGAAAAACTCTACGAGTTTCCATCATGAAGCAATTCCTTGCAAGTGATGCAGAGGACAAAGTGCTTACCAAATGGTGAAGTTTAAAGCTTCTGTCTCATGATTCTATCCACAAATATGTGGACAAGTTTTGGGATTTACATCTCAAGACTACTATCTTTCAAAAGATAAACTTTGCCGAGCAAAAGCAACAATTCTATGCAGGATCACCCAAAGAGATGGCCGAGTATGTCAACGGCCTGGTTCTATCACCAAAGTAATCCACCACACCATGGTTTCTTTGCGCCTCAATTTCCAACAAGGGGCTAGACGGAATGTCAAGCCCATGGAAAATAAAGACAAAAGTCATGCCAAGAGGAAAACCAATGCCCAAAATTCTTACCAAGGCTATTCCAACAACAACAACAACAATCGGTCCAAGGAGAAGGGAATTTTCAAAGGTAAATATAAACTCTCTCCTAAAGAGCTAGAAGCTTTTTGTAAGGACCACAGATGTTTTAAGTGTGGGGAGCAAGGCCATGGTTATCGTCCTTGCCCCAAGAGACTTGCCCGCAATGAGACTCCTAGACCCTCTATGTTTGAAGCTCCAAAAGAGGATGCACATTTCCAAGGATTTCTCCTTTCCTATGCTTGGGGACGATGTAAGAGCATGATGCCTTTATTTTGTTTGACCCTGGTTCAACTCACAACTTCATATCCATGGAGTTGACCACTAAGCTAGGCATACAAGCCCACAAGATGGGAGATGCATTGAAAGCCAATGGAGCTATCAAAGGGACAAGACGTCTCAGTTACTTCCTTAATTGGAAAATTAAGGCTTCATGTCCAAATCTATGTGGACAAAGAGGATTTCTTCATCTCCCCTCTCAAACATGAGGATGTTTTTTTTGGGATACCATGGTTTAACCACATGGCTGCCAACATGAATTTCCTTGAAAGAACAATCTACTTCACCTATAGGGAAAATAGCATGTACATAGATGCTAATGAATCAGGGAACACCATATCCTTGGAGTAAAGGGAATCAAGAGGAATTAGAGTTTTCTAATTTCCTAAATGGATCCCAAGATGTTTTCATTAATGACATCCCTAGTGAGCTACCTCTAAAATGAGGATGATGACCATGCAATTGAGCTCCTACCAGGAAGCTTAGTGCCTAACAAGCCTCCTTATCGAGTTTCACAAGCTCAACAAGAGGAGATCATGAGGCAAGTGCATGAATTGGTGGAAAAAGGGATGGTGAGGTCTAGCTCCTCTCCATTTTGTTCACCATTTCTTTTAGTGCAAAAGAAATACGACACATATCACATGTGTGTCGACTATAGAGCACTAAATAAGATCACTATCAAAAATATATTTCCCATGCCCGTGTGTAGAAGTTCTATTTGATACTTTACAAGTTTTGGCCTGAAAAATGCTCCAGACACATTCAAACTCACGATGGACAAAAATCTTCAGGCTATTCAAATTCTCTTGAAGAGTACAAGCGACACCTCCAGGTAATCTTTCAAGTTTTGAGAAAGAATAATCTTTTCATTAATAAAAAGAAAAGCGAATTTTTCCTACAAGAGATTCAATATTTAGGTCACATTATCTCTAAAGATGGCACCCGTATGGATCCAACAAAGCTAGAGATAATAAAAGGATGGCTAATCCAAGGAATCTACAGGAGGTTCGAAGCTTCATAGGTATGTGTACATACTATAGATGCTTCATTAAAAAAATTCTCACTAATAGCAAGCCCATTACATGACTTAACAAAAAAATAACGTTAAGTATTCATGGACTGCAAAAGTGCAAGAAGCTTTTCAAGAAGCTTAAGGAGAATCTTATCTCTCAACGTGTGCTCACACTACTAGATCTCTCAAAGCCATTTGAGGTCCAATGTGATACTTGTGGTAATTTCCTTGGAGCTATTTTGCTTCAAGAAGGGCATGCGATAGCATATGAGAGTCAAAGACTCAACTTCGAAAAGTGAGTATTGGGAAAATACGAAAAAGAGCTACTAGCTATTCTATATGCCCTAAACACGTGGAAACACTATCTCTTGGGGACTCTAGGAATGGATCACAAAGCCTCAAGAACTTTATGACGCGAACCAAGATCTCCGACAAACAAATGAGGTGGGAAAATTTCTTTTTCAATTTGAATTTCATATTGCTCATGTTGCTACCAAGCACAATCAAGTGGTCGATGCACTTTCACAAACGACCAAGGGTAAATGTGGTGTCTATAGCAACTCACAATGATCTATCTTTTATGATAGATTAGTATGCTACTGACCAAAACTTTAAGTACGTAATTACAATCTTTGCAATAGGGAAGAAAAAGAACCCTTCACCTTGAAGGATGGTTATCTTCCAAATGGCAATAGGCTATGTGCTAATCACCCATAGAATAAGAAAGTCATGTATGAATCCCATACTTCTCCTTATGCAGGGCAAAGAGGGATTCCATAGTCTACTCTTTGAGAAGTAGAAATTAATTTCTACTGATCTATCATGAAAAGTAAACATACAAGAGTATGCTTCAAAATGCATGGTATGCCAAAAGTGGAAATTTGATTGAGGGAAGCAACATGGATTGTTTTAGCCCGACAGACTCAACAAGAAAACACACTCTATACCTGTCAAAAAGACTATTAAAGCATATCAAATGGCAACCCTCTTCATATCTCAAATTTTTAAGCATCATGGTTTCCAACATCCATAGTGTCGGACAAAGATCCTAGAATGACCAGTAATTTCTAGAAGGGTCTCTTTTGGAATCTAGAAAGTAGATTAAATTTCTTTTTCAGCCTATCATCCACAAACGGATGACCAAAGTGAAATAATTAATCTAACGATTCTTGAATCTACTAAAAGCCTATGTCATGGAAGTAGATCAATGTTCTCAATGCAAGAAGTACCTACCTCTTATAGAGGATGTGTACATTGACATTGTACATACTTCTGTGGGGAAAGCACCTTTCAAAGTTAAAGAGGGAAAATCCAAAAGTCCCTTACTACTTAAAGTACATGGGAAGATCTTTGCTACTAGTGATGAATATAGCCGAAACTCACAAGAATCTTTTCCAAAGATTAAAGAGGTTATATCCATCTCAAGGCAAAAAGGGTTGCTGCTAATAAGCACAGAAGACCCTTAGCCTTTAAGTAAAATGATTGGGTCTTGCTAAAGTTTCTCAAAGCTCGTCTAAGGCATACTTTGGGCAATAATCCTATGGGCCACCAATAGTATTATGCTAAACTAGCAAAAGGATACTATGGTCCTTCTTAAATTCGTAAGCCAATCAATGAGATGGCTTATCAATTAAAGTTGTCCCAACCATTGTCTCATGCACCATGTTCTCCATGAGAGCCTACGTAAGCCTTACAAAGGAGCGCCATCAAAAGGCGCAATAGTTCCAGACCCTCCAAAAATCGAAGATCAAGAAGAAGTACTTCAACCTGAGTCCATCCTATGACATAAAGACAAGGTATTAAGAAACAGTAAGATTATCTGACGATGTCTTATTAAGTTAAAGAATTATCCTTTTAAAGATGCTAAATGGATGCTAGGAACCTGGCTTAAGGATAATAGGAACCTTGTAAATGCTTACAATGTTGCACTAGAGTAAGCATATGAAAATGCATTTTAAATAAACAATGTTTTTGTCTTATAAGACTAGTTCTCTTTTTATTGTGTACAAATTTAAGAAGTATGTGTTAACCCTCACAGCTCACGGACACCCCATCACCTACGACGGACGTGTATTATGTATTTGGTAGAGTCAGGTACCGGGCTTGTCGGACCAATAGGAAAAGGGTAAGAGTGATCGCCGATGAGAGGCGCACTCTAACTAGGACATTCAAGGGATTAGTTGGCTAAGCATGGGCGCCCAAGTGTGAATGGGGTGAGCTCATATAAAAGCCAACTAAACCTAAAATTTACTCATTCTCTCATTTGTGCAATAGAAGAGTGCTCTTGCTCCATCTCCATCTCCATCTTCTTCTTCTTCACCTCCTTGTGTGTGTGTGTGTGTGTGTGAGAGAGAGAGAGAGAGAGGGAGAGTGTGTGTGCGATCGAGCATTATGAAGGCACGACGGCGGCGAAGCGGTTGAGCGCGACACGACTGCAGCTTCTTCTTCATCGCGGCGAGGAATCCACCACGAAGGCGAGCGTAGAGCGGTGAGTGACACACCCTTTGCTCTCTTGAGCTTGCTAGTTTAGGCTTGTTGTGTGCTTGGAGCCATTTGTGGCTCGCACACGGTGTATTGGCAAGTCCCTTGCTTCGACAGTGCGGCAAAGAGCGCACATTTTTGGCGCCGCTGCCAGGGAAATGCCCTACACTAAGCTCGGTTAAGCACTTTACGCTTTCTTGTGGTGCAATTTCTATCATAGGAAAGGCAGGGAATGAGTGTGTGTAGTTGTGTGGAGATTTCTGTTTTTTGCGTTTTCTGCATTTTCTAGTTTGCACTGCATAGTTAGCATTTCTTGCGTTTCTGCGTTTTCTGCATTTTCTGGTTTGCACAGCACAATTCTGTCAAGTTTCAATTTCCTGCATTTTCTGGTTTGCACTGCACAGTTCTGTCAAGTTTCAATTTTCTGCATTTTTTGTGTTTTCTGGTTTGTGCACAGTTAGACGCACAGTCAGTTAATTAAGTAGGCTAGTAATTAGGCGAGACAGAAAGTAGGTAGGTGAAGTCAACGCGCACCAAGACGCGTACCCAAAAAAAAAAAAAAAATTTTTGAAAAAAAAAACCAAAAAAAAATTCCGAAAAATAAAAACGTGAGTGAGGGGGAGGTTAAATTTTTCGAAAATAAAAAACGTGAGTTATAAAAACGGACGGGTTGGTTTGTATAAAAGTTAGATCGGGATCATTTCCCCAAGCCCAAGCCCAAGCCCAGGCCTCAGGCCTTAGTCTTATGATATATACTAGACTCACTCTTATATATATACCCTACCTCCTCAAGAGGGAATGAGAGCATGTGGGACAAGTCCTCCACTCTCCTCCATTCTCTTCCCACTTGCACCCTTAGACTTGCTACTTGGAGCCTAGTTCCCCAGCTAGGAAAAGATTGTTTCGGGTTTTTCTGGAGCAAAATAGAACCAAACGGTGGGTTGTAAAGCACAGCGTGTCCCTCCTAGCGATACGCTCGGTTCGAGCTATCACACGGCCCATTCCACGACACGCTCTAAAAAATCTAGCAAAAAAACAAACAAAAAACACGCTAAAAACTAGTCACAAGGCCTCCTAGAGCAGCTTTTTGACACCTGAGGGTATCAAAAGCACATGCACTTGCGCTCTGGGCGGGTGCTCGAACACGAGCATATTGAGGGTGCCTCTGTTCATACGGACACCCATTACCCATCCACGATAGGCTCTAGACCCTCAGCGGGGACACAAGGTAGCACCACCCAAGACCCTAAAATAGCCGCTAGTGATTCCTCCTCCGACTCAGAAATCATGGAAGCATACCCTACCCAAAACACTGAGAGAGAAGGCCATGCACCTCCCGAAGCTCCACAGCCTAGTACTAGTATGTTTAGCCGTTTCATGGAAACATTAGGTAGAGCTACTCGCTCGGAACCTGATGCAAATGAAGCACACGAAGGGGGTGGGGAAGTGGATTCTCCTTTCACATCGCACGTGGACCCCACACCCCCAAAGAGCGTCCATGTGGATATCCTGCCAACTTCTTACCAAGAAGGCCCTGTTGAGCTACCTCCTTCAGGCCCTGTTGAGCTACCTCCTTCAGAAGTTCCCTCTAGAGTACCGTTGGTGACAAGTAAAACCACGGGGAGCAACATTGCTTCTACCTCACAAGAAACCGTTAACACGTCGACTCTAGAAGGATTGTTCATTAATGATCATTGGACATACGACCTCCACACTGAGGTGTTGACGGATCTACACTCTGGCCACGCCTACCATGTAGGATGGATAGAGATTGTACAATCCACCTCTAGTGCCACGAGCATCGAAGATCAACAGAAAATGATCTGTAATGTTATCCATGGCATTATTCAATCAGAAAGGCAAAACTGAGGGGTAAATATACTCTCAACTGGCCCCATGAGATTTCTGGATACAAGCAAGGCTCAACAGCCTACTCTATCACAAATGGAGACTCCTCTAATGAGCCCCATGGACCCATCTTACGTCATTTCACCTGGGGTCTCTATGCAATCTGAGCCTCCGAGCGACAACTTTAGCTTCCCTAACTTGGCTCAACCCTCTATTAAGGAAAACACAGTGCTCACTCTAGGGATAAGCCTGACAGAGAATGTACCGATGACATCTACGGTTAGCGCAGTGCCACTACCTAGTGTTGTAGTACCTAATATGGGGCCTCGACCGTATGTGCCTCTAGCCCCTTATGCACACATGGCCCCCACACCTCCAATTGTACCACTTGTGTATGCTCCTCGAGTGCCGCTCCCTAGCCCTTATCCGAGTGGACCTATGCCTGGTTATGTTCCATATCCTGCATCATCCACACATATGCCAAGACCGGTACCCGTCCCTCTCCCACATATGATTCCAAGAGTACCTCCACCGGCCCTGCCTCCTCACGTAGGTGACTTGGTAGCGTTTGCTCAAACCATAGGTCGATCTATCGCGGAAAATATGTGTCATGCATCTGATAGAGAGCCTAGAAGTAAGGCAGTACAAATTGCCAAACTCACGCAAAAATTCAATGGGGATGAAGATGCTAGAAAACACATTGAAGTGTTTGAACAAGTATGTGATTCCTTAGGGGAACGCAACGAACTACATAAATGCAATGCCTTAAGCTTGACATTAAGTGGGAAGGCTGGAGATTGGTATAGAACCCTAAGGGTGGACGAGAAAACAATCTACCCTACCCTTCGAAGGTTGTTTCTAAAGGAGTACATAGGAGAAGGTGTGCTTTGGGGTGTAGCATCTCAGCTACAGAAGGCCGAACGTGAGGAAGGAGAGTCAGTAAGGGACTTCATCAGTCGTCTAAAGCACTTAAACTCTCGCTGCCCTGTAAATGAGCGCTTCAACAATAACCAACTTCTTGATCGATTCATTCGAGGGTTGAGGAATGAAGGAATCTATAATGGACTAGTGATTAGAGGTATCACAACCTAGGAAGATGTCACTGCCAATGCAATCCAATTAGAGGACAACTTGATGATAGCAGGCATGAGGGTGTCTACTGACACGAGATCCACTAGCTCACAAGCCATTGAGTATGAACCCATGACTGCAAAGCCCATTACCAATGAGCCAAAGGTATTTGAGACATTCTTGACAGACCTCACCAAGGCAATCCAAGAGTCTCTTAAGGATAATCGACCCCCTCAAAATAGTCACATGTATCCAAGAAGGGAGCAACAATGGTGTTCCATTTGCTTGGGTCCACATAGCACTAGTGAGTGCCCTACGTTTAGAGTAAAATTTAATGGAACTTGCAACGCATGTGGTAGGTATGGTCACCAAGCTAAGGATTGTTTAATGATCAAACGTATGATGGCAAATAGACCACCTGTAGCCTGGACGGATGCACCTCGAGCTCCTATATTGATGCCTGCTCCACCTGTTGAGCAACTACCGCAACACATGGTCCCTAGATCTCAAAATGTTGTACAAGCTACACCGCTACCACCTCCTGTGCTAGGACCGTAGCCCCCGCATCCAAGAGTCGCCCCTATGAACCAAGTGGGTTGCGAGCCATCTAATGCTTATGCAGATGGCTGTGAGGAGGAAATAGACACTAGTATTGCCTACGGACTTGATACATTGGAAGAGTGTCCTATATACTACATAGAAGATTGTTGGGGGCAAGTCAAGCCGGTTTATCAAGCTGCTGCTCTCGCATCCAGAGGTCAAAATATCAACACCCAGGCTAGGAGGCCACCTCTTCAATGCTACGAGTGTGGTGGACCACATCGGGCAGCGAAGTGCCCTATTAGGCTGCAAAAGAATGCTGCACAGATGCAAATGAATCAAGGGAGCACGTCTGCAATGCCAATACTCACATGTAATCATTGTGGCATAGATCACTTGATTGCCCAATGCCCCTATAACCCAAATGCGCCTAAAATCACACCCCTAAATTTGGTCAAAATTGCTAGTGTGACATCGCCAATATCACCCGTCGCACCCGCTTATGCGATTACACGGTCCATGCTTCAAGGGCCAGGCCATATCCTCGAAGAGAGAGATACCGCGTCAGTTATCCAAGCAAAGAAAAAGAAGACACGAAGAAAGAGGTCGCAAAATACGGGAAATTCAAAGCCAAGTTCCAAAACAAACATAGGAACAGGAGATGACCCCGTGTATATGAATGACCTCGAGGATGATTCAGATTCAATCGAGACAATGGAGACTAGAACCAATACCACAAAGGGAAAGACCGACAAAGAAAACCGTAACATGGAACCAAATGAAAACCGAATAAGAGAAAACCATAAAGAGCCTCTGAAAACACCACAAGTGTTTCCAAATCCAATCCAAGACCCCCAAGATAAACCGCAGAGGCAAAAAGGGAAGAATCGTAAAAAGAAGATTGGGACGTACCCAAACCCAGTAGACGAGATTGAGCAAGTGAAACATCTAAGAGGTTTAGTGGAGGAGACTCAAAGGAAACTAGAACCAGAACCCATGCATGTCAAAATTCATGACACAGTGTTTCCCACGCAAGTTCATCCATCCCACATGAACCATAGACCGTTAGCCATATCTAGTATCATCCAAGAAGGGAGTGAAGACGGGACATCAGAAAGTGAGCATACACCTTTCTTGTTGGAAAGGATGTTTAACGAAGGAATACCTGATCCCATTGAGGAATATGAGATTCCATCCTCACCAGTTCCTAGTCAAGGACCTACACCCTGCAAAATGCCAATGAGTGTTGCCAAACTGGTGGACTTCATGTCTTCTGAGGTCCGAACCACGATCATAGAAAAGCTGTATGGAGATCCTGAGTTATTCCTTACACTTCGAGCATTCCTTAACGGAGAGCTACGAACGGGATTACCGCAGTTTGCGCAACCAAATAGGCCTGACTCGATTATGATTGATGAGGAAAATCATGTGCAATCACTTGACTTAGATGGACACGAGTCCGTGATCGAGGTACCCATTAACGAATTAGGGCAGTATTTTGAAGGCGACAAGTCTAATGCGACCCTACCCATCACTACCAAAGGATTAATCATAAAGGGAATTCTTGATGGTGGTGCGGGAGTTAGCATCGTTACAAAAGATTGTTGGGAATCCATGGGAAAACCCCGCCTCAGTGTTACTAACATTGTGGTAAAGATGGCAAATGGTACCATAGCCAAACCTATGGGGATGCTCAAGGATCTTAAGATCAAAGTTCTAGGACACAAGGTACGACATACGTTCATTGTAATGGATTTCTCTAAACACCTTATGTCATATGAAATGATTTTAGGACGACCATTCATGAGGGAAGCACAAATGGTTCATGATTGGTCTAAAAATCATGTCTATTTGCAATTCCAAGACTCTGTCCTTAGAGTGGATTTGGTGACTGGTAAGGTACACCCCTTAGGGAGTAAAACCATTATTGATCATCGCTCTGACACCACAGTTCACTCGGCCCCACTACAATATTGTTACACTTGTAAGAAGGATACAGACATTGGCCAATATTCTCCTTATATGGATATCCTACCTGGGATGACTGAGTCGGACAATGTGGATTGGGTCCACCTAGCAGCAACCATAGACACTTGGGGAAATAGGGGGACGACCTGGGTAACACCTGAGGGGGATGAAATGCCTGTACCCTTAAATATGCTACAAGCAATGCATATCGCTTCCGACAAGACTCATCCTAATGTAACGAAGAAAACATACAAGTGGGTCCCTAAAGCTTCTTTAATGACCATAGCTAGTGCTAAAAAACAGAAGCCTTGTAAGAAACGTACCACTCGCTCCAAGAAAAGTAAGAAAATGTTGCGATGGATCCCTAAACGACTATTGGAAGCCCAAGGCTACTATCAAGGAAATGATCAAATCTGGGTGCCAAAACGTAGATTGTGCTCTTACCTATCACCTGACCCAAGTGAGCCCAATCCCGTAGCTCCAAAACGAATCAATGATCGTGGAAAGAAAAAAATCACAGAATGCTACACACCCGCTCCCGAGCTAGTTTGGGTACCAAAGAAAGAACGATTTGTTCCACCTAGCTCAGGAAGAGGGGAGTCCCATGAAGCTTCTAGCTCCTCATGTAATACATCCATAGAGGTAAAAGCTTCTACACAACCTCCATCTATAGTAGTGGACCTCCATGAAGCTACAAAAGAATCCACACCTCCCAGTGTTCAAGAATCGCCTGATGAACCACTTCAAGTTCAATCCTAGGAGAGTACCTTACCACCCTTGCAACTTGACGAGGCACCTAGGGTAATAGAAAACTACTGGCAAAAAACCTCACCTATTACCAGCTGGAACAATTGGTTTCAAAGGGTGACAAGCTCATTTCAAACGGTATGATCTACCCAAGGAAGGGGGGAGTGTTTGTGGACATCCATTATTCACTTGCTTCCCTCTCAACCTTTCTCCCTGACCTCTATACCTCCCAATCTTAGGGAATGTACATATAAATCTTTATACTCACAAAAAACAAAAAAAAGAAAAATAAAGAGCAAGATCAATTAGCAAACGAGTATGCACATTAAAAGTCAAAACATTGACTCAAACCTACACATGTCACATCTGGTACAGTGAAACAGAAACCTATGCCATAAAACACCTTTGATCCTCATCACTTGAGTGATGGAGGGTAGGTAAGATTAGTATGATAGGAGTGTTTCTGTTTTAGAGTTGAGAGATAAGCGAAGTTCTCTTTTCCCACTAATGTGCCTCCTGGAGGTATTCCTTTTGTTTCCTAGTGTGTACAGGAGCGTGTTTCTATTGATAGGATTTGGACCTTCATGGAACCTTTCTCTCGTTCACACTTCAAATCAAGCGCGACCATCAACACAAACAGGTGTTTTATGTCCATTAGCATTTCCCTTATCTTTTTGCATCCATGTTTGTCTGCTTTGATTGTGATTGGTAGCATAATATTCAGCGCATTGGCTTAGTATCAAACATTTAATTCAATGTAATGTTTTGTCATAATCACTTGTCTAGGTGTAAAAATCAAGCAGTCCGACTAAGCTAGTTTGACCAAGCTAGGTATTAGAAATCTTCTCTTAATACCATGGGGAATGCCTTCCTAATAAGCAATGGTTACTTAGGTTCTTAATCCGATTTAGGCAGCATTGTATGAAATGTACTAGGGCTTTCTAGTGGGCTTAACCCTATCGACCTTTAGCTTAAGTATTATAAAGAGAGTTTACTAATGTGATGAGCCTGGGGAGGGTAACAATGTTATATGACCCCCCAAAGTTACAAAATTAAAATGTTGAAAATGAACAAACAAAAAATCAAAGTGCCACAATGTAAAATTTTAAGCTGGAAGAGAAATCCCTGCTTAAATTGGTACTTCACTCACATGTATCGCCTATGGTACTAGAGCCCTAGAGGTTCCCAGTGTGGACGCTTTTCCTTGAAAAGCAAAAAACCCAAGGCATACAAAATAAGCACACACATCATAATTGAATCAATGTGAAAACACTTTGGGGGGTCAAAGAAAAAGTAATCAGCCAGGCGATGATTTCATAAGAAATTCCTTTTATGATAGCTTAACTACAAGGTCTTCTAGATATAGCCTCTAGTCAGCCCTCGAACATGAATACTTGGCTCTCGCGATTAAACAACTTAATTGACCACTGAAAATTAAGAAGCTTACCCATGGTATTAATATTCGATCTCTAGTGCCTTTCGACCGTCAAATTAGCGACCCCGGACTTGTTTAATTTTCTACCTTTACATCTGTTTATGCATTTGATTACATTGCAATTTAATGTTCATTGCTGACAAATTGTTTAAAATTCTTTTACCAATCAATTTGTCTACCTAAAACTGCATATGCTTTTTAAGAGAATGCAATTACTGTGCCAATGTTGTTTGATTTTGCAGTGACTGAAGAAGGCTAAGGACATTCAACTCAAATGCTCTTCCACCTCGACGAACCAGCTTCAACTCAATAGCTTCCGAGGACGGAATCTACATCAGGAAGGGGGGCATGTTAACCCTCATGGCTCACGGACACCCCATCACCTACGACGGACGTGTATTATGTATTTGGTAGAGTCAGGTACCGGGCTTGTCGGACCAATAGGAAAAGGGTAAGAGTGATCGCCGATGAGAGGCGCACTCTAACTGGGACATTCAAGGGATTAGTTGGCTAAGCATGGGCGCCCAAGTGTGAATGGGGTGAGCTCATATAAAAGCCAACTAAACCTAAAATTTACTCATTCTCTCATTTGTGCAATAGAAGAGTGCTCTTGCTCCATCTCCATCTCCATCTTCTTCTTCTTCACCTCCTTGTGTGTGTGTGTGTGTGTGTGTGAGAGAGAGAGAGAGGGAGAGTGTGTGTGCAATCGAGCATTACGAAGGCACGACGGCGGTGAAGCGGTTGAGCGCGGCACGACTACAGCTTCTTCTTCATCGCGACGAGGAATCCACCACGAAGGCGAGTGTACAGCGGTGAGTGACACACCCTTTGCTCTCTTGAGCTTGCTAGTTTAGGCTTGTTGTGTGCTTGGAGCCATTTGTGGCTCGCACACGGTGTATCGGCAAGTCCCTTGCTTCGACAGTGCGGCAAAGAGCGCACAGTATGCATGCTTAGAATCATGTTCGTGGTGACGATGTCTCCCAAACACCAAGTAGAACGTGTCACTCTACTTTGGAAGTATGATATGAGCTAAAGAGCTGACATGCTTGTGGCAGCTACATCTCCCAAGCACCAAATGGATTAGTCCTCCATCCTGGAATGATGTCGTCGGGTAAAAAGGGATCCTCTATCCGCTAAGAAACATGGACTAATGACTAGGCTTTATCTTCTCTACCTCATAGTCGAGGACGACTATGATTTCAAGAGAGAGGTTATGTCATAAAATCTAATATCTAGCTTACCCAAATGATTTTCTCATATTAAACTGATCATTTAATGTGGGAGAATAAACGGGAACAAGAGTTAGAATAGAGACATGTGCTTCTAGACCCATCTCAACAGGGGACCAAAAGGAGAGATGGTTGCATCTCAATAGGGGTCCAAAAGGAGACGGTGTACCAAAGAGCAATGTGCAATAAGTGCTTCTAGATTTAGTTCAACACGGGACCAAGAGGAGAGATGACTACATCTCAACACGGGTCCAAAAGGAGATAGTCTATGAAAGAGAAACGTGCATCTGATAGCGCTTAAAAGACGTTAGGTTTAGCTTCATTAAAGACCTCCAATAGTCAGTGTTAAAAGTCCTTTGACCTTAGGCAAGCTAGGGCTGAGCTTGAGGTGGGAACCCAACATAATCTTGAGGTGCTTGTCATGCTTGATTACTAAGGTGCGTGCTTGATGACTAAGGTGTGTGCTTGATGACTAAGGTGCTTGAGGTGCTTGTCATGCTTGATGACTAAGGTACTTGAGGTGCTTGTCATACTTAACGAGGAAGGTGCTTGAGAAGCTTTCCATGCATGGGGGGTAAGGTGCTTGAGTCAAAAAGAGACCCTAAAAAATTAATGAGGAAGGTGCTTGAGAAGCTTCCCATGCATGGGGGGTTAAGGTGCTTGAGTCAAAAAGAGACCCTACAAACTTAATGAGGAAGGTTCTTTAGAAGCTTCCCATGCATGGGGGGTAAGGCTTGAGTCAAAAAGAGACCCTACAAACTTAATGAGGAAGGTGCTTGAGAAGCTTCCCATGCATGGGGGGGTAAGGTGCTTGAGTCAAAAAGAGACCCTACAAACTTAATGAGAAAGGTGCTTGAGAAGCTTCCTATGCATGAAAGTCCCAAAGTTAGGGGAATCTTGGACTTAACCTTCCAGTCACCCGAAGGACACCCCTTTTCACAAAGGTCACATGGGACACATGTCATACTCTCCCTATGCTTAACCACATGGTGTGCTTGAATGCTATTGGTTGGGCTAAAGAGGGGTCCAATGAGCTTCTAGTTCCATCCAACAAATATCTAGATACTTTCAAGCTCTCTCTCTCTCTAGGGGGTAAGGAGGACACTTGTCCAAAGACTACCCATGTACTTGAATGCATGCTGCATGTGATAGGCTAGGAGGGAGAGGGGTCCAATGAGCTTGAAACATGTGTAAAAGCTACAAATCGCCCCAAGCAAGCAAGTGGGGTGCTAGGGGGGTATACACCACACACACACACACACACACACACACACACACACACACACACACTCATTTTGTGAATTCATTCTCACTTGGTGAAAGTTGAGGAACTCCACCTCCTTCTCCAAGCTTGTGAGAAGTGAGAGCCTACACCAACACTCTTGGCTATGGAATGCAAATCCAACCAATAGCCATGCTTCAATGCTTAAGCTTGCCATCTTCTCCATCTTCATTACTATGCTATTATGTATGCTAGCAAGAAGAGTGATGATAAGTGAGGAACTATTTCTTTCTCCTATGGAATGTTTCTTCGTCCTCTTCCCTACCCTCATTCCCCGCTAGCTCTCTCCACCTTCGAAGGTGTTTGAGGCCTTAAGACTGAGGCTTGAGCCTATTGGAGGGGGGACCGCTGGCTCCATATGAATCTGGTCCTCAACTATTGTCATGTTCTCTAAAATCTCTCTCTTGCAAAAGTATTGTTCATGCCAAGTTAACTAAGTACCATGTTTATGTTTCTACCATCAATTAAGTTCACCCGCTATGCTCACAAAGTAACCTCACAAAAGTGCTTCATCTAATTTCCTAATTTTTCTACTCTCAAAGTTCATAGGCCATTTCCATTACACAGCCTCTTTGCATAATTGGATGCTTCTATGAGCAATCAAACTTCGAATGCCACAGAATGAAAGGAGAGAGTCACACTACCTGTAGATGACCTATTCATCAATCATCATGATGTCATTCAAAGCATGCACAAAATCACAACCCTTGATTCTAAGGGTGCTTGGAAACAGCTTCAAACAGTGTAGCATTACTCTTATAACCATTCTCAAATCAAAATCTATGCATAACACATCATATTAATCACTTAATTGATAGATTAAGCACACAAAATGCCCGTTGGCAACACTAATCATGAAATGTAAGAGATCAAAGTGAGGAAATTACCAATATGCAATTTGAAGTCAAAATAAACAAGTTGGACACTAGAAATCCTTGTTTGAAATTCTTTAACTTTCCACAAAAGGTACAATCTTTCCAAAAATAACCTAAAATCATCTGGTTGGTCTTTACTTTAGTGGTGGTGCTATAGCGGTGTTGTTGTTAGGGTAGAGACCCCTAATGGTGGCTTGGATAAGCTACTAGTCATGGTAGTTGTGTTAGGGTTAGGTTAAAATTGAGTTATGAGAGAGACTAGACACGGTATAAGCACAAAGTAGTAGATTGATTCATTCTTCAAGTGATGCATACACGGGGTTTATCTAAATTGAGTGGAGAGGCTTTGGGTGACATCATCAATGATGTGGTGTGTAGATTTATTGCACATTCATCTTCTCATGTTTCTAGACTCACACGATTCATGGTATCCTAATAAATGAGAGTAGCACATGGCTATGACTTTGTTTCATGCCTATGCCTCATGGATGGCTCGTGTGTCATGTCATGGGGGATAGGGTAAGTACCCATGGCTAGGGTTACTTTTTAAATCTTGCCCTTAAACCTAGTCATAGTGTACATAGAATTATGATTCATCTAGGGTCATTGTGATTCATTGATACATCATAGTGGCTCAACATGATACATCACTATGGTTCACAAGGTGGTCACTTTCTTATCCCTAGGTTAAACTAATGCCTAATTGCACACATAATTATTCATTAATTATGCCTTGAATCTTCCTGATTCATTGGTTCTTCATGTCATTGTCATGGAGTTGTGGTTCATGCTTGTCATCGTATTGATCTTCATGATCTCCTTGATATAGCTTTTTCTCATGATCGTCTTGTTCATGGTCATAGCATGACATTTCCCTTGTGATCATTGAATCTTCTCCCCTTGAGCTTGGCATAGGAGGTAGCTCATGGTATTCACACCTTGTATCGAGTGCAAATGCTTTCATAGGCATCATGCATAGCCAAAAGTAGACCTTTGGTGCTCTTCTTATGTGTACAAGTATCCTTGAGAAAGGGCTTACCTTGTTCTTGCAAGGAAGTGTCTAGCTCTTCAAGGTATACGATTACAATATCATCTCCAAATAGGAGAGCTTACATGTCATTAGAATGTGGTACAATACACATTATGCTCATAGAATGACAAAGCAATATATGCCCAATGATAGCTTCTTGGAAAGAGGTTTTGCAAAGGTTGAAGATACCTTTGAAGCTTAAGAAATTTGACCTTTGAAATTGAAAGCTTTATCTGCAAAATCTTATGCAGTCGATTGGTCTCCCCCTTGAATTGAATTTCCCTCATTTCTAGTTCAAATTAGAAAAGATTTCCTCTTCAGTAGCCTCCTTTGGTTATGGCAAGCTGATCTTGGCCACGACAGGACATCTTGATTGAAACTCATTAGCAATTCCACACAGCAGTCCAGTAGGTTATGTGATGCCCTCGTTAGCAATAATGTTCGAGGCTTGAGAAGCTTGATGATGGTGCAACGCAGCAACCTATGGGGCTTGAGGAGGTAAAAGCTCAAAGAATATGGTAGTCTTGTCCTTTGTAGTTGACATGTGCAAGCATTGATGCATAGGGTTTGAGGAGTTGTGGCTCGTGCTTCTTTGGCTTGAAGAGCACCAAATGTTTGTTAGATCTATAGTGTGGATTCATTGGGTAAGGTACGGGCACACGTTGAAGGTTTCCAACTTTAGAAAAGTTGAGTCTAAAGAAACTACCCTTATTAATTGATCTAAGACTCAAAACAATAGTCAACTAACTCCCTCTTCCAATATTAGCTCAACCTTGGAGAGCTTAATCTAACAGATCTAGGCTCTGATAGTAGATGTTGGAGTAGAGACCCCTCGTGGTGGGTTGGATAAGCTGCCATTCATGGTAGGGTTAGGTTAGGATTAAGTTATGAGAGAGGCTAGATGCAGTATAGGCACAAAGTAGTAGAATGATTAATGGTAGTTGCATTAGGGTGACATTAAGTTATAAGAGAGACTAGATGCAGTATAGGCACAACGTAGTAGATTGATTCATTCTTGAAATTATACATACAGCTTGAGTGGAGAGGTTTTGAGTGACATCATCAGTGACGTGGTGTGAGCATTTATTGCACATGCATCTTCTCAAATTTGTGGACTCACATGGTTCATGGTATGCTCATAAATGAGGGTGGCACATGGCTATGACTTTGTGTCATGCCTATGCCTCATGGATGGCTCATGTGTCATGTCATGGGAGATAGGGTAAGTACCCATGGCTAGGGTTACTTCCCAACAGTTGTGTTACCACAAGTAAGCCTAGCTCTCAGAAAATGAGACTCTTTTGGGGAACCCATTTGTTGCAATCAAGTGAAAGATTGTGAAAAAGTCCCTTACAAATATTCTCTTGTGGGATCAAATAGAGTTTCAAGTAATATCTAATATCTCTTTTGAATTCAAATGTGGACATCTTCCCACCGTTACTCTAAAATACACTCTGGTTAAGACCATAGGTTAACTTGTGGTAGTAGAGAGAGCTTATTAATACCTTGAAAAGGCCAAAGAACTTGGCTCACCATAGCCATATGCACTCCTTATTCTATTCAAATGTGTCCGATGGGTTTATTTTTCTATCAATGATGGTAGTACAATGCAAGGTTCTCGGCTTTGTCTTTCTCCCAAGCTTGCTATTGTCCTTTTTTTGTGTACATGTTTTGTTTTAGTTTCTTTTCCATTGACTATTTGTGCTCGAGATGAAGAAGAGTGTGTTCTTAGTTGCAACAATCACAAATCATGGCCAGGAGTAGAAGTTTGGGATTTTGAAGGTAAAACAATTAGCAAAGGAGTAAGGCACGACAATCACTGCTAAAAGAGGTACAACTGAACTTCTTGATCCATTTGGGATCTCAAACAAGAATTATTTGGTCCAAACTAGATTCCTCCTACCGAGTTTGCTAGGTTGTTGTTGTGGTCATTATGTGCAGGGGGTTGGAGTTGCTTTTCTCCAATTACATTTTGAAGTGCTTTTGTAGCATCTACACGTGGCATTGTTGTTTTGTCAGCATTCTCTTTCAATTAAGTACGTAGCTTTATCCTATGACCACTCTGTTGGCTCTCTTGTTGTACCTTGATAGGAACCTTCCCTTGCCTACATGGAGCATATGTGGCAAATAATCAAGTGCTAGTCACATGGAGTCTTGTGTTGCCTAGTTGGTAACTCTCACATTCCTGATGGTAAAGTATTTCTATTGAGGCTTAAAAGGAAGATTATGGTTGACATTTGGCTTGGAGAAATCATGTGTACTTATGATATGATGTGAAAAGCAAAGCAGGTTGATGAAAACATAGAGCAATGTTTAATGGTGGTGAGTCTTGCTCTAAAAGGAAAAAGTTTCCGTTTGTCCATGAAAATTTAGGATATTATGATTACTCCAAGGAGTTACCACTATATCAGTATGTTCAAAAGATCATTTATAATACCCATACATCCTTGCTATATTTAAACCATGAGCTTCTTGAAAAATCCCCACCACCCTCTAATGTAAACCTGGAATATACAAAATTTTCTCCACAAAATATTTTACTTCAAATTAAAATTGTATGGTTTGTTTTTAAAAAAATGATCATCGGCGGGTTTTACTATGATCATCTTTTTTATCTTAGGCAATTGATTGAAAGTGTTAAGCTTGATTAGCATCAAGAGGACTTGAAACAAAACAAGCAAGTCTACAAAACAGCGTAAAGGCATTCACATCTCTGTACACTATTTGCACTTCTCCATTTTTCTGTGTTAGTGAAGTAGCCACATGGCGATCCCCACATACCAGCATGTTCTTTCCCTTGTGGTACATTGATGGAAGCACCAGTACTGACCAACTGCTCACCATGTTGACAAAGCCAAACCTTTTGGGAATCAATGCAAAGGTTTTGTGAAACCCAATGCACATTCAGGAAATATCGTTGTCGGGACAATTTGAGTTCAAGACTTCACATAATTTTCTTCTTGGTAACCCCAAGAACAAATTTACCAACATTTCAATTCGCATCGACCCAGTGGCTACACACTGGCTGCTTCCAAGCGAATTGTTTTTTGTCATGCATTTAATGTTTTCTGCTTCCTCCAGCAAGCCAACCATTTTTCCCACGCACCTAGAAGAGCATACCAAACTGGAGGACCTCATTTCAAACCTGAGTGCCTACATCCATTCAACACATTAGAGAAAAGTGATTGCATCCAGGAAAACGCCCTCCTGCTGCATCCATTGAAAACAGCCCAAAGCTTCTTTCTCCAGCCCTTGCTCGGCATATCCTCCTATAAGTCCATTCCAAGTGACCGCATCTCGAGGGAAGCTCTGGCTCCACATCTGCTGAAAACAACCCAGCGCTTCCTGACCCTACCCCTGTTGACCATATCCTGCAATCAATGCGCTTAAGGGGGCAGATGTTGGGGTAAGCCCAACTTGTGAACTATAAGTACACCAGATCACATTGCGCATAGGGAGTGCGTCAAAAGCTTTTTGCGCTTCCAAAAGCACACCACATTTGGCATACATGTCAACCAAAGCTCCACCAAGCACGACATCGCCCTTCAAGAGCCCCTGGCTAACAATCTCAGCATGAATTTGATTGCCCATGTCAACATTTTGGATGATACCACATGCCTTCAAAACACAAGCATATGTGACTGCATCCGGAGGGAAGCCCTGGCTCCGCATTTGCTGATAACAAGCCAGAGCTTCCTGGCCTTCTCCTTGTTGAGCATACCCTCCAATCAATGCAGTCCAAGAGACTCCATCACACATAGGAAGCAAATCAAAAACCTTTTGCGCTTTCAAAAGCGCACCACATTTGACGTACATGTCAACCAAAGCTACACCAAGCATGACATTGTTGTTCAATAGCCCTTGACTGACAATCTCATCATAAATTTGATTGCCCACGTCAACATCTTGGATGGTACCACAAGCCTTCAAAACGCAAGCATATGTGACTGCATCTGGAGTGAAGCCCTGGCTCCGCATCCGCTGAAAAAAACCCAGAGCTTCCTGGTGCTGCCCATGTTGGACATAGCCTGTAATTAGTACAGTCCAAGAGACCCCATTGCGCACAGGGAGCATGTCAAAAACTTTTTGAGCTTTCAAAAGCACGCCACATTTGGCATACATGTCAACCAAAACTCCACCAAGCACAACATCTCTATTCAAGAGCCCCTGACTAACAATCTCATCATGAATTTGATTACCCATGTCAATGTCTTGGACGATACAACATGCCTTCAAAACACAAGCATAGGTCGTCGCATCTGGAGGGAAGCCCTGGCTCCGCATCTGCTGAAAACAGCACAGAGCTTCCTGGCCTTGCCCATGTTGGGCGTACCCTGCAATCAATGCAGTCCAAGAGACCCCATCACACACAGGCAGTGAGTCAAAAACCTTTTGTGCTTTCAAAAGGGCCCCACACTTGGCATACATGCCAACCAAAGCTCCACCAAGCACGACATCGTGTTTCAACAGTCCCTGACTGACAATCTCATCATGGATTTGATTGCCCATCTCAACGTTTTGCATAATGCCACATGCCTTCAAAGCACAAGCATAGGTCATCGCGTCGGGAGAGACTCCCTGGTTCTGCATGCGATGGAAACATGCTAGAGCTTCCTGGCCTTGCCCATGTTGGACATATCCTGCAATAAGTGCAGTCCAAGAGACGACACTATGGACAGGGAGCTCGTCAAAGACTTGTTGTGCTCTGACAAATGCACCGCACTTGGCATACATACTGACCAACGTGTTCCCCAAGGATGGGTCCTTCTGTAGTAACCCACTAGCTCGAATATCAGCATGTATCTTGCTGCCTTGGTACAAATCTTTCTTCCTAGAGCAGGCTTTTAGCGCGGTCATGAAAGAAAGTTTCATTACTTATCTGTGAAGGTGGTTGTCAAATGTAGTTAGGGTGATTACACACTTCCTGATCTCAACAGCGGTAATGGTCAGAGAAAACTTGTTAATAACATCAAGTTGCACAATGGCTACCATTTGGATACAAATGACGTCATAGCCCTCCTCAGCATAGAATATGGTGGGGGTGGACACATTGTGCCGATTTGAATTGTTTGACTCTGGTTTTATTATTAGTTTCATTGATTGGTGATTTTACTCCCTGGTGGAGAAGTGAAACAGGAGGATCCACCCAAATGGAAGCTTGAGAGCTAATCTTTGTGACGCAAATTAGAGGAATTCGAGCTCATTGGTTGAATGGCGTGCGGCCATATTTGGGCAGGCTCATGGTGCCGTCCAAATTCCTCTAAGTTGGACAAACGTTGGTTTGTAGCCAGTGTTCGGGAAAAATGTGTCTTAGCTTAATATCGTGCCGTTTTCGATTTCAAGAATTTCGGTTGAGGGCAAGCGCAAAAGGAGAAATTCTGCCCCAAAATAGAGAACATTAATATGAAAAATATAAAAAAAAAACTATTTATTTAAACTTTTCATCTTGACAAATTCAAGATTTTTTTTTGAATATTTGGGAAAATGGGTTTTCACGAACATTTCTTGCAGCTCTCAAATATGGCGTCGCTCTCAAAAAGATGGTGTGTAACAAGCACAGGCGGCTTGAAGAAATAGCAAATAGCGAGTGCTCGTTTGCTATGTAACTGGCCTTAGGACGACTCACAAGCATCCGCCCTTTCTCTATAGACAAAGCGAATGATCGGTTAGGGGCTGCACCTAATACATGGGCGCCTCATTTTGATTCACACAAAAAATGGAAGGGCGCGAGCTGGCATCCCCGTCATGCCCGTCCTCGGACTTTTTAGCCCCCCTCCCGTCGCCCAAAGCATGGGTGCAACTGCCATGGTAGCTTTTCATCAAAAAATTTGGGCGGGAGATTTGATCTCTAAACTACGTGTTCACGTGCCCAAAGATGTATCCGGTTGAGCCAACAATTTTGCACGCTCCCACTCCACGAAAAAGTTACCTTGTCCATTGTTTGTGAATACTCGAGTGCCCTACTCGGTCGATGCTTGTTTGTGAATAAGCATCGGCCGAGTAGGGTACTTCTTGGGTCACCAATTGGCATGAAGTGCCAAGATGGGCAGTCCCCGTTTGTGAAGTTGCCCTTATATATGCTTGCAATAGTGGGAGAGTCTCAATAATGAATTGGGCTGAAGGAATAACGACTACTTGTAATTGGCACATATGAGGGTATCAGAGAGAGCTTTAACTCACGAGCAGTGTTTGGGAAAAATCATTTTCCCAAACTTATAAAATTCCTTTCCTTGAATTTACCAAGAGGAAATTTTAGAAAATCAAGTTTATTTTGCGGGTTTTTACACTATTTTTCTATATTTTGGGTAGGAATGAACTTTGAATGTCATAGAAACAATCCCAAGAGATTTGGAAGACCTCTCTTTGTGTGTGTGTGTGTGTGTGTGTGTGTGTGTGTGTGTGTGTGTGTGTGTGTGTGTGTGTGTGTGTGTGTGTGTGTGTGTGGCTGTTTTAACATAAATAACAAGACATAAATGAACTTTTACATTCAAAGGACAGGTAGCTCCAGAGAAAGGGAAATGATAAGTACAAATACAACTTAGTCTTAGAATTATCTTTGTACAATGCTTATAAGAATGAAGCATCATCCCAGTATACAAATATCAGAATTACTTCCCCAGCAGTAGGTGTAAGTGTAATCATGTGTAGACGATTGCTTTAAGCCAAAAAAAACTTCCAAGATAAGATAGAGTCCTTACCCGCATCCATCCAAACAAGACAACAGATATGTTACCCTTGGATATGTTTTACAGGTATTAATGGACTGTACCAGTTGTTATCCATGTCCATCTTACAACTTTTTTTTAACCTACAAGCTTAGTCCAAAGTATTTATGTGTTCCATATATATATTAAAAAATATTTTATTATCCCAAAGATTATATTTTATCATAAATACTATTCTGATTAGAAGGCCATAACCACTTCTAATTCAAGTGCTTCATCCCACCAACAACATCTTTATCAGTCTTTTGAGTTTTTTCTTTGCCAAATCAGTGAAGCTCTAATTCCTCTTGCTTTTTTTCAAAGTAAAGAAGCCTAAGAAAAAATTCCATTAATAGTTCAAGAATATCAAATTTGGTTTTGTTTATTTAGGCCATATATAGTTTATGCCTATTTAGGGTTCATGGAATCTAACCTCCCCAAGTTTGTATGTCACTTACATTACTTATACATCTCTTAGCAAACCAAGTGGCAAAAAATCCTTAAAGTAGACGTGGTACCCAGCCAGACTGAATGTCACACCGAAAAAGGAATAGATGCCTTTATGGGCTTTTTCCAAACCATACCTAACCATGTGAATTCAAAAGAAATGTATTGTATCACCTCATTAAAATAACCAATAACAAACAAGTCCACTGTCAGTATGCAATCAGGGCATACCCCCAAAAAATCCCTAAACAACAACCAAAATCCAACATCAGCACACAGTCGGGGCCAAACCCCCAATTTCCAATTTAGCCAATATTTTGCACGACCTGTGTCAAGTTTAGAGAAAACAACTAGTACCAATAACAAGTCCAAAACCAGTAAACACCAGGGGTATACCCCCCATCAAAAGAGATTTTTTTTTGGACATTATGCATCAGTAGTACATCATGTGACCATGCATAGAATCAACAGAGTGTTGTAATGTCAAGCCAAGCGGTGGTAGTCACTACAACGTCCCCCAATAACTTTAATCAAACAAATGAATAATTTACGCAGAGCAACCGAAAACTAGTTGCAGGTTCATAGCTTTGCCCAAGAGTGTCAAACCATTCAACCATTACCACATAATGTCTAGCATAGCCAACCCACATAGTGGGCCTTACCAGGCTAAGCAACGGGGATCAAGGTTCCACAGTAGTGCCTCTTATTGTCAAGCAAAGCCAACCACATAGTGGTCCTTACCACGCTAAGCGACAGGGTATGCCAACCAATAAGCCAGGTTTTTTTCAATATCCTAAGACAAGTAAAAAAAGAGAAAAACCATAATTTCAAGCTCAGTGAACAGTAGCCAACCTGTGTTGGTTGAGTAGCAAGCTCCATGATTGGTACAAGAGAGCGTAAACACACACAGTCCTAACTGTTTATGCAAGTACAAACATACACAAGGCTTAGTGAGGGGCAGAATGCACCCTCACCTCTTTAAATAAGAGAAGGCAAATCATGATCACTCATGGTGAGTTGCGTGCATAATCATTATCACCCCACGCACTGAGTAGGCCAGGTGCTACTCCTTCTAGGGAAGCCAAATATTGTAGCCACCTCTAATGCGGTTTGTCACAATAGAACAGCCATTGCGCCCAAGGCAAGGTAGGTGAGGCCCAGTTAGAGAGTAAGACATAATTTTTACTCTGTTATTAGCATCGTGCTAAGGACTTTTAACCATCATAACCCTATAGGGGTTCCTTCACATGGTGGATACCGACATAGTGTATCTTTCCTTCACATGGTGGATACCGACATAGTGTATCTTAGGAAAGCCATTTTCTTATAGCCATGATGACAGGAGTAGGGGGTAGTTTAGTTTTTTTAACCATAAACATAAAGACAAGTACCAATGTGTGTGTGTGTGTGTGTGTGTGTGTGTGTGTGTGTGTGTGTGTGTGTGTGTGTGTGTGTGTGTGTACCTGCCCTATCCCAAGCAGCAAACACAATGGGTCGATAGTAGGCCCATTGTGATTGGCCCTACTACCTTATTAGAGAAATGAGCATATCATGGTTAAAGTGTAGCCCAGGCCAGTCATGTTGAGATGGTGATAGTATGATTTTATCAATTGTATCACATCTTTTGAAGCCATTAAGGCAACACTTGGCTATAAGTATCTTAATATCTTCCCAAGCAAGGAGGTAGTTGGAGGAGGAGTATATAATTAAGTAAAGCAAGCTAATACAAGTGCTAAGAGCCGCTTTGTGAGGTCTATTACTATTTCTTTTTATGAACTCGACAGGTAGAAGGTTTAGGAGATCTCTTTTCCACAAAAATCTTTGGTCATACCCTCCTACAAAAGGTATATGAAGAGAAATAGAAAAGTTAAGAAATTGTACTGAAGTGCAGAAAAAACCATTGGATGTATCGAACCCTTTCCCGAAAGTTGGTTCTATTTTTAAGCAGTCAGGATGTATATGTTTGATCGCTTCTGAAAAGACCTGTTGTTGATGTTTAGTATGCCATCCATATACCTGTAGGTCTGTCTACATAATGAAATTCTATCATATTTATCTCCCATGGCTCTGAGAAACCATTTGTATTCAAAGAAGGCTAGGTAAATATTACACATAAGAGGGGATCAGGAAAAGCCCATGGGGATGCCAAGGCATTGGTTAAAACACTATCCACCAGAGAGAATGGTGCACTTATTAACCAAGATATATTTAAACATAGTTTCTCTTTATTGAACTGCACGGGGTGGGATAAATGTGTTTTTTTAATCCATCTAGGTTTCTTGGAAAGAGAAATGTAGAAGAAACCCATCTTCCTGGCATTTATAAACACAAGTTTAATAACCTGTGTGACAGTACATCCTTAAGCCCAAGATCTCCTTCTAAGGGAAGATTCTCATAGCATTGAGTAATATCTGTTGAAAAAAGATGAAAAATCTGTTTAGGGAGGTTAAGAGTAACCTCTGTTGAGTATTTTTTTATCCAGAAGGAGTTGTAGTGTATCCGCAGAAAGTTATAGCAGATTTTTTGTTTGGCGGCATAGACTAATTCAAACTCTGCTAGTATAAGGACAAAGAGTGATATCTTTGGTAACATCCGTAAAGATGACATTCGAGGCACCAGATATCCATCTGAATTTATGTTTATGAATCTTATAGGTGGGAAAAAGTGCCGGTAGTTTAGTATCTTGAAGAGAATAACCCAGATTACCTAAGTGTCTCGAGATATTATTGGTAACCTCTTGTAGAATGTGTTAAGTTTTGTGAATTCCTTCCCAGATATTCAAGAATGTGCTGCTCTCCAAGCTAAGTTTTTGCAAATAAGAGTGGGACAATTAGGGCTTTTATCCAGCCTACTATGAACCAATTTTTTGATAGCCTTTGAAAATCAAGATCTAGTTGTGGTGTAATCCAAGAACTCTCTGTAGACAACCATTTTCTAGGTACGTGTGAGATTTTTTGAAAAAAACATTCTTCCACCAATTTAGCCAAGTCCAGTAGGACTGTCTTCTCCGATCGGAGAGAACTGACAAGGTCAATTAAGCAGCTAAGTAAAGCTGATAAAGCAAGATATGGATTTTTGGGAAAGTTAGGTATGTGATTAAGCCCATTAGCCAGGAATTTCCGGACTGTAATATTTTCAATGAAGCTAAGATCACATGTACAAACATGCTTACCATATGTATCAAAGTCTTTGCAAAATGTGACAAATTGGTTACATACACAATCAGGAATGGAGTTGTGTCGTAGAAAATCATTACTGTAAACCAATTTTTTAATAGGTTGTTGATACTTCCAACCAATAAGTACATTGTCAAGTAGTTTGTGGTTACCAAAAAGTAAGTCAAAACACTCACAAAAAAGCGCCTTAGGGTGTATCCAATCAAGAAGCTCATTCTAAAAGAGACAGTAAACATAGATATAATCTTTGCTTGGAGTTTTTTTGTTGAGAAACTACCTTCCACATGGGCTCACAACAACCTGCATGTTCATCAATAATTATAAATCAAGAAGGTGCGTGATTGCAGTGTTTCTGCCTCTTCCTCTAGTGTAGCTACGAGATTTTCCTCGATTATAGGAAGAGCTAGGTGTTAGAAAAGCCTAAGTAAAAGAGTTGGGAGTAGCAAGAGAATTAGGTCTTTTTAGTGAAGGGGAGTCATCTTCATCAATACAAGGCTTGAGTAGGCTAGTGATAGTCTTCACCCCTTTGTAATTAGCATAAGTGGTTAGATAAATCCCAGGTTCATCAGACTTTAGCTCCTTCAAGATATCCAGCATTAGCCCATGAAAGATGTTGAAAGAAATTTGAGCAATTACTATCTGTTTAGCTTGGCCACCCAACCAAGAACAAATAAAGGAGAGATAAAAGTCCACCGGTTTTTTGGGTAAGAGTAGGTCTAGATGGTTGATAATAAACCAGATGGCATGATCAAACCACATGATTCTGGATTCGCATGAGGCTTTAGGGTCAAGAAACTTGCAGGCACATTTAACATAGGGTCAAAAAACATTCCACATGGATTCTATATAGAAATCTGGGTTACTTTTGGCATGTATTGGAGGGGAATTTGGAATGGTCGATGAGGTTGAGGTTGAACGGGGCTTTTATGAGTTCCCCTTTGTCAGCAAGGAATTGTCCACCTTTCAAAATTTCGAGTCTGCAGTCTTCAACAGTAGAGGCAGGGAGATTAGCTAAATGAACCCAGGTTTCACTAAGAATTGGTGCTAGAAAGGCTTTGTTAGGTAGGACCTAGAGCTAATGGTCCACCCCAAAAGATTCAAGTTCAATATGCCTCACAGGTAGGAAAGGGAAGGCCTTGGAGTTTTTTGGCACAATTTCTAAGAGGTTAGAGTCATTGAGAGAGCAAAGATTACTCTAAAATTCTTTGAACACTTCAAGAGCCGCACTATCTCTACAAAAGATACCACCCGTCAGCAGCGGGATAGTTGGAGTAGCCAAGGTACTAATAAAAGAAGGATTGAGGCCACATAGTTTTTTCATAAAGTTAGATAGGTCAGCCCTAGAAGATGAAAATAGGGAAAGCTCATGTTGATATTGTACAGAGAGTATATGTAGTTGGGAAATCAAATTCACACCATCTTTCGAATGCTTGTCCAAGGTAGCCAAAATCTTGACCCAAAGATAACATGTGCAAGATAGACATCTTTTTGTTTGTGGTAAGTGCCAAATCATAAATTAATTGAGAAGCATCCAGGCTGCCAATACATCTAAGGACAAGAGATGTTGCTGCAGAGAGGGGTTCAGAGGATAATTCCAAGCCTTATGAGAGAGAACGGGTATGCAATATACAAAATAGTTAGTAAGGCTATGACTACTTATGGTAGTAAGTAATACAACATTTGGCCTTTCTAGCCAAGAAAGGTCAAGTTCTAACTGCTAAAGCATTTTTTGGAGTATGGTCTTTTAGGTAAAACTTAATCTGCTCTAGAATCCTTTTATGATTTACTGGGTTGTATTTTACTTTCATGCGGGATGTCATTCTAAAGTGGTTGTGAACCTGAAAGGAAATATATAAACATAAATATGATTAGTCTTGTAGATTAGGCATGCAATCCTTAAATTGGCAAAGTCAGAGACTATAATAGCCGTGAGCAGGAAACCAGAAAATTAGTCTATGAGGGACCACCTACCACCAGCCACCTAGTCGAAGAAGTCATAGACTATGGGTCCAATTTAGTACTAAGATTCAAAACTAGTTTCTAAAGCCAGCGTTCTGATTTATCCAAAAGAATGGAAAAACCTTATGTTTAGGATGTGTGTGTAACTATTTCAACATAAATAATAAGGCATAATTGAACTTTTACATTCAAAAGACAGCTGGCTCCAGAGAAAGGGAAATGATAAGTACAAAAACAACTCAGTCTTAGAATCATCTTTGTACAATGCTTATGAGAATGAAGCATCACCCCAGTATACAGATATCAGAAGTACTTCCCCAGCAGTAGGTGTAAGTGTAATCATGTGTAGAAAATTGCTTTAAGCCAAAAAAAAAAGCTTCCAAGATAAGATAGAGTCCTTACTTGCATCCATCCAAATAAGACAACAGATACGCTAGCCTTGGATGTGTTATACAGGTATTGGACTATACTAGTTGTTATCCATGTCCACCTTATAACTTTTTTTTAACTCACAAGCTTAGTCCAAAGTATTTATGTGTTCCATATATATATTAAAAAAAAAAATCCCAAAGTTTATATTTTATCATAAATACTATTCTAATTAGAAGGCCATAACCACTTCTAATCCAAGTGTTTCATCCCACCAACAACATCTTTATCAGTCTGTTGAGTTTTTCCTTTGCCAGGTCAATGAAGCTCCAACTCCTCTTACTTTTTTTCAAAGCAAAGAAGCCTAAGAAAAAATTCCAACAATAGTTCAAGAATAACAAGTTTATTTTTGTTTATTTAAGACAAATATAGTTTATGCCCATTTAGGGTTCATGGAATCCAACCTTCCCAAGTTTATATGTCATTTACATTAATTATACATCTCTTAGCAAACCAAGTGGAAAAGAATCTTTAAACTAGACGCGGTACCCAGCCAGACCGAATGTCACACCAAAAAAGGAATAGATGCCTTTATGACCTTTTTTCAAACTATACCTAACCATGTGAATGCAAAAGAAATTTATTGTATCACCTCATTAAAATAACGAGTAATAAACAAGTCCAGCATCATTATGTAGCCGGGGCATACCCCCAAAACAATCCTGAACAACTAGTACCAGAATCCAACATCAATATGCAGTCAGGCCAAACTCCCAATTTCCAATTTAGCCAGTATTTTGCACGACCTATGTCAAGTTTAGAGAAAACAACTAGTACCAAAGACAAGTCCAAAAATCAGTAAATACCTAGGGTATACCCCCCATCAAGAGAGAATTTTTTTGAACAATATGCATCAGTAGTACGTTATGTGACCATGCATAGAATCAGAAGAGTATTGTAATGTCAAGCCAAGCAGTGGAGTCACTATAACGTCCCCTAATAACTTTAATCAAATACAAAAATGAATAGTTTATGCAGAGAAACCGAAAACCAGTTTGCGGGTATATAGCTTTGTCCAAGAGTGTTAAACCATTCAACCATTACCACACAATGTCAAGCATAGCCAACCCACATAGTGGGCCTTACCAGGCTAAGCGGCGGTGATGAAGGTTCCACAGTAGTGCCTCTTGTTGTCAAGCAAAGCCAACCACATAGTGCTCCTTACCAGGCTAAGTGACAAGGTATGCCAACCAATAAGCCAGGTTGTTTTCAATATCCTAAGACAAGTAAAATAAGAGGAAAACCATAATTTCAAGCTCAGTGAATAGTAGCCAACTTGTGTTGGTTGAGTAGCAAGATCCATGATTGGTACAACATTGAGTAAACACACACAGTCCTAACTTTTTATGCAAGTAAAAACAGACACAAGGCTAAGTGAGGGGCAAAATGCGCCCTCACCTCTTTAAATAGGAGAAGACAAATCACGATCACTCATGGTGAGTTGCACGTAGAATCATTATCACCCCATGCACTGAGTAGGCCAAGTGCTACTCCTTCTCGGAAAGCCAAATATTGTAGCCGCCTCTAATGCGGTCCGTCACAGCAGAGCAGCCATTGCACCCAAGGCAGGGTAAATGAGGCCTAGTTAAAGAGTAAGACATAATTTTTTCTACGTTAATAGCATCAAACTAAGGACTTCTAACCATCATAATCCTATAGGGGTTCCTTCCCATGGTGGATACCAACATAGTGTATCTTAAGAAATCCATTTTCTTATAGCCACGATGACAGCAGTAGGGGGTAGTTTATTTTGTTTAAACCACCATAAATATAAAGACAAGTACCAATGTGTGTGTGTGTTGCAGTATTAAATTAAATATATATACACAAAAGAACATGGAGTTCAAAAAACAACTGACTTTAGATGACTAGGCAAGGATTTGTACATAATGACTCAGTCTTTGACTCATTAATGTACAAATAATAAGAATGAGGTATCATTCTAATGATTTTATACAAAAGTAACAGGACTGTTGAGGTCATCTCGGTCGAGTCATCAAAGGTCTTTAGAGCGGGGAACTGTAGCACGCTAAACCTTTTTAAGTCAAGATAGAATTCTCACCTACATCCATATAGTTAAGACAACAGATTTGTTGGACTTGGCTACGTATGGCAAGCTTCAAAGAACCTATCAGCTGTTATCCATGTCAAGCTTAAAAACTATTAGACTACCTATTGTCCTAAATATTGAAATTTTTTCACATCTCAAGTTTTTTCCACATTTATTTAAAGTAGTCCTTCCAAAATTGTAGCATATGATCTTAAAAACTGCTTTTTATAGTTACTATTTATCGTAAAAAATGTCAACCCATCCATAAGTTGATCAAAAAAAATGTATGCAATCCTTTGTTTGGTAACTAAAGCAAAACTTTGTTTCCAATGCTAAGATTTGTAATTACAACATAATGTATGGACCAAAGTTGAGCCATTCACATATTGAGAAACTTCTCGGATGGAGAGAGTATTTTAAAAGTCGGCTAAGGAGATCTTATAGAGATATTATAATAATAAATAAGGAAAGCCCAAGAAAAGTATTGTAAACAGATGAGCTAAAACCTAAGTTGACCAAATCTGAGTTATTAGAGCCAAATCCAAGCTAGCAGACCATAGGCAACAACCGCATCTTAAGTGCGAGTGCCACAAAACTTAACCATAACCCAACTACCTCTTACTTTTGGGTAGTTTAAAGAGAAGTTAGTGTCAATCCATCAAAAACTTGCCTTTATGAGTAAAATAGTAGGTGAATAGTGTAACATTTAATGGCCTAGTAACTTGTGTGTAGCGGAAAATAGCATGAACATAGTGAGCATTTCATTAGAATAGATTCCTAATGAGAATAACAAGAGTGCTTGGGTGGAGAGAGCAACAAAAAGTATAACACCTAGTTAGATATCATGAACAATACTTCAAAAGAGAGATAAATTAAGCTATTGACAACAGTTGAGGACCGGATTTACATGGAGCCGGTCCCCCCTTCAAAAGGCTTTGTATTATGGTTTCTCCCATCAAGAGAGACATTTTACAATAGAATTCTTTGTGTTACTTCAATACTAGCTAGTGCAATGAAAATGGAAGCTTCAAGCACTAAGCAAAACACTTATAAACACAACATCAATTCCCTCACGGTCTCAGACCCAAGACCTCACACACCTTCAAAGATGGTGAGAGCTAGCGGGGTATGAGAGTAGATTGAGAGGAAGAAGGAGTAGTCTTATGAGAAATATGTACATCTCCTCACATATTCACTAATATTAGCATAGCTTAGCTTAGTGATTAGCATGGTAGAGGAGATGAGCATGCATTGAAGCTTGGCTCTTGGTTGGATTTTCATCAAAAAGCCAAGAGTTGTTGGTGTAGGCCTCCCTCTCACAAGCTTGGAGTAGGTGATAAGCTTTCCATTAAAGCTTGAGAAGGAGAGAGAAAGAGAGAGTCTTCTTAATCCACACATGGACTAGTATGAGTGTGTAGGCAATAATGCCTTGAGAAAATCAGCCCTCTCTCTCTTGGTCGACCCCTCTTGCTATTTGCTCATTCTGACACCCCATTGGTTCATGCCAGGCTTAGCCAATGAAACTTAAGCAGCATAAGTGATAGACTTCTAGCATGTGTCCCCCTTTCCCCTTTTTCGAGAGCTTTAGGCAATTAATTAATGCTACTAAACTCTCATTGGACCCCTTTGTCTCATGGCCAATAGGAATCAGGCAAGCCATTGGGCCGTTGAATGCTCATTGGACCCCTTGGGAGACTGTCCAATAGTCTTCTAGAGAGCTGAATTCATATTGGTTATTTTATTAAGTGTTTTTAAATTAGCTAAACTAGATTTACTCTAGCCTAATTCTCATTGGTCCACCTCCATGGCCATCCAATAGAATATGAGTACACCTTGTGGGCATCTGGGCTAGGGAGCTGAGATGTGTCCCTCTTTCCCTTTGTGTAAAGGAACTTGTGAGTGTGTGTGTGTGTGTGTGTGTGTGTGTGTGTGTGTGTGTGTGTGTGTGTGTTTCTCTCTCATCTCCTACTTCTAGGGCTTGCCCCCTTCTATGTAGGGATGCATGAAGACTTTTTTGAGCACACACAAAGCATCCAATTTTCCTAGGCTTTTGACCTTTGGACACAACCTTTGAATTTTGGAACCTTAGCATTTTGGAAGTCTTAATGGGCTGTACCTTAGGGTCTTTTAAGCCCATTTTTGCACCTTGCTCTTTTGCAAATGACCCCCCCCCCCTTTGGATCCCTATTTTCCCTCCTTTGGATCCCTACTGTGGCCGGTCTACCAGCTTAACCAATACTCTAGCTTTTTCTCCCCTAGCACTTCCCCATATTTAAATGATCAGTTTAACATGAGAAAATAATATAGGAGAATTAGATATTAGTTATTATGACATTACTTCTCTCTTGAAATCATAGTCGTCCTCAACTATGGGGTAGAGAAGATAAAGCATATTCATTAGCCCTTTTTCTAGCGGGTAGAGGATCCATATGTTACCCTACGACATCGTTCCAGAACGGATGACTAATCCATTTGGCGCTTGAGAGCCTAAGCTGCCGCAAGCATGTCTACACATTAGTCCTATCAATATTCCATAGTAGAGTGGCAAGCTCTACTTGGTGTTTGGGAGACGTCGTCTCCGCAAACTTGATCTAAGTATGCATACTACTTCACATTTGTGCACAATAATTTCCAATCATTACAGCATAAACATAAATTAGCCCACAAATCTTCATGCAAACCGCTTGGATCCTATGGCATATAAGTGAATTTCCTCGGACCATGCATATACCTGTCACCTCCTGGGTCAAAAGCTAGCTCAAAATCCCCTACACCATAGGGTAACATCAGATTCCATATAGCATCAGGTAGCACCAGATACTTCCATATCCCCTGTGCAACTAGCTCATCCAATTGTCGATCATCAATCACAGGTAAAATCATTGGTAGTGCACCTTCACTCTCACTAGTATTGAAATTCTGATCATGCATATCTGAATACATCAAGTCTTTGGTAAAATCCTCTTCATTAAGCTCAAAAGATGCATCAGAAAACAATCCTCTATCTTGTAGAGGCTCAAAATCAAGTAAGGCATCATGTAACAACTGCATCAGATCATCATCGACTGCATCAGAACAAAATTGCTCATGCATGATTTTGGATTGATTGGTATCCTTAGCATCTGTATTTGAGAACCCTTCCAAAGCTTCGTCCAGTAAGCACATAAGATCTAGGTCCACCGCTAGAGAAGGTTCCTCCATCTTGCACATCTCAGTCTACTGTAAACTAAGATTTCCACATGTGACATGCATACTAAATGCTTCTGCTCTTTAAGTCTTTCACCCTCATCCAGATATCTTTGCACTTCTATAGCACAAAGTTTAGCATGCACAATGAAAATTTCATCTACTGCCCTGTCTGTATCATCGGCACAATGAAACCAATCATATTCATCAACAAGAGATTGCACTTCACTATGCACCCCCTCTGAGTCAGCATCATCAAGTTCATGATCATTCTACCATAGTGTGATTCCTATCTCACAAATTCTCGATAGAGAAGAAGTTTGCTCCCTCTCTAAATCACCATCATCAAATTCAACATCAGTCTGCCAGATTGGTAGCTCTAGGTCACAGAAGCGTGTCAAAGGAGTCTGCACCCCCTCTGAATCATCATAATCACGTTCAAGATCAGTTTTCCAATTTGGTAGTTGTGCTTCACAAAAGCTTGTCAATGAAGGAGTTTGCACCCCCTCTGAATCAAGCACATACTCTTGCTTAGCCAAGTCCTCAAAATCTGGTACATTCAAATCCGGTAAATCTGGCATACCAAAATCCATGGTCCTGCTGCTCTCAACAGCAACCCTGCTTTGACCTATGACATTTGTATCATTAATCAACTCTTTGGCAAAATCTGTACCAGTACCATCAATCAACTCTATGGTAGAATCTGTACCAAAAAAGTTTTGCTCTAATTTTGGTTCAGTAGCAAAAGTATCAGCTGTAACTGAATCTTCCCGCATGTCTACCTGAATACGACTGCACTCATTCACCTGCACAATTTCTTCCTGAGCTTTAGCCACTTCATTGTCTTGATCCCATGATTTCTTTTCCTCTTGTACTATAGGTATATGTTCTTTGCAAAATTCACCCTGTGTAGTTTGAGGCTGTAGAGACTCACCCTCAAGGACTTCTACTTCATGCACGGCATCTGCAAAACCCAACTTTGCATACACAACTTTGACTATGTCTTCATCACTAGCCTGTAAGAAGGTAGCATCTTGCACAATAAACTCATCAATCACAGCTTCTAACTTTGATCGTACTCGTCCTCGAATATCTGAATAGTCTGGTACACTTGAACTCTGTTCTTGATAGCTTTCATACTGCTCATAACGTACTTGCACAATAGCTTCTTGAAATACTCCCAATAATCGTTGCAAGCCTTGGTAACTTCTTGAATCTGCTCCTTCACATATGAACTCACTAATTGCTCAAAAGATTTGATCATCAATTCTTCTGGTATCGCTCTTACCTTGGTCTCCAGCTCATAGCACTCTAGGTAGCCCTATGGATCGTATCCATCAAAGAGTCTTCTTTCGTCGTATACTACATCCAAAGCTTCATCCATTTGATTTTTCTTCTTTACGGTCTCTATTTCAAGCAGAGATCCTAGAACCAATTGAAGCATCTTCGAAAAATCTGGAACTGTTGACTTATCATCAAAACCGTGTGCACTTAACTATACAATCATCTTCATCATCTGCTCTAATTCTCCATCTTTACCTCCCACCCCAGCTCGTTTCGCGTCGGGTTCACCAAAGATGTCGGGGGCTATGTGTTCGCTACGTGAGCCGGGTAGGCGCCGAGCCTCTGGCTGTGGGAGGTGTGAGAGAGAACAAGAAGAACAGATGCATATGGCTTTGGCAATCACCGTGGTCTTCAATTAATTAATTCAAGCTTTTAGTACAATGTAATCGATAGCCAAGGCGGGCTGTTAGCAGCACCATCACTCGGATCAGCTAAAAATTAGGAGTTTAAGTTCCTTGTTACAAAATTAATTGGGCCGTTAACGACACTGGGGCTTAAGATGATGATTAATCAACCTTCGGACTGATGTCGGTGAAGAAAATTTTTGCATGCCGCTTAATCGTAGCTCCGATTGCTCTTTTTAAATCGACTTACTTTGATTGCCGTCAGGCTCTGTATGCTCTTGGTAATTTCTCTTTTCCAGTTTGACCTTCTTCTTCTCCTGCATCCCGAGCTCTGATATCTGCTCTAGCCAAGTACCCTTCTCTTCGTTGAGCTAAGTTGAGGTTGAGGACCAGAGAGACTTTAGTCTTGCTTCTTCTCATGCTTTGCCTTGCTTACCCCTTTACACTTGATTACGGCCGAGAGAGGGAGAGAGAGCCTTGCTTCATTCACCTCCCAAGCTCCTCGATCTTCCCTTCTCATAACCCTATTCCCTTTGCTTTGATAGCTTCTCAAGCTCTTGCATGCCCTCCTTTCCCTCGCTTTAAGCTCTTCCTTGTTTATGGCCTTGCCTCTCGATTCTTTGTGTAGTAGCCAACGATGAGCCGAGAGCGAGAGACCTTTGTTTTATGCTCCCGGAGGAAGAGAGAGGGAGTGCTTTTGCCTTATCTCTGCAAGCCAGAGAAAACCCGTTCCTCCTTGTTCTTCTTCCTCCCTTATTGCCTTCGATGCTTTGCCTTCCAATTTCTTGCTTTCCCTCTTCAACACGAGAGAGAAAGAGAGAGCTTTGCTTGCTCAAGAGCGAGAGAGAGGAGAGCTTCGTTCCTAGCTTGCGTTGGTTGGAGATCGAGAGAGAGAGAGATGGCTTCGACCTACTCACCTCTTGCCCTTGAATCTGCAACCCGCTTTCTTCCTCTCAAGCACTCGTTGATTCCCTGTCTGTCGCTTCCCCGTTACCTCCTTTTTCCTTTGCTATATTTTTCCTCCAGAAATAAGGCCCCACCACGTAGTCACGACGCCGTGACTGACGTGGCGCGGGAAAGCCTGCTTGATGATGTGGTAGGTGGGTGACTCAATCAACGCAAATTTGGCCATGGATGGTGCCGAATGGTGTCGCCATGGACAGCTGAGCAATGTTTGCTCTTGCTCACCATCTTCTGAGGCCCGAAGCCGCCACTGCTAGCCTGCTTCTTCCCCTGCGTTGCGCTCTTCGCTGCCAGCCCTTCTTCTGTTGCCCGCCATGCATCCCTTTTTTTTCCTAGCTTCACATCCTTTTATAATTAGGGCGGCCATTGGCCATAGTTTAGTGGGCGGCCATATTCATTGGCTTATGGGCGGCCTTGCCACTTGGTTGCCTTTGGGCGGCCTAGCAAATCTACAAGGGCACCACATTTGACATGCATAGCGGCCAAAGCAATGCCAAAGAAAAACATATTTCACCAACAGTCCTTGACGAACAATATCCTCATGAATTTCAATGCCCGCATTTCTTTTCCGACAGTGCCATACGCCTTCAATATGCAAGTATAAGTGATTGCATTTGGAGAGTTTTACTCTCTTTGCATCTGCTCCAAATATCCACCTTCCTGGTCCTGCCTTGTTGGAGTTATCCCGCAATCATTGCAGTCCAAGAGATGACATTCCGAACACGAAGCTCTTTAAGCACTTTTTGTGCCTTCGTAACGACACCATATTAGGCATTCACGCCAGTCATCCTCGTTAATGCTCTTAGTAGCCCTAAACTGACAACAACATCGCGAATTTTACTGCCCATATCAGCATCCCAAATAATGCCAAAATTACCTAGCTAGCAGTGCCGACAATTGTCATCTGTGCCGAGCCTTTTTATCTGATCAAGCGGAACTTTGTCTGACGAGCCGTAAATCCCTGTAGACATCTCAAGCTGCATAAAATGCATACAAACCCTACTGAGGCTATAAAAATCCCAAATGGCACTTTGATCGAGCGGACCGAACTGGTACAAAGTCGGACCCCGTTGAATCTTTAACGGCTAATAGCTTGGCGATCGAGACTCCGATCACTGATCTGAAAAGACCGACGCGCTCTACGAAGTGAGCACTTCAGGCCCATGCATTCATTTCAATTATGTCATCTTAACTGCAATTGCCCAATCTGCTATGGATCTGCAAATTGATTTGAACTTTAAACTGCCATAACTTCTTCAACGTAGCTCCAATCGACGAGCCGTAAAGACAGGTCGGTAGAGCACATTAAGCACTACAATGCTAGATCATAATCTCCCACTTGTGCTCACTTCAAGCGTAGTTTTTTTTTAGCATCATTCAGGCATCTTTTGGCCCTTTTAAGGCGCATCTGGCATACGTTAATCATTAAGCTTGGCCTGTTAACAAGCCCTCATCACTGACCATTAATCAAGTAGGCTTTCAATAAGCTTGATCTGCATCTTCTTGGCATATATCTTAGCATGGGAGTGGAGCTGTACAACATCGTGCTACAACCTACTACATGAAGTTGAAGGGAAATGAGCAGAAGACTAACCTTGTTTGTTTGCCATTATATATTTTTGGCTCGCATGACTGTGACAACTCCACCTCGTCATACCCTTGTAAAATAGCTGCAGGACCTCTTTCTCTATCTCATTTTGACACAAGACAAAAGTGACAGTTTTTTGAGAGTTGAGTGCATGTCACACTAGGGCAAGCAAGTGAAGCCCAGGCTGATTTGGCGTTCGCTCATTCGTCGTTGCAAAAAGAGAAAGTTGGCCACGAGAGGATGTTACAGGGAAAAATCACACTTGGGCTGGCCACACTTGCAAATCACACTTGGGCAGGCGTCCCAATGTGACAAGGGCCTTGCATATAGATATTAAGTACACAAGTTTTTGCACATAAGCTGTGTAGTTGCTTGAAACATGATGGTGATGGCTGCAGACAGCAACTCTCTCTCTCTCTCTCTCTCTCTCTCTCTCTCTCTCAACCTGAGATCAACACTATCAAGTAACGATTGATATGAGCTAGATACAATTGTGAGGATGTGAAAAGCAACATAGTGGCTGCTGTAAATCAAAGAGAGTTCAAAGGTGATGAGACCGAGCTATCTGCAGATGAGGGATGAATGTCCATTTTCCAACTTGAGAGCACGTGCTGCAATAAATTGATGCAACTTCTACTGTGTGCTTGAGAGAGAGAGAGAGAGAGAGAGAGAGAGAGAGAGAGAGAGAGACTTCAAAATGTGAGCTCCTTGGATCCAGGAAGAAAGGCGGGCCGTAGTGCACTTGGGCAGGCATGAGCTACGATCGCAATGGTCACAACCTAGTATTGGGCTTGAGCCTCTCTGGCTTGCACTTGGAAGTCTCCATCCCCCCTACTCTCTCCAACCTCACCTCCCTTCGTTACCTCGACCTCTCCCAGTCTATTGACCGATGAAATTCCACCTCAATCACCTTGTCGCCTGCAATTCCTCATCACCACCCAGAACTATATTCACGGCCCACCCCCTCCCGAGTGTCCAGGAGCTCACCCTCGACCAGGCTCCATGGCTCTCTCCCTCCTCAGCTCTTGAACTGCTCACAGCTTGAAGAGGTCAATGTTTCCTAGAACCTCACCGATACCATCCCGCTTACCCTCAATGACCTTCCCGACCTTAACATCTTTCTCTGGTTGAAAGTTTTAGTGGCACCCTGCCTCCATCTTTTGTAAATTGTGCCCCGCTCTCAAATGGACATCTCTCTATCTCTCTCTCTCTCTCTCTCTCTCTCTCTCACACACACACACACACACACACACACACACACTTCGCCGTTCAGAGCATATGTAAACCCCAGTTTAATGTACCACTTGAAACTAGATGTAGTCAACAATCTGACCACTTCAACTGAGGCAATGCGGCACTCCATTACACTCAATAGATCATACAAAAAGCATGAAGGTGAGGACCTTTTTCCTCACTCAAAATTGACTACCATGAGAAATAAAATCTGTCTATCAAGTGTCTGATGTTTTTAACCTCTCTTGCACACTACCTCGTGCATTTAGAAATTACACACAATTGAGAGACCTCTCTCTCTTCTCCAATCACCTCAAGGCATGCAGGTACCTATCAAGCTCTTTTGCAAATCTGAAAGTTGTACAAGTCCTCAACCTGCACGTTAACAGCTTATGCGCCCCAATTACCTCCAAGCTGAGCAATTGCACACACATAGTTTACATGACCTATCATTCATTTCCTTCAGCGTTCAGATTCCTTAGGAAATGGTGTCATTCCCAGCATGCTCGTAACCGTCATCCTCCCTGTGTCTGTACGATACCTGATCTTGTGCTTCTACCCTTTGCACTCCACCTTGAATCTCCTGCCTCTTTGAGAAGACCTCGTCATCACCTCTGATAATATGGTATATGCCATGGTAATATGAGCTTTCAACTCCAGAAGAGCCTCCATCTCTGAAGGAGGAACCGAGGGCACATTCACAGACAGGCTCAACTCTCTCCGCCCAATGCCTAGCACATCAAGCCTCCCGCTTTCCAAGGCTACGTTGCTGATCGTGTCTGAGACGTATGACACGTCTGGGTATTGCCCGTCTGGCACTATACCATAGACACCATGCTTAACATCATACTACATTTCTAAAAAGGGAAACTTGTTGCCTTGCTTTGCACATGTAGAGAAGACATTGCTCGATCCCACCCCGCCGAGAGAGAGAGAGAGAGAGAGAGAGAGAGAGAGAGAGAGAGAGAGAGGTCTCAGCCTGCAATAGCCCCACACACAAACACTTCCACACAGTGACACACAGATGCTCTCCTGTCTGGTGAATGCGCCCGGGGGGGGGGGGGGGGGGGGGGGGGGGGAGAGAGAGAGAGAGAGAGAGAGAGAGAGTGGTTAGCTACAGACAAGGTCGACCATGTCGAGCACATTAGAGGGGGAGAGAGAATACCCGCAATGCCCTAGAGGTTGCAAGAAAGAGGAGCTGAATTATTAAAAGAAGATTCAGCAGATAAAGCCACACTTCTACTACTGGTAACATTTTTAACCACACTCAATAGCCCACTACCTCAAAAATTGAGAAGACAATAATGAGGGTTTGCAAAGCTCTATCTTTATAGATCTTTTTAATGAGTGTATGCTTTACAACCAATCCATCAAAAAAATATACATTTTCTTAAAACAATTTCTCTTTTTTCATTATTAGAAACAACAAGTTAATGCTAACAATGGTATGCCTTTTTCATATTGTAGCTACTTACTATTCCCCACATGGCTAAAAAGACACAACAATAGCCATTGTAAATTAAAATCCCAAATAATAATGGAAGATTCATTTAGCTAATGTTGTGGTCCATATATATTGCTTATCAGCTCCCATTTTACCTGCCCTTTCTCAATCTTCTCATTGCAACTCTTGCATGCTGCTTGTGAGCTCTTCGTGGCCTCAATAGCATAATCACCATCTGCAACTCCCTTTGCAGAATCTCCACCACAACTTGGGGCTGAATTTTCAAAATAAGCACGAACTTTTTGTTGATCGTCCCATCGAAGATTATCAATACCTTCAATGTCTTCCAGCCTAGATAGAAAGAAAATTACCATTGGAAAGATGTTGTTCATAGGCTGAATGCATTGTAAGACGCTATACTTACAACTTTATTTGTGCCTTCTTCTTGAATATGCAAGAAGCATGGTTCCAAACCTGTAATAGCGCAACACAACGAGCCCCATAGGGTCATAGATGCACCCTATTGATCAGCTCAGATAAGCATTCTGCATAAGTAGTGTCCAAACAACGGGATATCCAAAAAAAAGGCCAGAGTCATTGGGCACATGTATAATGGAAGCATAAACAGCCTAGTGGAAAGCTGCCAACCTTTATGTAGCATGTGAGCATGCAATCACATGCACACAATAAAATACAGGGAAAATGAATGATCATGGGATAAAAAATGACTCACAGTCATATAACCCTCAAACTGGGTGGCAGACACTACTCTGGCAATATATGCGGTACGAGTCTTTAAAAATGATACTCTGACAGCTCTTGCAGGTGGAGCGATTGGACTTCGCATACTCTGCTTTGAAAAGCTGCGGAGGAGTAGCCATGGAAGCTTGGTGCTAAACCTGAAGGCCATCAAAACTCTAACACAACCCGTAAGAGTGAAAGGAACAAGAAGAATAGAAAGAGAGATTACTTGCCGAGGCTGTGGCGAATCAAGCTCATAGGTCGACAGCTTCGCGGGCTATGGCTATCGAAACTGGCATGAAGAGTCTGCGCCAAAATAAAAGCCTTTCTCGGCACTGCTGGCGATGGAAGCCACGTTGAAACAAATCACTATGGCCTTAGCCGTGTGGGCGGACCAAAAATACTCCTCATTTTTCATTGATAACGTTTCTTGCTTTAAGCCCAAAGTACTTTCCTTCCCGACTGAGCTTTTGAAGCCCATCATCACATTTACACACTAGTCGTTTCACTGAGTGCCCACTATCTTATTTCAACCAATGAACATTTATGGCCTATCAAAAAATGCTTGCAAATACAACTCAACATTTTTTCTATTTTAGTCAGCAAAAAGAGAAGGCATCTCTATAGCCTTTGCCTTGCCAAAAAGAACCCTTAATTTTTTTGAGTTCTATGGTGCTCTACTAAGGTTTTGCAATGGTATAGTTATAGTCTTGGGTCGCTTAAGTGTAAACCTTAAGGTGGTGGTAGAAAGAGGGTCCAAGTACTTTTCCACCCTTTGGTGTTGACAAAATAGTGTATACCTTAGGCGTTCCACAAAAAAAAAACAAGTGAAAGGGTCAGGACGGCTTTCAAAAACAATAAGAAAGTGATAAAATTGTTAGGTTGAATTAAACTGGTATCAATGTTTGGGAAAGGATTGCGTCAGCTTAGTCTTGAGCCGATTGAAAATCGAAACTAGCTAACTGCAAACCATGGTAAACGATAGAAAAACCGATGAAATATGTGAGAAAGTCGTCCAAAAATTTTGCAAATCTCAAAATTTATGCTAGTATTTTTTATTTTCTTCTTTGTGAGGAAGAAACTCGATCAACAGCCGCTTAATTAAAGAGACTTTTTCGAACGTTAACACTGACTGGAATCAAGCTATAAAATGCAAGAAATGTAAAGCCATGTGAAGTTGTGAAATGAAAGGTGAAATAACAAGGTGAGATTTCACGATGGCTTTCCAAAAAGGAAATCAAGATATGAGGGAAATAAAAATTATATATATATATATATATATATATATTATATATATAATAAGAGAGAGAGAGAGAGAGAGAGAGAGAGAGAGAGAGTCACAATCGCTTATTCTTGTGAAAACAACTCTTTACTCTTTAAAAGCTTTAAAAATAAAAAGGTACACAAAATAAAAGCAATGTAGTCCCATCATAAGAAAAAAGAACAAGTATAAATTGTGTGTTCATGTTGAAAATAATATAAGATAAGAAAGGACAAAAAAAATAAACAAGGCAAAGTCTTAAAAAGCTCTGTAAGGCTATGAAATGAAGGGGACCCATTTGACAAACTCCATCAACATTTAAGATGAGTCTCCATCGTTGGCAATGAAAACATTGGAAGGATGGCTAACTCGACTCAACACTAAGGCTTCTTTTAGAAAGCCAAAAAGAACTAATTAATATATATGTGTGTGTATAGAATTTATTAGAATTATGCAAAGTGAAGCTTTACTTTAGCATTCTACAACAGTAAAATGCAAAAAAAACATGTGTGTGTGTGTATAATATTTACTAAAATTTATGCAAGGTGAAGCTTCACTTTAGCATTCTAAAACAATAAAGACTTATCAAGATGTGAAATGAAAGGTAAGTCTCCATCATGTCACCATATGAAATGAAAGGAGTCTCCCTAACTCAACACAACACTAAGGGTTTCTTTTAGAAAGCCAAAAAGGCTCTTTTTCAGCTCTTCTTCTACTAGTGTCCAGCCGTACTGCTTCGCCGCAGCAACGCGTGGGTCACATACTAGTACGAACTAAGTCTTAAGTGTTTTGCATAGATGTTGGTCGGCTCTGGTTTATGTGCAAAGAATAGAGGAAGGGAGGCGCCTGGTTGCTGCAGCTCAGTGCCAGCCCTGGCAGGCTTACATGAGGTGGGGTTCTCCAAGGTGGCTGTCGAGGGGCTGATGGGGTGTTGCAATCAGGAGACGGCTGTCCCAACCATCGATGGAGACGAAGCGGGAGTGGCCATAGCTGGTGGATATGGGAGGTCATGGGGTGGGCTCCCAGCTGCCCTTGCCTGCGTCCCCTCTGTTATCCCCTTTTACACATGTTTTTTTTTTGGTCTTAGGTGCTTGGCGGCCCTGCTCTAGCTAGAGAAAATATGCAAGAAGGTTCTTTGGGTTTGGAAACCAGACTTTGTTGCGGTTGTGAGCGAACCTTCCAGTGGGTTGGGGTTTGAGGTTAGTTTGGATTTCAGGCTCAGAGTGCTTCAACGGAAGGTGTTTGCCTATTGGTGCTAAGAGAGGGAAGCCCTCCCGCCTCCTCTTGGGGAGGGAAATGGCCTCCCAGTTTCTCTGAGTATATGCAGATGGTGCGGACATGCGTGGTCCTCCACAAGATGGTGTTTGCTGGTATTAGGGTTTGGCCCTTTGCTGCATGGTGTGGCTGATGGCATGCATGTGTGGGAGATCAATGGTTGCGGATGCTTCTTGCATTCAAGAAAGGACTTGGCCCCCTTAAGGCCTGGAGATTTTGATTTTGTTCTGTTCATGTCTTTTACTGGTATGGTTGGTGGAGCTCATTGGTGAATTTTGTTTGGTTCGTGTGGTGGTGCTCTTTGGGATGGCTTTTGGCAATATCAATGCTCGGTGGCAGCGGGCGTTCGGAATTGGTGGCACCGGTGGCTTGCTATTGGGTTTGAGGATTTTCAATTCCTGGCCTCGTCTGGTTCGATTGGTCTTTGCCTCTTGAAGTTGCTGGCTTTGTCCGTGGAGGCGAGTAGCAGGAGTTGTGGTGGATGGGTGGCAAACATTCCGTCAAAGTCCAGGGTTAGGGGGCTGAGCATCTTGGCCCTCCATCTAGATTCTATTAAAATCCATAATTGACACTAAATGGACGATTAGGATGCTCCACCCAACTTGATCCTGTCAGCTACAACACAATCAGCTATGATAGTGAACACACACTGTCACCAAGTGCAAACAACTATTCACACATCAGCATCGAGAACATCAACCTAGGGCAGACACATCAACATCCAGAACTTCAACCTAGGGCAGACACATGAGCGTCCAGAACATCAACCTAGGGTAGACAAATCAGCAAACATAATTTCGATCTAGTGTTGACACATCAGCAAGCAAAATTTCAATCTACTGTCGACACATCAGCAAGCAGAATTTCAACCTACTGCCCTTGTAGTTTTCTACTTCTACTGAAGTAAAAAAGATGCTGCCTATAACCAGTAGAAAGAATTCCCTTTTGTAGAAATATTATTACAAAGAGAGGCAAAAGAATATAAAATATAACATCGATTTCCATTAACAAAATTAATCCAGCAAAACAAGATTGATCATAGTTCTCTGCAGCACAACTACTACTTGTCGTAAGCTACAAACTTTCCAACAGTCCAACTACTTCTTAGGTACAAAGGGCATATTTTCCTTCCCGACATATACATTAACAATGCAATTTGACATGTTGCAAAGTGGAAACACTGACACGGGAGGATTTCGACCATCAATACCTAGAGCTCTAGCCGACTCAGGTGGAAGCTCATACAGAAGGCTCTCATCAAAAGGAATGTCTTCCCCTATTCTGTAGGGAACAAAAGGCACACTTGGCTTCAAATGACCACCACCTGAACCAACAATACCAGTTGAACATCCTTTACCAGCAACACCAACTTCCTTACTGCCACCTAAACCAACAATACCAGTTGAACACCCTTTACGAGTGGAACCAATATTACCAGCTGAAGCACAAGAACTACCAACATCAACTGACATATCAACACTATAAGCGGTGCAACCACCAGCAAACAACACAAACAGCAACAACCTGTCCACCAACAGCAGCAACCTGTCCACCACCAACATCAGCAACCTGTCCACCAACATCAACAACATCTTGCTTCTTTGCACGAGCACCACCACCTGAATCACATAACAAAAACCATAAAACCAATTATACTACCAACACTAACAATCATCAGCTTACATTAACCAAAGAAAAGCACAACCTTCAATATTCTGACAGAAGTTTGAGAACTTTTCCTCCAAAACCTGCGGGTAGGCCTTTAGTCTTCCACACCCATCAAAAGGCTGAGATAGAATATCTTGCGCAGCAGCCATGCGCACCTCACTTGAGAGGTCATACTTCTCATATGACGTAGGACGCTTATGTCCTATCACCATCATTCCAACCTCACGAGGCACCTGTCCAAGACTCATTCGAGTCACACAAGTGCTTCGTAAGCTCTTATTACTGAAATTTCCACCAACTCCTGTCCTATCGCCAATTTACTTCACAGTATTGCGCAACACCTTCACCGACACTTTGTTACGACTATACCAAATCTGCAAGAAATTTAGTAATCGATAATTGACTCAGAAAAATGTAAAAATTGCACACCAAGAAATATGACAAAAAAACTTATTAAACCTGCGTGCGAGGAGAGTTAATTGGCTGCAAAAACAAAAACAACAGATTCTTATCACCCTCAACAATACACGGCATGTGACGCATCAACTAATCAAATGTCAATACAACATCATCATCACAAACTGTAACAGCAGGTCGAAAGTGCTCCGGCTGAAAATGCATCAAGTCAACCTTATAATTTTTACTAGCACGCTCACAAAACTTGCAAGCACAAAAAAACTCAATACCACTAAGTGCCAACTAAGAAGCTTATCGCTATAAGCCAAAAACTCACAAACCAACCTAACATATTCTCCAAGCTCATCTTTACCACGCGGGAACATCATCCTCTCAAGCTTATAGAGCTCTAAACCACCCGTGATTGAGAAATGCAACATGCAAAAGTAAGAAAATCTCATTTGACACCCACGACCATGCTGGATACTGAAATCAACATCCTGCAGAATCTCATGCTGCAAACTAACACCAATCACTGAAGCTTTTTTCCTCTCCTTGCAAACTCCAGCAGCGACTGACCTTCGCATCGCAGCCAGAATAGCGTTCTGAGTCAATTTAAAGATAGGATTCCGTACAATATCAAACGACACCTCAACAATACCAGTAGCAGCAACTCTCAAATCCTGCTCCTTTTTTATCATTCTACCAAAGCACCGCAACACTCCCGTCAATGTGTCTGATGGAAATAAGCCACCATCCTGTTTACATACCACAACAAAAAACCTAGCAAGCATTTCATTCAGTTGACGAAGATCCAGCTTCTCAAGAGGAATATCACAATCCACACTAGACATTTTCCTCCATGTATCAAACTTTTTACGTGCCCAATTATCCTTGTGTTGTGTGGCCCCACTATCCCCAGCACTCAAAAACTCCTCAAGGTCGCTATTACCAACAAGAAAACCTGGCACAGTATTGCTGCCAGCTTCCACATCCAGCATAGGTACACCACCAACATCAGAACATTCAACAATACTACAAAGCACATCACCTACACAGCAGAAAGCACAAATTACAAACAAAACAGCATGCAGACATTCTTATCAGTAAAAAAATCCATATCTAAATATTCCTAAGCAAACCTACTTACATGCATATTCTAAATCACTAACAATAACATGCATGCACAAAGAATTGCTAAGAAATACCTGCAGAAGGACAAATTTCTCCATCAGCTCATACAAATCCGACATTTGTCCCAGAACCCCCAAATTCGCTGACATTTGTTGTTGTAGAAGCTTCATCTGCTCCAAGTTGTACGACTGCTCCAAGTTCTACGACTGCTCCAAGTTTACCTACACCATCTACAGATGCTTCATTAGGTCGACAAGAACTACTACCCCCATGAACTGCACCACCCCCAAGCTGCCCTCCAGCTTCACGACGCCCAAATGCACCTGCTCCAATACCCTCATCAACATCAGGCAGAACGCAGAAGGTCGGCTGCGAACTCATTCCAAGCTCTCCCTTCGAACAAAAAGAAACTATACTCTCTGAGAGTTTCACCCCACAAAATACCTTCCAAAAAGTTCCACACTCGCTTTCCAGCAACCAAACTTCTTACGGAACTCCACCCCTCAAAACACCACCTCTCAAAACCCTAAAATCCATGCCTGCCATAGGCAAAGCGAAACACTCTTTCCTACGCACAGAAAACCCTAAGCAGCACATAGAACCTGCACAAACCCTAGGACAAGGCGACCTGCACAAACCCTAGGAGAACCTGCACAAACCCTAGCAGCAGAGAGCACCTTAGGCAAAGAACATGCACAAACCCTCGCAAAAAGCAGAAGAATGCACAAACCCTAGCAAAAAGCGACCATGCAGCTCAAACACCATCGCTCGAAATGGCCCCCTTCCCCTAGACGTTTGACGGACGGGAAAGGACCTCAAGTGTCCTTCCCCATAAAATAATTGCTCCCACGTGGCTCCCAGCCTCCGCCGGTCGCCACGTGGTCACAATATTTTTGGGGAAGGACACTTGAGGTCCTTTCCCTACACCTTACAAGGTGGCCTCATAGTCGTCTTTGTTTCTTGCTAGTAGGTGATTCTCAACATTTTATTGTATAATCTATGAGTTGTATTGTTGGATTCGGGCTCCTTGTAAAAGCCTGGTGGACTCGTCATCGTTTTTGAGTCTCAGTGCAAGTTAAGTGACGGGGACAGTCATGTACTTTTTGTTTATGGTTAATACTATCTAACTCACATAATGTGAGTTCTGCTTTTTTTAAAAAATAAGCATTAAAAAAAGACTTAGTTTGCTAAATGTTTTCAAAAAACCTTATGTAAGGGATGTCACGCCTGAGTGCCCTCTTTTATACAAAGCGCTTACTCATACTCTCTCTCTTAGTTCTCATTACACATCACGTTTCATGCTATGCAAAATGACATAGGTATAGTTCATGCTGATGCATGGTTTTTAGGACCCCTTCTGAAGATGCGATAAAGGCACAGTCAGTTGTTGGGGAGATGAGGATACTCTAGTCCAAGGGATCTCGAAAGAGAAGAAAAATCTACTTCACAAGCACCAAAGAGTAAAAAGTGCCATGGACAGAAGATACGTGGGAACGAGCTCTTATGCATGCCTACAACCTATATCTTATAGAATAGCCCATTCTAGGTGTGAATTTCTAGTGAAATTTACACGAGGATGTTCGTGTGGACTCACAGCACAGCATACTCCGTTTTCACCTTTTTACCGACAGTAAATATCTTTTTACCTACAGTAAATATTTCTCACCTACATGGTAAATACAAATCACTTTTTACCTACAGTAACTTTTTTTTACCCATGGTAAATATTTTTTACTCCACCATAAGTATTTGGTAGGTAACAGTTCACTGTTACTAGAAGCAGTGATTGGGCATCAACAATGCAGTTACAGGAGGAGAAAAGGGGAAAATCTTATGGTAAAGGTGAGTCAACAGGGATAAAGACTTTTGAGTTGAAAAGAGACATGCTGATTTTTTCAAAGAACACATGTCAAAAGAAGCCATGGTTGAGGATTTTTTGAGAATTTGATATTCAGGAGGACCCAGCAGGTCCCCCCCTGACATGTGCAGAACCTCTAGTTTCAACAGCCACCTTACCTTCTCTTAAATGCTGGTCAAGGCCTTATCCCCATGTGTCACAATAAAAAAAATCAGCATTTACCCTCCCCTCTCACATCACTCTAGAGAATATCTTGATAGTGATATATCAGGTGACCTCAATCTGTTGACCACCCTAAGAAAAAAGTAACCCCAATCAGCGGATTTAAGCATGTTTATCCCTAATCCTAAACCCTCTCAGAAACCTATATAAGGAGGCCTTCTCTCACTCAAAACCAACACTTCACCCACTTCACCAAGCAATGAAGCTATGACGACATTGCTCACAACGAGAAGCTATGGGTGGAGCTCTACTCTCTCTCCCTCTCTCTCTCTCCCTCTAGTATGCTACATTACTAGCCCTAAAACCTAAATAAGGAGTCTTCTCTCATGCTCCATGGCCACCATCCTCGCCATCATTCTCTAAGGTATTGATGTGTTGCTAGTAGGATCATACCTACTTGCTGGGTTGATTGTTTTTGACAAGGGTTTATGCCATCCTTGGCTTGCTTCTCTATATCCTTGTTATGTATGATCAGATGCCGTTGTATTGTTAAGCTGATGACTTGTGTATATATATGCTACATAAGGTCCCTAAGCTTCGTTTCTATGTGTTTTGCCATATGTTTTGATGCCATCATAATGCCAGAAGTCTCACTTGCCTATGTGCACTATGTGTGAGGTCCCTAAACCTCTTAATTTAGGGTGGTGCCCCCTTTGTTTTGTTCTTTGCCTGTTTGCATGAGGCGTGGTTTGTGGAGTGTGCACGAGTACAGAGGCCACCCGATTGCACTGCTCTTTTTCCCGCTATCATTTTGGTGCCCCCACGGAGGAGGGCTACACAGACCTTCAGTCCACAAGCAATGAAGATGTGCAATCTACAACATGGACGAATGGCGTGAGGAGTTTGCAAATTGGAGAACAGAAGAGGAGGAGGCTTTAGAGGCCTTAAAAGCTTTCATCGAGGTCTTGTTACCAGGTTGCAGTGTCATTGAAATTCAAGAAGTAAGTTCTTCTACATGCCTTGTTCGTGATTGTCGCCAACGAAGGAGAGTAAGAAGAAGAGCTTGATATACCTCTCCTCTCAACCTATGAGTGCTCCAGAAACCTCCAACGCACACGGGCTTGAAATATTCTACATCAACATACACGAAGGTACTGTGACACACATTAAGGGAAGAGAAAGGATCACCAGACCTCTCTTTTCTGAGGAGCCGACTAAGAGGAGGAAGATCACCTCTACACCTAAGTGGCCCAAGGCCGCAGCGCGTGCTCAAGCGTAAGGTAACATTTGGCTTAATCTCATTAATAAGGGATTACATGACCACTACAGGCAAGAAAAAGGCTAGTGAGCAACCAACTTCAACCTCCAACTTGCAACCACGACTCTCACCCCTAAATCCTCCAGAAGCAAAGAGGCGAAGGCTTGCCTACAAGATTGCCGCCCGTCTGCGAGTGCTCCCAGTGCACTTTGTGAATGCAGACACCACCAATCCCAAGCCAACCTCCTGTCCGCGTGAAGATCACTTTGGATATTGTCCAAAGTGCTTTGGAGACCGCGTGAAAAGCCTCCCTGCCCTACCTTTGCTGCTAATTTTCAAGAAGTTATCTCAATCTAAGGAAACTATCTTAGTTGATGATGTGCTTCACATTAATGATGTCACTTTCATTCGTCATGCTGATTATGGTAATAGCATCCAATTGTTGCTTGCTAAAAGGCTCAGCATTGTACAAAGTGTTGCCATCACGCCTTACGTCTTCACAGATGCATTAGGAAGAGTCAAAGTGATCCGAGGTGCTGACCTTCTGTGGCTGATCAGGCTCATTGGTCCCAAGGTGGTGCAACTAAGCTAGGCTCTTGTGTGTAAGTATGGATGCCAATAATGAGAATGATGATCCCCGCATGTTTCCTTTCCATTTTGTGCGTCATATCCGTGTGAATATTTGTATTGATAGAAAAATCTTTTATCAGCAAAGAATAGCCCTGTTGTTTGGAGCCGAGAGACTTGGGGAAATCTTGCGCTCTCCTCATCCTGTCATTCTACCCTTACTAGACTATTACCATTCCTTTGATGTGTCGATCTTCATCCTATTTTGAGCTAAGTTGTGCTAAAGCTCCAAATTGTAATTACCATACTCTATTTTAAAATAAATTGGAGCTGTTTGTGTAATTGTTTACTCTCTCACTTATGGCCTTCCCTAATTTTTATGGTAAGCCTGGGGAGGTTGCTCCAGACTTTTTGGATAATTTGGAAATGGACTTTCTGGTATCGGGAAGGGATGACGAAGCTACTAAGTTAAGGGCCTTTCCTTTGGTCTTGAGGGAAGGTGCAAAATTATGGTATCAAACTTTGGCACCTGAAGAAAGAAGAGACTGGGAGTCCTTAAAGATGGCCTTCATCGAAGAATTTCGCCGCCATGAGCCTCCAGAGGAGATATGGAGACAGCTCTTAGAGCTATGCCAAACATCACCCAATGACTATAGAAGCTATGAAGGAAAGTTTTCCAACCTGTGGGAGAAATGGTGTGCATCACTAGGTGAAGGAGAAAGGGCGCCAGAATGCCTAAAGAAGGACTGTTTCCTGGCAGGGCTTTATCCCATCCTTCGAGAAAAGGTAAAAGGTAAATTCCCAGATACCTTTGATAAAGCTATGACTTATGCAAGGGAGAAGGATAGGAAGTTAAAATTCCAAGCTCAACTACAAGGGGGAATGGAGTCTCCACCGCTAGCTCAACCTACGGCAAGGGTAGTAGCAGGGACAGGAGCAACAGACCAAGAGTCCTCTCATCAAGAATTACTTCAACAAATCACCAATCAACTAGAGAGCCTGTCCATCAATCTGGTTCAAGGTGTAAGGGCTCCCCAGCCAGGAAATGAACGAAATAGACAAGAAGGACAAAGGCAAGCATGTGAGTACATTTGCTACAACTGTGGAGAGGTAGGTCACGGCATGTATTATTGCCCCCATCCATGACGCTATCAAGGAAATGGTAATCAAAGACGGCCTCCTCGCCAGCAAGTCACTCCTCCTCGAGCTAGGCCACTAAATGGACAAAATGCACACGTGGCTCCACCAATCCAAATATTGAGACCCCCTCCTCCACCACCACAAGCACCAGCAGAGATCCCTCCACTACCATCGGGAGGGGAGGACAGGGCTGTCTCTGTCATAAGTCTTGACAATGGTAAGGATAAAGGGAAAGAAAAAATGGAGGAAGATGTTGCCATGCCAATAAAGAGAGTTAGGAGACAAAGAACTGATGAAATAGAAGCTTCAGAGTCGGATAAAGGGAATGAGGGTTCCTCCCAAGTGATAGGAGACAAGAAAAGGAAGAGTAGGTCAAGGAGGCACATAGGAGTAGAAGACTTTCCACTTGGGGTAGGATCCATACCTTACGACCTGGTAGCAGATGTGAGTAAGCAAGGACCAAAGATTTCATCGCAGCAACTCCTCCACCTTTCCCCAAAGATGCGTAGAACCTGGTCTAAGATGGTCAGCACCAGGAGGGCTAAGGCAAAGTCAGCTGGGTCTATTAGTGCAAGAGGCATGAAGGATATCGTGCCAGTCATTGATGCAGAGATTAAGAGTCAGCGAGTCTCCAATGTGTACGTAGATGGTGGAGCTGAGATTTGTGTTATGACAGAGAAATTAATGCACAGGTTGGGTTTGGAAGTAAACGAGCAAACTTTCTTACAAGCTAAGATGGCAAATAATGTAAGGGTGGCTTGTGTGGGAAAGGTTAATGGAGTGAAGGTTTCAGCTTTTGGTGTTGCAATCTCAATTGATGCTTATGTGATCCCAACTAAGGGGGAGGGCTATCCGCTAATCCTTGGAAGACCTTGGCTTATGGCTATGAAAGCTAGGCAAGATTGGGAGACAGGTTCCCTTGAGTTGCGACCAAATCATAAGGTAGGTGGCAAGCAACAAAAAATTGTGTATGACATGAAGCAGGGTAGACAACAAGACCTAGAGATGGAGACTTCTATGGATGAATGGAGCACAAGCAGCTGCTCTTCATCTGAGGAGGATGCTAGCTCTTTGGAAGTCATGGGTATACTACTGCGAAACCCAGAAGGAGAAGGTGGTCAAGACTCTCTAAACAAGGAAGAAGCCACATGCTTAGAGGAGATGCTAGCTAAGGACCTACTAGAAGAAGAGAGAGAACCCTATTTGCAGGTACTAAAGAAGCATGCTGGCCTCTTTATAATTGATTACGAGCACATTAAAGGAGTGACGGTAACCCAACACCATATCCAATTAAAGGAAGGTGCCAAATCAGTGGTGCAAAGGCTAAGGAGATTAGGGCTAGTGCAACAAGATGCACTCTTAAAAGAAGTAAAAAGATTACTCAAGGCAGGATTTATCTACCCAGTGGAAGATTCTGAGTGGGTGTCTCCAGTTGTGATAGCACCAAAGAAAAATGGGAAGTGGAGGGTATGTGTGGATTACAAGCCTCTAAACGCAGCCACGAAAATGGACCATTTTCCTTTGCCTTTTCAAGATGAAATACTAAATGAAGTGGCTGGTCATGAAAGGTACACAGTGTGTGATGGGTACTCAGGCTACTTCCAAATCAGAATTGCAGATGAAGACCAAAGAAAGACTACCTTCATAACACCTTGGGGTGTTTTGCTTATAGAGTTATGCCTTTTGGTTTAACTAATGCCCCAACTACTTTCCAGAGGTTTATGAACTTGGTGTTTCAACCTTACTTTGGTAAGTCCATACGAGTCTTCATTGATGATTTTTTCATTTACAGCTCTAGGGAAGTGCATCTGTCCAAGGTTGATGAAGGTTTCACCCGTCTGGCCCAATTGGGTGGGCAATTGAATAAAGACAAGTGCCACATAGGTGAGAGCAAGGTCACTCTACTAGGCCATGTTGTGTCTCAAGATGGTATTGAGGCTGACCCTGAAAAGGTAAAGACATTGTTAGCTTTACCTACTCCTTCAAACGTGAAGCAACTAGTCTCCTTCATTCAAAAGGTTCGCTACATGGGACGATTCATACATCTCCTTTCTCAGGCAATCTATCCTTTGCAGCAGCTCACTAAACACACTACATTGACATGGAGTGAGGAGGGTGAAAGGTGCTTTCAAGAAGTTAAAACCATTTTGAGCTCATTGCCTGTCATCCTACAACCCACATGGGGTGAATTATTCTATGTAAATCCTAGTGTAGGTCCAGAAGCTCTAGGAGCTGTCTTGATGCAAAAAGACCCAAAGACATCTCTCATGAGACCAGTATACTTCTCTAGTAGAGTGATGACAGCTGCTGAAAAGGGTTTCAGCGCAACTGAGCAATTGGTGCTAACTCTTAAGTTTGCAGTGGAGAAGTTTCGGGCTTACTTACTTCCGAGACAATTTGTGGTGATCACAACTGAGGAGGTTTTTCCATATGCCCTACAACACATGGAATTGTCTCAAAGAATAGCAAAGTGGGTGGTGCAGCTTCAAGAGTTTGACTACACACTACAAGTAGAGGATTCCACCCGTGCTTGTTTGGCAGATGTCCTCACACAAAGGTGTTATGAGAAGGCCAAGAAAGAGGCACCTAGTAAGGTACCGCCTATCCCGGAGCCTGAAGTTCTACTGGGAGCACACAGTCTATATTTTGATGGGGCTTACAAGAGGACCAAAGACAAGGCATCAGCAGGCATAGTAATATTAGGTCCAGAGAAGGAGAAGATCTTTGCAAAAGGGTTTCATCTAAAAGAGGTTCATTCTAACAATGAGGCTGAGTACCATGCCCTTGTTTTAGGGTTGCAATGTTGTCTTTCTCAGGGCATCACAAAGCTAAATGTTTTTGGTGAATCCATGTTGATTGTTAAGCAAATGGTTGGTGTATGGGCCTATAAAAATGACAAATTTTTTGTTAAGATGAGGGAAGCAAAGGCCTTGTTGAAGGGTTTTAAAGAAGTTCAAGTGCACTTTGTACCTAGAGATCAAAATCGAGAAGCAGATGCCTTAGCAGGTGAAGAACTACAAACTCTCATAGTAGGTGCTATCCTTGTGAAAAGTCCTTTATACCAGGGAAAGGAGGAGCTGCATGATTTACTTTACTTTCTTGAGCATTGTGAAGCACCCTCTGGTATGAGTAAAAGTGAACGTAGGTGGTTGGAAAAAAAGGCTACCAGCTATAGCTTAGTGAATGAGGACTTGTATTGTAGAGGGAAAGATGCTGTCTTAAGGAGAGTTCCTGCATCCCAAGAGATAAAGGATATTTTGTTTAGTTGTCATGAAGGTGTGTGTGGTGGCCACTTTGCACAAGAGATTACTAGCAGAAAGATTTTACAAGCAGGGTTCACGTGGCCAAGCCTCCATCGAGATGTACAACATTGGTGCCGCACATGTGAGGTTTGCCAAAAAGCTGGACCAAGGCGTCTTACCCATGAAAATCAGCATCCAATCAAAACCTATGGGCCATTTGAAAAATGGGGGATAGATGCAATAGGGCCACTACCTTGCACTCAATCAGATACATCATTATGGGGGTTGAGTACATGACCAGATGGGCAGAAGCTCGTCCCACAAAGCGCATCACAGCCAAGGACGTGAGTGATTTCATTTTTGAATGCCTTTGTTACCGTTTTGGCACACCTTTGGAGATTCTCTCGGATAGGGGACTGGGATTTCGAGCTGATTTAGTCGGGCAATTGATGAGCAAGTTAAAAATCAAGCGCAGGCACTCTACACCATACTACCCTCAGTGCAATGGTCTTGTGGAAAAGGTAAATGGTCTTATATGTAAAATCATCACTAAGCAAGTGCATTTACATCCTAAGGCATGGGACAAACACCTAGATGCAGCACTTTGGGCCTACAGAACATCTTTTAAAACATCCTTGGGGTATATACCTTTTCACTTGGTTTACGGGCAAGAGGCACTATTGCCTATAGAAGTGGAGCTAGCGAGCCTCCGAGTTCTAAAAGCACATCAAGAGGATAGTCAAGAGAAGCAGGTGTAAGGAAGAATCATCGATTTGGAGAGGTTAGGGCTAGATCGAGAGTGAGCAGTGAAGTACTATGCAGCCCAGGCAGAGAAGAAACGAAAGAAGTTCGATCGCAACCTTGTCAAGAAAGGTATCAAGGAAGGTTCTTTAGTGCTCAGATACGACAATCGCTTTGATCGCAGGAAGGATGGTAAGTTCTTGCTTAAGTGGGAAGGCCCTTTTGTAGTGATACAGAGGTTCTCAAATGGTAGTTACCAACTAGGTGACCTAGATGGTAAGGTACATCAGACCCCGGTAAATGGTTGGCGATTGAAGGCCTACCAGCTTTGATCGCATGAAGGATTGTAAGTTCTTGCTTAAGTGGGAAGGCCCTTTTGTAGTGATATAGAGGTTCTCAAATGGTAGTGCTCATATACGACAATCGCTTTGATCGCAGGAAGGATGGTAAGTTCTTGCTTAAGTGGGAAGGCCCTTTTGTAGTGATACAGAGGTTCTCAAATGGTAGTTACCAACTAGGTGACCTAGATGGTAAGGTACATCAGACCCCGGTAAATGGTTGGCGATTGAAGGCCTACCAATGTCGTCTTTCACAGCCATATGCTGGTGAAATCAATGCTAAGGATGGTTCAGAGGAGAGCTCATCATATTCGAGCTCCAACTAAGGTAACAATCAGGTACATAGTCGTTTCAAAAAAAAAAAAAAAGAGAAGACAAAGAAAAAGAAGAAGAAAAAAAAAGGAAAAAAAGAGAAGAAAAAAAGAAAAAAAGAGAATGCTACCAGTGAAAGCGGATATTGACAATGGATGGGGTATGGCTTTCAAGGGTCTAGGAGACCAGTTGTTAGTCATGGATGGATACAATTATTCATCAGAAAGGACTAAACAGGGTGCATCAGCCAAGAAAGCAGTAACATGGCAAATTCAATTGGTACCAGGTGGGTAAGTATTCAAGAGAACCCTATTGTAGCACAACCTACAGCTAGAGGCATCAAATACCTCTAGCTTAAGGGGGAGGGTTATATGATGCATGGTTTTTAGGACCCCTTCTGAAGATGCAATAAAGGCACAGTCAGTTGTTGGGGAGATGAGGATACTCTAGTCCAAGGGATCTCGAAAGAGAAGAAAAATCTACTTCACAAGCACCAAAGAGTAAAAAGTGCCATGGACAGAAGATATGTGGGAATGAGCTCTTATGCATGCCTACAACCTATATCTTACAGAATAGCCCATTCTAGGTGTGAATTTCTAGTGAAATTTACACAAGGATGTTCGTGTGGACTCACAGCACCGCATACTCCGTTTTCACTTTTTTACCGACAGTACATATTTTTTACCACAGTAAATATCTTTTACCTACAGTAAATATTTTTCACCTACATGGTAAATACAAATCACTTTTTACCTACAGTAACTTTTTTTTACCCATGGTAAATATTTTTTACTGCACCATACGTATTTGGTAGGTAACAGTTTACTGTTACTAGAAGCAGTGATTGGGCATCAACAATGCAATTACAGGAGGAGAAAAGGGGAAAATCTTATGGTAAAGGTGAGTCAACAGGGATAAAGACTTTTGAGTTGAAAAGAGACATGCTGATTTTTTCAAAGAACACATGTCAAAAGAAGCCACGGTTGAGGATTTTTTGAGAATTTGATATTCAGGAGGACCCAGCAGGTCCCCCCCCTGACATGTGCAGAACCTCTAGTTTCAACAGCCACCTTACCTGCTCTTAAATGCTGGTCAAGGCCTTATCCCCATGTGTCACAATCAGAAAAATCAGCATTTACCCTCTCCTCTCACATCACTCTAGAGAATATCTTGATGGTGACATATCAGGTGACCTCGATCTGTTGACCACCTTAAGCAAAAAGTAACCCCAATCAGCGGATTTAAGCATGTTTATCCCTAATCCTAAACCCTCTCAGAAACCTATATAAGGAGGCCTTCTCTCATTCAAAACCAACTTCACCCACTTCACCAAGCAATGAAGCTATGACGACATTGCTCACAACGAGGAGCTATGGGTGGAGCTCTACTCTCTCTCCCTCTCTCTCTCTCCCTCTAGTATGCTACATTACTAGCCCTAAAACCTAAATAAGGAGTCTTCTCTCATGCTCCATGGCCACCATCCTCGCCATCATTCTCTAAGGTATTGATGTGTTGCTAGTAGGATCATACCTACTTGCTGGGTTGATTGTTTTTGACAAGGGATTATGCCATCCTTGGCTTGCTTCTCTATATCCTTGTTATGTATGATCAGATGCCGTTGTATTGTTAAGCTGATGACTTGTGTATATATATGCTACATAAGGTCCCTAAGCTTCGTTTCTATGTGTTTTGCCATATGTTTTGATGCCATCATAATGCCAGAAGTCTCACTTGCCTATGTGCACTATGTGTGAGGTCCCTAAACCTCTTAATTTAGGGTGGTTCCCCCTTTGTTTTGTTCTTTGCTTGTTTGCATGAGGCGTGGTTTGTGGAGTGTGCACGAGTACAGAGGCCACCCGATTGCACTACTCTTTTTCCCGCTATCACATGCATGCATGTGCGCGCACACACAGACAAGCAATGACCCCACCCACCCACCCACACACACTCACACACACACACACACACACACACACACAAAATCACATGCAACACATGAAAATACTCACAAAATCACACACCACTACACATACATGCACATGCACACATTTTTCATGGCTTTTGCACATTCTTGTGACGCAAAAGACAAACCCAGGCATCAAAAGCAAAACATGCGAGTTACAAGTTAAAAGGAGACCCGCATGTCCCCCCGGGGGGGGGGGGGGGGGGATTAAGGGGTTGATGTACAAAGACAACCATAAACATAGAGATGCATACACACATGCAACTTTCCCATCATTTTCCCATTGGCTTGCTATATCAATAATCTTTGTCTCCCCCTCCCTCCCCCATTGCGACTAAAAGTGAGACGAGCAAGTAAAGGGATCGATGGCTCACCATTGAGACACGTGTCACATGGATTGAGAAACAAAAGAGAATCCACCACAACTGTTGATGTCACGGGTTTGAACCCTCGGCCTCTTCTCTCCCACTCAACCTAGCTAAACAAATCGCCAATTGAAATTTATTGAAAATCATGCATTTATAGACGACTAAATCTCTTGCCCCCCCCCCCCCCCCCCCCCCCCCCCCCCCCTCCTATTTGGTGAGGAGATTCTATACCCAGGATCTCTCATGGCTTGTAGATTTCCCTGTAACAATCGATCCCTCAACTACCTGTTCGTGTTTATAGATGAGCCCTATCCCTCAACTACGTGTCGTGTTTATAGATGAGCCCTATCCCTCAACTACTTGTTCGTGTTTATAGAAAAGCCCTATCCCCACCCCATCCTCTGCCTCCCTTGCCATTCTTGCTCCAAAAAAAGGGACTCATTACTTCTGGCCATTTTTGCCAAAGACATGCAGAGGTACTCAAGATCCATTCAATAGTGTTCATTATTATGGGCATATGTTTTCCCACATGCACACACTCACTCATACATTTTCTACGAAAAGAGGTCCCTTCAATATCGCTTATCTACCAAGGCTTGTTCATAATTTCATTTTCTCAAAAAGGTTTGCTCGATGAGCAGTAACACTCCCTAATGCACATGCATAAGAAATTTTTAAACCCCTTACATGCCTTATTGGATATGACATAACAATTTGAAATAAAATGAAAACTATAAACAACAAAAAATGACTCTTGAATAAGATTAGCTTCTTCCATTGGGTTTGTTGGCATTTTCATCTTCACAACAAAATGTGCTTTCTGTCTAGCAGGTTTGTTTTTAAGAAGCATTTTTTGGTAGGGTAATTGGTTTTTCCACAAATTGTGCAAGGATTCTTACAATAACACCATTGATTTTATGGTTAGTGCGTCTGTGAGACCAAAGGAGATCTGAATGTCAACGTTCCACCTAGATGTAGCCTCTTATAGTAGACACCCCCAAGCTGTGCTCAGACCAAGTCGTGGCATGTGACCTTGGCTTGACATTACTCCCCCCTTGAAGAAATGTTTTCATCCTTGAAAACAAAAGTGGGAAGTTTCTTCTTAAGAACACTAATGTTTTCCCAAGTGGCACCTTCTTCACGTCTATCTTCCACTTAACTAAGGCTTGTCAACATACATGTTGACGTGTATGTAGATCATGGTAATCGAGATTATGCTCAGGCTCGTGCGGCTGAGTAGGAGGCTCAATGAAATCAGCCAAAATCTACTGATTGATAACATTGTCATCCTTATGTAAACATTTACGTAAATGACTTACATGGAATATCGAATGAATGCAAGAGTGTATATGTAATGAGAGTTTGTAGGGCATATCACCAACTTGCTTGAGTATCTTAAAAGGTCCACAATACCTCGTAATAATTTAGGTGTTGGCCCAATCTTCAAATTTTTTGAATGTTTTGGCACATGCAAAAATACCTCTTCCCCTTTCATGCAGATAACTTGTCGATGTTTCTCGTCACCATACTTTTTATACGGATCCTCTACTTGTTGAACATTTGACGAGAGAGTCTCAACATTTCCATGTGGTTTTGGAGGAAATCCTTGACCTATTGAAGCTTTTCAGTTTCAACCCCACTGTAAATGGTAACCTAGGTTGAAAACCATACATAAGCATGAAAGGACTAAAACCAATTGTCACATGCTTAGCACTATTGTAAGAAAATTCAAGAATAGGGAGATAATCCTCCCAATCCAATTGCTTCGTGATAACGTATCCTCGTAGCATATCTTCTAGCACTTGTTGACCCATGTTGTCTGATCATCCCTTTCAAGATGACTTGTAGTACTTATGTTAAGTTGTGTACCCAATCATTTAAACACAGCCCTCTAAAAATGATTGTTAAAACTTGGGTCACTATCACTTACTTGGAAACCCATACATTTTGTACAGATTGTCACAAACACTTAGCTACTCTAGGTTTTAATTGTAGATTTGATTGGAATAAACTTGCAAAATTTAGTCAATCGGTCTACGACCACCCATACCAAGTCATGACCTCATACAGTGGTTGGTAAACCAACAATAAGATTCATACAGATATTTTCCCATTTACCATCAAGAATCTCCAATGGATGCAAGAGATCTCTTGTCTTTAGATACTTTGCTTTATTTACTTGACATTTTGGCAATGAAGAAATAGTCTTGAACATAGCCGTGTAAGCTTGGCCGGTAAAACTGTCGTCATACAAGTGCAAAAGTTTTCTTTATGCCTAGGTGCTCTCCACTTGGACTATCGTGAGATTCATAAATAATTTGGCACCAAATGTTGGCATCCATCGATACAAAAACTCTCCCATTTTGGAGTAGGTACCCATTATCCATGAAAAATTCTTCCATCTCTACAGCTCATCACCAGAAAGAGGAGAACTGGGTGTGGAGATTAAAGACACACTACCAACAATGGAATGAGAAGGATATCTCATTTTTACATGGCTATGCACTTTGGAGTATGCCTCATTGTTAGCAGGTTGCCGCGACGGATGTCTAAAGCATAGCTATCTGGCACGAACATATGTCAATACTCAGGGAGATGTGACTCGGGATGGGACACAGACTCTTTGAGATTGTTAGTCTCAAGAAGTGAGCCTACAGAACTACGCGATTAACTACCTTTAGAAAATCTATCACTCTCTAGTCCAAAAACCAGTCTATGTCCAACATCATCGCTCTAGGTCATCATGCCTTTTTGGTATCCAAACAATTTCAAATTGCAACGAAACTTAAGGAGGAGTATTACAACACCTAAAGGCATAATCCTACCAAGTCCTGTGGTCATCCAGGACGGTACTAAAATCCCAATCCGTCCCAAAAAATGTGCAAAAAACTTTAGCAGAACTATTCAGAAAGGTAGCTCTATAGTATAGAAACACTCTTCTGAGGTCAAAACATCAAAATATAACCATTTTAGCACTCAAATCCATGCATTTAGCTCACAAACCGGTTGTTGAAAACCCGAAAAAAATGAAAATGGTTACACTTGGATTAAAGAGCAAGAGATAAGGAGCAGAATGCACTAAACGAAATGGAATTCTGTTTACCAGTCAAAGAGAAAGATTGATTACAAATTGTAGTATTCTTGGAGCAGTCGACGTCCAAAGATACTTTTAGATAATGATGTTGTTCCCTTTCAAACTAAGGGTTTTGACTCAAAAACTTGGGATCCTTTCCCACAACCATTGGCCACTTTACAAAGCTCGTAGGTTCTGAGCGGACAATAGAGAATAATGGGCTAGATTACACTTCAAGAATCATTACTAGCATAATTACAAGGCTTCTTTTGAAAAAAAAAGGATTGAATATAGCGAAGTGTGGCATGTAGCCAGCTCTTTAGGTGATGGTCCACTGCATCCACCAAACATTCCCCTCTTCCTATTCATTACACGTCCTCGTGCATGTAGACATGTAGTAGTGTTAGTGTGTATACGCGCTTCACCAGGGGCACTTTTCTCCCACTGGGTTTTTCCCCCTGGACATCTGGTGTGAAAGGACACCTTATCTCTTAGGGTTTCATATAAGCTTTGTAGCTCTGAGTTTGTATACACATTATTATTATTATTCCAATACAAAGAGAGAGACTACAGAGATCTCGTACACAAGCTCTGTGTCTTCTCCTTCTCCATCTTCTTCCTACTCTGAGTTGCTGTCTTCCTTCTGTTTCCTGTTTCATCATCTTCAACAATTGGTATCAGAGCAAGGTGATTTCCAGAGCCTCTACTTGCGTTTTCGCGTCCGCGCGCGCAATCGCAGTTTTCAGGCAGTTTTCGGAAAATTTGTTCGTGGGAGCATCCTCGACGTTCCGGGAGTATTCTGATCAGGCGACCTGGGGTTTTACCCCCCTTTCGAAGCCGTTCGAGCCCTCAGAATTTCGTTCTGAGCAGCGTAGCAGAAGTTACTTTTCCGAGGCGTTTAGATCAAGAGGGTGTGCTTTCTGACAGATTTTCTTCAGGTAAACAGTTCTTTTGGGAAGCAGCTTGTCTTAGCTTTGTGCTGAGATTTTGTGTAGAGTTTTGCTTGGATTGGAGAGGAGATTTGTGAATCTCTTGGAGGTTCTTTTGCTCTCTTGTGTGCATCTACAGTATGGCTCAATCTACGGAGAAAGAGATTTTTGGTGCGTTTACATCCGAAGACAAATTGGATGGTACCAACTATTCTCTTTGGTCTTTTATGGCCAAAAATGTTTTGGTTGGTAAAGGATTGTGGGATTACGTATCTGGAGATGAAGTTCGTCCAGGTAGCATTGCACCTGCCACGCCTGGTCGTGGTGCAGCTTTTGGTGCAGGACCCTCACAAGTCACTCCAGAGCAAAAGAGATGGGATACTAAAGATGCACAGGCTATGGCTGTGATTGCCTTAACCATAAAGAGGACAATCACACCACATATCAGATCTTGCAGAACTTCTGAGCATGCTTGGAACACTCTGCAAGCTATGTTTGGAGGAAGAAACGCTGCCAGAATAGAGTTTTTGAAGAAACAACTTGACAAAATACAGATGGACGAAGGTGACGATATTGTCGAGCATCTTACAAAAATCAGGGATCTTAAAGAGCAATTGCTTAGCATTGATGAAGTGATTCCAGAGAAGGACTTGGTTTCCAAAACACTCAATTCACTACCACCATCTTATTTGACTTTTCAGACTTCTTTGACTCTGTCTTTGCGAGCTAATCCTGACCCTCTTCATTTTGAAGAGTTAGTGGCTTTGCTATTGCAGGAGGATCAATCACGTAAGAACAAGTCTTTACAGGTGGATGGTATGGATCATGCTCTTGTTGTACAGAACAAAAACAGGGGTAAAGAGAGTGCTCATCACTCCAAGTCTAGTGCAGGACAATCTTCAGAGAAGTCTAAAGGTGATTCCGACAAGTCCAAGAAGAAAGGTAAATGTCACTACTGCAAGAAACCTGGTCACTACATTAGTGAGTGTAAAAAGCGAATTGCTAAAGAAAAGAAGAAAGAGTCAAGTTTGGTTGTTTCAGCTTCTGGTGATTCTTCTACAGCTAAAGAAGAGTCTGCAAACTTTGTGCAGGATTCTTATGCTTTTGTAGTATGTTCAAATTTTTCTGCTTACAGTGTTGACAAGACACAAATGATTTGGTACTTTGATAGTGGTGCATCCAGGCATATTACTTCAAGGAAGGATTTGTTTTGTTCATTGGATGCAGCTCCAGCAGGAAAGAAGGTGACATGTGCAAATAATGCTTCTTATCCAATCAAAGGCGTTGGTAAGATTTTGATTACCATTTCAGATGGTTCAGATTTATGCTTGCCAGATGTCTTATATGTTCCAGGGATCAAGAAGAATTTGTTGTCTGTATCCTCTCTTGCAAAAAATGGTCTTCGGGTCATTTTTGAGGATGACAGATGTGTTGTACGAGATCGAGAGAATGGTTATTCTCTTATCACTACAGGTACGCTGGAAAATGGACTATTTGTGCTAGATCGTTATGAAAAGCAGATTCAGGTATGTATTGCAGAAACAAAGACTCAGGCCATGCAGGATGCTGAGTTGTGGCATGCTAGATTTGGGCATGTTAGTTATGGCAGTTTGATGACTTTACAACGTCATAATATGGTGCATGATTTGTCCTTATTGGAGATGCCACCAAGACATGTATGTGAAGGTTGCGTTCTTGGAAAGATGCACAGATTTGCATTTTCGCAGGATGGTTCAGTTAGAGCGACACGAAAGTTGCAGCTTGTACACAGTGATGTATGTGGTCCTATGAGGACGCCATCTATAGGAAACAGCCTTTATTTTGTGACCTTCATTGATGACTTTTCCAGGTTTTGTTGGGTGTATCCACTCAAAGCAAAGTCAGATGTGTTTGCAGTTTTTCAACATTATGTCGCCATGGTTGAAAATGAAACAGGTTGCAAAGTACAAACTCTTCGTACCGATCGAGGAGGTGAATACATGTCAGGTGCATTTAAGGATTTTTTGGGAAAGAAAGGCATTAAACACCAATGCACTATGCCATACACACCACAACAGAATGGTGTTGCAGAAAGGAAGAACAGGTCTTTAATGGAGACAGCTAGATGTATGCTCAAGGCTAAGAGTTTGCCTCATAAACTATGGATGGAGGCAGTTGCTTGTGCAGCACATGTTTTGAACAGGTGTCCTACTCGTGCCTTGAAGACCATTACTGCATATGAAGCTTGGTATGACAAAAAACCTTCAGTCAGTTATCTTCGTGTTTTTGGTTGTCTTGCTTATGCTCACATCCCTCAGCAGTTACGTGGGAAGCTTGATGATAAGGCAATCAAATGTATATTTGTGGGGTACAGTAGTGGAAGTAAAGGTTATAGACTTTACAATCCTGCTACAAACAAGATTTTTGAAAGTCGTGATGTAATTTTTGCAGAAACTACTGCTCAACCTATGGTTGCTTTTGATGTACCTCATATGCAGACACATGATGTATTTGAAGGTTTGCTTCCTTCTTTTGTGGAGAATCAAGAATCACAACAGGTTGATAATCTTGATCAATCTTTTGATCAGCATGTGACACCTCATGATGTAGAGGAAATTGTGCGTGAAGAGCAAGAAGTTCTCAGGGAAGAAAGAACCTTGCCTAAATGGGTTCAGAAAACTTTGCAGGATAGCAAGTTGGATGCACCGTTGCCACGAAAAACACGTGCTGGTACTACTTTTGGCAGAGAGCAAGTAGATTTGGCTTGCTTTAGTACTCTTTGTGATGCAGATGAGCCTGATTCATTTGAACAAGCTTTAGAGTGTGTTCAGTGGAAAGATGCTATGCAGCAAGAAATTGATTCTATTCATAAGAATCATACATGGGATCTAGTGGACTTGCCTACAGGTAAAAAGCCTATTGGTACAAAGTGGGTTTTTAAGGTAAAAAGGAAACAAGATGGTACTGTTGACAGGTACAAAGCAAGGCTTGTGGCAAAAGGCTATGCGCAACAGAAAGGCATAGATTATGATGAAACCTTTGCTCCTACTTCTCGTGCGTCCACAGTTAGATCACTAGTTGCAATTGCTGCTCATCATGGTTGGAAAGTGCATCAGTTGGATATCAAAACTGCTTTTTTGAATGGTGATTTGCAGGAAGAAGTTTATGTAAGTCAACCAAGTGGTTTTGTTGTAAAAGGTCAAGAGCAAAAGGTATGTAGATTGCGTAAAGCTTTGTATGGTCTCAAACAGGCTCCAAGAGCATGGTATGAGAAAATACATACTTATTTGATTGGCCAGGGATTTCAGAATAGTCCAACAGAAAGTACTTTGTATGTCAAAAAGAGAGATGGAGTTCTCATTATGCTAACACTTTATGTGGATGATATGCTTCTTACAGGCAATACTGCAGATGAAATTGAAGCGTTTAAAGATGCTTTGAGAAAAACCTTTGAGATGTCTGATCTTGGTTTGCTACATTATTACTTGGGTATTCAGTTTGTGCAATCAAAGGATGGCATATACATGTTGCAGGCAAAATATTTGCATAAAATTTTGGACAAGTTTGGTATGCAAAATTGTAAGCCAATCTCTACACCCGTAGAAACTGGATCAAAGTTGAGCATGCATGATGCTGGAGAAACTTTTGATGTACATACTTATGCAGCAGCGGTTGGTTGCTTGATATATTTGGCAGGCAACACTCGTCCAGACATTCAATTTGGGGTTTCACAAGCAAGCAGATTTATGCACAGCCCAGGTATGCATCATTGGCAGGCTGTGAAGCGCATACTTCGTTACCTTTCAGGTACCCCTAATCTTGCCATGTTCTTTCCAAGGGGGGATATGTATGGAAAGCACAGTTCTATGCAGCTTCTTGGTTACAGCGATTCAGATTGGGCTGGTGATTTTGACACACGACATTCCACAAGTGGCAATTGTTTTTTCTTGGGAAATGCATGTATATCTTGGCTAAGCAAGAAGCAACCCACAGTGGCTACATCAACTTGTGAAGCTGAGTACAGGGCAGCTTTCACGGCAACAGTTGATTGTGTATGGATACGCAGGTTATTGGCAGATCTTTGTGAGTGTCAACAGGCACCCACTACCATTTTCACTGACAGTCAGAGTGCTATGGCAGTTGCAAGGAATCCAGTATTTCATGCAAGAACAAAGCACATAGAGGTTCACTACCACTATGTCAGGGAAAGGCTACATGCAGGGGAGATCACACTAACTTACTGTCCTACACAGGATAACATTGCAGATCTATTTACGAAGGCGTTATCACGAGAAAAGTTTGAAGCTTTCCGAAAAGCTTTGGGCTTACTCTCATACACATGATGATCTGCTACCTTGTACGGATTCACACTATCACTACAGGGGGGATTTGTAGACATGTAGTAGTGTTAGTGTGTATACGCGCTTCACCAGGGGCACTTTTCTCCCACTGGGTTTTTCCCCCTGGACATCTGGTGTGAAAGGACACCTTATCTCTTAGGGTTTCATATAAGCTTTGTAGCTCTGAGTTTGTATACACATTATTATTATTATTCCAATACAAAGAGAGAGACTACAGAGATCTCGTACACAAGCTCTGTGTCTTCTCCTTCTCCATCTTCTTCCTACTCTGAGTTGCTGTCTTCCTTCTGTTTCCTGTTTCATCATCTTCAACAGTGCAACTACATCTATTGATGAGCCAATGACTGTAGTATTTATTAGTTCGTCATTCTTTTTTCTAGCTTCCGTATGAGTCACTCAAATTTCTCTGCCCGTGCTTTGATCTCGATCTTTATTGCCAGTTCTCTGAATGGGTATTATTGAGAGTGCTCTGATATGCAATATGCCGAGGAGGCAATTCCTTTGTCAAGGGATTGAATATTGAGGAGTCAACTTCAAAAAATCCGGTCAAGAATGCCTCCACGAAGGTTTGCATGTAGCGTTAGGGCAAAAACATGACTCTTGCATTCAATCCCATGATGATGTTTCTACTAGGAAATTTAGTTTCCAGATTCCAGCATAAGCCTCTAGTTCCTTCCAACAAACACCTTCTAGGGGTGCTCTGCTACTTCAATATCATTAAACGTTGTGATGTAGGTGATTAGCATTTTGGCAATTTTCACAAGCATTTGGCATGCGAGATCTGGCACCTCCTTCATTATGTTAATGGCTCCTTTGAGTGTGTGAATCATATATTTCTTTGAAGGGAAGAGATTATTGATTGGCTTTGTTATTATGGGGTAGTTGAGCAATGTGGGTCTTTTGCTTTTCTAGGAATAGAAACTATCCGAGGATCGCCTTTTGTTGATGGGACAATAGGTCAGGTCGATCTGGAGATACTGTGGGTCATTCTTGTAATATGTTTCATCTATTGGCGAACCATTTCTTTTGTCAAGTGGGCTCATTATAAATCATTTTTTGTACTTGTACAACAGTTACAGGAACATCCCTGTAGTCACCTTTGTGATTGGGCTCTATGGTAGTCAACATTTTTCTCTTTCATAAGAGAGCCTCTTGCCTCATCAATGGAAGTGCAATCATTTCATTCCCTAGATTCTTCATCACTTCATCAAGTGTAATCATGAGAAGGGCAACTGATTCCAACACCTTGAGTTCATATTGCAGATATTCTTTGTTTGAAGGATCGATTACTTCTGATATCCACCGATATTATCTTTCGTAGTTTTGGTGATTTGTGTATTGGCTGGATCTTCAAACTCATGCAACTTTGTTTCTGTGCTCGTATTGGGAAAATCTCTGTAGTGAGTTTCTAGTGTCACATGGCCCTGTCATGTTGTGTAAGAGACTTTTAGAGGGATTGGCCGTGCTTGCATTGTGTTTATGGTCTGTTCTTTTTTGTTGTAATGTCACCCAATGTGTCGCGCCCTGAGCAGCCATGTACCCCCTTGCTTTGGAAAGTTATTTTTGTAGTTGTTCAATCTCCTCATCTTTAGATTTTTGTATAGCTCGATGTCCTACTGTTAGGATTTGTCTGGCGTACTGCTCTTGAGCTAGGGCAGTCTTTAGACCCTGTATTTCTTGTGTCAACGAAGCTGGTTTAGTTGACGTACTCGTTGAGGTTGGCATCTCTTGCATGGCTTAGAGTTGTGTAAGAGTCTTTCTCACCACTACATACAACTCTCCAATTTTTGCGTTTTGATGCTTCTCTTTGACCAACTCTTCTTCTAGTCATTGCTTCTCTACCTGCAAATTTGTATTTATTTCATTGAAGGTTTGAACTTCCTTGTAGTAATAAGCAGTATTCTCTTGTTCTCTCTGTAGTTCTGACTGGAGTTGTGTTTGAACTGTTGTAACTCCTCGATACTTTGTTGCAGTTCTAGATTGTCTTTGGCTGCTTAGTTTCCTCTTTCTTGGTGTCTTCCAGCTCCTGCGCAGGTTGTAGAGTGCTCTTTGACCTTGAAATTGGAGCGTGAGTTGTTCCAAATGTGCATCAATTTCAAAGGACCTGATCAATTGTGCCCCTTCATCTACCACTACCTGCGAATGAGGCGACCTTATATTTTTTTTGTTTCCCTTGAGCTTGGTCGGAAGTGCCAAACTCTATTGTCTTTGTTCCTTCCGTTATCTTTGCTTTTTTATGTTGTGCTTCATGATGAGTTGGAGTCTTGGTGATCTTTGGAATTGCGACCTCTTCCTGTTGAACTACTGTTTGTGTTGTTGGAAACACTTTGTCCATTGTTTGTTCAAGTATGTCCTTGGTGTGTTCTTTCTGTTCCTTTTCAACTTCTAGGTCAACTGATTCTTGAGTAGGGAGGTACATTTTCCTTGATTGTTGATGGAGTTTTTTCTATATGACTTTCAAATGTAGCTAAACCACCTTCCTCCTCTTGATTTATTTCTACCTTGTTAGTTTTTTCCGCCTCCTCTTCCTTAATTAGTAGACTCGTCAAATGATTCAAGATCATTGACGTATTGGCACTTGGCTTCTTCTCTTTCCTTTTGTTCCATCTTGTATTTGAGCTCGTTCTGATTGCATTTCCACATATCGCTGGCAATATTCAAAATTTCTGATGCCTCTTTTCTTCTTCGCTCTTTGATTCTTTCTAGAGCTTCAACCTTCCTATGTTCTAGAGGCATGTCCTCCTTGTCCTCCCTTTCTTTGTTTGCTTCCTTTCCAAGGCTTCTTTTTTCCTCATTCCTTTGTTGGCGGAGTCTTTCCCTTTTTGCTTGAGCCTCTTCCATAGATATTTGTGCTTGTGTAAGGGGAATTGCTTCGGTAGCCCTGGTTGATCTTACCTTTACTCTTGTTTTTCTGATTGTAAACTCGTCTTCTTTTCCTTCCTTTGAAGATTGATACTCCAAGGGAGTATTTCTCTCCTTTGATTTAGCATCATAGATGTGCAGCATATCTGATTCTATCTCTTCACTGTCAGAGTTATGTTTTCTAGAGCTTTGACTAGTTTGATTTGTCTTTGATGATTGTCCTATAGATGGTACTGCCACCAGCTTCACCGCTCTTTTGGATTTATGAATTAAATCCAACCATGCTTCTGCAGGTGGTAATTCTTCAATCATGCCTAAGTCTTGGTAGGAAATTCTGGTCAGCATTGGTCCAACATTCATATATGTTTTTCTTTTATCACTCCCTTTGATGTTTGCTTCCACTAAATTGTCAAGGATGTATTTTCAAAGTGGCAGTGGACCACCCTTCTTTTTGCCAGCCCCATTGCCATGACCATTTCCATATGCAATATTGGTTCCATGTATCGCGATGGCTTTTGCACTTTGAAGTGTTTGGATATTAACCATAGAGAAAAATTTGTCTTGTAGTATATCAAAGCCCCTCTGCTTTAGGAAGGCCTTGTCATTATCTATGGCTTTGGTCTTGCGCAGTAGATTGTGGGTTCCATGCTATAAGTGAAGAGCTTTGTTGATGATTTTTGGGGTGATGTTTACTTTGACGGTAGCCCCATCTTTGTCTATTAGTGTTGCTTCCCCATTGTATTGAATGGATATGATTAGTTCATGGGCTCTCCGGAAATCTGTTCCCCATGGTGGTAATCTCAAGAAGTTGTCCAAATGTAGACATCAGACCCCTTCTAGCACTTCCGATTTTTGGTGTATCGTCCACAAATTATTTGGAAATAAGGTGGCCTTGACTATCACTCCATCTACCGCTTGGAATTTCCTGATGAAGATGCTTGTGAGTATCGCTTCTAGTTCCTATTTCGTGATGTGAGTTTTCTCGTTTGATGAGATGTCAGTGATCTCGTAAGGTGCCACCTCCCACTCTTTTTTTTCTTTCTTGCGGGGCATCCCAAGATCGGTTTCAAGCTGATTTTAGAGTTAGGGAATGATCAAAAAGCTTGTCGGAAAACGGAAAAACACAAACCTTCACCATAAAATGAGAAATGAGCATAACTCTATCAAAACTACTCCAAATTTGACCAAACTTCACCAGTGCATCTAGGGCAACTATAATCACAAAGGCAAGAGATCACATATGAGTTCTGGCTTTGAGGTACATGAACCACGATCCATGTTGGAACATATTTTGATGATTTGATCATACCATCTGGTTGGGTACATTAAGGTGATGCTTTGGTCCAACAATTTTGGGGTTTGAATCATTGATTAAGATTTTAGGCCAAACTTTGGAAAATTTGGCAGACTTGGAGAAATTTGAGTCCTTTGGTTGGGATTTTGAGACCCAAATGACTTGGTAATGGAGGGCTAGACTTTGTAGAGTATTTAGGACCAAATGGTGATGTCCATTCTTGACTGGGTGAAAAAGGTACATGGATCGCGATCCATGTTGGGCAAGATTTGGGATTGCCATTTAGCACACATGCTCCTATAGTCCATCCTAGTACATTATGTAATTTTTTCAAGTTTGGACATGTTTTTCCTAATAGTTGACTTCATTTCTCAGTTTATGACCATATTTTGCCACTTTGACCATATCTGACCTTTGGACCCATGTTTTAATCAATTCCCTTTGTTGGTTTCTAATGTTTCCGTGAATTCTATTGATTTGTATCTGAGGATCACCTTGCTTCCCATTTGTCTATTATTTTTCAATGCTCTCTGATTGCATGTGAAGTTGGAGATCCAGCTGAGCTAATTCAAGGACCTTGAAAACACTTTTAGCTGCATTTGGCAGACTTGAAACTTGATTGTTTCTTTTTGGTACTTTGGTTTTTGACACATTTGCTTGAACTTTAAAAGCAACATATATGCACTTTCCTAACATCAATTGCCCTGTATTCCTCCTATATAGAACCACTGGTTTGCAAATTTGAACTCAGTAAGAATTTCGTTGAGGAACATGGATTGCAATTCATGTTTTGAGGTCAAATGCTACCAGACTTGGTGGGTTTGCTTTTGACACATATCCTAAATCATTTGACATAGAATTTTGGACTTATGATCATTTTGTCACAATGTTAGACCTAAAATAACCATTTGCAGACTGAAACTGTTAGAATTCTAGATTCCTCGTGATTTAGTGCCCCACTTTGTGCCCAATTTGCATGGCATGCTCCTCTTTGCTACCTCTAAACATAGGCTGAGCTTTTCGTTGAATCTATAATTAGGGTGCATGGATCATGACCCATGTTGGAGCATGGTTTGCAAATCCATGTAGCACAGTGGGGAGTGCACTACCCAATTTTCTCTAAGTTTAGGGTTTTGGGAACATGGATTGCAATCCATGTTCCACAGCCTTTTGAAATTGTGATTAGCAGGGATGATCTTGCCACATATTAGGAGTCTTCTGGTGGACAAATTTGTGGTTTTGACATGTGTAGCTATTCCAAATTGGTTCTGATAGTTTGCAAATTTCCCTTCTTTGATTTGATCTTTTCTGTTGATTTGATGTTTTTGGTACATAGTATCTCATGCACAATTGTTCTTGCAAGGTTAATGATTATACCTGACAAATCTAGTGCAGTAAGAGAACTATGGTGGTCATAGCAAGCAAAAGTGCAACAAAGAAGTATACGTTTCTCAGCTCAGTCGTTCTCTCTCTGAAAGCAAATGAGTTTGAAATGCCCCATTGTGACTATATGTTCCCGACCTACCCAGAAAGCCTTGCGCATACTTACCTTGATTGCTCATATTTTTTTGTCAAACCACCTGGAATTTGAACGGTTCATCCTTTGGACATTCGATTTTCAAATGGCTTTAAATCTGTATTTTTGATCCCTCACATGTTGGCTCAAAATTTGACAGGTGCCAAACCTTTCCATGTTTGAAGCCCTTGCTTTGTAGATTTGACGTTTTCTTTTTGAACTCAATTTTAGTTGTCCTAGCTCAACTAATTAATTTTCTACCTCTTTTAGCTTGAAACTAAAAGAAAATTACCAATAATTATTATTATTCGGCAAAAAAATTACCAAACTTATTATGCTCGCTTCTATAGATATCATCCCACTGTAGTATCTTACTTCTCATGAATTTTTCAATATGGCTCAGTAATATGCCTAAAAGAGCTCATGAAAAGGAAAAAAATTATCAAGAAATCATTATATACAAAGTTATGATCATCTTAATGTGTTTGTGTTACTCCCCGCTTCCCATTCTGAGTCTTCCCGAAAGAAGATACGACGTGGTGCATGGGCGTGAATTATGTGTCTATACAAGGCCGTGTAATGTGGCCCTACGTGCAAATTGAAGAGATGCATGGCGTAACGAGATGCAGTGCAATTTATGGGTTCTAAACTGTTTGTTCAAGGGCTTTTGTTGGTGAGGCTGCTTTGAAGATACTAGCCCCAAATAAAAGAATTTGGAGAAGACGTGCTCGTTCTTTGATGGTAGAGACTGGTAATCTGGACATGATATCTAGTTTTTAGTTGGTGTGACTTGTTTTGGAATCCATTTGAGTTTTTGTGATTGGTAGCTTGGAGACTGTGTTTGATGATATTGCTGATGTTGTTTTGGTCTCCATTGCCATGTTGTTGGTACAGGTAGATTTTTGATTTGTCGGAGTGGATATCCAAGGAGAAGTGTCTGATTGGGCAGTGGAAGCCTTGTTTTCTTTGGGATGAGCAGGCTTTGTTTTTGAAGAAGTAGATCTGATTAGTTGTGTTTGAAAATGAGTAAAGTTGCTTTTGGAAATCCATAATCGTTTAGGCTTGGACTATATCACTGTTTTCGTGACCCAAACCTCTCTGACTGCCTTGGTTGAACACAAAGGTTTAGGTTTAGGTTCTCATAAAAGAGTATGAATTTCCCAAATGTGATTTGTTTGCGCCAATGGAGTAGTGAAGGAGGTGTCATCAAGGTGGAGTTGTAATGTTTCATCCTGTCAATTTGGTATTGCCTTGTATGTGCGCATCCACGATACTCCAAGAATCACTGCTTTATTAAGATCTATATCTTTCATTACATTAAATTGGTGAGGGAAGATTTGACCACCCACATTGATTGAAAAATTGGCTTGACCCATGCTCACCATCATCCCTTGATTTGCTTCCTTGAGCTCAATTTGGTTTGGTGTTAGAGATTTTGTAGACATTTTCAAAAACTCTGAGTATTTGATGACATTGGCACGTGCTTCCATGTCTACTAGTGCTCGTTTTGGAAGCATCAAGAAGCTGAAGGATAATTCATACATTGATACCACCAAGCCATGTAGGTTCCGTATGTATTGATGATATTGGAGGAGGATTGGGGCCTTTGCATGGTTGCCAATTGTCCCTATGGTTGGCTTGTTCCTTTTGCTTTAATATTCTAAGTCTGGCTTCTTCTTTAGCCTATGCTTGAATAACATGGACTTGATTCTTCGGCTTTACTGCCGCATGAATTGTTTGTAGATCTTCTTGTGTGAATGTGAGAAGATACTTTTTTAACCTACACCCACTTATCCAATTAGGCATCTCCTCTCTTGCCAATGTTGCAAGTTTGATGGCGCCACCTTCCGATATGTCATGGATTATAAAAGGCCCCATCCCTCGCTTTTTGAGTTTTTTGGAGTGTTGCTTTAGGGTATACACCAATATGTAATCCCCTTTTTGGAACTCCTTGGTAATTATGTGTTGGTTATGGAAAGCCTCCATTTGTCGTTTTTGGGCATATATCTCTGTGATCATCTTAAATCTAGTTTAATCTAGTTGTTCCAAGATGTCTATTCATTCAGAGAGTTTGTGTCCCATCCAACCTAGCTATGTTGCGATTTGAAGTGTGGAAATCAAGAATTCCATGGGTAGAATAGCATTAATTCCAAAAAAAAGGTTAAATGGAGAGGTTCCAATGGAAGTTTTAAATGCTACCTTCTTGTAAGCCCATAATGCTGAGTGTAGCTTTAGGTCCCAAGCAGTTCTTGAGTCACTCACTATTTTTGTTGGCATCGTGCATAAGATTTTATTGGTGCTCTCTGCTTACCCGTTAGCTTGGGGTGGTAGGGGACTGATTTGCAATGAATCACCATGAATTCCTCGAGTAAGCTTTCAATGATGGTGTTCACAAAGTGGGTTCCTCGAATGCTCACAATCTCAATGGGTAGGCGGTATCTGGTAAATATGTTTTGAAATAAGAACTATGCCATAGTTCATGCATCATTTTTTTGTGTTGCCTTCACTTCCACCCATTTGATCAAATAATATATTGATACTATAATATATTGAGCGTATGTGCGGTATGCAAGAGGTATGATGAGGTCTACAAAATCTATGCCCAAATTGGCAAAGGCTTGAACTCCTGTCATTGGGCATAATGGCATTTCATCTCTCTGCTGAGGTGCTTTACTGCGTTGGCATTCATCACACCATTTTACATATGTCTTCGCATCTATGAACATGGTTGGCCAACAAATTTGGGCAAGAAGTATCAGCTTTGCAGTTTTGTCAGCAGAAAAATGTCCACCTGGTTGGCCTGAGTGTTCTTGTTCTAGGATGTAGAAATATTCGCTTTCAGTGATTCCCCCACTGGTACAGTTGGTTTGAAATCAGCACATAGTGATTTTCTTCCTCCTCTATAGTTGTCAGTCGTGCCTTACCCAATTCCTCTGGGAAGATCTTGACGTTTAAGTACTCAATAATGTAAGTATTCCATTTGGGCACTCCAATTACTCTAAAGAGTGTGGCGTGTTCCATTGGTGGTTGTTTTTTACACGCTTCACATGATTTTATGTAATCATGGACACTTTTTTCCATGTTTAGCCAGTAGACTCCAAGTTCCATTAGTGTTTGGTATGTTTGTGTTTTCCCATTATGAAACCCCATGTGTTGTATATGAGCAAGTCTTAGGTAGTATTCGTTTTTACCTGGCTATACACATAGTCTCAGGATCTCGTCATTACCTTTCTTGTATAGCCATCTAGCTGAAAGCTATAGATTTTTGGTATGATGAATGATTGACGGTTGTCTTTCTACGTGTAATGATCCTATGGTGAGTAGAGGAATGACCTCTTCACTCCACCTTGGAACCATTCAACTTGAACAGATAAGACTATAGAAGGTCATCATCAATACCTTCGGGTGCTTCTCCATGGAGAAATTTTGAAAGATGATCGGCTCTCTTGTGTGTTGTTCCTTTCTTGATGACTGCAGTAAAATCAAACTCAAGCAATATTATAAACTAGCAAATAATCCTTCCAGTGTTGCAAGGTTTGTTTACCAGATACAACAATGCTTGGTGATCTACAAAGAAAACAAAATTTTTTGTGAGAAGGTAGTGTCTAAATTTTTTGACAGCATATATCATTCCTAGGCCCTCTCTCTCCATAGTAATATAATTTTTCTCTACATTGTTTAGCTGCCTACTAGAGTAACAAATTAAAAAATCCATTTTTTAATCTCTTAGTTGAGCTAATATGCACCCTATGGCATAGGCTGATGCATCTACATGGACATGGAAGATCTTAGTCCAATCAAGGGCTTGCAAAATTGGAGTAAAAATTAATCCCTACTTCAATTTGTGGAAAAGCCTTCTCACATTCTTCTGTCCACTCAAACTTGGCAATGAGAGCATACAGAGGATTAGCTATGATAACATACATGCATATGAAGTGCTTATAATACCCACAATGACCCATAAATGTAGGTACTTACTTTACCTTGGTTGGTCTTGGAAGTGCAACAATCACCTGTATCTTATCTTGATCAGTGGAAATCCTATTTTTGGACACAATGTGTTTTACCTTGTCTTACAATGAAGACACATTTTTCAGGGTTTAAGCAAATACGGTAAGATCTGCACTTCTCAAAGACCTTAATTGAGAATGCACGTATAAATCATCCATGTATATCTCCAAAAATTGCAAGAGATACTCCTTGAATGCATGACTCATTAGTCTCTGAAAGGTGGCAAGGGCATTGGTTAAACCAAAAGGAATCACCCTCTATGCAAATAGTCCCACTCAGTTGCAAAATCTGTCTTATGTTGATCTTTTAGTTTTATGGTCAAGTGGTTGTAGCTTGAGAACCCGTCTAAGAAACTATAAGCTTATTTTCCTGCAACTCTCTCGATCACATGATCTGTTATTGGTAGTGGATAGTTGTATCTTATGGTAGCATCATTTACCTTTTTGAGGTTCACACAGACTCGTAACTTTGCATTCTTTTTGGGCACTACCACAATTGGGAACACCCAATCGGTGAGTTCAATCTCATAGATAAACTAAGCATTCTTGAGTTTGTCTATCTCTTCCTTAATCTTTTGGGAAAAGTCTCATTGTACGTATAAGGAAGTTTTCGACGCAGTTTGGCATCATTCTTAAGGGGTATCATGTGTTGACAGATTTTTGGATCTAATCCCTTTAGATCTTTATATGACCATGAAAACACGTCTTGTAATGGAATTGGCCTATTAACTTGAGAGTAGCGGAAATTAACAAGAGTAATTTTGAGAAATTACTTTGTGAGCATAGCGGGTGAACATAGTTGAAGATAACAACATAATCATAGCAATTAGTTAACTTGGCATGAACAATAATTTTGCAAGAGAGAGAATTTAGAGAACATGAAAACAGTTGAGGACCGGATTCATGCGGAGTCGATCCCCCCTCCAATATGCATTTGTATTATGATTTCTCCCATTAAGAGAGACTTGTTACAATACAATCTTTGTGTTTCTTGTGACCTAGGTGATGCAATGAAGATGAAAAGATTCATGCATCACAAGCATAACATAAACTTTGAAGAAAGCTTTAGCTATCCCAAGCCTCAATGCCAAGACCTCAAACACCTTCGAAGGTGGAGAGAGCTAGCAGAGAATGAGGGTAGGGAAGAGGAAGAAGTAACATTTCATAGAAGAAAGAATTAGTTACTCACTTATCATAACTCTTCTTGCTAGCATACATAATAACATAGTAATGTAGATGGAGAATATGGCAAGCTTAAGCATTGAAACATGGCTCTTGGTTGGATTTCACTCCATAGCCAAGAGTGTTGGTGTAGGCTCTCAACCTCTACTTGCTTAGTCTTTAGAGAAGGAGAGGGAGCTATTGCACTTTGCACAATGCATAATGAGAGTGTGTGAGTGTGTGTGGGAGAGTATACCCCCTAAGCAACCCCCTAGCTTGATTTGGTCGACCCCCCCTTGTAGCTCATGCTTGAAGCTCATTGGACCCATCCAGGTCTAGCCAATCACAAGCAGAAGTCATACCAAGAAACAAGGGTAGCCTTGGAACAAGTGTCCCCCTTTCCCCTTTGAGAGAGAGGACTTGATAAATGCAAAATAAATTAATTAAATCTGCTAAATTATCATTGGGACCCTTGGGTGGCCAACCAATAGGCTTCAGGCATACCATGAGGGCAACATGAGGAGGAACTTGACAAGTGTCCCCTTTGCTTTCTTTATACTACGCAAGCCTTATGTGAGTGCATGTGTGTTCTCTCTCATCCCCTCATGTAGGGCTCTCCCCCTCCTTGTAGGCATCATATTTGACTTTTGCACACCTCAATCCACTCAACCTTGGCCTTGATTCCCACCCTTAAGCACTTCAAGCTTGGGCTGGGTTCTCACCTCAAGTGCAACCCTAACATCTCAAGCATGACAAGCACCTCAAGCATCTCAATCATCAAGCACCTCAAGAATCTCAAGCATCTCAATCATCAAGCACCTCAAGAACCTCAAGCCCGGACCAAGCACCTCAAGCTTGGTCCGGGCTCCCAGCCCTAGCTTACCTAAGGTCAAAGGACTTTTACACTAACTATTGGAGGTCTTCAATGAAGCTAACCCTAAGGTCTTGTGCTCCATTGGTTAGCCTTGCTCTTTGATAGACCATCTCTCATTTGGGCCCCTTTACCATTGGCCCCGTGTTGAGATAGACCTAAAAGCACATGTCTACATCTTAACCCTTGTTCCTATTTATTCTCCCACATTAAATGATCAGTTTAATATGAGAAAATCATTTGGGGTTGGTTAGATATTAGATTTTATGACATGTCTTTATATCATCATAGTGTTGCTATCAATAGCTGCTCTTCTTCTCCCGTGAGGTCCATGGCAATGTATGCCGGCCTAGGTTCCTTGCTTGTTTCCGCTAGGTCTATACACTTGGATTTTTCTAGCCCATCGTATGAGGTTCCAGGTTCCTTTGGGTCTCGTTTTGGCTTATGAACTATAATTTTCCTATTTTGGATAGTGTACCTTTTGTAGTGGTAAGGAGTGTCAAACCTATCATTGCTGGATTCATCGTTAGTCTCGAACTCCATTGTCCAAACTTCTTTCAAAGTTTGTTTTAATTCATTGTATCTGTGTTTTCGTTTTGTTTTTGATAATTACGTTGAATTTTTAGTTCTTTATTTTAGTTTTCTTTTCTTTTTTGGATTCCCTTTTTCTATTGAGATGGGTTTCATGAACCGCTTTGATATCTCATCTTTAAGGCAACCAGTTGTTTTGACCAGCCTCAAATACTATGTTTTGTTTTTTAGAAGAGGTTCATGTTTTTCTTTTCTTTGAGTTCATTTTTTCATGCATCTTTTTCAGGTATGTCTGTTGGCTTTGTGGTTTTTGGTTGGAAAATTTGTAAAAAACTGCTTGTCGATACCTCAATTCGATGTCCTTATCGGAGCTACTAGAAAACTCGTCATCCATGCCATTGGTGAGGGGGAAAGGGGAACACACCCAAAACACAACACAATGCCTCACTATAGCCCATGGCATATACAATACCCCAATCCACTAGAGTTCACCTTCAAAACTCAACACTATCTGCAAGCAAACCACCGTTTACCCATGACCATACGCACACATGCTTTGCAATGCACCGAACAGAGCCAATCATTCCACTCTACCCAACTCACAACCTTCACACGCACACAGCCTCTCTCTATCTCTCTTTGAAAAATAGATCTTGGAGGGGGACACACGTCAACACATGCCCAAAAACACACACACAAGCAGAGAAGAGAAGGGGGAAGGGAGAATCGACATCAAGAGATAGCAATGATGGATTTCCTTACATCCGCACAAAAATTTACAATGAAGTCTAGGCTGGCAACAGTCATAGGCAAAATGAATTCTATGCTGGCAATAGTCATAGGCAAAAAAACTTAATTGGCCCAAAAGCCTATAGAGAAAAAAAACCGTATGGCAAAAAGACCTTCAAAAATAATGTATACCTCCTTTTATAGGGATGGCTAAAAGACCAAAAAAAGAAAAAATTTGGAGCTTCCCAGCTCATGTAGCTCAACTTGAGCTCATTTTGGTATCTTTGTGCATGGAGCTCAAGTTGAGCTGCATGAGCTGGGAAGCTCCAAATTTTTTGTGCAATGCACCCACTTGGCATGCTCATTTAGTATTATTTCTGCATGATGAACACCTCACCTTGTTCTTTGTCTGGCTTGAATGGCCCTCTTGGCTAGGCCGCCCACTTTTCCATTTAGGTTTTTCCTCTCTCTCTCTCTCTCTCTCTCTCACACACACACACACACACACACACACACACACACACACACAAGAACTTTCCCTTAGCTTTGTCCACCCGACCAAGCTCTCCACTGATCGGCCATTCTCTCTGTCTCCTCTGCATGTGACTCACCCCCTACCCCTAGCACTAGCGACATCGCTAGTGGGGTGGGGGGCTTTGACTTCACTTTAAAAGAGGGGACCCAACTGGTGCAGGAACCACGGGCCCATGCCATGTCGTCTACCAAGTCCATCACCACAACGTCGCCACTGGCCAAACAACGCCAAAACCAATGGTTTGCCGCCCCTGCGCCATCACGTACCACCAACACAGCGCCCGCAGGCGACCACCATAGCCCCATGAGATGGGGAGCTCTCTCTCCTTTGGATACCTTTGACTGGTGCCCGTTTTGGGCTTTAACCCTTGCCCATTGGATCGACAACCCCACCTATGGGTTTATTGTCTGCCCACGTGGCACTCCCACAATGATCCACTCCCTTGGCCTCCAAAAAGCCAACCCAAAATTCTTTCCAACACGTTTATTTTCCCCACACCCTCATATCCTTGTGACTCCCTGCTTACTGACCCGATCATCACCGTGTTGAGACCCATTGAAACCTTCCAATCCGGGCTTCAACTTTACCCATACATCCTGAATTTTGGCTCCAGTAGTACGATCTTGAACAGGAGGCTTAAAAAAGGAAAAAAAACACTTGCAAACTCCTTTCTGACAACTGTCCTCGCCAATTTTAACTTGCCATATCTCGGCCATCGTGCATCCGTTTGCCAAGCGGCTAGTTTCCGATAGATTTATGCATCACCCACTCACTATGTTCTTGAACTTTGCCAATATCCAAAAGTGCCATATGGCACAATTTCTAATGTGGTCAGACGGGAACACACCCGACCCTCGATAAATGTTCAACCAGCCATAACTTGCAATCTAGAGCTCCAATCCACAATCCAAAAAGACAAGCATGCTCCATAATTTGAGCACTATGCATCTACCCATTGATATCCACTCTGGCCATCTTTCCCCAGTTGTCCTGTCTGTCAGGGTTCTACAAAACCTTCTAACTTCACACTTTAAGATCTTGCACACTTGGGCTCTGTTTGACGAGTCGTTTGAACGGGCTTCTTTAGCATAGCAAAAAGTTTGCACCTTGAGCCTCCATCTGCGACCTAAATGAGCCCTTTCTCGAGGGCCTTCCTAGCCTATAAACTGCATCAGCCATACACATCCGCTGGTACCTGCCGGCCTAGGATCCTTGTAGCTGTTCTAGCCCTTTGCCATGCATTTGCTAGCCTACACATACCTGCCATGCCATCTTCTATGGTCAACCAACCTTAACTGCACCATCGTTGCCCACTCCCTAGTTGAACATTTAGGTTCAAACAAAAAAGAGCTTTATTCCACTTCAAACTGCAAAAACCTGGCATACCCTATTAGAAAATCAAAACCATATTTACAAATTTTTATTGCAGCCTACTGTCAAACCTTTAAGTGAGTTTCTCCACCCCTTGCATCACATAGCGTCTGCCTAGATCAAATACCTTCCATGGGTTCCTTCCACCCATCTGTAACCGCTTATCATAGTGTTGCACCCCAGCAGATATCCCATCATCTGTGTAGAGTGTCCATGGCCTACCTTCAACAATCCATGCATCCCTCAACCAAAAACAAACATCCACTAGCAGACTACACACTACATACCAAGTAGCACCAAGCATACTATCATTGAAGAAACATGTACCTAACAACAAGCTCGAACACATGTATGACCCTACCTCCCAACCAAGTAAATAGGAGGCCTCATCCATAGACCCCTGTACTTGTTGAACCATCCACCTCATAGTAGTCTCCATAATCATATTCATCAACCATAGCTCACATACCTTCAATGGAAGCAAAGGTACTTCATGGGATTCTCCTTTATCCATCACTGGGGACATGCCTGTTGCATCAAAATATCCATTATCTTTGGCAACACAACCTCCTCTTTGGCAGTACACTCAATTCTAGCATCATCAAGTCCTCTTGCTACAACCAACTGCTCTTCAAGGTCAATCAACTCCACTTGCCTGCTAGCTTTAGCTGCTTATGCTTCAATCACCTCTTCTACCGTCATCATGCTCTTCCAAGATAGAGAGAAACTCTCCCCACATTGCATCCTCTTGGTCACCATCCATAGGTAGGGCAACTTCATCCCTTGCTGCAAGAATTTGCACCATCTCCATCTGCATAACTCCATTGGTGGGCATAGACTCCTCCACTTGGTCTCCATTAAGCACAAAAACTTGCTCTGTTTCCTGCTCTTCTTGAACATTGGCTATCACCATATCATTAAACGCATAATAAGACAGCGTTACCTTTACCAGCTCCAATTCTTCAAACTTCGTCTCCTCACCATAGTATGTGGACTCACCCGCTTGATCTACTTCACTTGTTTCCCAACAACTTGAGCTTGTATCTTATCCATCACTGGCATCATATACCAACTCTGCATCAGTATCTTCATCCGCTTGCTGTTCCACAAATGCTTGATCATCTTCATGACTTTGGTCACTTTCTCCATCTACTTTTGAACCCTTTATATCTTCAACCTAATTGCACCCCACTACCTTTTCATGCAAGCTTTCCACAAGAACAGGTTTTACCTCTTTAATATGCAATGGAACCTCAATATTTGCTGTTGCTTTTGCACCTTGGTTCACTTCAACATGGGGTTTCTTCTCGTCGACAAGCTCGTCCACCATTGGCATAGGCACATCATAAACTGGAAACCTCCAAGGAGCACAACCAACCATAGGACTTACCTCCGCAGGCTCTGCACCTCGAACAACTAGAACTGCCTTTGGTCGGACCAAAGAACACTCTGCTACCACCACAACAGGCACATAATTTGCAGGCTTCAACACGCCCAATTCCAGATTCCGCTTTACCTTTTGGCTCTTCATCTTGGCCAAGTAGAACATGTCCTCATATGTATTCGCACCATACTCGACCTTTTCTCTAATCCTTGGATGCAAGCACTCTAGCAACTTTGATAGCTTCAAATACTGATTGCTTTTTACCCCAGTAGAAATCTTTAAACTTCTTCCAACATGCTTCAAACTGCTCAAGAAAAATGGAAAAATATTTACTTACATCCTGGCGTACCGCCTTCAACCTTGCACTAGCTTCCTCGAGAGTAATTAATTCTCAAAACCACTCCAAAAACTGATTCTACAGCCCCAGCCATGATCCTTGATCACTGCTCTTCAAACCATCAAACCAAATCTTGGCTCATCCACGCATCAACAGTGGCATCGTCTGCAGCTTTTTCGTATCCGTCGGCATGTGCATCAACAACAACCATAGCTCAAAATCTATTGACCAATCCTCTGGATCTTCAACACTCGTAAATATGGGGCCAAAACATGGCTCCACCATCTTTTCCAGCTTCAAACTTGACCATCATTAGAAAGAGAATGGGGTCTAGGAGGGCCTCTTTATTTGGAATTTTAAGGAAGTCAAACCTTTAGTATTAAGAAAGTAATCAGAGGACAACTTCTCAATTTAAAGAGGCAAAACTGCTAGTTTATTTGGATTCAAAGTTTCCCCCCAAAATGAAATTTAATATCTAGCAAGTAAAACCAGATGATGTAGCATATCTATGGAAAGAGATCAATGTGTAGATTGTAGATCTATGATCTCCGCTCAAATCAGAGATCATATGTGAGAGTTATGGAAGGCCAAAAATCATAAAGTTTTCCACCTCCTTTTTGGGGGAAAAAGTGCATCCTTTGACCACTCTTACACATCTCTTACACAGTCACCATTCTTGCACACATGGCGTACACCTATTTGTTAAAATTTTAATCACCTCCATAAGCTCATGCAAAATAAAGAGGCCCTCCTACACTCCATCCTCTTCCTAATCCAAACACTTTGACCATCAGCATACCGCTTTGTCGACTACCAAACATCACTTTAGATTCATATCGGAGCAATAAAGAGGTCCTCAATGGGGGCACTAGAAGATGGAGAGGGGGAAAGGGCAACACACCCAGAACACAACACAATGCCTCAATATAGCCTAGGGTATAGACATCATCCCAATCCACTAAAGTTCACCTTCAAAACTTGACACTATTCGCAAGCAATTACCCATGACCATATGCACACATGATTTGCAATGCACCAAATAGGCCCACTCATTCCGCTCTGCACATTGGCTCATAGCCTTCCACACACACAAAAATTCTCTCTATCTCTCTTTGCACAACAGATTTCCGGGGGGGCACACACAACGACACATGCTCGAAAACACACACACATAAGCAAAGAAGAGAAGAGGGAAGGGAGAATGGACATCAAGAGACAACAATGATGGCTTTCCTTACATCTGCACAACCATCTACAATAATCTCTATGCCGACAATAGTCCTCGGTAAAAAAACTTAATTGGCCCAAAAGCCCGTGGCAAAAAATTCCTATGACAAAAAGCCCTTCAAAAATCATGTATAGCTCCTTTTATAGGGATCGCTAAAAGACCAAAAAAAGAAAAAAATTGGAGCTTCCCAGCTCGTGCAGCTCAACTTGAGCTCATTTTGGCAATTTTGTGCATTGCACCCACTTGGCATGCTCATTTAGTATTATTTCTGTATGATGGACACCTCACCTTGTTCTTTGTCTAGCTTGAACTTCCCTCTTGGCTTGGCCGTCCACTTTGCTCTTTAGGTTCTTTCTCTGTCTCTCTCTCTCTCACAAGAAATTTCCCTTAGCTTTGTCTGCCCGGCCTGACTCTCCACTGACCATCCATTTTCTTTTCCTCCTCTGCACGAGACTCACCCCCTGTCCCTAGCACTAGCGACATTGCTAGTGCTAGTGGGCTGGGGGGCTTTGACTTCACTTCAAAAGAGGGGGCCCAGCTGGCGTGCAGGAAACGGCCCCTTCCAGGCACATCCCACATCATCTCTCAAGTTCACCACTACAACTGCCACCGGCTAGCGCACTGCCAAAACTAGCGGGCTGCCGCCCCTTCACTATCACACACCACCAACGCAGTGCCCGCAGGAGACCAACATAGCCCCACGAGATGGGGAGCTCTCTCTCCTTTGTATGCCTTTGATTGGATCCTCTTTTGGGCTTTATCCCGTGCCCATTGGCCCGACAACCCCACATACAAGTTTATTATCTGCTGATGTGGTGTGCCCATAGTGCTCCACTCTCTTGGCCTCCGCAAAAATCCAACCGAAAATCCTTCCAACACATTTTTTCCCCAAACCCTCATATCCTGTCCACTCCTTGCTTATTGTCCTAATCATCACCCCGTTGAGACCCACTAAAACCTTTTAATCCGGGCTTCAACTTTACCCATCCATCCTGCATTTCAGCTCCACTACGATCTTGAACAGTAAGCTTCAAAAAGGAAAAATAAACACCTACGGACTCCTTTCTAGCATCTGTCGCCAATTTTGACTTGCCATATCTCGGCCATCGTGCATCCGTTTGCCAAGTGATCAGTTCTGGCTAGCTTTATGTACCAACCACTATCTTCTTAAATTTTGTCAAGATCCAAAAAGTGCCATATGACACAATTTCCAATGTGGTCAAATCGACCCCCAATAAATGTTCAACCGGACATAACATGTAATCTAGAGCTCTGATCCAAAATCCAAAAAGACAAGCATGCTCCATAATTTGAGCACAGGCATCTACCCATTGACATCCACTCTGGCCATCTTTCCCCAGCTGTCCTATCTTTCGGGGATCTACAAAACCTTCTAGCTTCACACTTTGATATCTTGCACACCGAGGCTCCGTTTGATGAGTCCTTTGAACTAGATTCTTTAGCACTTCAAGCTATATATTTCTAGGAAAAAAGATTGCACCTTGAGTCTCCTTCATCTGCTACCCAAATTAGCCCTTTCTACAATCCTTCTTGGCGTATAAACCGCATCAGCCATACGCACCTGCTGGTACCTGCTTGCCCAGGATCCTTGCAGTTGCTCTAGTCCTTTGCCATGCATTTGCTAGCTTGCAGATACCTACTTGTGCCATCTTCTATGGTCGAACAACTTTGGTTGAACCATCATTCTTTAAAGATCTGTCCGTGGAGTCTTGGAATGCTTTCTCATCAGTTTCACTAAGGTCTCTTATGAAGATCTCATCCACTATGCGTCTGCAATCTGTAACTCCCTCTCATGTCAGATCCTTCTAATCCCAATTTTACGTTTAAGATGATGCTCATCATTTGGAATGGAATTATATCATATCGTTACTCATCACAAAATTTAGTTAGTGTTACCTCATTCACATACACATCAAGGCTGGCCAATATCTGCTGCCATCCAAATGGTTCGAACATATCTTTCAAAAAGGGTTCTAGTACATACGCCTCATCTTGTACTAGGTCTGTCGTCTCGTGAATACAATCTTCTTTTTTCAAAGTTCCACACTCCTAAACTCCACACATCCAACTATGCGCTTTGCTTTGCATCCAAGAATGTATCTCCCCTTTCTACTCAATTGTGGAGTTTAACTCTTCCCCAGGGGTTTGCTCAACATCTCTATAACTATGATCTTTGACACTGGTCTTTGTAGTGACATCCTTGTGTCTTAAGTAGATATAGTCATAGCCCCAGTCTTGTACCATTTTGAGCTGACGCATGAATGATCTACCCAGTATGATATCAAAATTGCTGCTCTCATAAAAATTTATTATAGCAAAGGTGTGTTCATATGCACTTCCACAAGAGGATACTATGAATTTCTCCAAAATTCCAATCGGTCTTTGCAGGTATCCATCTGCTAATCACAGTTTTACTCGGGTTTTCCTTAGAGTAGGCTTTCCCCATTTTTCCCACATTGTCTTAGTTTCTATGGAAATCTCGGCCCCACTATCTAATATAGCAACCATTTTTACTCCTTTGTATTCCACAGGTAAGGTAGTGTTCCCTTCTTCTCTTGGTTTCAACTATCAGTTCTTTTTGGTCTCTGTTTTTGATACCTAGATTCTCCATCTCCTGGATTCTTGTGAAAATCAACACCAGTTCTTGGAGCAATCGGGACAGGTGGTTCCATAAGAGCTTGGGCTGCTTGGATGAGCTCCTTGCACATTTGCAACCTCTCTTTCTCATACCTTGGATAAGGATATGTTAACCATCTATGCTCTTGGGTTTGGTTGGGCTTTAGTGTAGCTTCATAAGCCTTCAAAATTGCATCTAATGGCTCAAAGACTTTGTCCACCAAGACCAAATCTCTAGAAAGTATTACGGATGGTTTCGCTACGACAATTTTTTCTTTATGGTCCCTTTCCTCTCTCAACTGTTCTTCGGTTTGCTGCAATTTGGTTTCTAAGGATTATTTTTCTTTTATCCTTTTGGCTTTCATCTTGTCCCTTTTTGTTTTCCAGTATTGTTTGGGGGTTCTAATCGACAAATTCTCTATCTTGGTTTGGCTGGATGGGATGTTCTTGTCCCCCATAGGTATATTCCTTGCTGCTTCCTGGGATTGTGCTCTCATTATATAATTCATTGGAGTTTTTGGTTCTATTTTTGATCCGTTTGAGCTTGATACAAGTGCAATTTTGTTTACGGTAGCCTTTCCTGTGTTATCAAGGTTTTTTGAACAATGTGGAATTAGATGGTCATTTGTACATCCCTCACAATACCCAACTATTTTGATACGCTCTCATTTGTGTGGACAACTTCTTGCCCAATGATCACCACCACATTCATAGCATAGTCCTACTGGTGGTGGGGAGGCTTGTGGAGCCCCCATTGGTTGTCCAATTCTAGGAGGGTATCTACTAGGTATGTAGTTCTAATTTTCCATGAACATGACCATATTTTCATCGACCAAGTAATGGTTTTTTGTAGGTTGTGTTATGTATGATGATTTTGACATCCCTTCAGAACTTATCCATGTAATTTTTCTTTCAAAAGCATATGCACTACTGTCTAAAACTCTCTCATAAGAGCTGTCTGAATCTTCTCGGTATGAAACTACATGTATCATACTCTAATCCACACGTGACTCTATGGGTTGTGAAATTCTCACCATGGCTCTATTTTTTTGGGGTAAAAGAGGTTGATGTCCCAACACAGGTTAAGGTTTTTCTTGCCCTTGGACTGTGTTTTTTGTCCTACTTGGTATCTTGGATGGAGGTGGTGGAAACTATTTCCCTCCATGTGGTCCATATGGTCTTTCCCTAACATAGTTTCTGTTGTAGAAACATTCATGGGTCTCATGGTTTGTCCACTTTTGTTCGATAGCACACCACTTCAATACACGCTGTACATTTTCTCTTGGCCTTCATTGTATGTCTCACCACTGAGTCATATGGCCTCCTCAACAAGTGTCACATTTTGTGTGGGTGGTTGTCGTGTGTTTGGGTTTTGGCATGTTTCCTTGGTTCATCCTTCTGATCACTTCCACGATCATTTAATCAACATCCGGCACAGTTGGGTTCTTCCGACCTAGTTCATCATGGGATTCACTAATGATTGAAGAGGTGCTACTCGTCCCTTGCTATGTGTCCTCAATCAGCTCTCCATAAGCTTTACGATTTTGTACTAAGTACAACACCTCTTTAGTGACTTGCTTGACGGTAACACATGTCTTCAAGTGCATATCTTTTTTGAGAGTATCATTTTGCAATCCTTCTATGAAAAGGAATGACAATATCTCATCCTGAGGTAGCTCTATAGCGGGACATCTTTCTATGTATTGCTTGGATTGAAGCAAGGCTTCCTTCACCTTTTCTTTATCCTTTTGTCTAAATGCATAGATTTGGGAGACCGTATTATGTGTAATGCCTCTCTTTGCGAATTCCTCTACAAATTCTCATAGAAGTTTTTCTATGCTAGGAGCATCCTGTGGGTTTAATGGTTGGAATGAGATCAAGGTCGTTCCCTCTAGGATCAATCCAAATCCTTCATATTGAGTATGAAAATGTGTTACCTTTTTAGCCCTCAACACTTGTTTGAATATTGAAACATGTGCATACGGATCCCTCAATCCACCATAATGTTTGGGTAAGCACTTGGCCATTTGAGAGGGTTGCATGCGTCTAGTCTTGACAACCATCCTAACCATCCTCGGTCCTCCTGATATGGTCTCTCTAGTTTTGTATTCTCCCCTTGGCACTACAATCGGTGTCCTCTCCGCCATTCTTTCATCCCCTCGTTATATTCGATCTCGTGTAAGAGTCGGAGAGGTTCTAGTTGCGTAAGTCAAATCAGGTGCTTCACTGCCTCTGTATGTGTTCAAAGAAACCCGAGACCCCATTGATCCCATGGGTTCTACATTTAAGAATCGTTGATGCCCGAATGGATCTTCCACTTTTGTTCTTACTAAACTCACGTATCCAGTTTTCGGTTTTGTTTGAGTTGTCGTGGGTCTAACTTGCTCGCGGGTTACATATATTGATGGATTGGTTCACCAAAGTATGTATACCGCTCTAGCTCTTTATGTTCTATAGGAGAGTATTTACGGCCATGCTTATCCATCATGACCACTTGGATATTTCTCCCCTCTTTGTATGTAAAAACATATAGCCTCTTGGGGTCGGTCATCTCCTTGATGCGGTGTCATGTTGCTGTGCTTCCATGGTAGGAAATAGGACCAAATGTTACAAATCAGGATTATTTGCAGATCATGCTTAACAAGATGTCAAGAAGTAATAAAGTACTAGAGGAGGCATGGGTAAAGCCGATAGGGCATTAAGACAAGGAGACGGTGTTGAAAGGAGTGGGGATACAGAGACTACATGTCTGTGTGTCTCATATCAGATAGAGTTGAAGGGAGTCTCTCCAAGAGCTACAAGGGAAGAAGGCAGCTACCATGAGGATCTAGCTGAGTACAAAAAGGAGGAGTGCAGGGAGAGAGGCTACAAACATGGTTAATATCGCCAGGAGAGGGAGATGCAAGCTACAACAAGAGGGCATTTGCTACGAGCTGGCAAGGCTGGACACAAAAGACGAGCCTGAGCACATGAGAAAGAGAGGCCGCCTCAGAGCATTACTGGGAGTTTCCACCATCTGGAAAGGGTCCCTCAACTACCTCAAAAGGTGCTTTTCCCGTGGAAGTATGTACAGTGTTGTTGTAAGCATACTCCACTAAGGGTAAGTACTTCTCCCATTGGGATCTTTGATCTACTTCCGTTACATAGGCTTTTAGTAGATCGAGAATTTTTAGGTTAGCTATTTCACTTTGACCATCCGTTTACGGGTGATAGGTCGAAGAGAAGTTTAGCCTTGTCCCTAAATTCTCAAAGAGACCCTTCCAAAAACTAGGGGTCATTCTAGGATCTCTATCCGACACTATGGACATTGACAGGCCATGGTACTTGAAAATTTGTGAAATGAAGAGGGTTGCCATTTGATGGGCTCTAATAGTCTTTTTGACAGGTATAAAATGAGCTTGTTTACTGAACCTGTCTACTATCGTCCATATTCTTGTATTCCCATGGATAGACTTAGGCAATCCAAAGATAAAATCCATGGATATGCTCTCCCATGGTGAATTAGGGATTGGCAAAGGTTGAAGAAATCCAGGTTGCTTCCCTCTATCAAACTTCTTACCTCACAATTAGAAACATACTCTTGTATGTTTGCTTTCATGGTAGGCCAATAGAAATATGTTTCAATCCCCTTTAGGGTAGACTGAATCCCTCTATGCCCTGCATAAGGAGGAGCATGAGATTCATACATTACTTTCTCATGGACTGAGTTAGTAACGCATAGTCTATTGCCATAGAGAAGATAACCATCTTGTAAAGTAAATGGTTCCTCTTTCTTTCCTAGTGCAAGGGCTGAAATCACATCTCTAAAATCGGGATCAATAGCATACTCATCTATCATAGAAGATAGATCATTGTGAGTCGCAATGGAAACCGCATTCACTCTCGGTCGTCTTGAGAGTGCATCGACTACTTGATTATGCTTGCCAACAATGTGAGCAATATGAAAATGAAATTGTGAAAGGAAATTTGCCCACCTCATTTGTTTGTCGAAGAGCTTGGTCTACGTCATGAAGTACTTAAGACTTTGGTGATCCATTCGCAATAAAAGAGTCCCAATAAATAGTGCTTCCATGAGTCTAAGGCATGTAGAACTGCGAGGAGTTCCTTTTCATATATGCCTAGAGCTTGCTCAATAAGGTCGAGCCTTCGACTTTCATAGGCTATGGAATGCCCTTCTTGGAGAAAAACAACTCCAAGGAAATCACCACAAGTGTCACATTGGACCTCAAATGGCTTTGAGAGATCCGGTAGTGTAAGCACATGTTGAGAGATAAGATTTTCTTTAAGCTTTTTGAAAGCATTGTTCTCCTTGGCAGACCGCGTACACCTAACGTTTTTCTTTGTTAGGTCGTGAGAACTTTTCTATGAAGCGTCTATAGTATGCACACATACCTATAAAGCTTCTTAGTTCATGAAGATTCCTTGGTTTAGGCCACCCTTTTATTACCTCTAACTTTGATGGATCCATTTGGATGCCATTTTGAGAGATAATGTGACCTAAATACCGCCCCGTTATCTGCACGAAGGCAGGCGCATTGCAAGGCTAGAAAAACCCTATTCTACTTACTCGAATGCAATTAATAGTACCAACAATTTATAGCTAGCTTGAGGACCTCCCTTCTTGAGAAAGAAAAGAGAAACCTTATGCTCTGATACCAATGTAACATTTAATGGCCTAGTAGCTTATGTGTAGCGGAAAATAGCATGAACATAGTGAGCATTTCATTAGAATAGATTCCTAATGAGAATAACAAGAGTGCTTGGGTGGAGAGAGCAACAACAAGTATAACACCTAGTTAGATAGCATGAACAATACTTCAAAAGAGAGACATTAAGCAATTAACAACATTTTACGATCGAGTTTGCGTGGAGCGGGTCCCCCCTTCAAACGGCTTTGTATTATATGGTTTCTCCCATCAATACTAGCTAGTGCAATGAAGATACTAGCTAGTGCAATGAAGATGGGAAATTAAAGCACTAAGCAAAACACTTATTACACACAACATCAATTCCCTCACGGTCTCAGACCCAAGACCTCACACACCTTCAGAGATGGTGAGAGCTAGCGGGGTATAAGAGTAGATTGAGAGGAAGAAGGAGTAGTCTTACGAGAAAGATGTACATCTCCTCACATAATCACTCATATTAGCATAGCTTAGATTAGTAATTAGCATGGTAGAGGAGATGAGCATGCATTGAAGCTTGGCTCTTGGTTGGATTTGCATCACAAAGCCAAGAGTTGTTGGTGTAGGCTTCCCTTCTCACAAGATTGGAGTAGGTGATAAGCTTTCCATTAAAGCTTGAGAAGGAGAGAGAGAGTCTTCTTACTCCACACATGGACTAGTGTGTGTGTGTGTGTGTGTGCACAATAATGCCTTTGAAAAAATCAGCCCCCTCTCTCTCTTGGTCGACCCCTCTTGCTATTTGCTCATGCTCACACCCTATTGGCCCATGCCATGCTTAGCCAATGAAATTTAAGCAGCATAAGTGATAGCCTTCTGACATGTGTCTCCCTTTCCCCTTTTGGTAATTAATTAATGCAGCTAATATCTCATCGGACCCCTTTGTCTCTTGGCCAATAGGAATCAGGCAAGCCATTAGGTTGCTGAATTTTCATTGGACCCCTTGCGAGACTGTCCAATAGTCTTCTAGAGAGTTTAATTCTTATTGGTTTTTTTATTAAGTGTTTTAAATTAATTAAACCAGATTTACTCTAGCCTAATTCTCATTGGTCCACCTCCAAGGCCATCGAATAGGATTTGAGTACACCTTGTGGGCATTTGGCCTACGGAGCTCACATGTGTCCCTCATTCCCTTTGTGTAAAGGGAGCTTGTGTGAGTGTGTGTGTGTTTCTCTCTCATCTCCTACTTCTAGGGCTTGCCCCCTCCTATGTAGGGATGCATGAAGACTTTTTGAGCACACACAAAGCATCCAATTTTCCTAGGCTTTTGACCTTTGGACACAACGTTTGATTGTTGGAACCTTAGCATTTTGGAAGTCTTAATGGGTTGAACCTTAGGGTATTTTAATCCCATTGTTGCACATTGATCTTTTGCAAATGGCCCCCCTCTTGGATCCCTATTTTTCGTCCTTTGGATCCCTATTGTGGCTGGTCTGCTAACTTAACCAATATTCTAGCCTTTTCTCCTCTGGCACTTCCCATATTAAATGATCAGTTTAACATGAGAAAATCATTTAGGAGAATTATATATTAGTTATTATGACAGAGGGGATGCAACCATGAAATTGCATGCTAAGCAAATAAAAAGGGTGGCGTTATAAAGAGAAATATTGGGGGTGTTGGGTGTCACCAAGAGGAAGACCGTTGGAGGCCACATGAGTATGAAGACGTCAAAGGCCACAAGCTGCCGAGGGTGTTGAGGATGTCGTGAGACAATTAGAACAAGGAGGATTGCTGTTTGCAAAGGATAAGGGCCTTCGGGTGCTATAAGCAAGGCCGCAAGCTTCCAAAGGATGGTGCTACCGTCTACAAAGGGGAGATTCTATAAGGGGCAGCCAGGGTTGTTGGGGGTATCACACTCTCTAGAGCTCTCATAAGAGGATATATAGATTTCTCTCTCACTTGGCTTTGTTGTCATTAGAAATCTTTGGATCATTTATCCATAACTCTCTTTCATGAAAAAGTGTGTTGAACCTAGGGTTTTGTAAATGATTTGGGCATAAATAGTGTTGGAATTGTCTTTTGGGGTATTGATGGCTATGCTTCTACTAGCCTCTCTCTTCTACATGTGAGATAATCACCTCTTTGCTATGATTACACTATCTCTACAATATACGCTCTCACAGCCAAGCACCTTGTGTGTTCTTGGCTACATGAAAAACACTCCAACATTTTTGGTGCACCCGACATGAAACAGACGGGGTGAGAGATTGCAGTGATGAAAAACATAGTGCAACAACTCTATGCAAAGAAGAAAGACAAGGAGCTTTTGGATCTTTTGGATGATGCACTCGAGGGATTTCAGGCCCCTTATTTTTTGAGAGGTCAAAAAATTGATCGAAAACCTAATAGAGATGAAGAAGAGTTGATGCAGATGCTCGATGAGGCTTTGGAGGGTTTTATGTCTATTTTAGATGGCATTCAAGCAATTATCCAAGATCAAAACAGGGTTATAAATGTCAAAGAACCAGATGTGCTACTTTTAGATGCTCAGACCTCTTGAACTAGAGGGGGTGATACTGAACTATTGCTATTTACATCATTGATAGAGATGCTTAGATCTTTGATACAGTCTTTTGACCTAAGTGCAAAGCATATTACCTATGAATGTATGCAGTTAAGGGGGATACCGAATATATATGTTATATGGGTGGTTGCTACCATTTGATCCAGGAGGCTATCACGGAGAACCTACTTTAAGTCGATTGATGTATAAGCCTTGGGATCCTAGAGGATATTGAAGTGCAAATCGAGGTTTCAAGGAAATGCAATTGTTTTTTTGTAGCAGAATGTGTGGCAATGGTTCCCTATTTTTATGCTGTCGCGGGATATGTGTTCTCTACGTGAGCCGGGCAGGCGCCGGGCCTTTGGCTGTGGGAGGTGTGATAGAGAGAGAACAAGAACAACAAATGCAACTGAATCTGGAAATCACCATAATCATCAATTAATCGATTAATATGTTTGGTACTAGCCAAGGCGGGCTATTAATAGCACCGTCACTTGGGTCGTCTGCTAACTAGGAGTTTAAGCTCCCGTTTTACAGAATTAATCAGGTCGTTAACGACACCGAAATTAAAAAAATGCTAATTCAATCTCTAGTCGATGACGATGATGGTAACTCTCACATATCGCTTCATCTGCTTCAATTGCCTGTGGATTCCGCATTCTTCAATTCAGTTCACTGCCTCGATCATCAAGCCTCAATTATTATCAATTATCCTGCAATTTCCTACTTTGTGCGCTTTGCACTGCCTTATCTGTCGTTCACAACCTCAACTTCTCCTTTAATCAACTTGATTTTTTTATTGCCTTCAAGCTCCGACTCCCTTTCCAAGTCGCTTCAATCTTCCTTTCTTGATTACCTTCTTCTCCTCGAAATCTTTCACTCGTTAGATTTTCTCTTCTTAGTTGAATGTCAAGAGCAATAGAGGAAGATTCTTCTTGCTTGTGCACAAGAACAAGTCCTTTTGCTTATCCGAGAGAGAGAGAGAGAGAGAGAGAGAGAGAGAGAGAGAGAGAGAGAGAGAGAGAGAGAGAGAGAGAGAGAGAGAGAGAGAGAGAGAGAGAGAGAGAGAGAGAGAGAGAGAGAGAGAGAGAGAGAGAGAGAGAGAGAGAGAGAAATTAACCCTCCTGGTTCCCCTATGTCGCCATGGCCGAGAGAGAGAGAGAACTCCTTGCTTTGATTGGAGATCAAGATAGAGAAAGAGCTCGCCTTCTTGCTTACCCTCACCTCCTCGCCTTGCTTGCTTGTTAACTCCGCCAAGCTTTCTTCTTTGCTTGCTTCAAGCTTACTCCCTTCTTCTCTTTCGTTCCAAGCTTTGCTTCCTTCACCTCCTTGCCTTGGTTCCCTTCGTTTTTGCTTGCTATCCCTTCTCATGCAAAAAGCATCCCCTATTATTAGCATGTCTTCCCTAGGAAATGGCCCCGGGCGCTAATGACGTGGTATGAATCGTCTCTATGATGTGGCAGTGCCGGGATCCGACAGCTCCAAATGGCACCGCACTCGGACTGATCACGAGCGCCTCGCCGAGCTGTGCGCTTCAGGTTTCTTCACCGCCCTCAACAGAGCGCTACCGCGCGCACTATGAGTCCATCTCCTACTGCTTGCGGATCTCGTCGCTGCTTGCTTTCTCTACGCCATGCTTCTCCTATTTTCCTTTTGTTCACACCTCATTAACACATAGGGTGGCCCCCTTTTAGGGTTAATTTTGGGCGTCCGGCTCCCTTTAGTTGCCTTTAGATGGCCAATTTATTTGAGTTATGGGCTTTGGGCACCACACTTGGGCACCACTCATGTCATACATCTCGACCAAAGCATCGCCAAGCACGACTTCAGTTTTTAAGATCCCCTGACTAGCAATATTACCTTGAATTCTGTTGCCCACTCTAGTGCATTGAATGCCACCATAGCTTTCAAGATGCAAGTAGAGGTGATTCTATTTGCTGGAAGGCATTCCCTTCGCACTCAATTGTTTGTTTCTTGTATCAATTTCTCAGATGATGAAAAAATTATTCGGCTCAGTAGTGCGCTAGCAACTGACACCGTGTTCTCTCATCAAGCCGGAGTTTTTCTGTCAATCCTTCTGACCGTGGCGATCGGCCTGGCACGGAACCGGCCCCCAGTGAATATTCAATGGCCAATATCTTGGCGACCGGGACTCTGATCACTGATCTGAAGAGACCGATGCGCTCCACAAAATGAGCACTTTAGGCACGTGCATTCATTTCATTTCTATACCCTCAGCTTCAGTTGTCGAATCCGGTATGGATTTGCAATCGATTCAAACTTCAATATACCATAATTTCTTCATGGTAGCTCCAATCGACGAGCAGTAAAGACAGGCCGGTAGAGCACTTCAAGCACTGCAGTTCTAGACCATAATCTTTGATATGTGCTCACTTCAAGAATACTCATTTTTGGCATCATTAAGGCATCTGTTGGCCCTTTTAAGTCTCATCTGGCATACATTCATAACTAAACTTGGCCTGTTAACAAGCCCTCATCACTGACCATTAATCAAGTAGGATTTCAATAAGCTTGATCTGCATCTTCTTGGAATATTTCTTAGCATGGGAGCGGAGCTGCACGACATCCACCCCCTCTAAACCTGCACAGCCTACGGTCTGTGCCAACTGCACTTCAATCTACATCCTATCATCAATTTTCTAGCTTGATCATTAGGTAGCTGTCCATCAAAAATATCTGAACTATATCTGTCGTATCTTCAAAGCATTCAATCATGGATACCTTGTTTAGTGAACCCCGTCAGAATTAAATGCTCCAGTTAATGATGCACACGGATGGACCATTAAGCTCTCTCTTAAGGAACCTTGTCAAGCTCAAGTATGCCTTACTCTATCTGCACACGGAATGGCCGTCAAGTCCTTTACTTCAAGTTCTGGTAGCAGAACCAACTCAAAAGATGTAAAGATACTTTAGCAATTGTCCAAAGAAGTCAGGTGGAAGCCAATCATGTAATCTTATTGAACGCATAACCAAAAACTCTTCTGACTTAACATAATCTAGAAAACAAAACCTTGCATCATGCAGCCTGCTACATCAGGCATCTAGTATCCTCCGTATCTGCAACTTGCACTTTAGTAGCCCACACACTAGAGAAACATAATATTCACATGAGCATACATTGCCTATATCAATCAACATCAAGAATTTCTCGTGCAAATATGCTACCCTTGGTTCAAATAGCACGCAATTACTATGCATACTGATCAGTATCCATCCATATTGAATCTGCTTGTGAATATCCTTAGCATCTCCTAGATCTAACACCATTGAGATCACATAGCATTGATGGTATCATAATAATCAATATCTAATTCTCCTAAATGATTTTCTCATGTTAAACTGATCATTTAATATGGGGAAGTGCCAGGGGAGGAAAAGCTAGAATATTGGTTAAGCTAGCAGACCGGCCACAATAGGGATCCAAATGAGGGAAAATAGGGATCCAAAGAGGGGGCCATCTGCAAAAGATCCATGTGCAACAATGGGCTAAAAAGACCCTAAGGTTCAGCCCATTAAGACTTCCAAAATTCTAAGGTTCCAAAATTCAAAGGTTGTGTCCAAAGGTCAACCCTAGGGGAAATGGGATGCTTTGTGTGTGACCAAAAAGTCTTTTCAAATCCCTACATAGGAGGGGGCGAGCCTTGGGAGTAGGGGATGAGAGAGAAAGTCACACACACAGGCTCCCTTTACACAAAGGGAATTAGGGACACATGTCAGCTCCCTAACCCAGATGCCCACAAGGTGTGCCCAATTCCTATTGGATGGACTTGGAGGTGGACCAATGAGAATTAGGCTAGAGTAAATCTAGTTTAATTAATTTAAAAACACTTAATAAAAGAACCAAGGAGAATTAAGTCTTCTAGATGACTATTGGACAGTCTCACAAGGGGTCCAATGAGCATTCAGCAGCCCGATGGGTTGCCTGATTCCTATTGGCCAGGAGGCAAAGGGGTCCAATGAGAGTTTAATTGAATTATTAAATTACCTAAAGCTCTCACAAAAGGGGAAAGGGGGACACATGCCAGAAGGCTATCACTTATGCTGCTTGATTGTGATAGGCTAGCCTTGGGGAGGTCCAATGGGGAGCCTACAAGAGCAAATAGCAAGAGGGCTCGCCCAAGAGAGAGAGGGGGATGATTTTTGCAAGGCATTATCACACACACACTCACACACAATCTCACGTGTGAAGAAAGAGAAGACTATCTCTTCCCAAGCTTTAATGGAGAGCTCATCACCTACTCCAAGCTTGTGAGATAGAAGCCTACATCGACACACTGTTGGCATGTGGATGCAAATCCAACCAAGAGCCAAGCTTCAATGCATGCTCATCTCCTCTATCAAGTTTATTACTAAGCTAAGCTATGCTAATATGAGTGATTATGTGAGGAGATGTACATCTTTCTTGTAAGATACTCCTTCTTCCTCTCAATCTACTCTCATACCTTGCTAGCTCTCACCATCTTCGAAGGTGTGTGAGGTCTTGGGTCTGAGACCAGGGACAATTAATGTTATGCTTTTTGTTGCTCTCTCCACCCAAGCACTCTTGTAATTCTGATTAGGAATCTATTCTAATGAAATGCCCACTATGTTCATGCTAATTTCCGCTACACACAAGGTTTTAGGCCATAAAATGTTACATTGGTATCAGAGCACAAGGTTTCTCTTTTCTTTCTCAAGAAGGGAGGTCCTCAAGCTAGCTATAAATGGTTGGTATTATTAATTGCCTGTGAGTAAGTAGAATAGGGATTTTTCATCCTTGCAGTGCGCCTGCCTTCGTGCAGTTAACGGGGCATCATCGTCGAGAGCTATGGCTTTAATAGTGGAGTCCTACGGGGCTTGCCTACGGCTTAACCACTATTGAGGTATTAGAAGCTTGATAGGAGCCGGTGTTGTTTTGGTGTCGAAAGACCCTCTCTTCTATTCCTTGCAATTAATGGTATTCGAGCTGCGGGTACACCAAGTCGGCACATATGTGTGTGTGTGTGTGTGTGTGCATCCAAAGATAAACCCAAGCCATACCAACATGTGTGTGTGTGTGTGTTCAAATAACAATATAACATAAACACCAAAGAATTGTTTCAAATTACAAAAGACACTAGAAACTATGTTAGTGAAAAGGTGGTATAATTCCCATTCATGGTATAAAACGGACTTTTTACATATAACATGTGTGTGTTTAGATAACAATATAACATAAACACCAAAGAATTATTTCAAATTACAAAAGAAACTAGAAACTATGTCAATAAAAAGGCGCTATAATTCCTATTCATGGTACAAAATGGACATTTTATATAAGTGTAATAGAGTAAGAGCTTGAAGATGTATTAATCCGCCATCTTCACTCCAAGGAACTTTGAAAACCATAGTTGAAAAGGTAACCCTCACCTGCACCCATGGAAAAAACACAACTTTCAGTTAGTATTGATACCGTATGCACGTGATGCATGGGTATCCCACATGTTATAGCCGTTACCCAACTAAAAATTTTTCAAAGATAAACTATAAAAAATGTGAAGCTACTCATATAATCAGCGATGGTTTCCTTTACAATGAACGTCATGGTCCATAACTATGATCCATCACATCAATGTGCAGGTCCTTGGGCAAGACTGCGTGGTCCATAACTTTGATCCAATAAAAAAGTATTTACAGCTTTATGAGGAGCCATTAACAACCGTATTACCATAATCCACAACCTTTCATAACCATTATCTTACCATACTCGGCCACAATCAGTCATAGCCCTGTTCACAAAATTAGTAACCATATTCAGCCAAGTTGATCTCTTTTACAAAGGATCAATATACTATCATTCGTCATAGATCATATCTAAGCACGATGTCAAGAAGTGCGCAGTGCGACTAGGAAAGCGTCGGGCCTCTGATTGTGAGGATTCGTAGCAAAATCAAGCAAGGAGTAGATGATTTGAAGCCAAAAACACACTAAAAAAGAACAAATGTCATAATAATCAATATCTAGTTCTCCTAAATGATTTTCTCATATTAAACTGATCATTTAATGTGGGAAAGTGCCAGGGGAGAAAAAGCTAGAATATTGGTTAAGCTAGCAGACCGGCCACAGTAGGGATCCAAAGGAGGAAAAATAGGGATCCAAAGGGGGGGCCATCTGCAAAAGAGCCATGTGCAAAAATGGGCTAAAAAGACCCTAAGGTTCAGCCCATTAAGACTTCCAAAATGCTAAGGTTCCAAAATTCAAAGGTTGTGTCCAAAGGTCAAACCTAGGGGAAATTGGATGCTTTGTGTGTGACTAAAAAGTCTTGGCATATCCCTACATGGGAGGGGGCGAGCCTTGAGAGTAGGGGATGAGAGAGAAATCCACACACACATACACAGGCTCCCTTTACACAAAGGGAATGAGGGACACATGTCAGCTCCCGAGGCCAGATGCCCACAAGGTGTGCCCAATTTCTATTGGATGACCCTTGAAGTGGACCAATGAGAATTAAGCTAGAGTAAATCTAGTTTAATTAATTTAAAAGCATTTAATAAAAGAAACCAATGAGAATTAAGTCTCCTAGAAGACTATTGGGCAGTCTCCCAAGGGGTCCAATGAGCATTCAGGAGCCCAATGGCTTGCCTGATTCCTATTGGCTATGAGGCAAAGGGGTCCAATGAGAGTTTAGTTTAATTATTTAATTACCTAAAGCTCTCACAAAAGGGGAAAGGGGGACACATGTCAAAAGGCTATCACTTATGCTGCTTAATGGTGATTGGCTTGACTTGGGGAGGGCCAATGAGGCTTCAGCAAGAGCAAATAGCAAGAGGGCTCGCCCAAGAGAGAGAGGGGGCTGATTTTTGCAAGGCATTATTATCACACACACACTGACACACAGTCTAGGTGTGAAGAAAACAGGACTATCTCTTCCCAAGCTTTAATGGAGAGCTCATCACCTACTCCAAGCTTGTGAGATAGAAGCCTACATCAACACACTCTTGGCATGTGGATGCAAATCCAACCAAGAGCCAAGCTTCAATGCATGCTCATCTCCTCTACCAAGATAACTACTAAGCTAAAGCTATGCTAATATGAGTGATTATGTGAGGAGATGTACATCTTTCTTGTAAGATACTCCTTCTTCCTCTCAATCTACTCTCATACCCTGCTAGCCCTCACCATCTTCGAAGGTGTGTGAGGTCTTGGGTTTGAGAACGGGGATAATTAAAGTTGTGTTTGTTAAGTGTTTTTCTTAGTGCATGAAGCTTTCATCTTCATTGCACTAGCTAGTCTTGAAGGAACACAAAGAATTGTATTGTACAATGTCTCTCTTGATGGGAGAAACCATAATACAAAGCCTTTTGGAGGGGGGACCGGCTCCATGCAAATCCGGTCCTCAACTGTTGTCATTAGCTCAATTTCTCTCTCTTTTGAAAGTATTGCGGATGCTATCTAACTAGGTGTTATGCTTTTTGTTGCTCTCTCCACCCAAGCACTCTTGTAATTCTCATTAGGAATCTATTCTAATGAAATGCCCACTATGTTCATGCTCATTTCCGCTACACACAAGTTATTAGGCCATTAAATGTTACATTGGTATCAGAGCTCAAGGTTTCTCTTTTCTTGCTCAAGAAGGGAGGTCCTCAAGCTAGCTACAAATGGTTGGTATTATTAATTGCATGTGAGTAAGTAGAATAGGGATTTTTCAGCCTTGCAGTGCGCCTGCCTTCGTGCAGTTAACGGGGCATCACTGTCGAGAGCTATGGCTTAATAGTGGAGTCCTACGGGGCTTGCCTATGGCTTAACCACTATTGAGCTATTAGAAGCTTGACAGGAGCCGGTGCTGTTTTGGTGTCGAAAGACCCTCTCTTCTATTCCTTGCAATTAATGGTATTCGAGCCGCGGGTACAGTAGCTTGAGTGCTTTTTCTAAAGGGGTAAAGAGGAGTAGCAACTAGGGCTTGAAGTGCGAAAGTACACCTAAAAAGTTTACACCTAAAAGTTGTTAGAATGGATGACAATAGTTAAGAGAGTGAAAGTCCGCCAGGCAATGGTGGTCTAGCCTACGAGCCAACGGTGAAGCTCCACGAACATGGAAGCTTTAAGAGCTTCCATTATGAAGCAGTTTTTGGCCACCGATGCCAAAGACAAAGTACTCACCGAATGGCGAAGCCTAAAGCTCTCTCCCTATGAATCCATCCACATATATGTAGACAAGTTTTGGGACCTACAACTCAAAGCCACTGTCTTCAAAAAGTTGGATTTTGGAGAGCAAAAGCAACAATTTTGTGCGGGCTTAACCAAAGAAATGGCGGAGTATATCAACTCCCAAAGGCCACGTACCATATCAGCGGTAATACACCATACTATGGTGGCCTCTCGAATCAATTTAAAAACGGGGGCTAAAAGAAATAATAAGCCCACGGAAAACAAGGGTTCCATCGAGCCTAAGGGGAAGGACAATGTCCAAAAGTCTCCTAAGGGCAACTCCAACAAAGCTAAAGAGAAGGGAGTCTACAAAGGTTAAAACAAAATCTCTCCTGAAGAGTTTGAGCGTTATTGCAAGGATAATCGATGTTTCAAGTGCGGCGAACAAGGGCATGCGTACCACGCTTGTCCCCAAAAGAACAACCGCCAAGATCCTCCTAGAGCTTCCTTGGTTGAAATCCAAGAGGAGGAGACTCGCCAAACTCACCACAAAGGATCTCCTCTATGCCGTGCTTGGGGAAAGGTAAGAGAACATGATGCTTTTATTCTCTTTGACCCTAGTTCTACTCACAATTTTATATCTATAGAGTTGGCCACCAAGCTAGGCATACAGTCCTATGAGATGGGAGATGTCCTACCCGCAAACAGTGCCTTCAAGGGGCAAGAAGCTTCAGTCACTCCCTTAATCGGGAAATTGAGGCTTCATGTCCAAAGCTATGTGGACAAAGAGGACTTCTTTATCTCTCCTCTCAAGCATGAGGATGTAATCCTAGGGGCACCATGGTTTGACCGCCTGGCTGCCGATGTTAAATTTCCTGAAAGGAGAATCTCCTTTAAGTTCAGGGAAAAAGACATGTATATAGATACTAAGAAATGGGTAACACTATTCCCATTGTACATACACCAGCTTTCAACAAGTCAATAAAGAGCTCTATTTCCATGTACATGATTTTTGTTAATGATTATCAAAATGAACCTAATGCTTTAGCAAAAGAAAATAAAAGCAACCAAAAGGAATTAGAGTTATCCAATTTTCTCAAGGGGTTTCAACATGTTTTTATTGACGACATCCCTTGTGAGCTACCTCCTAAACGAGGTAATGATGACCATGCAATTGAACTTCTTCAAGGAAGTTCACCGCCTAACAAACCTCCTTATAGATTTTCTCAAGCTCAACAAGAGGAGATTATGCGGCAAGTGCATGACTTAGTTGAGAAGGGCATGGTAAGGCCTAGCTCATCTCCATTTGGCTCACCTGTGCTCTTAGTGCAAAAGAAATACGGCACATATCGTATGTGTGTCGAATATAGAGCACTAAATAGGATCACTATCAAGAATAGGTTTCCCGTTCCACGGGTAGAAGACCTATTTGATAAGCTACAAGGATCAACCTACTTCAGTAGGATTGACCTAAAAAGTGGCTATCATCAAATAAGGATAGTTGATCAAGATATTGTAAAGACCGCATTTCGCACCACATTTGGTCTTTATTGTTAAAGAATATGATGTTAAAGAATATGTCCATTGTGCTATGGGCGGCTAGACACTGACTATACTATGTTGTAAATATACTTTGGATAATAGTTCAAGAAAAGTGAAGAAGGGAAGAGCAGCTCGTTGAATGGCTGCTGCAGGGTAATGATTGTGTGTGTGTGTCTCGATGTGTGTTGGTGTGTGTGTGTAGTCTTCTTTCCTACCTTCTCCATCATCTGCGCACTCTACAAAGTGGTATCAGAGCTCAGTTTGAGGAGCTACAGTCAATACACAGGTTTTCGCAGCTCTGGAAAACAGCAAAAAAAGAGAGATTTTTTGGTCATAACTCCCTCACCCGAACTCGGAATACAGTGATCCAGGAGTCTATCTTTATGTTTTTGGGCGTTCCGGACGCATTGGCATACTCAGATTTGCCAAAATCTGTAATTTTTTGCAGCAAACAGCCAGTTCACACAAGCATAGAAGATGTCAAGTTTTGCACTCGGCAGTAGATTTACAGGTTACAGGTGAAGAATTCAGCATTTACACAGGTTTTGGAGAGCGACATAGAGCTTTTGCATCATGATATTGTGTTATCAAAGATTATGTTTGGTTGTTGTGGGTCCGTTATGGACAGCTGCCTATGTAAGAAAGGTTGTGGGAAGAAGTTGAGGCGGTTATATTGTCAGATTGAGTACTTTGTGGTTATGTATGGATATGCGGTCAATGTATTTTGGAAAACTGCAGCCTTTGTGAGGGTCGAGTGAGGTTTTTTGAAGCTTTGCCTTGGGAGCTTTGGTACCTTGGCAAGGTGGATTAGGTACTGGAGCGAACCCCCGACTGGCCCCGCGAAAGACCTCATATGTCGTTTACGACTATGGGAAGAAGGTGGATGTATGGATATGTGGTACAGGACAACGTATGGATTGCATTTGCATACAGGTCCATGTGGACATTGTTTTAGAGTATTTATGCATAGTACTGAGTCAATCTGTGGCAAAGTGAGTCAGTGGATTTTCCCTTGGCAGTGAGAGATTTTATGTCAGTGTTTATGAGAACTTTGGTTGAGATTGTCACTTGAGATATTGTCCAAATACAAACGAAACTCTGCCGAAATTTTGTCAAAATCCTTTGAAAGAAATTGAGAGAGTGAAGATGGCAGAAAGTTCAACTCAAGTCACACAGATTGTTGGAGAGAAGCTGACCAGAGAGAACTACAGCATATGGTCTTACAGGATGGAAAACTTTATCATGGGCAAAGGTTTATGGGATTATATTACAGGTGAACAAGAGTGTCCCGAGGTTGGTTTGGAACCAAATAGAGAGAATTTTGAAGCACATAAAACATGGCAAGCATGAGTAGAAGCTTACAAGAAGTGGATCGAGAATTCAAGGAAAGTGATGCATTGGATTTCACTATGCATTAGTGACTTCTTTATACCACATGTGAAGAAGGCTCAATCTCCAAAGGAAGCATGGGAGATACTAGCAAGAATGAAGAGCTCCAATACAGAACCACGAAAAGTTCACTTGAAGCAAAGGTTACATTGTGTATGGCGAGGAAATAGATCCATATCAGATTATGTGACAGAGATAAAGCAAATACAGGAAGATCTTGCGAGCATTAATGTTGAAGTTCCAGATGATGACTTAGTTTCAGTGACATTGAATGGTTTGGGACCGGAATACAAGTCATTGGATACATCTATATCTGTTCGAGGACACATGCCTGATTTTGAAGAGTTAGTAAACCTTTGTTTGCAAGAAGAGGTGAAGTTAGGCAAGTCAGGTCCTTCTACATCAAATAACAATTCCAGAGATCAGGTTTTTTACTCTAGAGGTCGTGGAAACAATAGAGGTGGAAGAGGAAACTATAGTCGTGGAAACAATGTTGGAAGAGGTCAATGGCAAAACCAACAAAGTCAAAGTTACAATGATTATGGCTAAAGAGGCAGGGGGAGAGCCCGAACTCGTGGACGTGGAGGTGGACGATTTGTACATCCTCAAAGAGATGGATATTGTAACAAATGTGGCATTTATGGTCACTTTGAAAGAGAATGTTACACAAGGCTAAATCAAAACCGTGATCGTGGTGGAAGAGGCCGAGGTTATGGCAGACATGGAGGAAACTTTGCTGGATAAAATCCTCATGATCAAAATAAATATGACAATAGGTCGAGTGGACATTTATTTCCTATGGAGCATGTTGTTGGAAGCATGGTGGAGCCACATCATACAGATGATTGGTATTTAGATAGTGGTGCCACAAATCATATGACATATCATGGTGAATGGTTTGACAGAAAAGAGAAGTTAGAAGAGGATGAGTTTGTCGCTACAGGTGATGATACTATGCATCGGATTACACATGTTGGTTCAGTTCCATTGCTAGAAAAAGACGGGACATACAACACATTGGGAGATGTTCTATATGTGCCTTCAATCACAAAGAATTTAGCATCAGTTGGACAAATGACAGATCAAGGGTTGCAAGTCCGTTTTAATCGTTATGGATGCTTCATAGAGGAGTTTCACAAAGGCAGACCAGACAAGATATTGGCACGTGGAAGAAAGAAAGGTCGCTTGTTCTCATTGGAAGCTGGAGATCCATGTTTACACAGTGGTATGTATGCAAAAAAATCAGCTACTCAAGATGATTGGGCAAATTTATGGCATGAGAGAATTGGTCATGTCAATTTTAGAAGACTAAAGCATATGCAATCAAATCAAATTGTACGTGGATTACCAAAGTTTGGCAGATTGAATTTTGATCATGTTTGTGAAGCTTGTCAATTTGGAAAGCAATCTCGTTTACCATTTCCAAAGAGGGGGAGAATTAGCCAAAGTCCTTTGGAAATTGTTCATTCAGATATTTGGGGACCTTGTGATCATGCTACGCCAAATGGTTGTCGATATTTTATCACATTTACGGATGATTACAGCAGAATGACATGGGTTTACTTTCTAAAGGCAAAGTCAGAGGCATTTGAAGTATTTTTGGAGTTCAAAGTTATGGTTGAGAAAGAGAATGGTTGTCAAATTAAATGCCTATGTACAGATGGAGGGGGAGAGTACATGTCACACAGTTTTGATGATTACTTACGTGAACAAGGCATAAGAAGACAGATTACATGCAGATACACACCACAACAAAATGGAGTTGCTGAGAGAAAGAATAGAGTCATAGCAGAGATTGCAAGAGCCATGATGAATGAGATGAATATGCCATTAACATATTGGGATGAAGCAGTTCATACAGCAGTACACATTATGAATCGAACACCAATAGCTGCCATTCATGAAATTTCACCTTATGAGAGACTTTATGGGATCAAGCCAACAGTTTCCTACATGAAAGTTTTTGGATGTGTTTGCTATGTTCATGTGCCAAATGAAGCAAGAAAGAAGATGGAGCCAAAGGCAGTGAAGTGTATATTCTTGGGCTACCCAGTTGAAAAGAAAGGTTACAAGTGCTATGATCCTACCACAAGACAAGTTTATGTCAGTAGAGATGTCATATTTTGTGAGCATGAACCATGGTATAAACCAAAGCCAGTGATGATAGAAGATGAGTATGAAGAGCAAGAGAATGTGCGTCATGTTGTTGATAAGCTAGGACCATCAACAAGAACTATTTCAAAACCACATATGGTAGAGGAGAGTACAGGAAGTGTCAACCCATGGAGCGGTCGTTTGCGAGATAAGAAGCAAGACGAGAAAGGCAAGAAGAAAGTGGTTGAAGAGAGTTCTGAAGATGAAAACCTCGATGAAGAGCATGGTTTACCACATTTGAAGACACCTGGCAGTAAGCATATTGAGAAATATGTACCCCCATATGCAAGAGTTGAAGAGAAGAGTGCACCACAATTGAGAAGATCAAAGAGGGTGCGTTATCCAGTTGATAGATTGACATACAACGGTTACATGCGTACACATTATGCATACATGGTTTCACGTGTGCAACATAAAGAGCCTACATGTTTTCAAGAGGCAATTGGAAAATCAGAATGGGAGTCAGCTATGGATGATGAGATGGATGCTCTTGTGAATAATGACACTTGGGATTTGGTTCGCTTGCCAAGTGGAAAGAAAGCAATTGGTTCAAAATGGGTATACAAAGTCAAGTGCAAGTCAGATGGTAGTGTGGAAAGATACAAAGCAAGGCTTGTTGCTAAAGGTTATGCACAAACAAAAGGTCTTGATTATGATGAGACATTTAGTCCAGTTGCAAAGATGACAACAGTCAGATTGGTGATAGCAATGGCAAGTATGTTCGGTTGGAAGTTACGGCAAATGGATGTGGATAATGCATTATTGAATGGTGACTTGGAAGAAGAAGTTTATATGATACAGCCAGAGGGTTATCAACATCCAGAGTTTCCATATTATGTGTATAAGTTGAAGAAAGCATTGTATGGTTTGAAGCAAGCATCTAGAGCTTGGTGTGAAAAGATAACCAGATTCTTGAAGAAGATTGGATTTAAACAATATACTGCTGATCACTCATTATTTTTGAAGCATGTTGATGGAGAGATCGTCGTTATTGTTATCTATGTTGATGACTTGATTCTCACTGGAAGTCATGCTGAGCAAATTTTGCATGTCAAGAAGAGTTTGTTGAGAGAATTCAACATGAAGGACCTTGGTGAGTTGAGATATTTCTTGGGAATTGAAATTATCAATACTTTATCAGGAATTTGGATGATACAAAGACAATATGCGTTGGATATGCTTGAGAAGTATGGAATGACAGCGTGCAAACCGGTTGATACACCTCTTGATCAAAATGTGAAGTTGTTTGATGATGGACATTACATTGAGGATGTCACTATGTACCGCAAGATGGTTGGAAGCCTTATTTACTTGACAATAACAAGGCCAGATTTGAGTTATGTAGTGGGTGTTGTGAGTCAATTCATGCAAAAGCCATGTAAAAGTCATCTTGATGCAGTGAGACGGATTATGAGATATGTGAAAGCCACTGTCAGTTATGGAATGTTTTATGAAAAGAATGAGAAGCTTTGTCTTTATGGTTACACAGATGTAGATTGGGCAGGAGATTTTATGGATAGAAGATCTACAAGTGGTTATGCATTTTCCATTGGCAATGGTATGATAAGTTGGAGTAGCAAGAAGCAATCAACTGTAGCATTATCAAGTACAGAAGCTGAATATCGTGGAGCAGCTTTGGCAGCATGTGAAGAGTCATGGTTGAGAGTACTTATGGTAGACTTTGGTTTTGACTATCTTGACAGTGTCATTATATATTGTGACAATATTAGCAGCATCATGTTGGCAAAGAATCTAGTCTACCATGCTCGCACTAAACACATTGAGGTACATTATCACTTCATTAGAGAAAAAGTTTTGGCAAATGAGACTGATTTGGTGTATGTGAAGACAAATGATCAAGTTGCGGATATATTCACAAAAGCTCTTGGAAAGGAGAAGTTTTGCTACTTTCGTGAAGCATTGGGAATCCATCATATGCAAGCTCACGCTGAGCTTGAGGGGGAGTGTTAAAGAATATGATGTTAAAGAATATGTCCATTGTGCTATGGGCGGCTGGACACTGACTATACTATGTTGTAAATATACTTTGGATAATAGTTCAAGAAAAGTGAAGAAGAGAAGAGCAGCTCGTTGAATGGCTGCTGCAGGGTAATGATTGTGTGTGTGTGTCTCGATGTGTGTTGGTGTGTGTGTGTAGTCTTATTTCCTACCTTCTCCATCATCTGCGCACTCTACATTTATGAATACATTGTCATGCCTTTTGGCTTGACCAATGCACCAGCCACATTCAACCGCTTGATGGAGAAGCTGTTCAGGCCTCATCGAACCTTCACAGGAGTGTTCTTTGATGATATTATCATCTACTCTAACTCATTAGACGAACACAAGCAACACCTCCAGGTAATATTTCAAGTTTTAAGAGAGAATAAAATTTATGTTAATCGAAAGAAAAGTGAATTTTTCTTGCAAGCGATTCAGTATTTAGGTCACATTATCTCTCAAGATGGGATCCAAAAGGATCCATCCAAGTTAGAGGTAATAAAAGGATGGCCTAAACCAAGGAATCTTCATGAACTAAGAAGCTTTATAGGTATGTGTGCATACTATAGACGCTTCATAGAAAAGTTCTCACAAATTGCGGGAAAATTACATGACCTAACAAAGAAAAGCGTTAGGTATACATGGTCTGCTAAGGAGAACAATGCTTTCGAAAAGCTTAAAGAAAAGCTTATCTCTCAACCTGTGCTTACACTACCGGATCTCTCAAAACCATTTGAGGTCCAATGTGATGCTTGTGGTGATTGACTTGGAGCTGTTTTGCTCCAAGAAGGACACGCCATAGGCTATGAGAGTCGAAGGCTCGACCCTGTTGAGCAAGCTCTAGGCATATACGAAAAATAACTCCTTGCAGTTCTACATGCCTTAGACTCATGGAAGCACTATTTATTGGGGACTCCTTTCATTCTGCAAACGGATCACCAAAGTCTTAAGTACTTCATGATGCAGACCAAGCTCTCTGACAAACAAATGAGGTGGGAAAATTTCCTTTCGCAATTTCATTTTCATATTTCTCACATTGCTGGCAAGCATAATCAAGTAGCTGATGCACTCTCAAGACGGCCGAGAGTGAATGCGGTTTCGATAGCAACTCACAATAATCTATCTTCAATGATAGATGAGTATGCTATTGATCCCGATTTTAGAGATGTGATTTCGGCCCTTTCATTAGGGAAGAAAGAAGAACCATTTACTTTACAAGATGGTTATCTTCTCTATGGCAATAGACTATGCGTTACTAACTCACTACGTGAGAAAGTAATGTATGAATCTCATGCTCCACCTTATGCGGGGCATAGAGGGATTCAGTCTACATTAAAGGGAATTGAAACATATTTCTATTGGCCTACCATGAAAGTGAACATACAAGAGTATGTTTCTAAATGTGTAGTATGCCAAAAGACAAAATTTGATAGAGGGAAGCAACTTGGATTGCTTCAACCCTTGCCAATCCCTAATTCACCATGGGAGAGCATATCCATGGATTTTATCTTTGGATTGCCTAAGTCTATCCATGGGAATACGGGAAAATAGACGATAGTAGACAGGTCCAGTAAACAAGCTCATTTTATACCTGTCAAAAAGACTATCAAAGCCCATCAAATGGCAACCCTCTTCATCACAAATTTTCAAGTACCATGGCTTGCCAATGTCCATAGTGTCGGATAGAGATCCTAGAATGACCAGTAATTTCTGGAAGGGTCTCTTTGAGAATTTAGGGACAAGGCTAAACTTCTCTTCGGCCTATCATCCACAAACGGATGGCCAAAGTGAAATAGCTAACCTAACCATTCTCGATCTACTAAAAGCCTATGTAACGGAAGTAGATCAAAGATCCCAATGGGAGAAGTACTTACCCTTAGTGGAGTACCTTTCGAGGTAATTGAGGGGAGATCAAAAAGTCCCTTGCTACTTAAGGTACATGGGAAGATCTTCACTGCAGATGAGTATAGCCAAGACCTACAAGAATCTTTTCAAAAGATTAAGGATGCTATCTCTATCTCACAACAAAGGCAAAAGGTTGCTGCTAACAAGCACAAAAGAGCCCAAGCCTTTAAAGAAAACGATTGGGTCTTGTTAAAGTTTTCCAAGGCTCGATTAAGGCACATGACGGGCAAGAATCCTACGGGCAACCAAAAGTACTATGCTAAACTAGCGAAAAGGTACTATGGTCCCTTCCAGATTTATAGGCCAATCAATGAGATGGCCTATCAACTCAAGTTTCCCAATCATTAGCTCATACACAATGATTTCCATGTGAGACTATTAAAGCCTTACATAGGAGAGCCACCTCAAGAACCAACTATTGAAGACCCACCGGAGATCGAGGACCAAGAGGAGGTGCTGCAGCCCGAGTCCATTCTCCGACATGAAGACAAGGTATTAAGAGGTGGTAAGACTATCCGACGATATTTTATTAAGTTTAAGAATTATCCTTTTGAAGATGCTAGATGGATGCAAGGCATACAATTAAAGGATAACCTAAACCTCGTCAATGCTTACAATGCTTCCCAAGAGTAAGCAAATGTACAAAATGTTAAAAACGAACAAAGTTTTTGTCTTATAAGACTCTCTTTTTCTTTATTGTGCACAAAAATTAAGTAGTATGCATGCTTAGATCAAGTTTGTGGAGACGACGTCTCCCAAACACCAAGTAGAGCTTGTCACTCTAGTATGGAAGACTGATAGGAGTAATGTGCAGACATGCTTGCGGCAGCCTCAGGCTCTCAAGCGCCAAATGGACTAGTCACCCATTGTGGAATGATGTCGTAGGGTAACATAGGGATCCTCTACCCGCTAAGAAAAGGACTCATGAATATGCTTTATCTTCTCTACACCATAGTCGAGGACGACTATGATTTCAAGAGAGAGGTAATGTCATAATAATCAATATCTAATTCTTCTAAATGATTTTCTCATGTTAAACTGATCATTTAATATGGGTAAGTGCCACGGGAGAAAAAGCTAGAATATTGGTTAAGCTTGCAGACCGGCCACAATAGGGATCCAAAGGAGGGAAAATAGGGATCCAAACGGGGGGCCATCTGCAAAAGAGCCATGTGCAACAATGGGCTAAAAAGATCCTAAGGTTCAGCCCATTAAGACTTCCAAAATTCTAAGGTTCCAAAATTCAAAGGTTGTGTCCAAAGGTCAACCCTAGGGGAAATTGGATGCTTTGTGTGTGACCAAAAAGTCACACACAAATTGGATGCTTTGTGTGTGACCAAAAAGTCTTTTCAAATCCCTACATAGGAGGGGGCGAGCCTTGGGAGTAGGGGATGAGAGAGAAAGTCACACACACACACACACACACACACACACACACACACAGGCTCCCTTTACACAAAGGGAATTAGGGACACATGTCAGCTCCCTAGCCCAGATGCCCACAAGGTGTGCCCAATTCCTATTGGATGGCCTTGGAGGTGGACCAATGCGAATTAGGCTAGAGTAAATGTAGTTTAATTAATTTAAAAACACTTAATAAAAGAACCAATGAGAATCAAGTCTTCTAGATGACTATTGGACAGTCTCCCAAGGGGTCCAATGAGCATTCAACAGCCCAATGGCTTGTGTGATTCCTATTGGCCATGAGGCAAAGGGGTCCAATGAGAGTTTAATTGAATTATTAAATTACCTAAAGCTCTCACAAAAGGGGAAAGGGGGACACATGTCAGAAGGCTATCACTTATGCTGCTTAATTGTGATAGGCTAGCCCTCGGGAGATCCAATGGGGAGCCTGCAAGAGAAAATAGCAAGAGGGCTCACCCAAGAGAGAGAGGGGGCTGATTTTTGCAAGGCATTATCACACACACACTCACACACAATCTCATGTGTGAAGAAAGAGAAGACTATCTCTTCCCAAGCTTTCATGGAAAGCTCATCACCTACTCCAAGCTTGTGAGATAGAAGCCTACATCGACACACTCTTGGCATGTGGATGCAAATCCAACCAAGAGCCAAGCTTCAATGCATGCTCATCTCCTCTACCAAGCTAATTACTAAGATAAGCTATGCTAATATGAGTGATTATGTGAGGAGATGTACATCTTTCTCGTAAGATACTCCTTCTTCCTCTCAATCTACTCTCATACCCTGCTAGCTCTCACCATCTTCAAAGGTGTGTGAGGTTATGGGTCTAAGACCGGGGACAATTAATGTTATGCTTTTTGTTGCTCTCTCCACCCGAGCACTCTTGTAATTCTGATTAGGAATCTATTCTAATGAAATGCCCACTATGTTCATGCTAATTTCCGCTACACACAAGTTTTTAGGCCATTAAATGTTACAGATGGGCTCCACAATATACTAGAGCTTCACCTGAAGCATAGTACAGCACCCACATCCCGTAAATTGTTGGCAACTTAAGCTCGTTGCCAGAAAGCATTAAAGAAATCTGACTTCCTTTTACTGGCAGCCAAGACATCACTGACATAAGCATCAATAGGAATAGCATCCAAATCCAGCCACATCTGGCACATTGTCCAAGCAAATGAAAAACCCTGTGCATTTTATGCAGTAGCAAGGATGATTTAGCATCATCACCCCCTCTAGCTTCGTAGCCATCATGAAAAACTTTGGGAGTCTCTCGACCTGTATCATCAGATGAATTTTCACCTGTTGGGATTTGAGCTTGATCATGAAAAATAGCTTTATCCTGTAGATCTTCATCCATAATATCCTCAAGAAAATCACCCTTGGAAGTCTCAACATTAATCAAAACTGTAGAAGTTATCTCCTCATGAAGTCCATCTACAACCATAGATGTAAAATCCTTGTCGATAACCTGTTCACAATCAAAATGATCCAAGCAATCTTCATACTCCTCGATATAATCCTCTGCTTCCTCATTTGCATCCATGTTACTTAGCAATACATTATAGAGATGTAAAGGCTCATCTAGCACCCCTTCTGAAGAGGTATATGCATCAGAAAGCTCTTCTATACTGTCATAAACATCTCCTTCAGATCTAGACAAAAATTCATTGATTATAGCATCCTCTTCTGTGACAGAAACATCTGCAAGCATATTGTTAGTAGCAATCATAGGTTCATTGACATCCTCAGGCTCATCCTGTGTTGGTTCCACATTCTTGGTCACTTCATCAGCTACTATGTATATAATAGCTTTATTTATGCAATCATCTGTACCAAACATGTTGTCCTGCTCGGCTATAGTGCTGATAGTTTTAGCAATGTCTTGTAGAGGCTCATCTGCTTGATGAACTCCTTCAGAATAACCCATGTCAAGGTCAACAACTTGCGAACCACTTGCTGTACAGTCTATGTCTTCACTGTAACCATTATTAGAGGTAGCGTCCATGCAAGGAATCTTTGAAAAAAATTCATATAAATTTGTTCTAGCATTAAATTCATTGTTTACCTTTTCTTCGTTGCTCAAATTAAGCTCCTCTGAAACTGAATCTGCTACTTCCAGCTTAGCATTCTCTTTGGATTTACTTCTTGCAGAAATATGCTCCCAGAATTCATCATAGTTGAGGATCTGCATCTGATCCCCTTCATCTTTATTGAAGACAACCTTATTTCGTTCAGTAATCTCCTTTATTTCCCGATCTAGAATCCTTGAGCTTTCGTAAATAAATTCCTCTGCAAAATACTCCCACCGTGTGAGATATGCTTCTGCCAGTTCTTGAACCTGCTTTTTAAAATCCGAGTTTACCACCTCCTCAAAAGCTGCAATCATCCGATCTTCTGGAATATTTCAGCTCTTCATCTCAGCTTCATAACATGCACTAAAATCTTCTGGATCATATCCCTAAAAAACATAATACTGCTCACATACAACATCAAGTGCTAGCTCTATAGCATCGTCAATATGCCTTTTTTAAAATTGCGTGGCCTTCTCTTCCTCTAGACATCCCTGAACTAATTCCATCATTTTTGGCAAATCTGCAACTGCTAGATTTTTATCAAATCCATTGGCACTGAAATATTCAATAAACTGCTTTAATTGTTCTTGCATCTCCATCTTAACCTCCCACCCCGCCTCGTTTTGCGTCGGGCTCACCAAAGATGTCGGGGGATATGTGTTCGCTACGTGAGCCGGGCAGGCGCTGGGCCTCTGGCTGTGGAAGGTGTGATAGAGAGAGAACAAGAACAAAAAATGCAATTGAATCTGGAAATCACCATAATCATCAATTAATCGATTAATATGTTGGTACTAGCCAAGGTGGGCTATTAACAGCACCGTCACTTGGGTCGTCTGCTAACTAGGAGTTTAAGCTCTCGTTTTACAGAATTAACCGGGCCGTTAACGACACTGGAATTAACAAAATGCTAATTCGATCTCTAGTCGATGACGATGATGGTAACTCTCTCATATCGCTTCATCTGCTTCAATTGCCCGTGGATTCCGCAGTCTTCAATTCAATTCACTGCCTAGCCTCAATTTTTATCAATTATCCTGCAATTTCTTGCTTTGTGCGCTTTGCACTGCCTTATCTGTCATTCACGACCTCAACTTCTCCTTTAATCAACTTGATTTTTTAATTTCCTTCAACCTCCGACTCCCTTTCCAAGTCGCTTCAATCTTCCTTTCTTGATTACCTTCTTCTACTCGAAGCCTTTCACTCGTTAGATTTTCTCTTCTTAGTTGAATGTCGAGAGCAAGAGAGGAAGAGTCTTCTTGCTTGTGCACAAGAACAAGTCCTTTTGTTTATCTGAGAGAGAGAGAGAGAGAGAGAGAGAGAGAGAGAGAGAGATTAACCCTCCTGGTTCCCCTATATCGCCATGGCCGAGAGAGAGAGAGAGAGAGAACTCCTTCCTTTGATTGGAGATCGAGAGAGAGAAAGAGCTCGCCTACTTTCTTACCCTCACCTCCTCGCCTTGCTTGCTCGTTAACTCCGCCAAGATTTCTTATTTGCTTGCTTCAAGCTTACTCCCTTCTTCTCTTTCGTTCCAAGCATTGCTTCCTTCACCTCCTTGCCTTGGTTCCCTTCGTTTTTGGTTGCTATCCCCTCTCATGCAAAAAGCATCCCCTATTATTAGCATGCCTTCCCTAGGCAGTGGCGCCGGGCGCTAATGACGTGGCATGAATCGTCTCTATGACGTGGTAGTGTCCGAATCCGACAGCTCCAAATGGCACCGCATTTGGACCGAACTCGAGCGCTTCGCCGAGCTGTGCGCTTCACGTTTCTTCACCGCCCTCAACAGAGCGCTACCGTTGATAGCCGTTTTTCGGCTCTTTGTAATTGCCATAGTGAGTTACCTCACCCTACCAAAATCACCCAAACACTGTGGCTATCGCTACCATTTCACTGTACATAGGCGTGCGTGAGTCACGGGACTTTTCCCATATCTTCTTAAAAAACCCTCAATTAGTTAGTCATTGGGCTAGTTGAGCCAAAAAAATAAAAAAATAAAAAATATAAGTATATTATGGCCCATTTGTGTGTAAATATTGCATTGTATATAGGGCCTAAATAAAAAGATTTTTTGTAATTATTTTGGTATTTATTTAAATATTTCTACGTAGGGTGTGTTATTTTTGCTATGTACATTGACTCACCATTACCATATTTTTTCTTACTATTTTGCATACTCTTTATTCCATATAGAAATAATCTCATGCAAGCTTCTCTTATTTTTGGTGTAACTCCATCCCAACAAAAAACCAAAAAAACTAGTTCTATTTATGTGTATATTTTTTCACTATTGTGATTTTTTTCCTTCCTACATCTATTCTCTATTACTCTCATAAACTAGACCATAAAAAATATTCATTTTTTTATGGTAGACTTATGATGAGAGAGATTTATTTTGATCCCTTTATATTTTTTCCACCTATATTATTTATATTTGACATGTACATATATTTTTAGACCCCTCAATATTTGATTTTCTTAGTTGTACTATTCACTTATATCATGATCTCAACAATATCTTCAATTATAGACCTACCAAATAAGGTCAAGGGTAGGTGGCATGCATACATGCACTATGGAGGGCCCACTCTTGGAGGTATTCAAAAGAATCATCCAAAGAAGGACCCCACAAGGACTTTGTGGAGTGGAAAACAATAGTCGAATTTGCTGAATTTTTAAAGTTCACTTGCTCTTCGAATTTGAAAAGGTGATACAAACAAAAGTTGTAACTTGTGGGCTGAACTTTTGCTTCAAATTTTTTCAAATTTTTTTGAGCTACGAGCTGTGAGCTATGATTTTATTAGTGGACCCCAGTTTTCCCATGCTATGCAGCCACACTCTCTCTTCCACTTTATCATTTTCCTCTTTCACACACACTTCTCCACTCATCATCCCCACCTCTCTCACCACTCCTCTCTGCACCCTACTCACCTTCTCCTCAACCTTGAAGAATAAGAGAAACCATGGTGAACTCATACCTCCCACACACAATTCCATTCCAAAATTGACCACCTAGTCTCATTTTTCCTCCTCCAAATTACCCATATCTATCAAAAAAACCACAAAATTCAGTCTCTTCTCTTAAAAGACAGCATCATGGTGGTTGATTACTCAGCTTCAATTACCTTGTCTGTCAAGGAAGGTCAAGAGTGGAGAAAAAATGTACCGTCAAAGCTAGTGGACCGTCAACAAGCGTCAAAATTGGCCCTACTCAAGACACTTGGAGCATCAACCTTGTAAGAAATCCACCTTTTCTTACCTCTTAAGAGTTTTTCTTCCTTATTTGTATCCTACATGGATACTCCCATTGTAAATATCCAATTCCATTTGTAAATTAATACTAACTCTACTAACACTAACCCACTATGAAAAGTCCTATCACCTCCATTTCTCTCCTCTCTCTTTTCCAACCAACTTCTTGATAATTCCAAGCAAAAGAAATTAGATAAACTGCTGAAAATCTAACCCAACCATGGTTAGAGGAGTAACCCTAGCCTTCAAAATTGCTATAAAAGGAGGGTGTAGCTAGCACAAAAGGGGGAGCCATAAGCAAGAGCACTATGCTATAGCTTGAGAAGCCAAGCTCAACCTCTCTAGAAGGAGCTCTTGAGTGGAAGCTCATTGTCTTATGCATGTGCATGTGTTGTAATAGGGGATTAGCAAGGGAACTCTATGCCATTGTAAGAGAGAGAGTGATCACTCAATTGAGAGTAGGAAATCTATCATTTCTCCTACTAGTGTAAGCCCAACATTTGCTGAATCAAGGAGGGTGGATTTGGACTAAGCTTGGATACTTTGTCTCTCTTCCCACGTGAAGTAATGGACAACAATGATGTGTAAGTGTCTTGGTGTTTTTTTATGTTAAGTTCTTGATAGCTTGTTTCTAGTGTTGTCATCAATTTAGCCATAAATCCCACATACTGTAAGAGGGTGACAGGGTGGAGAGGACTCCCCTGGCCTTAAGACAGTGAGTGGGGTGGCTTTTCTTGTGATGTGTTGTGGTGTAATTTACTCAAGCTATGTTGAACAAATACTAATATCACTTTTATTGGTCATGACAGATTTGTAAGAAGGTATTAGTGCAACAAACACCCCCTCCCCCTTCTCTCTCTTTCTTACATATATATATTTATGTTTGCTTGATCATTAACGATACACTTCAAAGCAGCCCGAGCACCATATCTCTCTCTCTCTCTCTCTCTCTCTCTCTCTCTCTCTCTCTCTCTCTCTCTCTCTCTCTCTCTCTCTCTCTTTCTCTCTCGTGTTTTAGTGTGTGAGAGTATTCCATTGGTGTTAGGGTTAGTGTAAATTCCTTGCTTGTTTGTGGGTTTCTCTAACGATTCTCCTCTTTTGCATCCTAGTTCGCTCTTAAACTAGGTGGTGCCCCTTGTGTAGTTGGGATTTGGCTGGGGGTTTGTTGTTTTGGTTTGTGCTGTGTTGTGCCCCCGCCCCATTGAGCAGCACGGGAGCCTTGAAGGGTGTCTAGAGGTTGCTCTTCTTGTTGCCCGCCCCGGACCGCTTCAAATTGGTGCCCCCACGGAGGAACGGCTTGTGTATTTTTGTGTAGAATCAACCTTTAGCATAGTCAAGTAGTTTGCATGAATCACGAAAATTTGTATGATCCCTTCATTCCCATTGCAAGGCAAAAGGTACACATAATTGTTAGTACTAAGTTGCAATTTCAACGTGTCATTCGTAGACTTTTAGGTCCTCTTAGGTTGGCCGAGATAAACGCTTCAGTAAATCCTTTTATTTTGCCTCTCATTAGGTACGACCTTAGTTTGGACATCTATATTTTTGTTTTGTTTTAAGCATTAGTTCATGCATAGACCATGGATAATGGCCCAGGAATAGAGGTTTTCCCCTTCCATTTCACTCCACACATTAGAATAAACATTGCAATTAGTAGGAAAATCCATTTTCAACAACGTATGGTGTTCATTTTTGGTGCCCAAAGAGTATGAGAAATTCTCGCATCACCAAACCTTGTCATCCTACCTCTTATTGATTATCATAGGTCGTTTGATGTGAATATCTTTATTTTGTTGTAGAATAGATTGCAAGCTAGAAAACATTATTGTGTAAATCTTTTTAAGAAAGAAAAACAAAAACAGGTGTCACTTTGAAATCAATTCAATGGAAAGCCAACGCCAAATGTCTGGGTATCTTCTTTTCTTTGGAGTGCCTGGAGAGGATGCAGAATTATTTTTAGCGAATTTCAAGATGTCTTGCCGTAAGATGCCCGCTACTGCTGCTCGCCCCCCCCCCCCCCCCCCCCTTTGCTGTTGCGCCATTGCTCTCCTCCCCCCCCCTCCCTCTCCCCGCTGCCCCTTCGCTGCCCCCCCACCCCCTTCAGCCCCTGCGCACTGCCTCTCAACCCACCCGCTGCCCCCCCCTATCTGCGCGCGCTGCCCCATTAGCTGCCGCAGCCCGCTGCCCACCCCTGTCTGCCCACTGCCCCTTAGCTGCCGCAGCCCGCTGCCCTCCTCTCGCTCTGCCCCCCCCGCTCGCTGCTGCTTGTGCACCCGCACATTGCACGGCTGCCCTTTTCGCCCTCGTTGTCTCCCCCCCCCCCCCCCCCCCCCCATCCTCTTCGCTCCCGAAGGCCCTCTGCACCTGGCTCGGCAGCACTTTCTCTTCGGAAAAGTGCCTGGCTGACTTGTTTGCAGGTTTCTTCTTCGCCGCCCGCTTCTTCGACTCAGCAGTAGACACAGATGGAGGCTCCAACTTCACCTCAGAGGGACTCGCCTGAAGCCCCCTTGCTCGACCCCGCTGAGCCCACCATTTGACTTGCTCTTACGCCGGCAGAGCAAGCGAGCCTTGCCACAGAGGTAGAACGCTTGCAGGCGACTTCTGTTTTCTGCAAGGTTCTCGGCACTCGTCCCAGCAGAGGAGAGCTGCGAGACCTTCTCTAGGCCTGCCTCCTCGCAGAGGTGGGCAAGATCTTGGATGTCCAGATTCTCGGACGGGGGTACTACCAGATTGAGTTCGAGACTTCCGAGATGGCCTCCAAGGTCATAGCTATGAGTCCATTGGCCATCCGAGCATCACGCGCCCACTTTCGACAGTGGCGACATGGTTTTGACCCGTCTTCGGATGTGCTAGTAGAGGAGGTGGACATCCCCATCTCAGTCTACTTTCCAGGTTTACGGAGGGAGTAACTTCCACTTCTCTCCAGGATTGGCTTCGCCATCGGAACTGTCCTGGAGACACCTCGTACGGCAGCATCAGTAGCTGCCAAGGCGGCTGGCATCCCTTCAGTTCGAGTTTTGGTCAGAGATACCCACACGCTCCCGAAGGTCATCCTTCTGCCTCGAGTGAGTGGAGGTTGGTTTAGACAGAGTGTGGAGTACTCGGGTCTCCCAAACCAGTGCTTCATTTGCAGACAGATGGGCCACCTAGCGAAGGCCTGTCCACGGAGGAGACCACGACCCGCACCCCAGCCTCAGCCCCAGCCTGCCAAGGCTGGGCCGCAGCCACAGCCAGCGACACAGAGCACAGATTCAGCGCCACCCTCTGAGCCTGGGGCTCCAGCTGAGGAGGGGTGGCAGCAGACCCGTGGCCGTCGACGCCAGGGGCCACAGCGACAGCCTGGCACTCAGAGTGGCCCCCAGGTGCCTACTCAGCAGCAGTGGGTTCCCACGGGGAACCGCTTTGGTCCTCTTGAGCAGGAGGAGCCCCCTACGCCAGCCACCACCTCCGCTTCACCCTCGCCAGCCGCTCCGCCTTCCGATCTCCCCTCCTCCTCCTCATGCCCTCCCCCGCCCTCTACTACCGCTCACTCCCCACCTCGCCCCCCCCATGTCTCTGCCGCCCCACCCCACTTCTCCTCTCCCCCGCCCCCCCAGCCCCTTCTCCCCCTCCTTCTGCTTCAGTACCACAGTCGGCTCAGGAGACTGGACCCTCGCCGGCGGCTAGGAGATCTCTTGGCAGCGCCTTCGCCACGAGTCGCCTAGTGAGAGAGGGTCAGCCTTTCATGCGGCCCCCACTGCAGATTCAGACATCTCCTCTTGCAGCTATCCCTCGTGGTTTGACGAGCTTTGACCTCCGACGCCGCTGGGATTTCTTCGATTACGGGTTTACTCGTTTTCTTGGCGATTCCGCAGCAGACCACGAGGCAGCCTGCTTCAGAGTCCAAGATTTGTTCCTCGCCGCTAGGGGGACAGAGGACTTGGACTCAGCAGTTGGTTTCTCCTTCCCCCTCTGTGGCAGGACTGAGACAGAGTGGTCCCTCGACTCAGTGGTGGGATGGTTGCATACACAGGTTCTCGAGTTCTCTCACCACATGGGAGAACTCGGCGTTACAGATTTGCTGCAGACTTTGTGGCCACTGGCCAAGTTTGCGGTGACACCCCCAGATTCAGCAGGATGTAGACACATTGTGGTGTACTTTTTTGCTGATACGCAGTGTTTGCCTTGCTATGTATTCATTCATGAGGACTCCTGGACAGAGGAGGTTGCTTTACGCACGGCTCGCTCTACTTGGGCTTGGACCAGGCACTCACTGCAGTCTCGCCTATCTAGAGGACGCTCGGATGCGGATTACTCCCCATCCAAGCCTGCTTCGAAGATAGCTCGTCTTGCTGCTGCAGCAGCATCTATTCTCTCTCGCTCCCCATGAGGATTGTCTCGTGGAACGTGCAGGGACTAGGTGGGCCCCAGTTTCAGCGACAGCGGGGCCGATTGCGTCAGGAGCTTCAGCGTTGCCTGTGGGAGGAGAGATTGATCTCCTTATGCTTCAGGAGCACCATTTGTCTGAGAGCCGCATTCGGTGATGTGGTCAGATTTTGCGTGGACGCTATGATACCTTTTGGTCAGCTGCTTTTGGACCTGGAGGCATCCAGGGTGGGGTATGTATGACTATTGCGGACTCATTACAGCAAGCCATTGTGGGCAGAGGGATTATTGTACCAGGCAGGGCTCAGTGGATTACTATGCAGGTTCAGGGTAGCCTTGTGGGTTTCCTGAACATCTACGCGCCCAATGTGGCGAGTGCTCGTGCAGAGTTTTGGTCACAGATTGTTGAGTCTTTGCCACAGGTTGACCAGTGGTGTGTAGGAGGGGACTTCAACATGTTGGAGGACCCTTCTGACAGGATCGGAGGCAGCCATGCTACTTTGCACGGAGTCGAGTTAGCAGCTTGGGAGAGGTTTTGTATGACGTTGAGGGTCTCGGATACATGGCAGCATTCTGGCTTTGTGAGGCCTCCAGAGAGTCTTGCCTTCTCTAGATCGGACCGCAGAGTGGGAGGAGTGAATCTATCGCGCATAGATCGCTTCTACACTAGTGACCACTTCAGTGACTTGGGGGGATCAGTGGGCATCTTGGCAGGGACATCCTTCTCGGACCATGCACCAGTGATCCTCATAGTGGCAGACAGGCAGAGGAGTGGGAGAACGATGCTTCGCTTCCCAGAGCGGGTCTTGTTGGACTCAGCACTCAGAGAGAGGGTCGAGGCTCTATGGACAGAGGGCATGGACAGCCAGGCTCCACCTGCAGACAGAGTGGCCTCAGGCCTAGTTCAGCTTAGCCACTTCTTTCTCCAGGAGTCTTTGGCTCGACGGGCTGCAGCGAGAGAGGAGGAGCAGCGTCTCAGACGAGGCATTGCTTCACTACAGAGGATGCAGGAGCAGCATCCAGACAGTCCATGGTTGGAGGAGCAGTTACAGCTGGCTCGACAGGAGCATGCTTGCACAGAGGAGAGGCGCCATGAGTTTGCCTTTCACCGACAGGCATCTCAGTGGACTCAGGTGGGTGACAGAGTGACAGGTGCTTTTTTTGAGACAGTGGGACCTCGGCACTCGCATGCCAAGGTCAATCAGTTGAGGAGACGCGATGGGTCAGTTGTTTGTGAGCCAGAGGATATGCGTGCAGTTGCTATTGACTTTTACCGTGAGCTACTGTCGGCCCCATCACCATTCTCAACTCAGCCTACAAAATTCTTGCCAAGGCTCTGACTTTGAGGATTCAGCCACTTTTGGAGACCCTTATACATGGGACTCAGACAGGTTTTGTCAAGGAACGCAGTATCCTTGACAACATCTTCACTTTTTGGGAGGCTTCTGCCCTTGCACGGCTCCGTGGGGAGGACCTTATGATTCTTCTTCTCGATTTTGAGAAGGCATACGACAGAGTTGACTGGGACTTTCTAGAGGGCAGGCTACGCAGGATGGGCTTCTCAGAGGCTTGGATCAGAGGGGTGTTAGCTTTGTACAGACAGGCCCACAGTCAGGTGCTTTTGGCAGGAGGTAGAGGTGAGCGCTTCATGCTCACACGATCGGTCAGACAGGGTTGTCCTCTTGCCCCCTTTCTCTTTCTGTTCTATGCGGAGGCGATGAGCAGATTTTTGGTGTCACAGTAGGTTGGTTTGAGGGGCTTAGCACTCCCTATACGGGGAGATGAGCTTCTGGACGCTGAGTTTACCGACGACTCAGCCTTGTACTTAGAGGGCCAGGAGGCCAATTTACACAGATGTGGGCAGGCTTTGGAGACCTTCTGCTGTGCATCGGGCGCATTGATCAACTGGAGAAAGACAGTGGCTTTCTCAGTTGGTAGTGCTCCTGTGCCAGATTGGATGCCAGGAGAGGGTTTCAGGTTGATTCCTCCAGGGACTGCAGTTCGGTACTTGGGTTGTCAGGTTGGTTTTGTCCCCCGAGCAGCAGATTGCTCCTCTTCTCCTGTCCATCAGGAGAAAGCTGTTACATTGGAGCTCAGCACGACTTTCGCTGGCTGGTAGAGTAGTAGTTGCCAACCAGGTGTTGTTGGCGACTATGTGGTACATCACTTCTTGCTGGATCTTCTCGAGTTCTTGCATCAGCCAGGTAGAGAGGCTGATCAAGAACTTCCTTTGGTCAGGTCGCGACACTCAGATTGCCCGAGCCAAGGTGGCTTGGTCGGTCATCACACTTCCTTGTTCTTAGGGAGGGCTTGGGATCATTGATCCAGCACAGCAGAGCAGAGCCTTCTTGGGAAGTTCGTCGTTAGAGGACTTCTTCCAGGCGAGGAGCCCTGGAAGGAGTTCTTGTTGCAGAGGCTTCGTGCCAGGGTGCCTCAGTCAGGAGGCCCTTGGCAACCTTCGACCAGATGGATCTTTACAGAGTTGCGCCGAGTTGGTTTGAGCAGGAGACTGGAGGACCGATTCGCAGTGAGTTTGCTTCGTTCTTGGGAGCTATTGCGGCATGGCCTAGAGTAGCGACAGCCGACGTGCACGGAGGAGCGCCTACGGCAGCCCCTCGTCTGGAACCCCATGGTTAGCACTCAGAGAGGCCACTTGGTTGGGAGTAGGCCTCATGTTTCTTGGGGTCCCATGGCAGCAGGTCGTGCGCGCTCTCTAGGTGACTGGCTAGAGTTCACAGGTTTGTCAGAGGAGGTGCAGGTTGTCCAGCTACAGGGCATGAGAGGGGTTCAGAGCATGTGTCAGGACATCTCAGAGTCAGTTCCAGCTGATTGGCTCACGCCTCTCGAGCCAGTAGCACCCTGGTGGATGGGAGCCTTCACACGACTGGAGGTTCTCATTTCAGTCAGGGCTTGCTCAGAGACTGTCCCAGCCCTGTTCTTCGAGCTTCAGGGTGGGGGACGATTACAGAGAGTTGCAGTAGAGGCCCCGCAGGTAGCAGAGTGTTGTTTCCAGAAGATCCGAGTTGTGGGCATCTGTGGGAGGACTTGCGTCATAGACCCTGACCCAGCAGCTCTTGAGACAGGACACTAGAGGCTATGGGCTTGGGAGTGCTGTCCCCCTTTCTCTTCTACAGACCGCCCAGGAGTCCCTTTCTTTCAGTACACTGTTCGGCTTGGACGTCATATACTTGCAGCACAGAGAGAGGCCCGCCCCGCTGCAGCACATCATTGGCAGGAGGAGGGTCTCACTGTTGAGTTCTTGGCAGCTTTTTGGCAGAGGCTGTGGGACTCCAGACAGCCGAGGCGCGTCACCTTGTTCCAGTGGTTGGTTGCACACAGAGCCACAGCAGTAGGGAGCTGGCTTGTACATAGTGGTCTCTCGGCCGCATGTACAGCCTGTGACCAGTTGGTGGAGAGTCAGCGAAACTGTCTTTGGGACTGTCCCTCGGCCCAGCAGGTGTGGCTACGAGTTCTTCGGCTGATGCCTGCCCTCTCCACGGCTTGACAGTACACTTGGGGGGCAGCGGCTTGGTCCACCCTTACGCGCCCGACACTTCAGTTTGAGCTATCTTCCACCAGCAGGATAATAGTGATACAGGGGGGTCGACCAACACTCCAGCCTGCTACAGACCTTACTCCACAGGAGTGGAGCAGTGAGAGAGTGGAGTGTTGGGAGCTCATCAGCGGCCTAGCTCTCTGGTTCATCTGGCGGGCCCGTTGTTTCCGCGTCTTTGAGGCTCGCCTTGTACCACCAGCAGAGACTGTTCGTGACTTTTGGCTAGAGCTGATCCTTACTCTCAGAGGACAGCTTGAGGGACTACAGGGCAGCTCCGACCGCATGCGGGAGCGCCGCGAGGCTTTCCTTCGTCTCTGGCGCCCTGGGCCGTTTTACTCCATGGTCCAGGGGGTGCTCAGATGGCACTACTGTCCACCTGTGTGGCTTTTCCCTCCTCCCATCTCTTGATTTAGCCCCATTGTATATATGCTGTTTTTTCATTGGGAGAGTCTCCCCATCATGTTTGTTGTAGCCCTCTCTTGCAGAGGTGGATGTAGCCCTATGGGCAGCTTTCATTAACTAATAGAAGGATCTTTTTCTTGGAAAAAAAAAAGATGTCTTGCCGTATCAAGAGGATAATAACTGATCAAGAACGTGTAGAAATGTTTGAGGTGGTCCTTAGGAAACATGCTAGCACTTGGTTTGACTCTTTGCCTGAGGAAGTTAAGGGGAATTACACAGAAGTTTTGAATCGTTTCAATAAATACTTCTTTGATCCCCAAAACACTCAAAAATTATGGCAAGACATTGTTTCTCATAAGCAAAAAGACTTAGATGACTTCTACTTGTACAAGCAAGAGTTTCTACGTCTTTGGGCTCTATGGATACGAAATGTTGCTAACCCTGGTGATGGTGCAGAATTTCTAAAGAAGGAGAGGTTCATAGCCGGACTCTTTCTTGACCTTAAGGTAAAAGTTGAGGCGGGTGCACCTGCTACCTTTGATGCAGCTGAAACTAGGGCTGCTGAGAAATATAGGAAACTCAAGTGCTTAAGGGGAGAGGTTCCAATAGAAGGTGTTAGACCCAAAGGTAAGTCACAAGCATCAACATCGAGGGAGCTTCCTGAGGTAACGGCGGAAGTAATAGAGAAGTTAAACGAATCTTTAAGCAGCCTGTCAATTCACCTTGCACAAGCTGTAGGTCCAAAGGGACAAGCAAAGAAGTCTGAAGAGCGAGATCCACGGCCTAGGAGAGTCTTGCAATGTTGGAATTGTGGAGAGTCTGGACATGGGATGTATAATTGTCCTTGGCCCCGTGGGGAGCCAGGGAGACCTAACTTGAATTACCCAGTGATGAATGCAGGTGAAGGAACTGGTCAACAACCAAGGCTTCTACAAAGACCAAATGGACCAAGACCACCTCCACAAGGGGTAGAAGGAGTTCCACCTTTGCCAGATCCAAATGTGCATGTGGTAGAGGTGACAAACTCAAATGAGGTTCACATGGAAGCAAATGGCATTAAGCGTGGCCGAGGAAAAGGTAAAGAGAAAGAGGGTGTCCCATCATAGAGTAACCATGGACAAGGCAAGAAGGCAAAGGAGACCAAGGAAGCTAAGAGGACTCGACGTCGTATCAATCTCCAAGACTTCCCTCTTGGACATGGTATGGCTCCATACAACCTGTTGGAAGACATGCGAGGTAAGGGTCCTGATATCTCATGGCCTCAGTTTCTTGCATTATGCCCACAAGTTAGGAGGGATTTAACAAAGGCAGTTAGCACTAGGAGAAAGGTAAAAGAGAGTTTTCTTGTTGTAAAGATTGCACATGCTGAAATGAACGAGGATATTACACCTGCGCTAGATTGTTACATAAAAGGAAGATTGGTTAGGAAAGGTCTAGTGGATGGGGGTGCACAAATTTGCATCATGACAGAAGGGCTCATGCAAAGACTAGGCATGCACATCCATGAGACACCTGAAATCAAAGTGAAAATGGCAAACAATAGCAAGGCTAGGTGCGTAGGCATTTGTAAAAATGTTTTTGTGGAGGCCTTTGGCATTAAGAAGGCAGTGGATCTCTATGTCATGTCTACCAAGGGAAATGGTTACCCATTTATCCTAGGAAGACCATGGCTAATGAAAATGCGAGCTTTGCATGATTGGGAGATTGGAAAGCTAATTTGCAGGAATGACAATCACAAGAAGGTTGTCTTTGACATGAAGGAGCAACGCCAAGAGGAGCTCCCTGAAGAATCATCTCAAAGTGAGATGGAAGAAGATTGGATTGAAAACACTTCAGAAGAAGAAAGTAGCGGCAGCATTACTGAAGAGGAGTCCTCCATTGAAGTCATGGGGGTAAGGTTTAAGCCAAACAACCAGGAGACCTCTTCTCGAGGTTTGGAAGAGGTAGGTTCCCAAGAGAACCAAAAGGTGGAAGATGAAGGAATGTTAGAAGGTATGTTGTCTACAACACTTACAAAGGATGAAAGAGAGGAGTTCAAATGTGTGCTAAGGAAATTTCCGAGGCTTTTTGCTAAAGACTACACCGATGTGCGTGGAGTAGATGTTGTTCAACACAAGATTGAGTTGAAGCCAGAGGCCACACCTAAGGCTCAAAAGCTACGAAGGCTAGGAGTCATTAAGGAGAAGGCTCTACTGAAGGAGGTAAGAAAGCTTCTAGCAGTAGGTTTCATTTATCCAGTGGAGAATTCAGAGTGGGTCTCTCCCGTTGTTGTCACTCCTAAGAAAAACGGCAAGTGGAGGGTGTGTGTGGATTATCGTCCACTTAATGAGGCAACAAAAAGAGATCACTTTCCCCTCCCATTTCAGGATGAGATACTAAATGAAGTAGCTGGTCATGAGAAGTACACTGTGTGTGATGGCTACTCGGGTTACTTTCAAATAGGTATCGCATTAGAGGATCAATTGAAAACAACCTTTATCACTCCTTGGGGTTGTTATGCTTTTAGAGTCATGCCATTTGCCTGACAAATGCTCCTGCAACTTTCCAACGCTTCATGAACATGGTGTTTCAAGCATTCTTTGGAAAGTCCATTAGGGTTTTTATTGATGATTTTTGCATTTATAGCTCAAAATCATTGCATCTACAAAGGGTAGAAGAAGGTTTAAAGAAGCTCTATGACATGGGAGGTCAACTCAACCCCGACAAGTGTCACATAGCTGAGGATGAAGTGATCTTGCTTGGTCACAAGGTTTCCTATAAAGGCATTGAGGTGGATCCTTCAAAGGCAAAGGATCTTATTGAGCTCCCCTCACCCAAGAATCTCAAAGAGGTCATATCATTCATTCAAAAAGTGAAGTATATGTCACGCTTTATTCACGTAGCTTCGGAGTTGCTTCATCCTTTGCAAAAGTTGACACAACAAGTAAAATTTGCATAGTCTGATGAGCTTGAAGAGTACTTTTGTAACATTAAAGTCATTTTGTCAGAGCTACCAACACTCATGCCTCCATGTTGGGAGTACAAATTCTTTGTTAGCTCTAGTGTTGGGAAGGAAACAATTGGTGCAGTTTTATTACAACAAGATCCCCACAGTACCAGGATGCGACCCATCTACTTTTCTAGTAGGGTCATGAATGCTTTGGAGAGAGGCTACATGGAGGCATAACTCATGATGATTTCTCTCATGTTTGCGATAAGGAAGTTTAGATCCTACTTGCTCCCAAAACCTTTTGTAATTCTCACCGCAGAGAATTTGTTCCCTTGGGTGTCATCTCAAATGAATCTTAGTACTAGGATCTCAAAGTGGATTATGGAGTTGCAAGAGTTCCAATACTCTTTCAAGGTAGAAGATAGTGTGCGTGCACAATTGGCAGGGATTCTCACTTATAGGGTGCATGAAAAGGAGATTAAGGTGCCTGAAGTAAAGACCCTACCATTACCACCACCAAAAAGTATTCCTAATGCTTTGCCCTTGTTCTTTGATGGAGCTTTTCGTCGAGCCACAAGAAAAGCAGGGGGAGGGTTAGTGTTGCTCAACCCAAGTGGAGAGGTGGTCATGAAAGAGAAGTTCAATCTACCAAGTTCAACTAGCAACAATGAAGCAGAATACGACACACTAATTCATGGTTTGAAGATGTGCATTGGCCAAGGGATACAACGCCTCATGGTAAAGGGAGATGCACTTCTCATTGTTAAACAAATTTTAGGCATTTGGGCATGCAAGAATGAAAGCTTACGGACAAAAGTTCATGCCATTCGTAGATTGTTTAATCAATTTGAAGAAGTGCAACTATATCATATTCCTAGGAAACAGAATGAAGATGCCGATTTACTTGCACAGCAAGTAGTTACATGTGTTAAGAAAGAAGTGCAGGTCATCATGGCGGCTGCTGTGAAGCAACCGAGGTACCAGGGATTGGAGTCATTGGCTCCCATCATTGGCTACATTTTGGAGGGTGAGTTTCCACCAGACTTCACAAAAGCTCAGAAGAGGAGACTCATGAAGAAGGCAAGCATGTATCTCTTCCTAGAAGGCTCCCTCTATCAAAGAGGGAAGGATAAAGTGTGCAGAAGAGTACCAACTATCGCGGAAATTCCAGCCATTCTAAAAGGTTTGCATGAAGAGGCATGTGGTGGTCATTTTTCCCAAGAATTAACTGTGAAGAAGATTTTGCTTGCGGGGTATGTTTGTCCAAGTCTGCATGTGGATGTCCAACATTAGTGTAAAAGTTGTCACAATTGTTAGGTAAATGGGAATAGAAGATTGATTTATGGTCCAAGGCAAATTGTGCTTGCAAATGGACCCTTTGAAAAGTGGGGCATTGATGCTATGGGTCCTCTGCCTAGGACAAAAAATGGTAAACTCTACATTCTAGTGGCTGTAGACTATATGACTAGGTGGGTGGAAGCACAAAGTGTGGCAAAGGTAAATGAGAGGACAGTGAGCAAATTCGTCTACACTCACATTTGTTGTAGATTTGGCACACCTTTGGAGATTGTTTCTGATAATGGTCCAGGGTTTAGAAAGGGATTGCTCACAGAAGTCTGTGAAGAACTTTGCATTCTACATCGTCACAGTACACCCTACTATCCCCAATCAAATGGTTTGGTAGAAAAAGCTAATGGTGTCATTGCAGGCATCATTAGAAAGATGGTGAGAAACAAGACAAAGTTGTGGGATGACTTCTTGGATAGTGCCTTGTGGGTGTATCGAACCACATATAGGGAAGCCACGGAGTTTACACCATTTCACTTGGTCTATGGTCAAGAGGCTTTACAACCAATTGAGCTCAACATTCCAACAATGCGACTTCATGGCAAAGCAGCACAAGATGATCAAGAAGCATGGATGGATCGACTTCTTACCTTAGCTGAGCTTGATTGGAAAAGAGAAGCAGCATACGAGTGCTACAAGAGGAAAGCTACGCAAGCGAAGGAGAAGCTTGACAAGAAACTACAGGACAAAGGCATCAATGAAGGAGATCTGGTGCTAAGGTATGACAATCGACTCGATAATCGTTTTGATGCCAAGTTTGAAACTAGATGGCAAGGGCCATACATAGTCAAGAAGGCTTTCAATTCAAGTTACTATCAGCTTATGGACTTGAATGGTAAAGAGCACTCCAGGAAAGTAAACGGGTATCACTTGAAGCCCTATTTGAGTCGCCTTCTACCAAAGGATCTACCAAAGATCTGTCAAAAGGCCACTGTCTCATGTAAGTATTGTTACATGAAGCATGAGTGTAACTCTAGCCAAAATTCTGAGGGGCCAAACAATAAAGATCTCGTCAAGGACTCTGAAGCACTCTCTTTGGAAAAGATGCTCTATAATGGTACATGAATATACCATCATCCAGGGGGAGGGCTAATGATAGCCGTTTTTCGGCTCTTTGTAATTGCCACAGTGAGTTACCTCACCCTACCAAAATCACCCAAACACTGTGGCTATCCCTACCATTTCGCTGTACATAGGCGTGCGTGAGTCACGGGACTTTTCCCATATCTTCTTAAAAAACCCTCAATTAGCTAGTCATTGGGCTAGTTGAGCCAAAAAAATAAAAAAATAAAAAATATAAGTATATTATGGCCCATTTGTGTGTAAATATTGCATTGTATATAGGGCCTAAATAAAAAGATTTTTCGTAATTATTTTGGTATTTATTTAAATATTTCTACGTAGGGTGTGTTATTTATGCTATGTACATTGACTCACCATTACTATATTTTTTCTTACCATTTTTCATACTCTTTATTCCATATAAAAATAATCTCATGCAAGCTTCTCTTATTTTTGGTGTAACTCCATCCCAACAAAAAACCAAAAAAACTAGTTCTATTTATGTGTATATTTTTTCACTATTGTGATTTTTTTCCTTCCTACATCTATTCTCTATTACTCTCATAAATTAGACCATAAAAAATATTCATTTTTTTATGGTAGACTTATGATGAGAGAGATTTATTTTGATCCCTTTATATTTTTTCCACCTATATTATTTATATTTGACATGTACATATATTTTTAGACCCCTCAATATTTGATTTTCTTAGTTGTACTATTCACTTATATCATGATCTCAACAATATCTTCAATTATAGACCTACCAAATAAGGTCAAGGGTAGGTGGCATGCATACATGCACTATGGAGGGCCCACTCTTGGAGGTATTCAAAAGAATCATCCAAAGAAGGACCCCACAAGGACTTTGTGGAGTGGAAAACAATAGTCGGTTTTGCTGAATTTTTAAAGTTCACTTGCTCTCCGAATTTGAAAAGGTGATACAAACAAAAGTTGTAGCTCGTGGGCTGAACTTTTGCCTCAAATTTTTTCAAATTTTTTTGAGCTACGAGCTGTGAGCTATGATTTTATTAGTGGACCCCAGTTTTCCCATGCTATGCAGCCACACTCTCTCTTCCACTTTATCATTTTCCTCTTTCACACACTTCTTCACTCATCATCCCCACCTCTCTCACCACTCCTCTCTGCACCCTACTCACCTTCTCCTCAACCTTGAAGAATAAGAGAAACCATGGTGAACTCATACCTCCCACACACAATTCCATTCCAAAATTGACCACCTAGTCTCATTTTTCCTCGTCCAAATTACCCATATCTATCAAAAAAACCACAAAATTCAGTCTCTTCTCTTAAAAGACAGCATCATGGTGGTTGATTACTCAGCTTCAATTACCTTGTCTCTCAAGGAAGGTCAAGAGTGGAGAAAAAATGTACCGTCAAAGGTAGTGGACCGTCAACAAGCGTCAAAATTGGCCCTACTCAAGACACTTGGAGCATCAACCTCGTAAGAAATCCACCTTTTCTTACCTCTTAAGAATTTTTCTTCCTTATTTGTATCCTACATGGATACTCCCATTGTAAATATCCAATTCCATTTGTAAATTAATACTAACTCTACTAACACTAACCCACTATGAAAAGTCCTATCACCTCCATTTCTCTCCTCTCTCTTTCCCCACCAACTTCTTGATAATTCCAAGCAAAAGAAATTATATAAATTGCTGAAAATCTAACCCAACCATGGTTAGAGGAGTAACCCTAGCCTTCAAAATTGCTATAAAAGGAGGGTGTAGCTAGCACAAAAGGGGGAGCCATAAGCAAGAGCACTATGCTATAGCTTGAGAAGCCAAGCTCAATCTCTCTAGAAGGAGCTCTTGAGTGGAAGCTCATTGTCTTATGCATGTGTATGTGTTGTAATAGGGGATTAGCAAGGGAACTCTATGCCATTGTAAGAGAGAGAGTGATCACTCAATTGAGAGTAGGAAATCTATCATTTCTCCTACTAGTGTAAGCCCAACATTTGCTGAATCAAGGAGGGTGGATTTGGACTAAGCTTGGATACTTTGTCTCTCTTCCCACGTGAAGTAATGGACAACAATGATGTGTAAGTGTCTTGGTGTTTTTTTTTGTTAAGTTCTTGATAGCTTGTCTCTAGTGTTGTCATCAATTTAGCCACAAATCCCACATACTGTAAGAGGGCGACAGGGTGGAGAGGACTCCCCTGGCCTTAAGACAGTGAGTGGGGTGGCTTTTCTTGTGATGTGTTGTGGTGTAATTTACTCAAGCTATGATGAACAAATACTAATATCACTTTGATTGGTCATGACAGATTTTTAAGCAGGTATTAGTGCAACAAACACCCCCTCCCCCTTCTCTCTCTTTCTTACATATATATATTTATGTTTGCTTGATCATTAACGATACACTTCAAAGCAGCCCGAGCACCATCTCTCTCTCTCTCTCTCTCTCTCTCTCTCTCTCTCTCTCTCGTGTTTTTGTGTGTGAGAGTATTCCATTGGTGTTAGGGTTAGTGTAAATTCCTTGCTTGTTTGTGGGTTGCTCTAACGATTCTCCTCTTTTGCGTCCTAGTTCGCTCTTAAACTAGGTGGTGCCCCTTGTGTAGTTGGGATTTGGCTGGGGGTTTGTTGTTTTGGTTTGTGCTGTGTTGTGCCCCAACCCCATTGAGTAGCACGGGATCCTTGAAGGGTGTCTAGAGGTTGCTCTTCTTGTTGCCCGCCCCGGACCGCTTCACCGCGTGCACTTCGAGTCCATCTCCTCCACCCTACGGATCTGGTCGCTGCTTGCTTTCTCTACGCCATGCTTCTCCTATTTTCCTTTTGTTCACACCTCATTAACACATATGGTGGCCCCCTTTTAGGATAAATTTTGGGCGGTCGGCTCGCTTTAGTTGCCTTTAGATGGCCAATTTATTTGAGTTATGGGCTTTCGGCACCACACTTGGGCACCACTCATGTCATACATCGCGGCCAAATCATCGCCAAGCACGACTTCAACTTCTAAGATCCCCTGATTAGCAATATCACCTTGAATTCTGTTGCCCACTCTAGTGCATTGAATGCCACCATAGCATTCAAGATGCAAGTAGAGGTGATTCTATTTGCTGGAAGGCATTCACTTTGCACTCAATTGTTTGTTTCTTGTATCAATTTCTCAGATGATGCAAAAATTATTCGGCTCAGTAGTGCGCTAGCAACTGACACCGTATTCTCTCATCAAGCCGGACTTTGTCTGACAATCTGTAAAATCCTTTAGCCTTCTCAACCTGCATAAAATAGATACAAACCCTGCCGAGGCTATAAATTTCTAGATGGCGCTCCGACTGAGGCGATCGGCCTGGCGCGGAGCCGGTCCCCGGTGAATATTCAACGGCCAATATGTTGGCGACCGGGACTCCGATCACTGATCTGAAAAGACCGATACGCTCCAAAAAATGAGCACTTTAGGCCCGTGCATTCATTTCATTTCTATCCCCTCAGCTGCAGTTGGCTAATCCGGCACGGATCTGCAATCGCTCAAACTTCAATATGCCATAACTTCTTCACCGTAGCTCCAATCGACGATCCGTAAAGACACGCCGGTAGAGCACTTCAAGCACTGACGTTCTAGACCATAATCTTCCATATGTGGTCACTTCAAGCATTCTCATTTTTGGCATCATTAAGGCATCTGTTGGCCCTTTTAAGTCTCATCTGGCATACATTTATAACTAAACTTGGCTTGTTAACAAGCCCTCATCACTGACCATTAATCAAGTAGGCTTTCAATAAGCTTGATCTGCATCTTCTTGGCATATTTCTTAGCATGGGAGCGGAGCTGCACGACAATGCTATGCGGGGAAGTTGGGTTTTGTGGTTTCTATGATTAGCAGCTAGCTTACATGGCTAGCTTTATTAGAAGAGAAGTTGGGATATCTTCACATCTTTTGGATTGATATGAGAAGAGAGAACTTGACGGCCATTCTGTGTGGAAGAGAGGCTAGAGCATACTTGAGCTTGACAGAGCTTCCACAATGGTCAAGACGTGTGCACGATTAGATGGAGCATACTTAAGTTTGGTGGGGTTCATGATACAGGGTTTCAATCTATTGGATGTGCTAGATATGCAAAGAATATGGAGTAAAGGTTTGTTTAGTGCATTTACTAGATAATGAATCTAGATCGTAGAGAAGATAAAACAACTTGGCACAGACTGGAGGCTCTGTAGGTTCAGAGGGGGTGGATGTCATGTAGTTGTGCTTCCATGATGGGAAATAGTGCCAACACATAAAGATTGAGTTTATTTGCAAGATATGCTCGTTAGAAAATTTCGGAGGTCATTTGGAGGGCCTTGTAAGAAATTGTATTTCTCTCTCTAGAAACTTTTTTTAAAATGCACTTGCACCTTGTGAGTACGTCCAAAAGGACAACCAAACACTCTAAAAAGTAGATTTATATTCCCAATCGTCCTTGAAAACGGTCACTTTTTTATTTAATGCGAGCGTCTTTTTCAGGAGGCAGGTGCGACGAATTCAATGTAGCTTACGTCATCACTGAAAGTTGAAAAGTCACAAACTGTCAAATAGTGATAGATTTTGAGGCTTTTGACACCACCAATATGTCCGGAACGCCAAAATACCCTAGAAACGAATGTCTACTTGTCTCATTCCGACATCCGGAGAGACAAAAATGTCAACCCCCCCCCAAAAATGGGCTTTTTACTTAAGGCGCACGAGGAGGCATTCTAAAATTCTAGAATGCCCCTCTGCGCGCCATTAGTACAAAGCTCCTTTTAGTGATTTTTGGACAATTATCTTTCAAGAAAGCCCCTTTTTAGAGGTTTTTTGACATTTTCCTCTCAAAAAGCTCCCTAAAAGAGGAAAAAAGAGGCTTTTTACTAACGGCGCGCGAGGAGGCATTCCAAAATTTTGGAATGCCCCCTCGCGCGCCGTTAGTAAAATGTTCTTTTAGGGGTTTTTGACATTCTTTGCCTCTTTGGATGTCGGAGCGAGGCAATTGGACATTCATTACTAAGATATTTGGGCGTTCTGGACGCATTGACAGTATCAAAAGTTTCAAAATCTTTCACCACTTGATAGTTTTGTAACTTTTTGAGTTCTAGTGATGACGTAAGCCGTATCAAATGCACCGCATCTACCTTTTGAAAAAGGTGCTTGCATTAAATGAAAGAGAGTGATCGTCTTCAAGGACCACTAGATTCATTTCCAAGAGTTTTTAGAATTGTCAAATCTCAGCATTTCTAATTCAAATTATCAACTTGGCCCATTTACCCTTGTTGCATGTAGTTGCACTCACTTTCTAAGTTGAGACCGCCCACTTCGGATGCACATAACTTATGATGTACAAGTTCAATTTACGAGCTATAAACCACGACTGAAAATGTTTTTTGAAAACCATGTTTTGGGGACTTGAACAACCCAAAACATCAGTACCTAAACCTGACAAAACCATACCTTTGTACATGAATTTTTACATGATCACTTCTAAGACTTACAGGGATATGTACGCATATATACATAAAGCTAGTGGGCAAGCTTTTTGGCATGATCTAATGAATTTATACTCATCCAAAAAATGCATGACAAGGTCATCATTTGTAATGACTTGATAGAAAAAGTGCGAGTCAAAGGTAGCAAGAGAAACATGTTATAAGTATGCTTATTATGGTGCATCGAAAAGTGTAGCCATGTTTAGCATTGCTTTGGTTGATATGTATACTTAATACGGTGTACTAAAAGAGCTCGAGGAGCCTACAATATGTTATGCACCGCTTTCATCATTGCCAAAGGAAATATTATACTTAGCAGCGAAGCTATGGTATGTGTAAGCTAATGGTGGTGTACTTTAAAGGGGCCACGATAGACCATTGGATGCCCGAAGCCGAAGGGAGTGTGAATGAAGACTTAATGCTAGACATAAATAGCGAGGCTATGGAAATAAGAACTGCCAGACCGCCGTCCGAGGGCTGTCTCTAGGTGTGGATGGCATGTGGGAGTGAAGCACTGTCAAGCACTGCATGGAAGGACTGGAGTAGGGACAGTCGAGAAGGGAAACTGCATGACGAAAGGGGGCGACAAGGGCTTTGGGAGAGTACTACAGTTAGCTGGAACCGGATGAGGGATGCCATATCAAAGCAAAGTAGGTCCGCTACTAGGGGGGAAAAAGCACGCCAGTTTGCATGAAAAAGTGGAGCCGTGGCGGGTTTGGGAAGGCCATGAAAAAGGAGGTAGGACCTGCTACCATGGGGCTACCATACCAAAACAAAGAGGAGAGCGTTGCAGCAAGGAAGCACTCAAGAAGCGAGGAGAGCTTGAATTTTGCGTGCAATGCCGAAGCCAGAGATAAGAGGCAACCTATAGCAACACGGCGCTGAGCGGTTGAGTGCATAGAGAAGCTACATCAGCATAGTGAGCTACAGAGAGGGACGAGCGTGGACGGTTGGCCTTCATGGACCGTGCAGAGCCGCCAAGGAAGGACCAGTGAGGCCCGGAGTGGGCACTGGTTTGCAAGAGAGAGGGAGGCCCACCCTTCGAGGGTTGTAAGCAGGGCCATAAGCAAGAAGAGAGAAGGCCGTGTACGGAAAGGGGAGTTGATGGAAGCTGAAGCATGCAAGGAAAGATGCTATTGAAATCACAAAGAGAGGTGGTTCAATGAAAGCATGGGAGACAATGAGGGTGACCTGCAAGGTGGGAGAACGAGTGACCAGTAGGGAGGGCCATAAGAAGGTGCTTTGAAAGGGGATCGAGAGCTTCACGTGGTGATCGACACGAGCAAGACCTTGCCTTCGAGAAGCCCATGCTATAGATGAGCAAGGAGAATGCCAAGGGGTGGCTTTTTTGGGGGTTTTGGCATAGGGACCATCTGTAGGGGGGACCTTTGGGCACTACAAATAGGAGAAAAAAAACGAAGAGCCATGAGCACTGACACTAGGTGTACATGATGACAACTAGCGAAAGAAGACTCGGTGCATGGGAGTTGAGGAGGGCGGCCAACACAAGCAAGAGAGTAGCATTGTAGATTGGACGACCAATTGGGAATACTACAAGCTGGTGCTATCTTTTAATCGCACTCTCTTGAGCTCTCATAAAAGGATATATATCTTTCTCTCTCACTTGGCTTTGCTATCATTAGAAATCTATCGATCATATATCCATAACTCTCTTTCATGTAAAAGTGTGTTCAACAGAGGGTTTTGTAAAACATTTGGGCATAATGGAATTGTGTCTTTTGGGGTATTGATGGCTTCATGTATGCTTCTACTAGCCTCTCTCCTCTACATGTGAGATAATCACCTCTTTGCTACAATTACGCTATCTCTACAATATATGCTCTCATAGCCAAGCACCCCGTGTGTTCCAATCAATGCGTGTTCATAAATATGGTGCACTTTATATAGAGCAATAAGTGCTCGAGGAGCACCTAGTCCGGAATGTCATCTCTTGCAGTGCATTGATAGCATGGTATGTCGATGGGCTTGTGCTGGGCACTACGGTGGTCAATACATTATTAAATGTGGTGCCCTTATAGAAGCACATAAAGTTACTGATGAACTCTACTCAAAACGTTCTTTATTAGAAACCTTTGCTTACAGTATATGCCTATTACGGTTGTGGCAGGGTTTTTGTGGGCAATGTTCACCGAATGCGAAGGAAAGGCCTTTCTCCAAATACAATCACCTATACTTGCATCTTGAGGGCATGTGGCACTATCCAAGACATTGATACGGGCAACAAAATTCACGATGATATTGTCATTCGAGGCCTATCAGCAAATGTGGTGCTAGGCAATGCTTTGGTCGATGTGCATACCAAATGTGGTGTATTACAAAGCCAAACAAAGGCTGCCCGCCATAAAAGCTCGCCCATTTAAATAAGCATAGGGGCTTATGCGTGAAAGAGGGCAAAATTTGTTTAATTTGCTAAAAACAAAAGGGGCAACGACGTTGAAGGGCATGACAAAAAGAAAGGGGGAGAGGAGCGCCGGAGGAGGAGGAAAGAAAAGATACGAAGAAGAAGGAAGGAAAGAAAAGAAGAGAAAGGAAGAAGAAGAAGGAAGAGAGAGAAAGAAAGAAGAATAGTGCCGTTCGGAGAAGAGAGGGAGAAAAAGAACGAAGAAGGGGAAGAAGAAGAAAGGAAAAAAAAAGAGGGTTTTGGGGGGAAGGCACGAGGAGAAGAAGCATGGCTTGGAGGTGTGAAAAAGGAGATTGGAAGCCAGGGAAGCAAAGATCAATCGGGGGAAGAACAAAGATTGTTCGAGTTTGCGAAGAAAAAGGGCGGAGTGTCTCTCTCACGCACTCGACATCGACGAGCTTTCTCTCTCGCTTGGAATCCAGCGACAAAGCAAGCAACAACAAGAGGGGATTTATCTAGCTTGCAAAACTTGGAGAAGGGTTTTTTCCTCTCTCACAAATGACCTTGGTGAGAGGAGACACAAGCCAATCAGAGAAAGGCAGATGAATATCGATCGAGCAAAGGGTGGAAGGGATTTTTTTTTTCTTTTTCGAATTTGATAGGCAAAGGAGCTATACAAGGTGCAAATTTCCTGGCAATGGTGGATTGTTTCTATCGGGGTTGAATTATCTGAATAGGGGTTTGTAAATCAACATGCATACCGATGATGGCGTATGCAACCGATTTGTATCAAGGGTTTCTTTAATCAAATTGATGGAAGCATCTATTGGTTGCTAGTATCATTCAAGTGTTGTTACTGCTTTCAAATTTTTTTACCTTGAATTGTGTTCCCAATTGTGTATGTCTCTCTCAATTTACTCTCTAAACGCTCTTATTTGTCCTTAAATTTTCCCTATCCGTTCTAGATTCCCTTGGTTTGAGGCTACTTTGATTATCCATCTATAGTCAAAAGCCCAATGCTTTCCCGATCAACCTTGGAGAGTCCCGCACTCCGATAATTTGCTTTTTTGGTGAGCCCGACATGAAGCAGCCGAGGTGAGAGATTGGAGGGATGGAAAACTTAGTGCAATGGCTCCATGCAGATAAGGAAGACAAGGAACTTTTTGGATTTTTCGGATGATACACTCGAGGAATTTCGAGCCCCTTATTTCCCACAAAAGCGAAAAATTGATCCAAAACATAATGCATATAAAGAAGAGTTGATGAAGATGCTCGATGAGGCTCTAGAGGGTTTTGTGCCTATTTCAGACGGCATTCAAGAAGTTATCCAAGATCAAAACAGGGTTTTAGATGTCTGAGCACTACTTGCAGATGCTCAGACCTCTTCAACCAGAGGGGGTGATGTCGAACAATTGCCATTTACATCATTGATAGAGATGCTTAGCTCTTTAATGCGAGTCTTTTGACCTAAGTGCAAAGCATATTATCCATGAATGTATGCAATTATGTGGATACCATGATACAAATGTTCTTTGAGTGGTTGGCACCATTTGATTCAGGAGGTTAACATTGTGCACTTGCTTTAAGTCGCTTGATGTACATGCCTTGGGACCCTTGAGGATATTGATGTGCAGATTGAGGTTTCAAGGGAATCTAGTTGTTTTTGAAGCAGGCTACATGTTGGGATATATTTACACCATTTGGATCAATATCAAAAGAGAGGAATTGACGGCCATTCTATGTGCAAGACGGGCTAGAAAATACTTGTGTTTGATAGAGCTTCCATTATCAAGCTTGATGGTTAGGACATTGGTACATACAAAGTTGGTTGGGGCCAGAAGTGGTGCTAAGTAGTTATAGAGGTGTGCACATGTGCAGGGCAAAAGATTTAAGCAAGTATCAAGGTCCTGGGAAGCCAAAGGGTAGTGGAGGTGAATGATCAATGTGGCTTTTTATACCAAAAAGGCTTTAAAAATGGACCATATGGGATAGCAATTAGGGGTGCCTAAAGTGCCAAGTCAGTGATTTGGAGTGTAGTGTTTGAGGTGCCGTAGAATCCAGTCCAGACGACTTGTCAAACGGAGCCATGGTATGGAAGATATTGTAGTTTTAAGCTAGAAGGTCTACCAGATTTGAGATGGACAGGGTAGCTAGGGACAAGTGGCTAAAGTGAATGTCAACATATGAATGTGTAGTGCTTGAGTTATGGAGCATGCTTGTCTTCTTGGATTGCTAATCAGAGCTCTGGATAGCAAGTTATGGCTAGTTGAAGTTTTGTCGGGGGTCTGATCTGTGCCCACCTGTTGAAATACGGGTATGCGTGCCATCTGGCATTTTTTGGGCCTCGATGGGGTTCTAAAGGGTGGTATGCATCGAGTGGGATTAGAAAGAATTGACGGCCTGTCGATCGGAGCTTCTGATGCAAGGTTAGAGTCGGTTAAGAATTGACGATCGCGTTCGCCACTTAGGATCAAGTGATTCTAAGTCCATTTGGGGTGCCTCGTTCAAGGCCGTGGAGGAAAGTGAGCCCGATGGAGTTTACCAACCTTTGAGGTTGAAGAAGTGGGATTCCAACCGGGCTTTACGGCTTTGAAATCCCATCATTCAACAGGATACTGGAGGAGTTTGGAAACCCCTGAGTGCCAATAGGTTTTTTTTTTCCAAAACTTTATAAATCTTAGAGGGGTTTAAAGGGCAAGACCCTCACAACATGCCATGTGGTGGAGGGGAGGTCCCATATGCACAGGCCTTTGCAAAATGTTTAGCATATATATCCCAAAGGGAGTACACATGAAGGGCATCACAAGAGTGGCTTGGAGCTTCCACAAGCGTGCACTATGGTTGTTGCATGTAGGGGTACTGTGTGTGCCATATGCGTTAGCGCAACTGGGCGACGGTGGTTCTTTGACTCACCTGGGCGGCACGGCAGTGCTGTGGCGGTGACTTTGGCCAATGATTGGCTCTGCTAGCGTATGGGGTGGTGCTGGCATGGCATTCTCGTAGGGACAAGATCTCATGGCTGTCCAGGGCCTCATTTTTTGAAGGGAAGGTTAAAGGCTCCCCCTCCCACTAGCGACCTCGCTAGTGGTGAGCAAAGGGGAGGATTCATGTACATAGGAGATGAGTCCCATGGGGCAAGAAGGAGAGCGAGTTCAAATGCAAGGGAGGTGGTGGGGCAAAGCAAAGTGATGGTCCAAAGTGAGCAAGGGAGTGAGAGGTCAAATGAAGAGCTTCCAAAGGTAGAGGCAGAGAAAGATGGAGTCCGGGTGGAGTTACGGGCCAAATTGATCAAGGAGGGTAGTCAAAGGTGAATGAAGAAGGGGGACATGGAGGGAAATTAAAAAAATCATAATAAAAATTTCAAAAAGCAAAGGGATACTAGCGACATCGCTAGTGCAACCTCCCCTCAAGTACAAGCCAAAGAGAGCATATGAAAATAAGGCGGCTCCCTCCTTCCAAAAAATGCCAAATTAAGGTGCTAGATGGGCCAATTAGAGGACAGTTTTTAAAGGTGAAACCCCCCCACTATAAAAGTCAATTTCTTAATCAATGGAGGCTTTTTGGTGCCGTTTGAAGCCTACAGAGGAGTTTTTTTGGAAGAGGAGTGTGCTTGTCAATCCCCTTTGTATTTTCTCATGAAAATGGCCATTGTGATGGCATTGCAAGTTTTGTACATGGCTCTTGAAGTATAATCAAGCTCCCCAATTTTGCTATCATTTTCCCTTCTCCTCTTCTCTTTCTCCTATTCTTTTGTTTTCCCGCGGTGCTGGCAACATGGATGCGTGTGTCCCCTCAGACCCGTGGTGCTTTGTGTAAGAGAGTGAGATTGAGTGGTTGTGTGTTTGTGATAGAGATAGACCATGACAGGAGGTGTGCATTGTGTGGTGGTCTTGTGGAGTATGTAAGCATTGGGAAGTGAGTAGGCCTTGGTCTGCTAGTGTAAGGTGTGTTTTTGAAGGTGTTTTTTGAGAGAGTGCAAATTTGGATTTTTGGTGGGCCAGAAGTGCGATGGATTGCCTCCACGAGGAAGCCGATGACTTTCTAATTGAGCTATTCCAAGACAGCTACGTCCTCATAGCTCATGCTCACAGAGTGACAAAGATTCCTTGGGATATCAATTCTCTTAGGCTGGTACACTTCAGGTATGACAAGACACTTGCACCAGTCCATCTATCTGATAAGAGAATGGACAACATTTTGACAATCCCTCCAGTCATTAAAGTGAAAGTGTACAATGTGAGCACCAGATAGTACATGTATGCCACACGTTTGAATGTGGAGAAGACCCAAGAGCTACTTGTGGAAGAGCCTTTAGCCGAGTCAAATGAACGAGAGATATTAGCAGCAATTGATCAAGCTAACATTCAGACCCTAGGTTCTCTTGGCCCAACTTTCGACGTAGCACTTTTGGTATGGGGCCAAAATTTATATTTTTGTCTTGATCCTCACGAGATAGCTATTTTTCAAAATAATTAGAGGGAGCTTACGGACCAAATTATAAATTTTGGTCTTTGGTATGTTACATTATTTTTGCAGAGGTGTTTATTTGATTCTATCATATTGGAGATCCTCATTAATTAATTTTCTCAACTCGCAGCATGGTGGTTTCCAACCTTGCATGGAATCAACAACTTGAGGTAGCCGTTTTGGACTCAGAGTTGTCAATTGTGCTTACCTGGAAGTCCACTTTTTTGATAGAAGTCATTGATTGGTTTGAAGGAGTCAACATGGACACGGCGAAAGTTTTACGTTTAGCTTACAACAAAAAGTAAGTGTTTTTTATCTCTCTATTCTTTAATATTTTGTATACTATGAATAGAAAACTAATTCCTTATTTTGTGCAATCAGCTCACATTGGAGCCTTGTTGGACTAAGCATTGAGCGCAAGTGTTGCTACCTTGCAAATTTTGCTCATGGTTTTCATGGGAATGTCCGAAGGTACGCATTTACTTGTTTCTTGCTTCTACGATTTTGATGCAGCGTGTGGTCACCATATGCTATGTCTTGCAAGTGTGTTCAAAAACTTCTTGCTGCATGGAAAGCATTGATCCAAGACAGTGTTTGGGAAGATATGTTGATTTTGAGTTGCAAGGTCCCAAAACAAGACGACGGGCATTCTTGTGGATGGACAGTTCTTCCAAATACAAAGCTTCTTCTAGAACACATTTATGCTAAGGAGCGTAGAAGTGTAAGTGCAATGTTTTGCTTTTGTAATCCTTGCACACATGATTTCTTTGAATTACATATAAAATCTAGGGAACTCATTTGCAATCAAGGAACCTGGCAAATTATTTGAACATCCATGTGGAGGCATTCAGGATGACGATGATCCAGAATATAATCAATCGTATGGATACACGTCCTCTAGGAGCCACCGATGTATTTGTCGTACCACTACCATGACCACAACCTCGGCCTCCACCTCGGAGGTATGAAGCAGCACCTCAAGGGTAGTGTGGATACCCTGAGCTATAGAGAGGCCTTTGTTTTTGTGATGGGTGTGTTCCCCATTCTCCCTCTCCATCTTCTGGTACCCCCACTGAGGAGCACACTGATTGCTCCCAGTTGATTGAAAAGAAGCAGTTTTTCACGTTGGAAGTCATGGCGGCTGGAAGCTATGGACCAATTTTCACAGGTGAAGAGGGTCCCAATGAGTGGTGGATGTCAGATTTGAAGCTATATATGCTATCGTTGCGTATGCAAAACGAGGATAGCAAAATGCAAACATTTTCTTTGGTGATGCGTGGAAAAGATAAAGTTTGGTATGAAGCTCTGGAAGGCGAGCCGAGGCAAGCATGGCTGGCTCTACGGGCGAGGTTTCTTCACGAATTTTGCAAGGAGGTGTCCCCAATCGAGATGGATGTGAAGCTGAAGGCACTTAGACAAGATGTAAGTGAAGAGTTCAATCTATTTTTGGGTTTTTTTGAAGAGTGATGGGCAGAATTAGCGGCAGCCATGCAATTGGCCAAATTCATGGCGTGTTTGTACCCTAAAGTGAGAGAAAAGGTCAAATTTGAAAGCCGAAAACATTACAATGGTGCAATAGCAATCACACAATCAAAGAGCAAAAAGATAAAGAAGAAGATTGAGCAGGGTGTGTCGGGCTATGAAACGATGGAACACCTTCAACCGTAGAGTCCAAGAGAAGCTATACACGAGGAGAAGCACGAAAATGAAGGTGTATCCGTTGTGTAACAAAATTGGGTATGTACGATGCAGGATTTGTCCGAGCAGATGCATGAATTTTGACTAAGCGTGATGGATAGAGGACAACCAAGAGGAGCAAGGGGCAGGGCAAGGCCGCTGCCAGGTAGCTACTACAGTTGTGGACAAGAGGGACATTATGTGCCCGATTTGTCCTCACCCACCTAGAGAGAGAGGAGGCATTTACCTCCTTTTTGGTAGAGGTCAAGGGAAATTTAATAGTCCAAGAGATGAGGTAGTGGAGAATCATGTGCAGCTAGCTCCACCAAATGGAGGTGAAGTCCCAAGGGTGAATATTATCGGGGTGGATAAGCAAGATATCGAGATTTTGGCCAACAAGAGGGCAAAAGCTGAAAGGGACACAGAGACAGAGGGTGAAACCAGAGCTCGCAAGGGCAAAGAGAAGGTGTATGAGGGTAGACAGAAACCTGAGACTAGCAAAAGAAGGAGACACTGCAAAATCAAGCAAGTAGATTTTCAATTGGGACATGGCTATCCCGAGTACAACCTGGTAAGTGATGTTCAAAATCAAAAAGCAAACATTACTTTTGGTCAATCGTTGGATTTAAATCAAAAGTTGAGGAGGCAGTGGTCTACAAGTGTTAGCACAAGGCTACCAAGAGCTAAGAGGAATGTGCACGTAGTGAAGAACATGGCCTTGAGGGTAGGTAGCCCAATTGAAGTTCTTCCACTGGTGGATGCGGTCATAGAGAAAAGGATTCATGTATAGGCCTACATAGATGGTGGAGCACAGGTATGTGCCATGACAAAATCAGCCATGAAGGACATGGGAGTCAAGCAGATAATCAAGTCAAATTTGTAAATGAGGATGGCCAACCATACTAAGGCTAGGTGTCTGGATATGGCTCAAGATGTGAAAGTCAAGGTGATGGGCATAGAGTGCCTGATAGACTTTTTTGTGATGAAGGCATGTGATAATTCTCATCCAATCATTTTGGGTAGACCATGGCTTTTGGCAATGGGTGCTAAGCAGGATTGGGAGAGCAAAGTGTTCACTTTGCCTGACAAAGAGAAAGGGAGGTAGATTGTGCTAGATCTGAAGACCAAGGAGAGTAGTTCTCGTTCTATGGCATCTAAATATGAATATGACATGACAAGCTACGAGTAAGAGACAGAAACGGCATATGATGAAGGCTACACTAGCACAGAGGAAGAGGAGAGCGAGGATGACATGCTGAAGATATACAGGGATTTGTTTGGGATCACCATAGATGCCTCCACTCCTAAGAGAAAAGGTATGTAGCCTCAAGATCATGGTTTAAGCATAGAGGAGGTTTTGGGCATGTTAAGTGAGGATTTGACCAAGGGTGAGAAGAAGACTTATGTTCAACTGTGTGCATTCTATCCAAACCTTTTTTTTGCGACGGAATACAAAGATCTACAAGGTGCAAAAGGGGTAGATCATAAGATAGTTCTCAAGGAGAGATATAGACCTAAATCACTGAAGCTGAGAAGACTAGGGAAGATCCAAAAGGAGGCCCTTTAGTAGGAGATCAATAAGTTGCTGGATGTAGGCATCATATACCCGGTGAAGGAGTCAGAGTGGGTATTTCCAGTGGTTATAACCCCTAGGAAGAATGGAAAATGAAGGGTATGTGTCAAATACAAGCCACTAGATGCAACAACCAAGATAAATCACTATCCTTTGTCATTTCAAGATGAGATCCTAAACCAGGTGGCTGGGCACAAGAGATACTTGATTATCGATGGATTTTTGGGGTATTTTCAAGTAGGGATTGCACTCAAAGACCAATTGAAGACCACATTCATATCTCCATGGGACTATTTTTCTTGTTGTAGGATGCTGTTCGGGTTGGTGATTGCATACGCTACTTTCCAAGACTGGATGAACAGGGTATTTGGCTGTTATAGGCTGTTATAGTTCAAGAGTGGAGCACCTATCGAAGCGGCAATTATGATTTCAAAGTCTTGATGAAGAAAGAGGCCAAATGAGCCCCAACAAGTGCAAGCTTGCACAACCTCGAGCGCATTTGTTGGGTCATGTGGTGTCGTAAAATGGTATAGAGACTGATCTTGAGAAGGTGAAAGCATTGGTGGTGATGGAGCCACCATCAGATGCTCAAGGTTTGGTTTTGTTTGCTCATAAACTAAAGTATCTATCATGCTTCTTTTGGATGTTGTCACAATATGTACATCCTCTTCAAAAGAGGGCTTAGCAATTGCACGGTTATGAGTGGGAAGAAGAAGCTCAGGAAGCTTTTGACAGGGTCAAGGAAATTTTCTGTCAATTGTTGACGGTATGTCCTTCCAATTGAGAGGACTACTTTTATGTGTCTATGACAGTAGGCACAATTGCTATTAGAGCGGTTTTACTACAAAAGGTAGAGAGAAGCTACAAGCCGATATACTTTGAGAGTAGGGCGATTAGCCCAATAGAGACTGCCTACACCAAAGTAGAGCAATGGGTGATGGCTTTGGTCTTCTCTTGCAAGAAGTTTAAAGTGCATTTAACTATATGCAAGTTTTTTGTGTTGACGGATAACAATTTGTTGCTAGAGGTAGTGTTGCATTTGAAGCCAGGAAGGAGAATTATGAAGTGGGTGTTGGAGCTACAAAAGTTCAAAGTTGACCATACGAGTTGGTCTCACCTGGTAGACGTTCTTGTCAACAAGGCCGTTGGTTTACTAGCCTATCCAAGAGTGGTGTGAGATGAAGCTAAAGAGGAGCCAGATTTGGAGAACTCTTTTACAATGTGGTTCGACAGAGCATATTGAAGGGTAGTGCAAAATGCAGGTTGAGGTGTGGTGATACACGACCCACATGGAAAACCTATATTTTCAGAAGATTATGATCAAGAGGATGTCCATACCAATAATGAGGTGGAGTATCTTACTCTGCATAAGCAGTATATGAAGTTCGGCATTTCTAGGTTGGTGGTGAAGGGCGATGCCTTGCTAGGCCAATGGCAGGTAAAGCGAGATTCTTTGAAGCACTCGTTCTTTTCCATTAAGAAGATGATTTTGAAGAAGTCCAATTCAATTGTGAGGAGAGAACAAAACCAAAAGATGACCAATTAGCAAGTAGCAAAGTGCAGGTGCATGTTGCAGGCCTATATGTGGCCCCAACCACTTATGTAGGTAGAGAGACTTTGAAGAAGATTGAAGGGTTCTTGAGTGCAGGGTAGTGTCCTGGGGGGTTTTCCAAGTTGCAAAGAAGAAGAGTGGTGCAAAAGACCTGCAAATTTACACTGGTAGGTGAAGATTTGATGAACTATGGGCGTGACGGAGTGCTAAGGAGGGTGTTGTATAAGGAAGAGATAGGTATGGTGCTGGAGCAATGCCACAAAGAAAGTGGACATCAAGGTAAAGACCAAGTTTTGTTTTGAGTATTGAGAGTAGGTTTTTGGTGGCCTTCCATAGTGAAGGATGTGCATTACTTGTGTAAAACATTCCATGATTGTCACACTATAGGGTAGTGGAATCACATGGTGCAATCATTGCACAAAGTGCTTTCAAAAAGTAGGGTCTGGATACCATAGGTCCATTGCCAAAGTCTGCAAGTGGTAAGAAATATGTGGTAGTAGCCATTGACTACCTTACAAGGTGGGTCGAGGCCACGGCTGTGAAGGAAGTGAATGCTAATGTGGTAGCTCATTTTGTGTTCAATAATATTTGTTGATGTTACCATATACATGTGGGAGTGATGTGTGTGAACACACTAGGACCGGCGGGGAATTTTTTCTTTCTTTAGGAGGTTTTTCCCCCCGTGCATTGGATAAACGCCCATCACTCTAGGAATATCTATCTTTCCATTGCACACTAAGAAACACACTCTCTATTGTGTGCCTTGAGGTTCCTTCCTCTTCCCAAGCTATGTGCATTTCTCTGCAACCCTAATTCCAACAACTGGTATCAGAGCAGGTTGTGTCCTCCCAGGCTTAGTCGCCAGCAACTCCAGCACTCGCTTGCTCACTTTCTCCGATTTTTGTGAGATTCGGTGAGCGTTCACAAGTCAACAAAAATTTCGGGAGATCTCATGGAGCTCAGTCTGCTCAGATTTTTGATTCGGGCTCATTTCAGCCTCCGTTTCCACTACAGGCAAGTATGCATAGGCAATTTTGTCATTTTGTGCAGAATTTTTGTTAGTGTCGTTTTCTGCATAACAGGTGCCTTACATTCTTCTATGGTTTGTGCTATATAGCACATGTTGTTCCCGCTTTGTTTCTCCTATTTTTGGGCAGTTTTCACATCAGGTGCAACATTTACCATGGTTGACAACACCCCAGATGTGTTCAAGATGTTTACTGCTGAGGACAGGTTGGATGGGGACAATTACCCTATGTGGGCTTATATGATGCAACATGTTCTTGTGTCAAAGGGCATCTAGAATATTGTGCAAGGTATTGATGTACGTCTTGGTTCTGAGGATGTAGGCGATGTTGAGGATGTTGCAGGTCTTGCTGCAAGGATTATTGCTATTAGAGTTGTTTTTCCTACGGTAGAACAAGCTTGTTGGGATGTAAAGGATGCACAAGCTCATGCATTGATTGCGTTGTCTGTGAAGCGCACCATTGTTCCTCACATTCGTTCAACAAAATTTGCAAAACAGGCGTGGGATATTCTAGCAGGTCTTTATGCAAGCCGCAATGAGGCTAAAATTTCTTTGCGGCATAAAGAGCTAGAATCAAAGATTATGCATGAGGAAGATGATATGGACACTTTCCTTGCTGGTTTCAAGGATATCAATGAGCAACTTATTTCTGCAGGTGAAGTCATTTCACACAGTTCCCTTGTGCAGACTCTTCTTGATGCCTTACCAGATTCTTACCAGACTTTTGCTAGTACTTGGAGACTTATGACCCAAGGAAATCTTGAAGTTATCAAGTTTGATGCATTATGCACTTACTGTTGCAAGAGTCACTTTCCAAAAAAAACAGGACTAGGCAGCGTGCAGTTGAACAGGATTTTATTGCTTCTCAAAGAAAGAGTGGTAACAACAATGCAACCACGTCTTATGGTTCTGCTGCGAGTGGCAAAAATTGTGTTCCTAATGCTTTTGCTGGTAGCAATTTGTCTAGAAATTATGGTGATAAGGGAAAAAAAAAGATGCGTTGCCATTATTGTAAAGTAAATGATCACTTGATCAAGCAATATCCTAAGTTGAAGGCCAAAGAGGCTAAGAAGAAAGAGGGTGGTTCCAGTGCAAATGCTGGTTCCACTACAAATGTAGCCATTGTTGAGTCTTCTGTGAAAGGAGATTTTGTTGCTGATGTTGATGCAGAATGGGCTTTTAGTGAAGAGTGTACTTACAATCCTGCTGTCCATGATGCATGCTTGTAAGCTGTTGCAGATTCACATGTGTGGTATTTCAATAGTGGTGCTACAAAGCACATTACCTCACATCGTGAATTGTTCACCTCTCTTGAGTCAGTTTCTCATGGGAATTCAGTCACTTGTGCCAACAATGCCTCTTATCCGGTTCAGGGAGTTAGAAAGATTGTTCTTGCTGCTACAAATGATAGTTCTTTCACACTTGTTGATGCATTTTATGTACCTGGGATAAAAAAGAATCTTGTTTCTGTATCTACACTTGCTAGACTTGGACTTGTAGTTAAATCTGTGGATGACAGATGTATAGTTCATGATCTCAGTTTTGGTGATGAAATTTTGCATCTGGCCTTTTGTGCCGTGGGCTGTATAAGCTCACTTTGTATGACAAGTGTGGATAAAATTTTGCAAATGCAGTTGCAGATTCAAGGGCTATTTTAGATGCAAAACTTTGGCATACACATTTTGGGCATCTGAATTTTGCCAGTTTGCTGTGTTTGCAGAAATCTGATATGGTTGCTTCTTTGCCGCCTCTTGAAGCACCTGTCAAACATGTTTGTGAAGGTTGTATTTTGGGTAAAATGCAGCGTTCTAAGTTCCCAAAGGATGGTTCAGTTAGGGCCACATGGAAGTTGCACCTTGTGCATAGTGATATTTGTGGGCACATGCAAACTCCATCCTTGGGCAATTACCTGTACTTTGTGACTTTCATTGATGATTACTCAAGGCATGCATGGGTATTTCCACTTAAAGCGAAGTCCAAAGTTTTTATGTGCTTCAATTTTTTTTTGGCTATGGTTGAAAATATATCAAAATGTAACATGGGCACCCTCCGTTCCGATCCAGGGGGGAGTATATGTCTCATGAATTTAATGTATTTCTGGCTAGTCGTGGGATAAAACACCAATATACAATGCCGTATACGCCTCAACAAAATGGTGTTGCTGAGAGGAAAAATAGGTCTCTTACGAAAATGACAAGATGTATGGTCAAGAGTCAAGCTTTACCACATTCGTTTTGGCTCGAGGCTGTCATATGTGCCACTTATGTACTCAACAGGTGTCCTACAAAAGCGTTGCAGTCTATGACTCCATATGAAGTATGGCATGATAGAAAGCCATCTATTGAGCACATGCGTGTTTTTGGTTGTTTGGCTTATGATTTAGTGCCACAAGTACAGTGCAAAAAATTGGATGATAAGGCTGTCAAATGTATTTTTTTTGGTTATAATGCTGAAAGCAAAGGTTACAGGTTGTATCATCCACAAACAAAGCGTATTTTGGTTTCACGGGATGTAGTATTTGTGGAAGATTCTGTTCAGCCCACAGGTCATTTATGACACTTTGCTGTCTCTTTTTAGAGGTGGAAGTTTGAATGTGAATTCCAATGAGTCAAATGTACAACCTATTACTGATGCAGATGTACATGATGTACTTGATGAGGAAAGGGCTGAAAATGAGTAGGCTAGAGGTATGCCAAAATGGCTGGTGCATACATTGCGTGACATTAAATTGGATGCACCTTTGTCTAGTCGTACTCAATCAGGCACTCGCCATGCATCTTATGCATCAGATTTTTATGCTTTGGCTGTGTGTAGCTTACATGATGTTGAGGAACCTCTGTCTTTTGATGAAGCACAGAATTCAAAAAATTGGATGGCTGCCATGCAATCAGAATATGATGCACTTATAGAAAATGACACATGGACTTTGATGAGCACATAGCCTATGGGGGATTTCGTCTAAGGATCACCATGGCAGAGGTGGCATGCAACACACAGAGGAAGAGAGCAAGAGAGTCGACACGATAGAAAAATAACACGCTTTTTTTAAAAAAATTGATTAAAAGCCTTTTACATATATAAGGTAGGCTTGCTATGCAAAACAAAAACTTCAACTGAACCTGCGTGCATGTGATGAGCAATGTTTCCACAGGCTAAGACACCATTACCGGGCTTGCATACCCAACAACCTCCCCCCTCAAGCCCAAACCACTGACAATGGACTCGAGACAGACAGACCATGGCAGAGTCCAATCACCTGAAACCATGAGTAGAAGTCACCCCCTTGACTATAGCATAGGTGTGTGTGTACTTCCCTCAAACAACCATCAGTGTGAGACATACCAGAACTCGACCAAACAACAAAGGGTGGTCTTACCACTTTTTATGTGGCAGTGTCTAGAACCTTGTACAAGATTTTAACTGCATGACAATAACTGACAAATTGATAATCTAAAACAAGGCTTTGGACAATGATGTTGACAATGGACAAAACCATAGATCTATGACACTAAACAGGGAAAAATAATCTTTGAGCTTTGTATATGTTGTTATACCATGGTGTAAGTATTCTCATTGTCTTGTTGTCGTGCAGTAACCCGTGCAATAGCCACTAATTTATGACCTTCCATTTGAACTTGAACCATTCGATTGAATTGTAGGTGCAAAATTGCCAAGGTCCAGTTGATACTATCTTTTACTTTTGCCTTCATTTACTTTTGTGCACGCAGCCAACAAGCTACCACAACAAAGTTTCAAAAAACAGGGCACCTGTGGTTATGCCAAAGCTCTACAAGCACTGTTGCTAGCCCTAGCTAAAGGCTTGCAACTCGTGGTGTTTTGTGAGGCTCACAAAAAACTGCCTTAGTAGGCGTTTTGAAAGGTTGATGGGGTAGTCACATCACAAGGCAATCCTATCTTCTCAACTGGGCATTTTGATATGCAGTTTTAATGAGGCTCCTCGTTCCTTGCTCTAGATAGCGCAACAAAGGCAGCGTTTTGATATGCTACGGAAGATGAGGTCACTGTTGACTGTGTATTGCAAGCGTTTGACTACGTTTCAAAACGTTGCTTCAAAAAACTCTGCTGCAATCGTCAATTGCCTACTTCACTGGCTATGCGTCTAGGTCTCGTCAGCACCACAAAATGAAGGGGATCAGGGAGCACCACAGACGGAGAGAGAGAGAGAGAAGGAGACACACGACACAGATATGGGTGGGGAGACTCCAAAGAGTGAGTAGCCCCCTATACACTTATGCTATGTATAAGGTATAGAAGTCAGTGGGCGCCCAAACTCTAGGCGGCCGGGCAAGGCACAGACTCCTATACCCCAACAACCTCCCACTTAAAGGTGACTGTGCCTTTAAGAAAGGGAACCTAGTCTAAAGACTACAAAAGGTGAGAGAAAACCGCTCTCAACCGATGCCCACTGGCTGGCTGTGATCGTGTGCATCCGGCTGTCCTGCTCCCGTGTAAGTCCATACACCACCAGACGTACCGCACACGTACTGCAAGTATGTATGCAACACCTGCATATCTCCCTCGTGCACTATGCCATCATCAGTCAACAAATGACTGACAACCCCGACTGCAAATGCTCCCACTGCAGCTGCGATATCCGATCTCAAGATCAACATCTCATACATGAGACCACCGAATGCCGATGCAATGCTAGCGGGCCCTGCTAGCTCTATGGAGCATGCATCAACATATATATCCCCGGCAATAGGCATCTCTGACCGACAAGGCGTGTCAGCCACATGCATCTCCTGATTGTCCGCAAAAGACGCATCACCCTGTGGTGCAACCTCAGAGCAAACCAACTGCTCTCGGTGTCTGCTGGAAGACATATCCTGCACAACTATATCCCCATGCTCACTGTCGAGCATAGAAAGGAATGACTGCATAATCGCTGACATCTCAGTCTCCTCTGCAATCATCCACTGCAAACATGACCACTCAATCTGCTGTGACTCACTAGAGCTCTCATGCTCTAACTCCGTATGCATAGACTCTTGCACAACGTCCTCCTGTCGTGACTCACTATTGCAAGACCGCTCTACCTGTCTATCCTGCATAGAAGTATCTCGCACAACTGACTCTCTGCTTTGCTCAATCACTAGCAAAGCATGCATGTCTGACTCTCTCACCTCTCTGTGTGACTGCTCAAGTCGTGCCCCAACTGTGTGCACAACGAGCTCAGTACTCTGCACTCCATGCAAAGTACCCTGCAACCCATGAGCAAAAGAGACTCGCCTGCTCTCTCGCTCTCTACCTGGCTGCGTGATCACAGAGACAACACCGTCACTCGCGTGATCCACATGCAATGGGTAACCTGTACCACTCCTGGCACCTCTCACAATCCCTAGCGAACCCAAATGCATCACAAAATCTCGCTCTCGTAGAGAAATCTGACATCCACAATCTCTAAGCTGACCAATCGAGATCAAATTCACTGTCAAATCTGGTACATATCGCACATGTCGTAACAAGTAAGATGCACCACTCGGTAATGACAATCTCACATCTCCTGCACCTGCTATCGCATGCACCGATCCATCGGTCAAACGTACACTGCCAAGCATCCCGCTAGAATAGCTACAAAACCATGCACGATGCGGCATGACATGAAACATAGCATCTGCGTCTAGCAACCACTGCGAAGGGAGTGCACCATCCACATGTATAGCATCTCGTGCATAGCTCGAGGTAAAAGTGACATCCCCGTCACTAGTATACTTCGACACTACATTTGCCTCAACTGTCAAAGCAACTGAGTCCATGGCATCACTAAATACATCTCTGAGACTGCCATGTCTCCTACGATGTCGCATACGACGAAAACAACGCCGTCTAACATGTCCAGAATGACCACAATACCAACATATCACCTGTCGGCATACTTGTGAATGTACATGTCTCACACGAGTCCTTAATGACTCAGATCTATCATACATTTCATGTAATCTGCGCCAAAGTGCTCTCGAAGAAGTCTCATACATAACAAGAGCATATATAGATTCCGCAAGGTGCAAAGAGAGTGTAGATAGTGCCATCTCCTCTAGCTCCTGCCACTGATCGTCAGACATGTTTGAAGGTCTACCTACATCACCACTCAATGGTTGATGCAACCCTCGCCGTGTCAATGCATCAAGCATACACTCTCTCCATGCCGCAAAGTCTGACCCATCAAACACGCGCATCTGTGAGAGGTCACAATCTGATCGATCACCTGTCTCTGCCATGAGCACAAGTAGCAAGCTAGATAGCAAAACCACCTCACCAACAACACCTGGAAATTGTCTACAAATATGGTCAGAAACACAATGTAAAACCTGTGAGACACACTCCAAAATAGAGCTCTCGCAATGTCAACCAAATCAGCCCTAAACTGGCTCGAATTGCATCAAACAAAAGTCTGCAAATATGGCTGTAAAATATGGCTGCAAATCAGTCCCAAAACAGCCCCAAAATTCAGCTCTTCAACATCTGCATAAACAAGTCACAAACGTGTCCCAGATCAGCCTACAACTGAGTCATACATGGACACCTGCAAAGAGGAAACAATGGCTGAAAATTCAGCGCCCAAATAAGCCCTCAAACCTGGCTGTAAACTTGTAAACCTGTAGCTGAATCCTGCTGAAAAACCTCAAGCCATTGAGGACGAGCTTTTTGAAATGGGGCCTCTAAACCCAAACCAATGGGCCTACCCTCACAAAATGTTCGTTAAGAGGTACGCACACTACTTGGGGCACCACCTTCTTTTGGGAGTGGAGAAGGAAACCAATCAAAATAACACTTGCACTCACCCACTCAAGCAACACACTTTGAAAACCCCCTTACTCTATATACACTTTGGACACTTGAACACCATCAACGATTATGCAACCGAATGCCGTGCATCAAAATGAAATATGCAATTTGTGGAATAGCATTCACCTTCTCCCCATAAGAATACCCACAATACATCCAAACTCTTCCTCTCTCAAGCACTCATCAAAAAATCATCCGCACAAGACTTGCCTCTCAAACACACGAGAGAATCACTTACATCAAACTAACACACTTTTCATAGAGAGCTCATCTCCATCTATGCAATGCCGTGACACAAATAAAATCACCATGAGAGGTAGCCACATGCATATGTAATGAAGCAAAAGAGAGTTGGAGTGAGAAATTTCTTTAGACCAATTGAATAAGTGTGGAGAAACAAACCAATGGTAAATTGAGAATAGAACACTTACTTGATTTCTCGCACACCTTTTAAGGGGAGGACAGACGCTGGCTAACCATCACGAAATGCGACACTTGAAAGTTTTGAAGATGATTTCATGATCATTAACATAACCATGAGAGAGATCATTATGTATTTACAAGTTATTGAGGTGCTACAAATGATTTATTGGGTTGATGGAGTAAGAGATTGTAGAATGGAAAGAGTGGAGAATAGAGTTGCACTTCCTCCAAGGAGGAGGGTTAGGAGGGAGGATGTGAAAGGGGGAGAGTTGGGGTTTTCTCTACTATTGATCAAGAAACAACATGAAGTTGAAAATATAGGTGTGTGTCCTTGAGTCTCTCCAAGGGGGGCTATTTATAGTTGTGTAGGAGTGGGATTATGCTACACTAAATTAGAGTAAGTGATTAGACCTAATTAAGTGTCCTTTGACCACTCATTGAATATTGGACATAAAAGGGACTATTTATTCACCAAAAATATCATTTTAGACCGTGAAGGCTCCATAGGGGTGCATAATGTAGGTGGGCCCTACCATGAGGCCCTACGGGTGGCTCCTGCGAGGTATCTCAACTTGTCTGTCTTGGCATTTAGAAAGCATCTTTAGGTTGGTCCCATCACATGCAAGTGACCTTGAACACTCATTACCCTTCTAGAAGATGAGTAGGGGAAAAATAAGATCTCACCCTCTTGATTTACTTGATTTACAGTTCCCTTTTGCTGCGAATCTGACAGATTTACACTATTTTGACCATAACTTTTTACCTGTAGCTCGGAATGACATGCTTCAAAAGGAAAAATTGACCTTCTCAACATGTTTGATATGAATTTGGACTATTCTTCACGCCCATGCACCAAGGAATTCGGTTTGGAAGGTCCACACTAGGCTAGGGAACCTTTTGCTTCCAAGTCTTCTTGTATGGGCCCTTTGCTTGTATGCATCCAAGGGGAATCATGCTTTTTCAAAAGGCTATGATGCTTAAACAAATTGAGGAGGGCCCAATATTATTTTCTTGTGAAAAGAATATAAAATTGGAGTCTTTTTGAAAGGAGGGATTTAATCTCCATCCATTGACTCTGGTCTTGTGGAGTTTTCCTGATAAATCTGCTAATCTGTAACTACCATTCCCAAAATTTGTTTTTATCATGAAAGGTCCCTCCCATCTTTGCAAAAACTTTTTGTCGCATCGAGTATCAAGTCGGTTATCATAGCGAAGAACCAACATACCTTCCTTCAATCCTTTCCCCTTGAGCTTCTTGTTGATTTTATCCCTTTGGCTTGTCGCTTTGGTGATGTAGTGATTAATGGACTCTTCTCTATCTAGCTCAAGTCGTTGGAGATCTAAGATCCTTTCATGTAGAACCTCTTTTGGTTTTTTTGCCACTCTTGCAAGAACGCGCAAGCTTGAGAGCTCTACCTCAATGGGGAGAAGTGCCTCCTGTCCATAAACTAGATGAAAAGGGGTGAATTGGGTAGATACCTTGTAAGATGTCCTATACGCCCAAAGAGCAGCCGTCAAATGGCGATCCCAATCATTAGGCCGGTCCACAACCTGCTTAGAAATGATCTTACATATCATTCCATTCACTTTTTCCACCAATCCATCATTAGGGGAATTTTGAGGTCACTTTTGTGCCCTGTAAGAATATGTAGAGAGAGAATATATACTTTATTTAAAAAATAGTGAAATGTTTGTAAAAAGGTGAGTTTGCGTCCTTTTTACCTCCATCGAAACATGTCATTGTCAAATCTTTCTAGGATCTTTCGTATTCTAAAAAATACTCCCTCCAAAACTAACGAAAACGTCAGTTCTGGCCTAAAATTCAAAATTTCCAAAAGCTGAAACAAACCTTTTCTGTGTCGTCCTCTTCCTCGTATCTGCACAGCTTTTTCCTATAGTACTATCTCTGACAAATACTGTTAACAGAATTCCATGAGGAAGAGAAGAAGCTTATACCATCTACACATTGAGCTAAATGAAGAATATTGTCCAGTGCGCAAGAGAAACAAATGTGCAGAGGTGTCCTTGTCCATATTTGAAGCAATGCGGCAAGATAAAAAAAATCACATTGATCTCTGGACTGATGGAAGATTGTATCCAGTGGACCCAATGACAAAGAGCACTCCCCCATTCTCAAATTGTTCATCTTTGATAAAATTTGTGGGTGATGGTCAAAGAGGGTTGTTGGGTTATACACAGAGTCTTGTGGCAAAGAGAGATATTCTTAAGTTAGAAGATCATTTGACCAAACAAATGATAAATACTCTTAAACAACAATTTGAGGAATGTAAAGAGAGCAACGAAAAGCTACAAACTCAGCTCAAACAAGCTAGAAGCAAGAATACAATGTTAGGAAACAGACAAAGAGAAAAGAAGTTAAAGAACATTGAAGCCTTGAGACGTGGTGGAGGAGGTTGCAGCAGGAGAATCAGAGCAACAAGGTATTGTTATTTTATATGATTCTGCTTATGCTTATTTTATATGATTCTGCTTATGTTAGGTTGTTAATCTTTTTGTTAAGCTGCATTATGATTCTGCTCCACATTATTATGCTTATGTTATTATGCTATTGTTCTTTATTAAATGATTAATATTCAGTTAACTTTAATTTAGTTTGTTTATTTTGTTGGTGTCATTTGGACAATAATCAGTTAATTTTGTACCTTTTGATTTAGGACTTTGCTACAACCAAACTCTGCATCAAACATGGAAATGGCAGCTAAACATTATTGTGATGTTTTACCTCTCAAGGTTGCCAAAAAGATTTTCACAGAGAAGAAGTTTAAAAAGGCAAAGGAGCAGTGCATTGAGGGATTTTTGCAGAGCTCTTGCTTGGACAAGGAGGATGTGCAATATACTATGGATAAGGTAGGCATTAGCAGAGATGGTTATAGCAAGCTGTTCAGAAATATGAAGTCAAGGTTAAAGCAATGTAAGGTCAGGTCCTCTTTGCTTCCAAAGCCATCCATTGTGCAGCAGGCAAGGAAAAAGACCAATGAGAGGATAATGGAGATGTTGGGTGAGCCTCACCACATTCATGGTACCTATCATGGTAAAAAGAGGGATCTTCAATTTGACGAGTTCAATAATATTTTCCTTGACTTGAAGACACTTCAGAAGGAAATGATCAGATTCTATGAGCTGGAGCATACAGAAGAAAATGGTGTTGTCAGTTTTGTGATAAAGCTTGATGAATGTGAGATTGTTAAGAACATAAAAATTGAGAGGATTTCCATAACTTTAATGAACAGAGCATTGAAACCGAAGGATACCAAGTACTTCAGTGTGCAATCGGAGAAGAATGTCTGGTGGCTAGGTGCTTTTGAAGTAGAGAGTGAATACTTTGATGTTTTGGATTGGGTTTTCCATCAAACAACAATACCCGAAGTCATTAATGCACAAGAATTAGGGGAAGAGCTTGAAGTTGAAGGGTTTGGAAGTTACAGGGTGGAATGGCACATGGGAGGAGACCTTAAAACCCTTAAATGTATGTACAATGTCTCCAAAGGAGCTATGGCAAAGAGCCCTTGTCTGTATTGTATGGCACCAGGAAAAGAATGTAATCCTGCAAATTGGAACAAAGCACCCAATAGGCATACTCAAGATCCAAACTTCAAAGCAGTTTTAAATATTCCACTTGCTAATGTCCACATATGCACTCTGCATGCTCTTTGTAGAATTGTGGAGAAAATTGTACATCTGTATGTGGGGTTTTCCTGGAAGTTACAGCCAAAAGCAGCTAGAGATGCTGCAATCAAATGTATTGAAAGGGTTTTATCAGAAATTGGCCTTCACAGTGGTAAGGTTAAGATTAAAACAGACCTGAAGAGGTCTTCAAATGGAAACAATGTGCCTAGAAAGGTATCTGTTGGTGGTGTGAAGGCCAGAGCTTTCCTAGGGATTCATGGCAAACTAGGAAAGGTAAATGCCAAGAAGGGTTCATCCAATGTGAAGTATAACCAGAGGAAATCTCTCCACAATGCCATCAAAGATCATGGTCTTGAAGGTACATCAAGAAACAAAAAGGCAGAGGTATGGGAATCACTAGACAAAGTATTTTCCTACTGTGATAAGACATCCTGGGGCAAAAATGATCTGCCAAATTTCAAGAAAGTTCTCAATAACTTCAGAAGTGCAATGAAAGATGCTTGGGATCACGAATTCACACATTACATGGTAAGTTTTTTATTCCTTTTTAATATGTACATACTTTTGGTTTGGAAGCATATGATTAATCTCATACCTACTAAATATTGACTCACTTTTACTTTGCCAGCATATAATTTACAATCACACTCCCTGGTTTGTAAAGAGATGGGGCTCCCTGTCCATATGGTCTACACAAGGCTTGGAGAAATCCCATTATCAAGCAAGAACCAAGTTTTTCAAGCATACAAGACATGGAGGAGGTGCAGTGAAGGCAAACAGCTTGCTTGAGGTTTTCCAATGGTTCTATAGACAAATATGGCATAGAACCAGATCAAAAATGACAAAGAAAGCACTACTGAACTCAGATTTAGCAAATGCCTTACACAGGAACAAGCAGAAAAGACAAAATTCATATAATAGTTCATCTGCAAATGAAAAATTCTTACAATGGCTAGCTACAAGAGAGAGACAAGGTAGAAAGTGGGCCAAAGTACAGGTTTGAGCAAAGTCAGTCTTTTGATGAAGGTACATCAACTTCACCCCTAAACTTCAGAAACTTCTGCTTATTGTAGACTATCATTTGTCTCTTGAGGTCCCCAGAGTGGGCAAGCACATAGGATGCCATTGTTGCAAAATAACCAGCTCTAGAACCAGTAAGGCCAGGGAAGAATCCAAAAATTCTGATGGCTTCCTCCTTTTCCACCAATATTACCTTCTCTAACCCTGGAGGAGGCTGATATGAACCAACAACCTTTGCAAGTGCTTTAATTGCAAGCACTGGCAGCAATGATTCTCTTGTAAACTTGTTATGGAATATAATGACAGTCTCTTTGTTGAGCTTCCCAATAAAGTGTCCCAAGCTCTGGTTCCTTCCTAAATTTAAGGGTCTGGAACCCTTCCCCCTGCCAAGGAATTTGTCTGTGTCCAGTATTTCAATCTGCAAAAATATGTCTTGGTTAATTCTTCAGCACATTAATAAGACAGGGCAAAATGGTCATTAACATACCTTAGGAGACTCATCCTCCTCAAACAAGGCAGGTTCCCATATATCAATGGATCTAGTTGGCCTTACTTCATAATCTCTGGTCTTTTCCTCTCCCATATGCTCTATTTTAAGCCTTTTCTGGATCTCATTGAACTCCTCTTCAGAAGGTACACCCTGTTGCTCATATCTCAGAACAATGTCCTGCACATGCTTTCCAACACTTGAGCTGTCAATAAAATTTTCAGCCTCTGTGTCCAAGACTGCTAAGGGGCAAGGTGAGTAATCAATAAATCCTATGTCATTAGATCCCCACTCAGCCAAAACTGCCAAAGCATAATCTTCCCTTAGATCAAAAAGATGTTGAATGTCATTCAGCAAAACATATTCCTTTTTGTTAACTTTGTATGTGGGAAATGTTGCTGTGCAATGCAAAGGATCAACATCTTCATCCTCAATGTCAACATTCTCCACTTTAGTGATGTTTTCTGCTTTAAATTTTGGAATGTCCAGCATCTCAGTGCTTTGTAGCTTCTCTTCCTCTTCATGGAACTCCATCTCTATCTCCTCTTTCCCCTGGTCCTCCTCAGCCTGGGAAATCTGCTTTGGAATCTCTTTGCCCTCTGGTGTTGGGAGTACACTGAAGAAAATGATAAGTCCAAGGTAATAATCTACCAACTGGCAATGCATATTACCATGAAATTTGCAAGGCTTTATGATCTTTTGCCAGTCTGGATGAAGGCTTGACCACTTCTTTGCAATACTTGTCCTTGACAAGCTACCTGCTTTGCATATATCAACAAAATGAACAAGATTGTCAAGCCTGTGATCTCTGATCAATTCTGTATATATCTCTTTCAAGTCACTAATTTGTGTAGAGAAGCCATCCACAAGTGCTTGAAGATCAAAGGCAGCATTAAAAATCTGTTTGACACTTTGAAATCTTGTAAGTTCATTAACTTTGTAAAGAAAAGACATCAGTCTGTCATCAGCGGTCTCTTGTATATCCTCTGTATCCATTATGACAATCCACAAATGCTCAGCTGAAAAAGAGAAAAGAGAAGTCTATCAAGACATTAACCACCCTTCTTTATATCAAGTCTACAAACAAATTAAAAGCATAAAATTGTCAAGCAAATTAAGCGCACAAATTAAGCGCAAGCAAAAAAGAATTAGATAAAATTGTGACATGCTAAGTTTGTCACTTGCTATGCGAACTGTGAGGGGTTAAGAGAAACTCGGCACTCACTAACTACGCGCACGGAGTGACACTTGGAACGCGAATTCCTATTGCTAGGAAGAGGTCGACGTCTCCCAAAATCGCGCACGGGTGTCGCGGTGTGTCGCTTGGAGGGTTGGAGGCTTAATTTCGAAGCCTTGTGAATGACAATAAGCGAAAAAACGGGTTGGGTAGGTTCCTTTTATAGCCAAAAACGCCGCCTCGGGGGGTGTGCAAATCGGTTGCCGCCTCGAAGTTTGGTCCAACGGCTAGTTTTTATGTGCCTAGGGACTTGCGCCATGCACCCTATATAAACCTCCTCAAAGCCCAAACTAAGCGCATTTTGAAGGAGGTTTTACCCGGTTCTTGCACTTCCACAACCCAAAACTTCGAGCGCTTTGACCGTCACCCCGTGCGCGATATTTGTAAGTGAGAAGACTTTGCCTCCTTTGTCATTTCGCGTATGGATTTTCAAAGCAATGTGTTCCACTATGTCCACAAGTGTGATCATGTTTACCATGTGTACCGCAATGTGTGCCACTATTTTCACCATGCATACAATATGTGTCTCAAGAGGTTTAAGAGGTTTTCACCGCTTGGGAATCCCGTCACCCCGTGCGCGATATTGTTAAGTGAGAGGACTATGCTCCCTTTGCAATTTCACGTATGGAGTGTCACCGCCTCTGTGTACTGCTCCGTCACCCCATGCGCGATCATCGTAAGTGTGAGGACATTGGTCCCTTTGTGATTTTGCGTACGGGGTGTCACTGCAATGTGTTCCACTATGTACGGAAAAGTGTGCCACTATGTTGAAAAGGAGGAGTTTACTTTGATAAATTAATAATAAAAATTAAATATACATCGTTTACTTTTTTTACTAATGTTGGTTGTGTAACAATCATTCCTATCCCTTTTGAAGATGGCAAGGACCAAGAAGAGTGCAAGGAAGGTTGATAAGCCGGTTGATAAGCCTGTATCCAAAGATGAAGAAGAAGCTCAACCTAGCAAAGCTTCAGCTGGTACTTCCAAACCAAAGAAGAGCACATCTCAGAGGAAGGACCCTAAACCAAGCACACCTGACCCTCAACCAAGCAAAAGAAAAACTACACATCAGAGGAAAGCTTCCAAGCCACTGCAGCTTAAGCCTCTCCTTACAAAGAGAAAGTTCAAGCAGGGGGTCAAATGTCTAAGAGAGATAAGGAAGGCCATAAAGGCCATCAATCTTGCAATTCCCAAACTGCCCTTCCAAAGACTATGCAGACAAGTTGCAGAGGAGTACAAGATTGACATGAGGTGGACTAGAACTGCATTGGCATGTATCCAGGAGGCTTCTGAGGACTTTATGATTGAGCTTTTCCAAGATGCCTATATGTGTGTAGCTCATGCCCATAGGGTTACTTTGATGGACAAAGACATGATCACTCTCAGGAGGCTGAGATACAGGTTTCCAAGAATGTTGGAGCCTGTCCCTATGCATGATATTAAGGCCTTTAATATTCTCAAAATTCCTCCATGGAGGAAGGCCAAGGAGCCTGAAGTAGGAGTAGTTGATATTACTGAAGAAGAGGAAAAGGAAAGGAAAAAGAGAGCAAAGGAAGACAAGGAAATTGCAGAGAGAAAGGAGCTTGACCTGTTGGAACCTCAGCTAGTGCCCCTCTTGAGGAGTGTCAATCCTACTGGTTTTGTTGTCGCTCTATTCAGTGAGGAGGATCCTAGGGAGGATTACAATTCACTTGACTCTGAGACCTTGGAAATTCTCAAGGACTGGACCAAGGAGATGAATTCTCCACTCCTTATCACATGCCTCAGGTTGTTTTTGTTTTCCTCTGTATTTTTGTTTATAGCAAGAACTCTTTATATAACAATATCTTGTACCAGGTTAATGATGCATACATATGAGCCAGACCTTCAACAAAAGGTGGAATTTTTAGACCCTTCTATCTCCCACTTTCTCAAGACAGAGACAAATATTAGAGAGCTCACAAAGTGGTTGATTCATGTGGACTTGGAAATCTGTGAAATTTTCTTGATTCCTTATCATGAGAGATAAGTTTCCTACCTACACCTTGTGAAGAGAATTTACTAATTCATGTTAGAAGGCTAATTGAGGCTTGTTTTTATAGCTCACATTGGAGTTTAATTGCAATTGATATTGTGAAAAGAAAATGCTACTTTGTCAATTCTCTTGCTGGAGTACATGGTCAAGCAAAATTGTAAGTATAGTAGCAGACACATTTTGTAAACCACAAGCAGAACCTCAAGCACATACTTTTAATAAAGAATTTTGGACAGTGCTGCTACAAGATTTATAGAGACACTGGAGAATTGTCCACCCATGCCAAAGATGCTGACTGAAATCCAATTTTCAGTTGTGAAGGTTGGAATTCTTTATGCTTTGTTCACTTCAATGGATTATCCTCAAATATTTTTTCCCATAAATACATGTAATGAGTTGCAGGTTCCAATCCAGCCTGAAAGCCATTCATGTGGATGGAGGGTAGTGACAAATGCCAAGCTCCTCTTGGACTTCATATACTGCAATGACAATCAGAATATAGAAGTATAGCATTTTTCATATTTGCCAGCTGTATTTTTTCTCATTTTATTGTTCCTAAAACTTGCTTTCTATTGCCTTGTATAGATCAACAGAGAGTGCTATAGTGAGAACCATGTATGGTTGACAAGAGCAAAGATGATCAAGTATATGATTGAAGAAAATGGACAACTGCAAGAGGTATTTAAAGATGATGATGTTGAAGAGAAGGGGAAAGCAAAGCTAGAAAAGGCACAGGGGAAAGCAAAACTAGAAGAGGAAAAGGGAAGTGAAGAGGAAGAAGAGAGTGGTGAGCAGGAAAAGGCAAGTGAAGAGATGGATGATAAGAGAAAGAGGAAGCAGCCCTCAAGCCCTCCTGCCAAAGAGCCCGCAAGAAAATCTCCCAGGACAAAAGAGCATACTGCAAAAGCACCAACCCCATTAAGGAAGTCCCCTAGGGACAGGAAAACTCCTGGCAGAAAACTATTCTAGCTTTTTGTAGCCCACTCTAATTGTAGCCCACTTGTATCAAGCTTCCCACTTGTATCCAATTGTCTATTCTATAGCCCACTTGTATCCAATTGTCTATTCTATGTAATTGCAAATATTTGAAATTGAATACATTTTGATCACCTTGTTTTAAGACTCTGTTACAAAATCAAATCATTGAAGTAAAATCATTGATGTTTGGAAAAGTTGCATTTCAATAACAAAATAAAGATCCTTTTAGATCTTTATTTCAATAAGATCCTTGCAGGTCATGTGATACAAAACAAGATCCTTGCAGGTCATGTGATACAAAATAAGATCCTTGCAGGTCATGTGTTACAAAATTGCCTTGAAGGATGTTTAAGGCACCAAATGTACAATGCCATCCAAGATGTCCTTGCACTGTAGCCTGTTTTCATTCCTTTTTGATACCTACAAAAACAGTCCAAGTTAAATAAAGAACTAATAAGAGAACAAGAGACTTTTAGGGATAACAGTTACCTTTCCACCATTTATTTGAAAGCAGAATGTTGTGGGCAGTTCAATTTCATCATTTTGTAGGTACAATCTCAATTGATGTAAGCTACACATGCCTCTTATCTTTACAATTGATAGATGCTCATTGTTTACCCATATATCAATGTCTTCTATTGGGCTGTCTTGATCAAGTGGAGTTAGCTGACCACCAACATAGTGCCATCTTCTGTAATAAAATGACATAATGAAGTTTTGTGTCCCTATCATGTATTTGCAAGCAATTGAGCCAGCTTGCACATTACAAGTGATTCCATTCACTGTTTTGGTGTTCCAACCCTCATCCACAAATTCAAGTACATTTGCTGAGTCTAAAGTCTTCACTGAAAACATTGTTCTAGATTTTCTGACTTCAGCATTAGAGAAGAAGTCTACAAAAACTGTAATGGGCATGAATATAGAAATTCTACTCTGTTTGCTTGCTATGTTTTCTTTCAAACACTTTTGAATCTCACAAAACAGTTTGCACCTGTAGCCCTCACTTGTATTTGAGCTAGGGAGTGACCATTCTCCACTTTTGAAATCAGGCAAGTCTAGCTTGGTTGTGGCTCCAAGTTCTCCAGTCCTTCTAGGTGGAACATAATAATGGTCAAAGAAGAATATTCCATTCTCTGGCAATGAACCCTTAGTCCTTCCCTTGTATATTTCTTCACCAATTGATCCATGACACACATCCAGAATATTTATAACACATTCTACTGGCTGCCATTCCATAATGTTTGAAGGATACAAATCTGTACAACAAATAACTTTATACAACATGCATTACAAATAAGGATTTAAGTTAAGAGACTTACAGTTTGGTCTATGTAATGGCAAAGCAGAACTCTCTGAGTCAATATGTAGATCTTTATGCATGTACACATGCTGCACCAGCACCTCTTTGATTGATTTTTTGTTGTCGCCAAAGCTGAAATCTTTAACAATACCCTTCCATCCCGCCAAGAAAGAGTTTTTGGTGGAAGACTTTATTCTCTTGTTCTGTTGCATCAGTATCCACGTTCCTTTGTGTATAGTTATTGGAATCCATTCTCCATTTTGATCAGTCGTGTTGTAAGTGACAATGGCTTCAATGGAAGTTCTTGGTCGTTTTGATCGTGATGAAGATTCCATGGTAAAAAAAGAAATGAGCAGAGAAGTTTAGCCTGAGTTCAAGAGAAGAATAAGCAGAATGTGCAAAAAACGGTTCAAATCTGGAAAAGATCATGAGATAGAATCCAAACGTTGTTTTATGATGACGACGTGCAAAATGAAAACAATATAATATGAGAAGTACGTCTTTCTAAAAGTGACAGCTATTGAATGCCTTTGCACTTTTACTTGTTTACATTGCTATTTACCAGCTCAAAGATGCGGTAAAGATAGAATTTTTGGTTTTTTTGTGAGTTTTCAAAAATAGAGGTTCCGTAACGGAAGCTCTTCAACCATTGGTTGAGACCACTCTCTCTCTACACGCTAAAAGGCACAAAAATGACCTCAAAATTCCCCTAATGTGCATTGAGGATAGTAGGGTGTGGAATGCAGGTGTTTCACTTTTAACCTCCTCAAGAGATCATTGAGAAGGTTAGCCCTAAAACCCGGGCCTCGATCTGATAAGATTTCTAGGGGTGTTCCAAACCTACTACAAATATGATCAAAAAAAAACTTTGATACCTCTTCAGCTGTGATTCGGGTTGTGCTTGTTGCTTCCGCCCATCCTGTCATGTAGTCAAAACCCATGATGATGAAAACCTTCCCTGTAGAAGTACAAGGTAGGGGACCTAGTGCATCCACACCCCACTTTTCAAAAGGGCCATAAGATATTATTGGGACTCGAGGCTCATATGTTAGTCGTCTATCCCCAGCAATATGGCTTACATGCCTTACACCAATATTGGACATCATGATGTAAGCTTGGCCAAATAAACCCTGCTTGTAAAATCTTCCTACTTGTAATATCTTGAGAAAAGTGACCACCACAGATATCATCATGACATGAAAGAAGAATTTTCTCTATCTCTTGCACACCTGGTACTCTCCTCAAGACCAAATCTTTCCCTTTGTGATATAAATCATCCCCGATCAACTGGTAAGGTGTGGCCTTCTTAACTAGTCTATGTCTTTGCACCTTGTCTAAGTGTTTGGGACACTCACCTGCTTGTAGAAAGAAGATAATGTCTTTTAGCTCCTCTTGACCTTGATATTTGGGTTCATATAGTTTCACACCTCCTACCGCCATTTGAAGCTTTTCATTTGCGAGTAAGTCTGCTTCCTTGTTATGAGTTCTCACAATGTGTTATACCTGTGTTGTTTTAAAACCCTTCATCAAAGCTCTTACACTACTAAGCCACTCAAACAATGTACGATTCTTGCACCTCCAAGTCCCTTGGATTTGCCGGACCACTAGCAAAGAATCACCTTTTATAATAAATCTTTGTATGCCTAATTCTTTGCATTCTTCTAACCCAAGGGTTAGAGCAGCATACTCAGCCTCATTGTTAGAGTGAACACTGGGTAGAGTGATACCTTTTCTAACCATTACCTCCTTTTGTGGGTTCAAAATGATGATTCCCCCTACTCCTTTGTCTTGTTGGCGTTGATAAGCTCTGTCAAAGCATAAAGTATGGGCATTATCAATCTCCTTCACTTTGAACTGTTTTGAGCCTTCCTCTCTTTGTAGTCGCGATCCTTCCCTTTCTCTCACTTTGTAGGTGAGAATTTCTGCATGTCCTGCTCTTGTGCTATCTTCTACAAGGAAAGTGTATTCAAATTCTTGGAGTTCAAGCACCCACTTTGCTATTCTAGATGAGAGGCTCATGTGTTGTACTACATATGGTAGATTGTGCTCTAAGGTGAGAAAAACAAATGGCACAGGGAGAAGATACGATCGAAACTTCCTTACCGCAAACAAGATTGCAAAGACCACTTTCTCCATTTCAGTGTATCCCTTCTCGGCCGGAGTCATCACCCTGCTTGCAAAATAGATCGGCCTCATGTATGATGTTTTAGGATCTTTTTGCATCAAAACAACACCAATTGCTTCGAAACCTACACTTGGAGTGACATAGTAGGTCTCCTTTGGATCTGGTGGCATTAGGATTGGGAGAGATCTAAGAATGACCTTCACTTCCTCAAAACATTTTGCATGTTCCCTCCCCCATTCAAATGTAGATTGGCTTGCCAACCTATGAAAAGGGGCGATGGCTTCTGCTAGGAGATGGATGAAGCGAGACATGTACCTCACTTTGTGGTTGAAGGTCATTAGCTCCTTAGTTGTTGTTGGTGGAGATAATGACAAAAAGGCCTCTACTTTAGAGGGATCCACTTGAATTCCTTGTGAAGAAACCACATGGCCTAGCAAAACCACCTGAGATTCACCGATATGACACTTCTCTGTGTTGAGTTGTCCCCCAAATTGATGGAGCCTCTTAAGCCCCTCTTCAACCTTTTGGCAGTGAAGTGATCTACAACTATAAATACAGAAATCATCCATAAAGACTCTTATAGATTTTCCAAAGAATGGCTGAAATACAAATATTGTGAATCTCATGAAGGTGCTAGGAGCATTGGTGAGCCCAAAAGGCATTACTCTGAATGCAAAACATCCCCAAGGTGTGATGAAGGTGGTTTTTGGTTGGTCCTCTTCTGCTATTCTAATTTGAAAATATCCTGAATACCCATCACACACAGTGTAGCATTCGTGACCTACTACTTCATTGAAAATTTCATCTTGGAAAGGGAGAGGGAAGTGGTCCCTCTTTGTCGCAGCGTTGAGGGGTTTGTAATCCACGCAGACCCTCCACTTACCATTCTTCTTGGGAGTGACTACAATAGGTGATACCCATTCGGAGTTGGATACTGGATAGATGAAGCCAGCCTTCAAGAGTCGATTCACTTCTTGTAGGAGAGCCTTTTGTTGCACAGATCCTAGTCGCCTTAACTTTTGAGCCACGGGTTTGGTCCCTGGTTTCAATTCAATTCGATGCTCTATTACATCTACATCTCTTATTTGTGAGTAGTTAGAGATAAACAGATTGGGATACCTCCTTAACATATTGATGTAGGACCTCTTCTCCTCACAAGTAAGATCTTTTGCAAGCATCTTCTCAAATCCTTCTTCAAGGTGGTGGAATCTTTCATCCCCTTGTGTGTGATTGTCTGTTGGCTTTTCTTCTACAGGAACGTCTTGAGTGTTGGCGTTGAATACAATTCCCATTACCTCCAAAGAAGACTCCTCTTCATTGATTGATGCACTGGTTGATGCTTCCTCATCACTTGAGTAAGGACTCTCCTCCTCGCTCTCTTCATCTGTCGTGGTTTCATAGTTGATATCTAGTTTCTTTCCTTCTCACCAATCATACACCACCGGTTGACCCTTCTTAAGAATCAAATGACCACTTCCCCATTTTTGATATGCATTCACAGCAATGAGCCAAGGCCTCCCTAGGATGATGGGATAGCCCTCCCCCTTAGCTGGCATGACATACATATCCACTCGTGCATCTATGTTACATACAGAGACTTTTACATTTTCAATGATCCCCAAACACTTCACACTTGAGTTGTTGGCTAGCTTAGCTTGACAATTAGAGGACTTTGTAATTTCAAGCCCTAACCTGCTCATTGATTTTTTCGTGATCACACACATTTGAGCTCCACCATCAACATATACATTAGACACCTTTTTACCCCTTATGTAAGCATCCACAATGGGTTCCACATCTTTTTGTAGCTTTGAGGCCACAACCTTAATGGAAAGATTTGCTTTCTTTTTTGGAATTCTTGTACTTACCAACTTTGGCCATTGCCTTCTTACTTTGGCTGATAGGTGTAGAAGTTGAGGCCATGAAATGTTTGGCTTTTGGGTTTGTAAATCCTCCAGGATGTTGTAGGGCTCTAGCTCCTTTCCCAATGGGAAGTCGTTGATACAAATTTCCCTTCGCCTTGATCTTTTCTTCCTGCTACTTTCAGATTCTTCCATCTTTGACTTCTTCTTCTTGTCCCTTCTGGCTGAATTTGTTCCTTCACTTCTCATGTCTTCATCCTTATCATGTGCTCTTGTGCGTTTTTCGGCCGGCATAACATCAAAGTTTAGAGTATGCTCATCTATTACCTCTTCTAGCTTGATGATGTTGACTCCTCTTTCTTCCTCCTCATGTGGGACGGGAGGTATATTTGCTGGTGGTGGTGGTCGACGAAGGATTTGTGGGCCTTGAGCTTGTTCTTGCTGCACAGTGAGAGGAGGCGGTGTGGGGGGATATATGTCTCCTGGAAGTCGCCTTGGATGTAGACAATTGTACATGCCATGGCCCATTTCATTGCAATTCCAACATCGCAATTCTTGAGCTTGTCTACGTTGATTGCGATCCCCTTCTCTTGGTTGTCGTTGTTGAGATAGGCCTTGTACTAGATTCAAAGTGAGGTTCTCAAGCTGTTGAGTTAGCCTTTGTAAAACCTCTTGTTCAGAGTTATCTCCTATTTGTGAAGATTGTGCAAGAGGGGCCCTAATTGGTGCTTCCATGGTTTGTGAAGACTCCCTCTCACTAACTTCATTCAAACCCCTTGCTCTATGTGCTTGGAAGTGTAGTTTTCTAAACTTGATGACGGCTACCTCACGTGCTTCTTCGAAGGTGGATGGGAATTTTAGCTCTACTTTAGCCTTTAAAAGTGGATACAAGCCAACCATGAATCTCTCTTTTTTTAGAAAGTTATGTGCACCACCATGATTTTCTAATGTAGCCTCCCACCTACCCCATAGATTGACAAAGGTTGCTTCATAAGAGGGATAGTCTTCAAGTGATACCTGCTTATGTCCAATAAGAAATTTCCATAGTCCTTCAGAAGTATCACCTTGCCCGAACTTGGAGAGGAAGCTTGCTCGCAGTCTCTCCCAATTGGACTTGATTTGGGGTTGCAAGGTCTCATACCATGCTTTAGCTTCTGCTTTTAGAACCAACGGGAAGGCTCGTAGCTTTACTTCCTCTTCATCTCTCCCGGATATGAGATGTGCCATCTCCAGGTTGTCAAGAAACTCTTGCGCATATTTCCCACTTCTTGCATAGAACGTGGGAAAAGAACTTGACATTTTGTTTAGACTTTTTGAAATCTCTTTTTTTAAAAGAAACTTTTCTCTTACGGGCCGCACAAGATTATTGACACTATAAATTTGATTACATTAAAATGAAGATGTACACATCCATTGTTAATTCGTACTTTATCATAGGTAGAATAAATGGATTAATTGAAGCATTGATTTCATTGAGGCGAGTGGATCCAAATATCCTCCTTATGATAGATTGAAACCTAAACTTAGTTGAAATGATTATATGAATGGATTGCCGAGCAATAGGCCTAAAAGGTTCATTGTTTTGATCGTGATTCATGTGCTACTCCTCGTTGTTGGTTTGAAGACCTCGTTCCTTCATATGGCCCTTGAGCACCCCTTCACCACTCCTTGTTCCTGCTTTTAAAACAAAATGAAAAAGTGAACATCAAAAGAAGTTTCATAATTGATGATTGGAAGTATAATTGGATTGGGTGATGCCAGTATTTCTCTAAGTCTTTCTGCACCAAACATAAAAACAATGCGTTGTTGGAAAAAGACTTTTCTATCTATGTGAACATTTACTCTAATGTGTTGTGCAAAATGAAATGGATAGATGAGAACTCCATTGTTCATCACTAAAAAATTTGAAGGTAACTTGGGAATATGTTCCTCAGTGGGGGCACCACTTTATGAGGGCGAGCTTTTTGAAATGGGGCCTCTAAACCCAAACCAATGGGCCTACCCTCACAATATGTTTGTAAAGAGGTACGCACACTACTTGGGGCACCACCTTCTTTTGGGAGTGGAGAAGGAAACCAATCAAAATAACACTTGCACTCACCCACTCAAGCAACACACTTTGAAAACCCCCTTACTCTATATACACTTTGGACACTTGAACACCATCAACGATTATGCAACCGAATGCCGTGCATCAAAATGAAATATGCAATTTGTGGAATAGCATTCACCTTCTCCCCATAAGAATACCCATAATACATCCAAACTCTTCCTCTCTCAAGCACTCATCAAAAAATCATGCGCACAAGACTTGCCTCTCAAACACACGAGAGAATCACTTACATCAAACTAACACACTTTGCATAGAGAGCTCATCTCCATCTATGCAATGCCGTGATACAAATAAAATCACCATGAGAGGTAGCCACATGCATATGTAATGAAGCAAAAGAGGGTTGGAGTGAGAAATTTCTTTGGACCAATTGAATAAGTGTGGAGAAACAAACCAATGGTAAATTGAGGATAGAACACTTACTTGATTTCTCGCACACCTTTTTAGGGGAGGACAGACGCTGGCTAACCATCACGAAATGCGACACTTGAATGTTTTGAAGATGATTTCATGATCATTAACATAACCATGAGAGAGATCATGATGTATTTACAAGTTATTGAGGTGCTACAAATGATTTATTGGGTTGATGGAGTAAGAGATTGTAGAATCGAAAGAGTGGAGAATAGAGTTGCACTTCCTCCAAGGAGGAGGGTTAGGAGGGAGGATGTGAAAGAGGGAGAGTTGGGGTTTTCTCTACTATTGATCAAGAAACAACATGAAGTTGAAAATATAGGTGTGTGTCCTTGAGTCTCTCCAAGGGGGGCTATTTATAGTTGTGTAGGAGTGGGATTATGCTACACTTAATTAGAGTAAGTGATTAGACCTAATTAAGTGTCCTTTGACCACTCATTGAATATTGGACATAAAAGGGACTATTTATTCACCAAAAATATCATTTTAGACCGTGAAGGCTCCATAGGGGTGCATAATGTAGGTGGGCCCTACCATGAGGCCCTACGGGTGGCTCCTGCGTGGTATCTCAACTTGTCTGTCTTGGCATTTAGAAAGCATCTTTAGGTTGGTCCCATCACATGCAAGTGACCTTGAACACTCATTGCTCTTCTAGAAGATGAGTAGGGGAAAAATAAGATCTCACCCTCTTGATTTACTTGATTTACAGTTCCCTTTTGCTGCGAATCTGACAGATTTACACTATTTTGACCATAACTTTTTACCTGTAGCTCGGAATGACATGCTTCAAAAGGCAAAATTGACCTTCTCAACATTTTTGATATGAATTTGGACTATTCTTCACACCCATGCAGCAAGGAATTTGGTTTGTAAGGTCCACATATGAGGAAGAGGACGTTGAGTAGGCTGACAAATGTTGCAAAAAGATGGTTACCATTTTATGCCACTCATATTAGCCCTCCCCCAAGCCTAGAGATATTCATATCTTTAGGAGGACGGTATTGCTTCTTTTTATTCTTTTTTTTTCTCTTTTTTTTGTCATTTTTCCTTTTCTACTTTTTTGTTTTTTCAATAGGAGGAGTGTCATGCACTCTTTTACTCCATTAGACCTGCTTTTCATTACCTCAATCCCATAAATCGGAGATGGGAGGGTTGCCTTGGGTATGTTCAGATTCCAAGGCTGGTTCTTCTTTGCACATCAAAGCTTTAAAAATAGGTGGAGCATTTGCCAAGCCGAAGGGAGCCATGTCAATTTGGAGCTTAGACCATGTAGGTAGATGACTGCCTATCAACGGATTGATACGTTGAAAGTAGGGCTTTAATCTCCATCCATTGACTCTAGTCTTGTGGAGTTTTCCTGATAAATCTGCTAATCTGTAACCACCATTACCAAACTTTGTTTTTATCATGAAAGGTCCCTCCCATCTTTGCAAAAACTTTTTGTCGACTCGAGTATCAAGTCGGTTATTATAGCGAAGAACCAACATACCTTCCTTCAATCCTTTCCCCTTGAGCTTCTTGTTGATTTTATCCCTTTGGCTTGTCGCTTTGGTGATGTAGTGATCAATGGACTCTTCTCTATCCAGCTCAAGTCGTTGGAGATCTAAGATCCTTTCATGTAGAACCTCTTTTGGTTTTTTTGACACTCTTGCAAGAACGCGCAAGCTTGAGAGCTCTACCTCAATGGGGAGAAGTGCCTCCTGTCCAGAAACTAGATGAAAAGGGGTGAATTGGGTAGATACCTTGAAAGATGTCCTATACGCCCATAGAGCAGCCGTCAAATGTGGCGATCCCAATCATTAGGCCGGTCCACAACTTGCTTAGAAATGATCTTACATATCATTCCATTCACTTTTTCCACCAATCCATTGCATTGAGGATAGTAGGGTGTGGAATGCTGGTGTTTCACTTTTAACCTCCTCAAGAGATCATTCAGAAGGTCAGCCCTAAAACCCGGGCCTCGATCTGATAAGATTTCTAGGGGTGTTCCAAACCTACTACAAATATGATCAAAAATAAACTTTGATACCTATTCAGCTGTGATTTCGGTTGTGCTTGTTGCTTCCACCCATCGTGTCATGTAGTCAACACCCATGATGATGAAAACCTTCCCTGTAGAAGTACGAGGTAGGGGACCTATTGCATCCACACCCCACTTTTCAAAAGGGCCATAAGATATTATTGGGACTCGAGGCTCATATGTTAGTCGTCTATCCCCAGCAATTTGGCATGGCTTACATGCCTTACACCAATATTGGACATCACGATGTAAGCTTGGCCAAATAAACCCTGCTTGTAAAATCTTCCTACTTGTAATATCTTGAGAAAAGTGACCACCACAGACATCATCATGACATGAAAGAAGAATTTTCTCTATCTCTTGCACACCTGGTACTCTCCTCAAGACCAAATCTTTCCCTTTGTGATATAAATCATCCCCGATCAACTGGTAAGGTGTGGCCTTCTTAACTAGTCTATGTCTTTGCACCTTGTCTAAGTGTTTGGGACACTCACCTGCTTGTAGAAAGAAGATAATGTCTTTTAGCTCCTCTTGACCTTGATATTTGGGTTCATATAGTTTCACACCTCCTACCGCCATTTGAAGCTTTTCATTTGCGAGTAAGTCTGCTTCCTTGTTATGAGTTCTCACAATGTGTTGTACCTGTGTTGCTTTAAAACCCTTCATCAAAGCTCTTACACTACTAAGCCACTCAAACAATGTACGATTCTTGCACCTCCAAGTCCCTTGGATTTGCCTAACCACTAGCAAAGAATCACCTTTTATAATAAGTCTTTGTATGCCTAATTCTTTGCATTCTTGTAACCCAAGGGTTAGAGCAGCATACTCAGCCTCATTGTTAGAGTGAACACTGGGTAGAGTGATACCTTTTCTAACCATTACCTCCTTTTGTGGGTTCAAAATGATGATTCCCCCTGCTGCTTTGTCTTGTTGGCGTTGATAAGCTCTGTCAAAGCATAAAGTATGGGCATTATCAATCTCCTTCACTTTGAACTGTTTTGAGCCTTCCTCTCTTTGTAGTCGCGATCCTTCCCTTTCTCTCACTTTGTAGGTGAGAATGTCTGCAAGTCCAACTCTTGTGCTATCTTCTACAAGGAAAGTGTATTCAAATTCTTGGAGTTCAAGCACCCACTTTGCTATTCTAGATGAGAGGCTCATGTGTTGTACTACATATGGTAGATTGTGCTCTAAGGTGAGAAAAACAAATGGCACAGGGAGAAGATACGATCGAAACTTCCTTACCGCAAACAAGATTGCAAAGACCACTTTCTCCATTTCAATGTATCCCTTCTCAGCCGGAGTCATCACCCTGCTTGCAAAATAGATCGGCCTCATGTATGATGTTTTAGGATCTTTTTGCATCAAAACAACACCAATTGCTTCGAAACCTACACTTGGAGTGACATAGTAGGTCTCCTTTGGATCTGGTGGCATTAGGATTGGGAGAGAGCTAAGAATGCCCTTCACTTCCTCAAAACATTTTGCATGTTCCCTCCCCCATTCAAATGTAGATTGGCTTGCCAACCTATGCAAAGGGGCGATGGCTTCTTCTAGGAGATGGATGAAGCGAGACATGTACCTCACTTTGTGGCTGAAGGTCATTAGCTCCTTAGTTGTTGTTGGTGGAGATAATGACAAAAGGGCCTCTACTTTAGAGGGATCCACTTGAATTCCTTGTGAAGAAACCACATGGCCTAGCACACCACCTGAGATTCACCGATATGACACTTCTCTGTGTTGAGTTTTCCCCCAAATTGATGGAGCCTCTTAAGCCCCTCTTCAACCTTTTGGCAGTGAAGTGATCTACAACTATAAATACAGAAATCATCCATAAAGACTCTTATAGATTTTCCAAAGAATGGCTGAAATACAAATATTGTGAATCTCATGAAGGTGCTAGGAGCATTGGTGAGCCCAAAAGGCATTACTTTGAATGCAAAACATCCCCAAGGTGTGATGAAGGTGGTTTTTGGTTGGTCCTCTTCTGCTATTCTAATTTGAAAATATCCTGAATACCCATCACACACAGTGTAGCATTCGTGACTTGCTACTTCATTCAAAATTTCATCTTGGAAAGGGAGAGGGAAGTGGTCTCTCTTTGTCGCAGCGTTGAGGGGTTTGTAATCCACGCAGATTCTCCACTTACCATTCTTCTTGGGAGTGACTACAATAGGTGATACCCATTCGGAGTTGGATACTGGATAGATGAAGCCAGCCTTCAAGAGTCGATTCACTTCTTTTAGGAGATCCTTTTGTTGCACAGATCCTAGTCGCGCAGATCCTAGTCGCCTTAACTTTTGAGCCACGGGTTTGGTCCCTGGTTTCAATTCAATTCGATGCTCTATTACATCTACACCTCTTATTTGTGAGTAGTTAGTGATAAACAAATTGGGATACCTCCTTAACATATTGATGTAGGACCTCTTCTCCTCACAAGTAAGATCTTTTGCAAGCATCTTCTCAAATCCTTCTTCAAGGTGGTGGAATCTTTCATCCCCTCGTGTGTGATTTTCTGTTGGCTTTTCTTCTACAGGAACATCTTGAGTGTTGGCGTTGAATACAGTTCCCATTACCTCCAAAGAAGACTCCTCTTCATTGGTTGATGCATTGGTTGATGCTTCCTCATCACTTGAGTAAGGACTCTCCTCCTCGCTCTCTTCATCTGCCGTGGTTTCATAGTTGATATCTAGTTGCTTTCCTTCTCGCCAATCATACACCACCGGTTGACCCTTCTTAAGAATCAAACGACCACGTCCCCATTTTTGATCTGCATTCACAGCAATGAGCCAAGGCCTCCCTAGGATGATGGGATAGCCCTCCCCCTTAGCTGGCATGACATACATATCCACTCCTGCATCTATGTTACATACAGAGACTTTTACATTTTCAATGATCCCCAAACACTTCACACTTGAGTTGTTGGCTAGCCTAGCTTGACAATTAGAGGACTTTGTAATTTCAAGCCCTAACCTGCTCATTGATTTTTCCGTGATCACACACATTTGAGCTCCACCATCAACATATACATTAGACACCTTTTTACCCCTTATGTAAGCATCCACAATGGGTTCCACATCTTTTTGTAGCTTTGAGGCCACAACCTTAATGGAAAGATTTGCTTTCTTTTTTGGAATTCTTGTACTTACCAACTTTGGCCATTGCCTTCTTACTTTGGCTGATAGGTGTAGAAGTTGAGGGCATGAAATGTTTGGCTTTTGGGTTTGTAAATCCTCCAGGATGTTGTAGGGCTCTAGCTCCTTTCCCAATGGGAAGTCGTTGATACAAATTTCCCTTCGCCTTGATCTTTTCTTCCTGCTACTTTCAGATTCTTCCATCTTTGACTTCTTCTTCTTGTCCCTTCTGGCTGAATTTGTTCTTTCACTTCTCATGTCTTCATCCTTATCATGTGCTCTTGTGCGTTTTTCGGCCGGCATAACATCAAAGTTTAGAGTATGCTCATCTATTACCTCTTCTAGCTTGATGATGTTGACTCCTATTTCTTCCTCCTCATGTGGGACGGGAGGTATATTTGCTGGTGGTGGTGGTCGACGAAGGATTCGTGGGCCTTGAGCTTGTTCTTGCTGCACAATGAGAGGAGGCGGTCTGGGGGGATATATGTCTCCCGGAAGTCGCCTTGGATGTGGACAATTGTACATGCCATGGCCCATTTCATTGCAATTCCAACATCGCAACTCTTGAGCTTGACTTCGTTGATTGCGATTCCCTTCTCTTGCTTGTCGTTGTTGAGGTAGGCCTTGTAATAGATTCAGAGTGAGGTTCTCAAGCTGTTGAGTTAGCCTTTGTAAAACCTCTTGTTCAGAGTTATCTCCTATTTGTGAAGATTGTGCAAGAGGGGCCCTAATTGGTGCTTCCATGGTTTGTGAAGACTCCCTCTCACTCACTTCATTCAAACCCCTTGCTCTATGTGCTTGGAAGTGTAGTTTTCTAAACTTGATGACGGCTACCTCACGTGCTTCTTCGAAGGTGGATGGGAATTTTAGCTCTACTTTAGCCTTTAAAAGTGGATACAAGCCAACCATGAATCTCTCTTTTTTTAGAAAGTTAGGTGCACCACCATGATTTTCTAATGTAGCCTCCCACCTACCCCATAGATTGACAAAGGTTGCTTTATAAGAGGGATAGTCTTCAAGTGATACCTGCTTATGTCCAATAAGACATTTCCATAGTCCTTCAGAAGTATCACCTTGCCCGAACTTGGAGAGGAAGCTTGCTCGTAGTCTCTTCCAATTGGACTTGATTTGGGGTTGCAAGGTCTCATACCATGCTTTAGCTTCTGCTTTTAGAACCAACGGGAAGGCTCGTAGCTTTACTTCCTCTTCATCTCTCCCGGATATGAGATGTGCCATCTCTAAGTTGTCAAGAAACTCTTGCGCATCTTCCCCACTTCTTGCATAGAACGTGGGAAAAGAACTTGACATTTTGTTTAGACTTTTTGAAATCTCTTTTGTTTAAAGAAACTTTTCTCTTACGGGCCGCACAAGATTATTGACACTATAAATTTGATTACATTAAAATGAAGATGTACACATCCATTGTTAATTCGTACTTTATCATAGGTAGAATAAATGGATTAATTGAAGCATTGATTTCATTGAGGCGAGTGGATCCAAATATCCTCCTTATGATAAATTGAAACCTAAACTTAGCTGCAATGATTATATGAATGGATTGCCGAGCAATAGGCCTAAAAGGTTCATTGTTTTGATCGTGATTCATGTGCTACTCCTCGTTGTTGGTTTGAAGACCTCGTTCCTTCATATGGCCCTTGAGCACCCCTTCACCACTCCTTGTTCCTGCCTTTAAAACAAATGAAAACGTGAACATCAAAAGAAGTTTCATAATTGATGATTGGAAGTATAATTGGATTGGGTGATGCCAGTATTTCTCTAAGTCTTTCTGCACCAAACATAAAAACAATGTGTTGTGCGAAATGAAATGGATAGATAGGAACTCCATTGTTCGTCACTAAAAAATTTGAAGATAACTTGGAAATATGTTCCTCAGTGGGGGCACCACTTTATGAGGGCGAGCTTTTTGAAATGGGGCCTCTAAACCCAAACCAATGGGCCTACCCTCACAAAATGTTCGTTAAGAGGTACGCACACTACTTGGGGCACCACCTTCTTTTGGGAGTGGAGAAGGAAACCAATCAAAATAACACTTGCACTCACCCACTCAAGCAACACACTTTGAAAACCCCCTTACTCTATATACACTTTGGACACTTGAACACCATCAACGATTATGCAACCGAATGCCGTGCATCAAAATGAAATATGCAATTTGTGGAATAGCATTCACCTTCTCCCCATAAGAATACCCATAATACATCCAAACTCTTCCTCTCTCAAGCACTCATCAAACAATCATGCGTACAAGACTTGCCTCTCAAACACACGAGAGAATCACTTACATCAAACTAACACACTTTGCATAGAGAGCTCATCTCCATCTATGCAATGCCGTGACACAAATAAAATCACCATGAGAGGTAGCCACATGCATATGTAATGAAGCAAAAGAGAGTTGGAGTGAGAAATTTCTTTAGACCAATTGAATAAGTGTGGAGAAACAAACCAATGGTAAATTGAGAATAGAACACTTACTTGATTTCTCGCACACCTTTTAAGGGGAGGACAGACGCTGGCTAACCATCACGAAATGGGACACTTGAAAGTTTTGAAGATGATTTCATGATCATTAACATAACCATGAGAGAGATCATGATGTATTTACAAGTTATTGAGGTGCTACAAATGATTTATTGGGTTGATGGAGTAAGAGATTGTAGAATGGAAAGAGTGGAGAATAGAGTTACCTTGAACACTCATTGCTCTTCTGGAAGATGAGTAGGGGAAAAATAAGATCTCACCCTCTTGATTTACTTGATTTACAGTTCCCTTTTGCTGCGAATCTGATAGATTTACACTATTTTGACCATAACTTTTTACCTGTAGCTCGAAATGACATGTTTCAAAAGGCAAAATTGACCTTCTCAACATGTTTGATATGAATTTGGACTATTCTTCACGCCCATGCACCAAGGAATTCGGTTTGGAAGGTCCACACTAGGCTAGGGAACCTTTTGCTTCCAAGTCTTCTTGTATGGGCCCTTTGCTTGTATGCATCCAAGGGGAATCATGCTTTTTCAAAAGGCTATGATGCTTAAACAAATTGAGGAGGGCCCAATATTATTTGCTTGTGAAAAGAATATACAATTGGAGTCTTTTTGAAAGGAGAGAAACTATATGTATATTCTTAAGAGATATTGGGCCACCTATGTAGGAGGCATAGAAGACTTGTAGAGAGGGACCATAATCTTTGGTAAAGACAAGTGGAAAGTTGATTTCCATGGGAATTTATCTATATGGGGTGGAAGATGGATATATTATTTTTCTACTACTAATTCACAAGAGGTAAGAAAGTTTGGGGGTATATAGTTGGTTATTGTATGCCTATTCTATTTACAAAGCAAAAAAGAAAAGGGTGGTAATATAAATATATGACTAAGGTAACATTTTTGGGAAGAGTATAATGTATGTGTCGCCACAAAGGTTAAACGAAGAGGGGGAATTTACTCTAGATAACTTAATAGCGTATAAAAATATATACACATATGAGGAAGAGGACGTTGAGTAGGCTGACAAATGTTGCAAAAAGATGGTTACCATTTTATGCCACTCACCATTAGTGCTTGAATCTGGCTACCTAGCTCGTAGCCACACAAGCATACATCACAATACTCACTCCTGTGAGTGTGCCAAGATAACTGTACGCCTGTCAAACCCGTGAGCTAATCACCAAGCCCACATTGTACGGTATCAATGCATACACACACACAAATCTCCCACCTGTAGAGAACACCGCACGCAAATGCTTAGTGCAATCCGCAATCTCTACCTAGATCGCATAAATGATGGGCATAAAACTCCTGGGAAAATTTCGCTAGAGTTTCGTCAGTAAAACGGCCACAAAACCAGTAACCAAATTGACTGCACGCTCAAAACTATGAGCAACCAAAGCGCATCAAACCTCACTCCAAATGCATGCACCAATCTCCACACTTTGCATACATCATTGCAAACACCTGCAAATCTAGTACACAAATATCTGTTCTACCTGTGACTGCCAAAAAACATGCTCGAGGCATACATTGTTGAGCTCAAAATGCAATCACATTAGTCTCCCTGAGCATCAAACCACATAAGGCATACATCGTATCCTCCCACCTGTTAGGAAACTTGCAGCAAATATCACTCTCACATCTGAGAGCAAACCATGTGTAGAATCCTCGACACACAATAAACAACTGCTGCTGCAGAAAATTCAGCGTTCAGAATTTTAAAATTCTGATATGACAAGCGCGTCCGGAGCGTGCCAAAACTCCAAGGTAGACTCCTGGATCACATGTATCCGAGTCCAGGTGTGAAAGCTATGCCAAAAAACGCTGTTTTCGATCCAAAAACGTAGCAAAAACACTACAAGAGGTTGTGTGCTCTTGTGACGCTCTTAGCGACGGAAATACATTGGGTTTTTATAACCCCCGGCGTCGCTATAACCGTCGCTAAAAGCGTCGCTACGAGAGCGTCGCTATAGGCGTCGCTATATAGCGACGCTCATAGCGACGCCTATAGCGACGTAGATAGCGACGCTCTCACAGAAGAGTATAGCGACGCATATAGCGACGCTACAGAGCCATAAATAGCGACGCTTATAGCGACGCCTGAGAGAATATTTTTTTGGTGGCAGGGCATTGAATGCCCTGCCACCCATCAACCATATTGTACTTGATTCACTTTTTAAAAAAAGTGCAAAGGTAAATAATAGACCCAAAATAGTCACCCACAAGAGGCATTGTTTGCAAAATTGACAATTGTACACATCATAGACAAACTGAATTGATTGGCAAATGTAATAATGACAATTGTACAACATCATAGGCATAAAGAATTGATTGGCAAAAGGAATTGCGGTGACAAATGTAATAATATACATGGTTAATAAAGACGTATAAAATCCGTCTCATGATACATAAGCTATGAGAAACCCTAAACTAATGCTATCTAGCTACGGCTAAACTGACGTCGTCTAATCAGACGTCTCATCGCGTCCAAGCGGCGTATCTGTCGGATTCTGCAAAAAAAGACAATAAGACAGTTTTCAGTAAATATAAACATATAACGACATTTATAAAACAATACAAAAAATAAAAAAGAGTAAACCCTAATACTAACCATGCCGCCGCGAGAACTGAGAATGTCCATCAGGGAGTTTAAGCCCTTCCTGCCTGCGTACTCGCGCTCGTACGGTGTGGGATCACGTCCTGTCATCGACCACTGTCAAAACATACAAAGATTTCATTATGTTAGAACTAAAAAACTCATAAACCCTAAACTATCGAACATGCATAAAGAGCAATGTGAAAAGACTTACAAAATCGGCCTCAAATGATGCCCATCCACCGCTCCCCAAGTGGTGCGAGCTCCCTGCCTCTACTCGCGCTCTGGCTGCATCCTTTTGTTGCTTCCACTTGTCGGGATTCTCGCGCGCTGCTTTCTTCGCATTCTTCCAATCTTCTTTGGCCAGCCAATCTGGCCTATTCCACCCATTCTTGATTGCTTTTTGCACTTCGGAACGCTTGTGTTTGCAGTATTCGCGCATTCGAATCTTCATCAGGTCTTCATTGAAGCGCTGATCCCATGTTGGAACGGGAAACTCATCATGAAGTATGCTGATGACTCTGTTTTTTAAATCACTTGGTACTTCACTCCATTTGTTTAGTATATAGTGTCTAAATAGCTGAGAGCAAAGACCACGCATGCGCGAGATCACCTTCTTGCCGTCATCATCCATGATGATGCCGCCGCTGATGTCGACGGAGTAAGGCAAGCCCTTTGGCCGGTGACGCGTGAACCTGGGTGTCCCGGCAGGGGTCTCTAGCGGCGTGTCGATGGGGGTACGGACGTCAGGTGTCTCCACCGGCGTCTGGGCCCCGAAGCGAGGAGTGTCGAGTGGGGTGGCTCCTGGCGGAGTAGGTAGAGGTGTGTAGCTTCTAGGAATAGTCAGCCGTGCAAAACCTGGCGTAGATGGCGATGCTGTGGCTGGTGTGGGGGCGGGCAAAGAAGGGGAGGGTAAAGAGCCTCGTCGAACACGAGGCGGTGTGGAGGCATCGGTGGCGGAATCCCCACAACAACCGCCACCGCCACCACTAGAGCGCCGGTGTCTAGACGAGTGTGACGCTCGTCTCGTCGACGCCGAAGCTTCGGAGCACGCCGAATGCTCCGAAAGAGAGGGAGATGCGGATGGTGTAGGAACGCGCGATGATGCGCCAGAGCGATGACGCTCCACGTACCACTGTCTCTGCTACGGTGACAAAGAAGAAAGAAACTCCTCATCATCCATACCTGCATTAAACACACGAATATTTAAACTTAATATTGAATGAATAGAGTAGACAATGACGCAAAGACCATTAAATACAATGACGTAATGACGCATATAAATACAATGACGCAATGAATCGAGTGGTAGAAGAGGCAAGTCGAAAACTCAGAATTTTCAATCAAAAGATGTGAGCGCGAGTAGAAAAGAGCGTTACACACCATGGAAGCTACTTAGAGAGCTAGAGCTTTTACAGCACGGAGCAAAATTGTTCAAATACAATATTTGTGGCTTTAAGAGATCTCTCTCTCATCCTCGCATAACTCAGCATAACTTCCTATATTTATATAGAGCTCTCCGTTTAAACACATATCCTCTGTTTCATTTTGTAGCTCCTCTGCATGCACCCCATATAGAGTAGTAGCATCTTGATGCTCGTCTGGCACCACCGCAGCGGCTTCTGATTGAGCATCTTCTCTGATCTCCTCCATTGATGTCGTTGTGATTGGCACATGGTAGCCTTCATACGTCCTTGCACTACGAGGGGCTACCTCTATGACGTACCACCAGTTTGATGTAGACTTTGTAGGATGAAATACTACCTGCCAGAGCCACATAACTTACATGAGAGCTTTCAAGCACATAACTTGTAAAAGGGGGATGTTAACTATTTATATACTTACTTGTTCACAATGCTCGGGTAGTACGAAAGTGTCTCTTAGGTCAGTCCATTTCTTAGTAGAATCCACCTCAAGAAAACCAGACTCTCCTCTACGCACAGTAGCGTTTCGACCCTCCATGATTATCTTGAACCATTGCACGTCGAACAAGTCGACAAAAAATCCTCTGTAATCGATCCTCAAAATCTCTTGCAGCGTGCCGAAGTAAGTGAGTTCCGCCACCACGGGATCTGCATCAGAGGAACGTCGTCGATTAGACTGTTCAAATTTTGCCATGATTCCACAATCTTGAGTAAAACGCTTTTTGTCGATTCGTTCCACCCTAAAATGTCGACCTTTACACCATGCTGTTGTGTATGACTTATACTACAACGAACAAAGATTATGACTGGCCGTTCAAACGTTTATAAATAAAGTCACTTGCTAGTCGTACATTGCAAACTTACCTTGGTCGCGCAACCCCGAGAGTACTCCCACTCTTCTTCAGTCACTTCGTCACCGCATTGTTGTGCGCTTTTCAATTGGTTGTGCAACCATCTTAAGCTCATGAAGGTTGGTAGGCTCTCCAGAACCGCTGGATAGTGCATCGGTGGTCGTCTTCCCCGTCTCCACTCGATTCGTGCCCTTTGTCGCTCTTACTTTGCATCCTCATATTGTGAAATCCACTTTTGTATCACTGGATTGTGAAGCATGCAAAATCGGTTGATTTTAGCCTCTAGATCTTCCGTCATCTTCTTCTCAACACCGAGATTGCACATGACAATCCCAGATATGCGCTCATCATCTATGGTTCGCCATAGCGTGTCCCGGGATTTATCAAATCCGTCTAGCCACTCTCCAATGTACACTAGGGACTCTGATACCAACCAACCTTCTGCCATGCTACCCTCCGGACGTGCCTTTTGACGCACATATCCCTTAAGCGTTTTCATGAAACGCTCTAAGAAGAACATCCATCTGGAATGAACTGTGCCAGCTATTTCCACCTCATCAACTATGTGAATAAGAAGATGCACCTGAATGGTTAGCATTGTAGTAGGAAAATGTTTCTCAAACATGCACACAAGCTCCGCAGCATTTAGTTTGGCGAATGGTATGGAGTCTACGTCGATCTCCTTTTGTGAGATCCATTGCACCAGCTTTGCAAGTTTGTAGATTGTGTTACGGATGTCGAGAGACAAACATCCCTCAATGGCAACCGGTAAAATAAACTGTAAAGTATGTGCAGCAATGATATTAAAGTCCACATTTTATGCAATGATATTAAAGTCCACTATGAACGTACCTGACACATTTTATGCCAATCGTGTGACTTCAAACCGGTAAGCTTTCCTTCTTTAGTAAAACACGTTCGGAGCGAGTGCATTACGCCAGTGGGGGTCCGCAAAGATCGAATGGCCTCTTTTACTTTGCGTTCTTGGGCTCCTGTGAAAATCCATGGTGCTTTAGGAAGTTTTATCGATCCATCAGACGCTGTTTGCGGCCAATATTGCTCCATACGATCCACATTTCTAAGGTCAACTCTGGCTCCCAAAGTATCTTTCTTGCCGGTCAAATGGTCCCATAGTAGATTACCCACATTCTTGAATATGTGCATTGGATCGAGCAAGTGATTGATCACGAGTCGGGGCCAGTATGGTAACTCGTACCATAGAGATAGTCTCTTCATCCCTGGAGGCAATCCGTCATCGCACATCTCCTTCTGCTCTAACCATGCTTGTGCAGACATCCTTGGTGGCTCTCTTCCCAAAAAGCCGTCGCGTAACACATGATTCTCCGGAAGATACGCTTGATGACCTTCGTAGATTTGCTTCTTCAGTGAGGGTGCCCTACGTGCATTCAGTCTAGGTCCACATGTGACACATGCTCTGTATCCGCTTGTTTGAAGCCCTGCATGTATACACATGATAATAGATCAACTATGGGGAAAAACAAGATTTACAGTGTCTGAGAGAGGAGTGTCAATAGATCACCTGAGCATTCTGTTAGCCCGGGATAGTCATGCATGGTCCACATTAGAATACCTCTGATCAAAGCATTCCGTCGTCCTGTGTGTCGGCTCATATCCACCACCTCTATGCCAATCCACAATTGTTGTAGCTCTTCCAATAGTGGACGAAGATACACATCCATATTCCCCACTTTATATCGCCCTGGCACAATCAAGCTTAGCCATAGGTGCCCCTTCTTCGTAGTCAACCACGGGGGAATGTTGTAGTTGACGATGACAACGGGCCATACACTGTAAGATGTTGATCTTTGACCAAATGGATTTACGCCATCCATAGCCAGGCCTAAGCGCAAATTTCGAGCTTCCCTGGCAAAATCCGACCATGTTCCATCTATATGTTTCCAGGCTGCGCAATCTGCAGGAATTCGTAGCACACCATCCGAAGATTTATTCTCCTCATGCCATGATGCTAGGGCGGCCATGGACTTACATTCGAAGAAATGCTTGATGCGAGGAAGCAAAGGAAAATGTCGCAAAACCTTTTGTGGAATTTTTGTCCCGTGGAGATCTACTCGATATCTTTCGGAATCACATTTCGGACACTTCTCCATGTCTGTGTATTCCCCTCTGAAAAGAATGCAGTCATTAGGACAAGCGTGGATAGAATTGTAATCCATCCCCAAGTTTCGCAAAATCTTTCTTGCTTCATCTCGGGAATCTGGCATCACATTGTCAGCTGGTAGAATGTGCTCTTTCAGCAATCTACACAACATAAAAATATGATACAGTCGTGTAAAAATCTATCAGATCATTATACATTTAGAGTTCTATTAAAGTAAACTAATTGTAATAGATCACCTGAAAAGCGCTGTGACGCTAGTGTCACTCCATCCAAACTTTGCCTGCATGTTGAGAAGAACCAGGAGTGCTTTCAATCTAGACATACGTGCTCCATTATACAATGATGTATCGGCTTCACTTTTCATATCATCATAGATAAGCCTTTCTGAATCCATGATCGTCTCGATCATTTCATCAATCTCGGGCTCAAACATTGCCTCGTTGGGAATGTGCTCTGCATGATCATCCCCCGAGCTGTCAGAGGCTACATCTTGTGGCCTCACATATGCTGCTTGACCAAAGCGCCTGCGAATACGTCTATTGGGTTGCAAGATTGCTGCTTGTTGGCCAGCGTCAGAGTCCGACGAGTTATAATTGGCAACAACTCGATCTATAATAGATGGATCGAACTCGCCAAATTCACGAACGTGCTGCAAAGAAACACGTCTTGTCCGTCGCACAGCATGCTTGCATTGATTACAAGGACATAAGACCCTCGTTGAGAGATAGGTGTTTCGGTTGGACGGTCCCACATCCTCGTCGCTACTCATAATGAGGATAAAAAACTTATAACCTAGACAACAAATTTAATATTCTATTGGCATTCTTCGTCTTATCTCTCTCTCTCTCTCTCTCTCTCTCTCTCTCTCTCTCTCTCTCTTTACCTCACATTCTCTAGTCATGTCCAATCCCCGCACACCTCGGTCTAGAGGTGCACGGAGATCAGAACCACCGGGTTATAATCTCGTCTTTATTGGTCAATACCTATATTTGTGGGTACAAGAAATCTAGACACCCACGTCTACATGATACTGCATGTAGTGGAAAAAATCCCTTTGCCTCTTCTCTAGCTGTAGCACTTCACTTCATCTTAACATCTTTTCACAGTAGATCTTTTCACTGTTCGTCTAACTCTAAACCCTAAACCGTAAGTAATTCTTGCGTGGACTCGATCTAACGTAAATAAGCGTAAATCTAAATAAACGTAAATCTAACTAAAAATAAAGCTAAATCTAATTTAACGTAAGTCTAATGACTAGAGGTTGTCTAGATGGTCATTGTGTCGGGGATGTAGTGACTCTTGCCGCCCTGAATATCCACCTTCTTCCCTATCTTCTGAAGACATTTCACCAGTACTTTTGGATCGACGGAGCCCACCATGAGTGAAGGCAGCAATACCCTATATTCCATTGAGGGCTTTCTTCACCCGCTTCATGCAGGCATCGCAGTCTATGGAGACCCGCATCTAATCTAATATAACGTAAATCTAAATCTAGCTTAAATAAACGTAAATCTAGTTAAAAATAAACCTAAATCTAATTTAATGTAAGTCTACATATAACCTAATCTTTAACGTCTTTTAAGATAGTTTCCTACGACGTTATAACTCTCTTCTTCCTGTGTGTGTGCGCGTGTGTGGATGTGTGTGCCAATAAAAAGAGATAAATGGTATAACCTTTCTATCACCCATGCCAAGTATGAGAGATTGATTATGCCATTTCTCTCTTGAATAATAGGTCTTCAGTTCAACTCCTCGTCGGCTAGATCTTTAGGTCTTTTAATTTTAATTAGTTTCCTACGACGCTCCCTTAGTTTCTCTTTCTTTCTCTCTCAATGTGTGTGCGTTTTTTTGGATCGTATGCATGTTTTCTTTCTCTTTTCCTCTCTCAATGTGTACGTTTTTTGTTTATGCATGTTCTCTCTCTCTTTTCCTCTCTCAATGCGTGCGTTTTTTGTTTATGCATGCTCTCTCTCTCTTTTTCTCTCTCAATGTGTGTGTGCATTCTTTGTTTATGTATGTGTGTGCGTTTTTGCACTCTCTCTCGCTCTCTCTCTCTCTCTCTCTCTCTCTCAAAAACACTATGTGTGTGTGTGTATGTGTGTGTGTGAGAGAGAGAGCGATGGAGAGAGAAAGAGGGGAAGGGAACATGAGAATGAGGAGAGGGAAGGAGCATACCTGGCTCTCCTTCCTCTCCTCGTGTGTGTGTGTGTGTGTGTGTGTAAAAGAAAAAGAGAGAGAGAGAGAGAGAGAGAGAGAGAGAGAGAGAGAGAGAGAGTGAGGGAGAGCGTTACCTGCTCTTTGCTTGAGGGCGCCGAAAAACTCAGATCTGAGATCTGAGTTTTTGGGCGCGCATGGTTATTTTTTTTACCCCAGCTGGCGTCGCTATGAGAGTCGCTATAAGCGTCGCTATGAGCGTCGCAAATTTCTTTGTAAATTTGCGACGCTCATAGCGACGCTTATAGCGACGCTCATAGCGACGCCGGGATTTTTTTTTTTTGAGCGTCGCTGTGTGAGCGTCGCTAATGTGAAGAGCCTCTTGTAGTGAAACTTGTTGCTGCTGCAGAAATTTCAGAGGTCAAAATCAGCTCAAATAGACATCACCATTGTGTCCGGAGCGTGCCAAAACCCCAAGTTACACCTTAACCTTGCATAAATCGCATTCCGTATGCAAAAGTTATGCAAAAAACACTGTTTTTGGGGCCCGAAAAATGACCTGCGGAAATGAAAATCTGCATTTTTCCTGCAAGTATGACTACAAATAACCATACACACTTGCAATACACTCTTCCCTCAAGCTTGAGAATGCCCCTCAAAATTCCATGAGCACAGATCTGGTGGTTGCTCACCGATCTCAAGCTTCCACCGAAAGCGAGCTCACCATAGCCGAAAGCTCACTCCTCTATAGCACTCCATCTGTCGCGAAGCCAAAGCTCTGATACCAATTGAAGGGGATCGAGGAGCACCATAGACGGAGAGTGAGAGAGAGAGAAGGAGACACACGACACAGATATGGGTGGGGAGACTCCAAAGAGTGAGCAGCCCCCTACACACTTATGCTATGTATAAGGTATAGAAGTCAGTGGGCGCCCAGACTCTGGGCGACCGGGCAAGGCACAGACGCGTGTGCCCCAACACAAAATGACAGCCTTTTGAGATGCAAGATCACCTTGCCTGTAGCACATCAACAACACCAGGCTCTTCTTGCTTTGGCGGTCTACATGGGCTCTGATACCATATGATGAGCACACAGCCTATGGGGGATGGCGTCGAAGGATCACCATGGCAGAGGTGGCGTGCAACACATAGAGGAAGAGAGCATGAGAGTCAACACGCTTGTTTTTTTTAAATTGATTAAAAGCCTTATACATATATAAGGCAGACTTGCCATGCAAAACAAAACCTTTAACTGAACCTTCCTGCATGCGATAAGCAATGTCCCCACAGGCTAAGACACCATTACCGGGCTTGCATACCCAACAGACTTTATGTGATTTGCCTCCTAGAAAAAAGGCCATTGGTAGGAAGTGGGGTTACAAGTTGAAACGCAAGCCAGATCGTGAGATCGATCGCCATAAGGCTCGACTTGTTGCAAAGGGTTATGCACAATAAAAAGGCATAGATTATGAAGATACTTTTGCTCCCACTTGTCGTATGACTACTGTGCGTTTTCTATGTGCATTGGCAGCTCATTTTGGTTGGGATGTACATCAATCTGACATTGTTACTGCTTTCTTGAATGGTGACATATTTGAGGAAGTTTATGTAACGCAACCTCGCGGTTTTGTCAAGAAAGGACAAGAGGAAAAAGTGTGCAAATGTAACAAGGCTTTGTATGGGTTGAAGCAATCTCCTCGTGCTTGGTATGAGAAAGCTGACACCAAACAAGGATTTCGTAACAGTCCAACAAAAAGCACATTGTATGTAAAGCGTGAGGGTGATGTACTTCTCATTGTGGTTCTTTATGTAGATGATTTGCTAATCACTGGACCAAAGGAGAGACATATTGCTGAATTTAAGGATGATTTAAATGCTACTTTCAAGATGAAAGATTTAGGGCTGTTGCATCATTATTTGGGCATAAAGTTTAAGCAGTGTGATGGTGGTATTGCCTTGTGTCAGAAAAGTTACATAGAGACATTGCTATGTAAGGTTGGACTTGAGGATTGCAAACCTATTGCCACCCCCATGGAAACAGGTTTTAAGTTGAGTCTACATGATGCTGGCGATCCTGCTGATGTCACTCTTTACCAAATTGCTGTTGGCTGCCTCATTTATGTATGCAACACAAGGCCAAATATTCACTTTGCAATCTCACAGGTCAGCAGATTTATGCATAGCCCAGGGTCTAAGCATTGATAGAATGGTAAGAGGATTTTCCGCTACCTTAGTGGCACTTTGTATCTTGGCTTGTTTTATCCCAAGGGGGGATAATTGCCGCCAGACTTACATGCTTTTTCGAACTCAAATTGGGCTGGTTGTTTTGACACGCGAGTGTCCACAAGTGGTTTTTGTTTCATGCTTGGTAGTTCATGTATATCATGGCTGAGTAGGAAACAACCTACTGTGGCCACTTCAAGTTGTGAGGCTAAGTACAGGGTAGTCTTCACAGCTACAATTGAGTGTGTATGGCTCAAACGCCTTATGGTTGATTTGGGTGTTGGACAGGACATTGCCAACACTATCTACACTGACAGTCAGAGTGCATTGGAAGTTGCAAGGAACCCAGTTTTTCATGCTTGCACAAAGCACTCATGGTCGGTTTTCGAAACCGTGACCGTGAGAACCACCCCTAAGGAGTCTTGTTACCAAAAGAAGAAAAAAAAGAAAATGTAAGGTTTCCAGCTTCTGAAACCTTAAAGATTGTATAAAGCTTAATCAACGTGATATGATTATTGAAAAAGCAATGAAGAATTGTCCGATCGTGGCAAATATGGGTATTTTTGGAATCTTAAGCACAGCAAACCCTGGGCTAGAAATTTTCAGATTTAAATTCAAACAAAAACTGACCTCGCTAGTCCTTCCGGAAGATTCAATGTAAATTAAATTATTAAGAAAAATTGAAGGGTTGCAACAATCATTTAAACATAGACTTTATTAAAGGCCTCCCAGATATTTACAAGATATTTACCAATAAAGCAAAAATAGGTCAAAATATAGCAGAATTGACATTTTAAAAGCTGGTAGGTTATGGGAGGGTCATTACTGACCTGCCAGGGACTCATTTAGCAGGAAGGGGTGCCATCTGGAGCTGTAGGGCTGCTTGAGCTGCAAGCAACTGCTATTTCTAGCCGGTGAAAGCTTATGAGTGCCAAAAAACTATAAATAGGACCCCTTGCTTCACAATTTGATAGACTCGGAGCCTTGACACACTCTCTCTCATCTAGAGAGAACGCTACGCAGAAATCACTAGAGATTAAGCTCTAGTCCATTAACCTAAACGGTAATTAGCCTAATACTTCTTAATTAGCAAGACTAGATTAATCTATTTTGTTAATAAATCAAAGATTAGGTCTATATATACTCATAAACCCTCTCTTAATTAATTATTCTCTTTTGATTGTTGTAATTAAGCTTGATAATGTTAAGCTAATTAATTATCCTATCATATTAGGATTGAAATTAGCCAAATTAACCATGAATTAATGGAAAATCTATTAATTAAGCTTAGATTAAGTTGAGGTAATTATCAAAGCTGCATTAGATAGTCATTAAGCTAGGAAAATTATCCTATAATTTTTTGAGTAATTTTCCTAGTTAATTAGGCAGAATTACATTTTTTTTTAGAGAAAACTAAAGGGGAAAATAATGAAATTGATTCAAAATGATTTGATCTATTTATCAGTGATTAATTATATGTTAGGAAACCCATGATAATTAGGAGAAGCTCAGATAATTAATTTACTTAATTACTTTAACAGAAATACTCTATTGTTAAGACAAATTAAATAGGGAAAATTAGTAAATTGATTTCAAATGCTTTGAGTTATTTATCAAGGGTTAATTATGTGTTAGAGAAGTCGTGATAATTAGGAAAAGATCAGATAATTAGTTTACCTAATTACTTTAGAAGAAATACTCTATTTTCAAGACAAATTAAATAGGGAAAATTAGTAAATTGATTTCAAATGCTTTGAGTTATTTAGAAATGGTTAACTATATGCTAGGAAACCCATAATAATTAGGAGAAGCTCAGATAATTTATTTACCTAATTACTTTAGAAGTAATACTCTGTTTTTAAGACAAATTAAATAGGGAAAACTAGTAATTTAATATCAAATGCTTTGAGTTATTTATCAGTAGTTAAATATGTGCTAGAAAATTCGTGATAATTAGGAGAATGTCAGATAATTAATTAACATAATTACTTTAGCAAAGATACTATGTTTTTAAGAAAAATTAAATAGGGGAAATTAGTAAATTGATTTCAAATGCTTTGAGCTATTTAACAATGGTTAATTAACTATTAGGGAAACCTTGATAATTAGGAGAAGCTTAGATAATTAATTTATCTAATTACTTTAGCAGAAGTACTATGTTTTTAGGGAAAATTAAATAGGGGAAATTAGCTAATGGATTCAAATTGAATTTAATTTTTTATTAGAGATAAATTACATGTTAGAAAACCTGTGATAATTAGGATAAGCTCAGATATTTAATTTATCTATTTATTTTAGTAGAAATACTCAGTTTTTAGGATAAATTAAATAGGGAAAATTAGTTAATGGATTCAAATTGAATTGATTTATTTATTAGAGGTTAATTACATGTTAGGGAACCTGTGATAATTAGGAGAATCTCAAATAATTAATTTATCTAATTACTTTAGTAGACATAATCTATTTTTAGGACAAATTAAATAGGGAAAAGTAACAAATGGACTCAAATTGAATTGAGTTATTTATCAGAGGTTAATTATATGCTAAAAAATCCATGATAATTATGTGAAGCTAAGATAATTAATTTATCTAATTAATTTAGCAAAAATACTCTGTTTTTAGGACAAATTAAATAGGGAAAATTAGCAAATAGATTTAAAATGACTTGAGTTATTTATCAGAGGTTAATTATATGCTAGGGAACCCGTAATAATTATGTGAATCTCAGATAATTAAAGTATCTAAGTATCTGGGGAGGCTTGTTACCAAGAGAAGAAACAAAAAAACAAAAAGAAAATGTAAGGTTTCCAGTTTCTGAAACCTTAAAGATTGTATAAAGCTTAATCAAAGTGATATGATTATTGAAAAAGCAATGTAGAATTGTCCGATCATGACAAATATGGGTATTTTTGGAATCTTAAGCACAACAAACCCCGGGCTAGAAATTTTCAGATTTAAATTCGGACAAAAACTGACCCCGCTAGTCCTTCGAGAAGATTCAATGTAAATTAAATTATTAAGAAATATTGAAGGGTTGCAGTAATCATTTAAGCATAGACTTTATGAAAGGCCTCCCAGATATTTACCAATTAAGAAAAAATATGTCAAAATATAGCAGAATTGACATTTTAAAAGCTGAGAGGTAATGGGAGGGTCATCACTGACCTGCCAGGGACTCATTTAGCAGCAAGGGGTGCCATCTGGAGCTGTAGGGCTGCTTGAGTTGCAAGCAAATGCTATTTCTAGCCGGTGAAAGCTTATGAGTGCCAAAAAAATATAAATAGGACCCCTTGCTTCACAATTTGACAGACTCGGAGCCTTGACACTCTCTCTCTCATCTAGAGAGAGCCTTGACACTCTCTCTTTCATCTAGAGAGAACGCTACGTAGAAATCATTAGAGATTAAGCTCTAGTCGATTAACCTAAACGGTAATTAATCTAATCCTTCTTAATTAGCAAGACTAGATTAATCTATTTTGTTAATAAATCAAATATTAGACCTATGTATACTCATAAACCCTCTCTTAATTATTATTCTCTGTTGATTGTTGTAATTAAGCTTGGTAATGTTAAACTAATTAATTATCCTATCATATTAGGACTGAAATTAGCCAAATTAACCATGAATTAATGGAAAATATATTAATTAAGCTTAGATTAAGTTGATGTATTTATTAGAGCTTCATTAGACAATCATTAAGCTAGAAAAATTATCCTATAATTTTTTGAGTAATTTTCCTAATATATTAGGCAGAATTACACTATTTTTTAGAGAAAATTAAAGGGGAAAATGATGAAATTGATTCAAAATGCTTTGATCTATTTACCAGTGGTTAATTATATGTAATAGAACTCGTGATAATTAGGAGAAGCTCAGATAATTAGTTTACCTAATTACTTTAGCATAAATACTCTATTTTTAAGACAAATTAAATATGGAAAATTAGCAAATTGATTGTAAATACTTTGTATTATTAATTAGTGATTAATTATGTGTTAGAGAATGCGTGATAATTAGGAGAAGCTCAGATAAGTAATTTACCTAATTACTTTAGCAAAAATACTCTATTTTTAGGAGAAATTAAAAAAGAGAAATTAGTAAATTGATTTCAAATGCTTTGAGTTATTTATTAGTAGTTAAATATGTGTTAGGGAGCCCGTGATAATTAGGAGAAGCTCAGATAATTAATTAACATAATTACTTTAGCAAAAATACTTTGATTTTAAGACAAATTAAATAGAAAAAATTAGTAAATTGATTTCAAATGCTTTGAGTTATTTATCAATGGTTAAATAGCTATTAAGAACCCATGATTATTAGGAGAAGCTCAGATAATTAATTTATCTAATTACTTTAGCAAAAATGCTATGTTTTTAGGACAAATTAAATAGGGGAAATTAGCTAATGTATTCAAATTGAATTGAGTTCTTTATCAGAGATAAATTACATGTTAGGAAACCTATGATAATTAGGAGAACGTCACATAATTAGTTCATCTATTTACTTTAGTAGAAATACTCTATTTTTAGGACAAATTAAATAGGTAAAATTAGCAAATGGATTCAAATTGAATTGAGTTATTTATAATAGGCTAATTACATGTTAGGGAACCTGTGATAATTAGGAGAAGCTCAGATAATTAATTTATCTAATTACTTTAGCAGAAATAATCTATTTCTAGAACAAATTAAATAGAGGAAACTAGCAAATGGATTCAAATTGAATTGAGTTATTTATCAGAGATTAATTATATACTAGGTAGCCTGTGATAATTATGTGAAGCTAAGATAATTAATTTATCTAATTACTTTAGCAAAAATACTCTATTTTTAAGACAAATTAAATAGGGGAAATTAGCAAATAGATTCAAAATGACTTGAGTTATTTAGTAGAGGTTAATTATACCTTAGGGAATCCTTGATAGTTATGTGAAGCTTAGATAACTAATTTATCTAATTATCCCAGTAAAATCACATTATTTCTAGGAAAAAATAAAAGAAGAAATATAGTAAATTAATCCAAAAACCTTTGATATAAATATCAGAGGCAGAACACACCTTGGGGTGGAGAACCCTTCTTCTTGGGTCCACTTCCGCTGCTCCCATACCCCTCTCTTCCCGAACCTTTGGACCCCTCCTCCATGTAACTTCTCCTTTCTTCCTCTCTCTTACCACGGTGCTAGAAAAAGGCTTAAATATTGGCTTCCCCTCAACAACCCTCTTCTCTACAAAATCTTGGCCTTGAGTTAGCAAACTATCTTCTCTCTTGAAAATAAAATAACCAACTTCTCCTTTCACAACTTGGCAAGTCGCCCCCTCTGCTCCGCAGAGCGGACTTAACTACCTTCCCCCCTCCCCTCCCCCACATTCCTCGTCTATCCTCGAGGCTTATACCAATCTTGAGAGAAGTTTACAACTCAAAATATTTTTCAAAGATTCACTCCCTCTCTCTTCTTCCACTTCTAAAAAGAATGCACTCCTTCCCCTTCCTTCTTTTTCTATTCCCAATCCCTCTTGGAACCCGCCTTCTCACTCCATCACCCTACGACTTTCTTTTGATGATGCTCTCTCCCTTTTAAAACCTCTGCTTAGCCATTCTCCACCTTTTTTTACGAAACCCCTCTTACCAAAATCTGTTTCCTCTCTTAAGAATGATCGTAAAATTATAATCAAGCCCGCTGATAAGAACCTTTGCCCCGTCATCCTCTCCCAATCTTGGTACAATAAAGAAGCCTTGCGCCACCTCTTGGACCCTCTCACTTACTCTCCTATCTCTTCACCTCCACTACCTTTTGTTCAATCCACTCTTCTTTCCATTGTTTCACTCTTTCATTTCCTTCCTTCCAAAGAAAGATCTTACATCCTCTCCTCCTCTCAATCTTCTCCCAAACCTTGTCCCTTCTTCCTTTTGCCCAAAATCCGTAAACCTACCCTTGTAGGCTGCCTTATTTGTTCCTACAAGGGTTATACCTTGGAGAATGCCTCTAAGTGGCTGCATGTGCAACTTTTCCCCATACTCCTTGCCAAGAAACAACACCTCCAGGACTCTCATTCTCTCATCTTAGACTTGGCCGCCATCACTTTCTCTCCTCACGTTACTCTCTTTACCTTTGACGTAGAGTCACTCTGCCCTAGCATCCCTATCCAAGATGGACTCTACACACTTAAAAACTGTATCCAAGGTCCATTTCCTTATCCAAAAGTTAGCTTCATCCTCTCCTTGGCCTCTCTCATTCTCAACCACCATTACATCTCCTTTCAAGGGAAGTTTTGGCATCAGGTGAAAGGCACCGCAATGGGGTCAAACTTTGCGGTGATGTATGCTTGTCTTTTTTTATGTTCCTTAGAGGAAGGAGGGAGCCTTATCTCTTCCCCTTCTCTCCTCTACTTCAAGAGATTCATAGACGATGCTTTTGGGGTTTGGGATGGCCCCCCCTCTAGCCTTAAAAATCTTATCCTAGAATACGAACATCCTCTCCAAGAACACATTAAGATCACTCCCTTTATCTCCGCACATGAAGCTTTTATTTTGGACATTCACTTCTTCAAGGGGCCTTCTTTCTACTGTAAAGGGATTCTTGACACACACTGCCACCAAAAGCCACTTAACTCCTACAACTACATCCCATGGTAGTTTTGGCACCCTATGCACCAGAAGATTGCATTTATTTTATCAGAGCTCAAGAGGTATATCATAAGGGAAAGCTCGCTCGAGGGTTTTATCTCTATTCACAACCTGTTCTTCTCACGGCTTAGAGCTAAGGGTTACCCTGCACCAGTCCTTGAGGCTTCCTTTCTTTATGTTACCTATGCTTCCAGGCCCGCTTTCCTTTTGAGAAGTAACCTCAAGAATGCAACACCTTTCATTGTCAAAATCCCCTTTACTCCCTTTACCCGCCAACTTAATTTGGTCAAAACAGTTAACCAACCTCTCTCTAAACACCTAGAAATCCACTCCGAACTCCCCCCCTTTACCAAACCAGTCATTTGCTGGCTCAATGCGCCCAACCTTGGCAACCTTCTCTCTAGTAAGAGCCCTTCTTCTTCCCCTCCTCCCTTTCCCTCTCCTTCTTCTCCCATAACCTAACTTTGGCCACTTACCCCTTGTTCCAAAGAAACAACCCCCCCCCCCCCCCCCCCCCCCCCCCCCCCCCCCCCCCCCCCCCCCCTTGTCTTTTCCCTCCTTCTCCTCCATTTAACTTATGTCCTAATCTCCACCTCTTGCTACCATCTTGTAATTGGCAAACTTTAACCATCCCTTTTTCCTCTTTAAATCCCCCTTTCCCTCTTTTTCCTACCCCTTGATAGGGATTATTCCTTCTCTAATAAAGAGGCCTCTTCTCCCTTTAAACTGCGTACCTGCCTCATTGGAACCCTCTCCACCTTCTTGGATGCTTTCCTATTTAAACCCACCTACACCTCTTGTTTGGGTTACACCACTGAAGAGCTTAATGCGAAACGCGTTTGGTGCTAACCCATTTTGTATCATTACCCCTTTCCCTTCTACTTTGGCTCTCCCTCTCTCTCACCTCTCTCATTTTCTTTTGGTAAAAGTGTTCAGTCGCTTGCTTAGAGTCGAATTAGCCGCGTAGGCTTTTAAGTAATTTTCTCTCTGAATCATTGATGTTCAGTGTAGCATACTCTTTTGCCGCTCGCTTTTTCTGTCAGCACTTCCTCCTTCGTCAAGGCTTCCTCCTTCAAACTCTACTAACTTTTCCCGCATATGGTTGATCCCTTAGTACCTCTTCAAGTCTTTTAAACGTTAATTTTTAGCTTGTGGCAGGCCTTTTACTTGTGGCGGCAGTGGTTTCGAAGGCTTCATACCAGCTGCTCTCGCCTCTCCATCTCCCCACGGCGTGCTTCTCCTCATGAGCGTGCGTATAACATTATAGCCTCATGCTCTGCCTGCAGCCTCACACTCTCCTAACTCTCATGCTGGCTGCAACCCACTAAGCTCTTGCTTGCACCGGTGATTACCTGCACAATACAGCCTTTGGGATCATAGCGTTGCATACCTCCGGGCTCTCTGCTCTCTGAAGCGCAGCATGGTGAAGTTTCCCACCTTTGCTCACCACCCCCTGGCTCTCTACTCTCTGTAGCACAGCAGGGCAAAGCTTCCAACTAGCGCTCACCACCATCTGGTGAAGCTTGAAGGGAGAACGGTTCAATCATTGAGCACCTTCAACCTTTCGGCCACGGGTATTTTTTGAGCACCAGCGACCTGCTCTCCTCGCCCCCACGTGCTTAGCGTCTTGCTCCATGCTCCTCGCCCCCGCGTGAGTGGCGCAGGCTCTGCAGCTTCGGGCTTCTCACAACAGTGCTGCAGTTGCTAGCTTCTCACACAGCACTACCTCAGGACCGGCTCTACAATACGGGATGCTGACACGGTGCTACAGTTGTTGACATCTCGCACAAAGCTACTTCTTGATCGGCCTCTCCGCTTACCTCCTAGCCCCCTACACGCTGTGAGTACTGCAGGGTGTAAACTCCATGTCGAGGCTCTCTGCCTTCCGAAACCTCTGTCAGATGTGTGCTCCAAGGACATAACACCGCCACTCCCCAAAGTACCTCCTGGGTTCGATGCACACGGCTTCGGAGGCACCTCTTCTTCTTCTTCTTCTTTACGACATCGTCACCAGGCTTCGGAGGCGCCGCTTCTGCTTCTTTACTGCATCGTCACCAGGCGTATACTTACCACCCAATCCTTGCTTCACATCGGCGGTTGCAGTTGACTACAATACTGCAAGCAATACTACGGCGGCCTTGACACAGTTAGCTTTTGGTGCTTCCTCCTGGGTTCAAAGCTTCACGGCACGGCGCTGCAACGATAGTTAGCTGCGATACCTCGTTTTCTGCTACTGCCGCTCCTTCACACAATGGGGTGCAGTGACTCTTCGGGGACAAGATTCTCAACGGCCGCCATTGCTTCGACCCTGCGACACACCTTGTGACAGCGACAGTGCTTCGACCCTGCGACAACACCGCGTGACTCCGCTACTGCATGGAGCCTGTTCCCCCATCCTCGTCGGCCGCGAGCCCTTTCCTTGCTGCAGCGATGGCCATGGAAATAGAGGGTGCCGAGGGCTCTCCCATCAGCCTGCCCGAGCTTCTACTCGCGGTTAACTCCACTTCGGTTATCCCCTCCATGGGCCCCTCGACCACCGATAGCCTTCTAAGCCCTCTTTACCCTCTTACTACAAATGCTACAACCCCCTCGACCACCCTTGCTAAAGCTAGCTCTCGGGCTTCCTTGTACCCCGGATTCACCTCGGCGGTAGCCCTTTTTAACCCACCCTCGGGGGTGCTACGCTCGCCGGGGCTAACCACCTCCCCCTTCCCAACCTCTTCTAAGAAAACCCTTTTTGGTCCGTAGGAGCTTCGGGGGCTCACGGCCAACTTGCCCTTGGAAGACCTCGACCAACTCTCCCTCCCCTCTATCCAAGCTTTTGGCACCGCAAATGCAGCTTTTGTATCACGTAAGGGCACCTTTCCCAAATAGAGCCAAGGTGGCATCCTTTTTAGCCCCCCCCTCACTTTTGGCTCTCTCTCCGCCAGCTCCTCTTCCTTGGCCTTTACCCCACCCCTTGTCACCAATCCGATTGTTGAAAACCCACCCATTCTCCCCGCCATTAACAAGCCGGGTCAGTTTGATAAAATTGTATCCATCTCCTTAGTAGAGTTTAAAACCCTCAACCATAAGCTACATCAAGCTACCTCTCGTCTCACCCATTTGCAGAACCTTCTAGCCAATCAAAAAGATCCACTTAGCCTTTGTATGAAGCCCCCCCCGCCTCTCCTTGGATGACTCTCAAGCACAAGCACTCTTGAGTGCCAAGATCGAATCCCTCAATATCCAATTTCAATTGGATTTCACCCAAGCCTACATCCTTGCCCAAGGTGTTCTTATCCACAACCTTCAAAAAAGCTTTGATTCGTACCGCGACCTTGTAGAAGAAAAGCTCTTGGACCTAACTAAGAAGCTTGCTTCCGTCTCCTTTCCAAGAGTCCAACCTTTGGCATGGGCCAATCAACTCCTCTGTTGGAAGCTTTCTTTGCTTCATGAGTTTGATGCTCTACTTCAAAATGCCATCCTCCAAACCCATCTGGCCTCCTCCCTAAACTCGGAAGCTCATAGTGCTAGGAAGAGAACACAAGCCACCATTTTGGAAGAAGCAGAGTTTCTACCCAAGGAGGAAACGGTAGGAGAATTAGTGCACCATGAGGTCACCACACAAATGAAGAACCTTCTCTCACCTCCCCCAAAGAGGCCGCCGCACCTTAAAGCCTCGCATCTTGTTAACAGCAATAAAAAACCTCTCCCTTTGTCTAGAGCCTCTCATGAGGGGGTCCTGCATCAACCCTACAAAAAACCCAAATCTTTCTCCTCGGGGATCCTCTCTTCCACCCCTTGTAAACTTCCCCTTACCTCTTCCCCCAAGAACCACCTTTTTCCTTCCCCCTCTCCCAACCCCACCTTTGTGCCTCCCCTCTTGAAAACACCCTATTATACTCTTAACTCTTGTAATTCCTCCACCCCTTTCCCCCACCCACACCATCCCCATCCCAAACATAGCCTCCCCAAAAATCATAGAGGTTCAAAAAACTTGCAATGGAGGAGGACGAAATAGGGGTAGAGCACCCTTCTTCTTGCGTCCACTTGCTCTTCTCCCGTACCCCTCTCTTCCCGAACCTTTGGACCCCTCCTCCATGTAACTTCTCCTTTCTTCCTCTCTCTTACCACGGTGCTAGAAAAAGGCTTAAATATTGGCTTCCCCTCACCAACCCTCTTCTCTACAAAATCTTGGCCTTGAGTAAGCAAACTATCTTCTCTCTTGAAAATAAAAGAACCACCTTCTCCTTTCACAACTTGGAAAGTCACCCCCTCTCCTCCACAGAGCACAAAATTTTGGGTCTAGGACTCAACTACATTCTCCCCTCCCCTCCTCCACATTCCTCTTCTATCCTCGAGGCTTATACCAATCTTGAGAGAAGCTTACAACTCAAAATATTTTTCAAAGATTCATTCCCTCTCTCTTCTTCCACTTCTAAAAAGAATGCACTCCTCCCCTCTCCTTCTTTTTCTATTCCCAGTCCCTCTTGGAACCCGCCTTCTCACTCCACCACCCTACGACTTTCTTTTGATGATGCTCTCTCCCTTTTAAAACCTCTCCTTAGCCATTCTCCACCTTTTTTTACAAAACCCCTCTTACTAAAAGTTGTTTCCTCCCTTAAGAATGATCGTAAAATTATAATCAAGCCCGCTGATAAGAACCTTGGCCCCGTCATGCTTTCCCAATCTTGGTACAATAAAGAAGCCTTGTGCCACCTCTTCGACCCTCTCACTTACTCTCCTATCTCTTCACCTCCACTACCTTTTGTTCAATCCAGTCTTCTTTCCATTGTTTCACTCTTTCATCTCCTTCCTTCCAAAGAAAGATCCTACATCCTCTCCTCCTCTCAATCTTCTCCCAAACCTTGTCCCTTCTTCCTTTTGCCCAAAATCCATAAACCTACCCTTGTAGGCTGCTTTATTTGTTCCTACAAGGGTTATACCTTGGAGAATGCCTCTAAGTGGGTGCATGTGCAACTTTTCCCCATACTCCTTGCCAAGAAATAACATCTCCAGGACTCTCATTCTCTCATCTTAGACTTGGCCGCCATCACTTTCTCTCCTCACGTTACTCTCTTTACCTTTGACGTAGAGTCACTCTGCCCTAGCATCCCTATCCAAGATGGACTCTACGCACTTAAAAACTCTATCCAAGGTCACTTTCCTTATCCAAAAGTTAGCTTCATCCTCTCCTTGGCCTCTCTCATTCTCAACCACCATTACATCTCCTTTCAAGCGATGTTTTGGTATCACGTGAAAGGCACCGCAATGGGGTCAAACTTTGCGGTGGTGTTGATGGGAGCAAAGCGAACCCCGAACCCCGACGGCCTCTAAAACACCGGGGACCGAATGACGCGCCTCGAGCCTGTCATGGTAAAGCAAACAGGGGGCACCACCTAGCTTCAGCGGCTAGGACGCAAACAACACACCACCATAACAAAGTTTTCATCCAAGAGAGATGGATGCTTGGGAGTAATGATGAAAAGGAAAGGGAATGAGATCAAGTGAGAGAGAGAGAGAGAGAGAGAGAGAGAGAGAGAGAGTGAGGGAGGGGGTATAGCGGCTTAGTACTTATGCATTACAAAAGGATGGCGAATCCGCACACCCTTCACACATACACAAGCTCACTCCAAAACACAAGACTAGGTGGCGATTCCGCACACCTCACATGGGCAAAACATTGCAAGAAAACATACTCACAAAACCTCAAGCTTTATTTAGAGAATTAGGCGATGAAATGGGGAGCATAGGGTAGGGGAATGAGAAGGGAGAGAGTGGTAGAGCACATGGCGGATAGGTGGGAGTTGATGGCGAAGACTCGCACGAGGATTATGGCCATCATCCTTCATTTAGTTGCCCTTCATTTTCCATAGCCAAGGGTGTAGAGGTCATGCTCAAGACAAGCATGGTGATTGCGGTGATGGTGATGGTGTGGGTGTGTGTGTGTGTGTGCACTAGGCACACATAGTGCATAGTGTGTTCTTTGGTGATGTTGTGTGTTTTTGTGTGATGGTGACCCCTCTTTATATAGGGGAGGAGGGGGGGGAGAAATTATAGAATTTAGAAATGAAGAAATCATTATCTACATAGGCCATGTGACTGTGGGCCCCACTTGTCTGGCTGTGTGTATATGTGCCAGAACAGCAGTCTCATGAGAGAGAGACTAAGAGAGAAAGAGATGGGTTGATGAAAAAAAGTGAGAGGTGACATGGAGAATAAAGTAATTACAAGAGGGGAGAGAGGGGAGTGTGTTCAAAGGTGAATCTGTGTGCAGATGTGTGTGAACACAAGAAAAATCAGGTAACCACCGGGTGGGGATGGGTCTGTGGGCACCTTTGTTCAGTGAAACTGAGTGTGTGTGAGTGTGGGGGAGGTTATATAGCTACAAGACAAGAGACATGGCGCCCTTTAGAGAGAGAGGGGGGTATTTGGGTCATGGGATATGATAGGAGAGAGAAAGAGGGGGTGGGGTATACTATTTTGGAAGATAGGGTAAGTTGCATGTGAGTTAGGGTGCATTATTGGTGAGTTATAATGCATTATTGGTGAGAGGTGGGGTAGCTTGAGGGGAGAGAGAAAGGAGAAAGGACAAGGGGAAGAGAGAGGGGGTTGACCTTTTGAGTGGAGGAGAGGAAAAGGGACACCCGGCGGGGCAACAGTGAAGAAAAAGGAGGCAAGGTGGGGATGGGCTACCCCGTAGGCATGAGGTGGCCTATTTTACCTTTCTTATATATTTACATAATCATACTTTATTTTTTTCTTACTTTTTCCAATGCCTTTTATCACTCCCTCCCTAAGAGGGGGTTTTCATGGGGTGGGGATGAGAGAAGAGGGGTATGGGAGCTTGGCTTGTGAAAAGCCCCCATCATTAGCCCTCCCCTTTTGGCTAGAGGCATTCATGTCTCTAGCTCATCTGTTTGATCATTATCGTCGGAGGTGGCGGCTGATGGTGTGTCCTCATCTGGAATGTCAATAGGTGGAGCCTGGTCAAATCGAAGAAAATAAGGTTTAAGTTGCCAACCATTTACCATAGTTTTATGAAGTTTTCCATCAGCCTCCATAAGCTGGTAGCTTCCATTGGCATACTTTTTCCTGACGATGAAAGGACCTTTTCATCAGAGTAGGAGTTTCTTATCCTTGTGCGTGTCGAAGCGATTGTCGTAGTGGAGCACCAACATTCCTTTCTTCAATTCGCTTTTCCGGAGATGCTCGTTAAAGCTAAGCCATCTATGCTCTGCTTGTGCTGCGTAATAATATATTGCTTCTTCTCTGTCCAGCTGCAGTCTTTCCAAGTTGATGATGTGATCTCTCAAATGTATGTTGGGCTGTTGAAGCTGGCTTGCCATTACTCTGAGACTTTGTAGTTGCACTTCAATGGGCAAGATTGCTTCCTTACCAAATACTAGATGATACGGTGTGAATCCCAAGGATGTACGAAATGAAGTTCTGTAGGCCCATAAAGCTAGTAGTAGATACTTATCCCAGTCTCCAGGATGATTGTTTACTTGCTTGGTAATAATTTTAGAAACCATTTCATTTACCTTTTCAACTAGGCCTGTAACATTTAATGGCCTAGAATCTTATTTGTAGCGGAAATTAGCATGAACATAGTGGGCATTTCATTAGAATAGATTCCTAATGATAATTACAAGAGTGCTTGGGTGGAGAGAGCAACAAAAAGCATAACACCTAGTTAGATAGCATCGACAATACTTTCAAAAGAGAGAGCAATTAAACTATTGACAACAGTTGAGGACCGGATTTGCATGGAGCCGGTCCCCCCTCCAAAAGGCTTTGTATTATGGTTTCTCCCATCAAGAGAGACATTGTACAATACAATTCTTTGTGTTCCTTCAAGACTAGCTAGTGCAATGAAGATGGAAGCTTTATACACCAAGCAAAACACTTAATCAAACACAACTTGAATTATCCCCGTTCTCAGACCCAAGACCTCACACACCTTCGAAGATGGTGAGAGCTAGCAGGGTATGAGAGTAGATTGAGAGGAAAAAGAAGTATCTTACGAGAAAGAAGTACATCTCCTCACATAATCACTCATATTAGCATAGCTTAGCTTAGTAATTAGCTTGGTAGAGAAGATGAGCATGCATTGAAGCTTGGCTCTTGGTTGGATTTGCATCCACATGCCAAGAGAGTGTTGATGTAGGCTTCTATCTCACAAGCTTGGAGTAGGTGATGAGCTCTCCATTAAAGCTTGGGAGGAGATAGAGTGTTTTTCCTTCACACATGGTTAAGTGTGAGAGTGTGAGAGTGAATGCCCAGCAAAAATCAGCCCCCCCCTCTCTCTTGGGCGAGCCCTAGCTGCTAAGTTAGGCTGGCTTTTTCCTCATTGGACCTCCCCAGGTCAAGCCAATAGGAATTAAGCAGCATAAGTGATAGCCTTCTGACATGTGTCCCCCTTTCCCCTTTTGTGAGAGATTTAGATAATTAAATAATTAAACTAAACTCTCATTGGACCCCTTTGCCTCTTGGCCAATAGGAATCAGGCAAGCCATGGGGCTTCTGAATGCTCATTGGACCCCTTGGGAGACTGCCCAATAGTCTTCTAGGACACTTAATTCTTATTGGTTTCTTTTATTAAATGTTTTTAAATTAATTAAACTAGATTTACTCTAGCTTAATTCTCATTGGTCCACTTCAAGGGTCTTCCAATAGGAATTGGGTACACCTTGTGGGCATCTGGCCTAGGGAGCTGACATGTGTCCCTCATTCCCTTTGTGTAAAGGGAGCCTGTGTGTGTGTGTGTGTGGTTTTCTCTCTCATCCCCTAGCTTTGGGGCTCGCTCCCTCCCATGTAGGGATGCAGAAAGACTTTTTGGGCACACACACTAAGCATCCAATTTCCCTAAGGTTGACCTTTGGACACAACCTTTGAATTTTGGAACCTTAGCATTTTGGAAGTCTTAATGGGCTGAACCTTAGGGTCTTTTTAGCCCGTTGTTTCACATGGCTCTTTTGCAGATGGCCCCCCCTTTGGATCCCTATTTTCCCTCCTTTGGATCCCTACTGTGGCCGGTCTGCTAACTTAACCAATATTCTAGCTTTTTCTCCCTTGGCACTTCCCCACATTAAATGATCAGTTTAATATGAGAAAATCATTTAGGAGAATTAGATATTGATTATTATGACATTACCTCTCTCTTGAAATCATAGTCGTCCTCGACTATGGTGTAGAGAAGATAAAGCATATGCATGAGTCCTTTTCTTAGCGGGTAGAGGATCCCTATGTTACCCTACGACATCATTCCATAATGGATGACTAGTCCATTTGGCGCTTGAGAGCCTGAGGCTGCCGCAAGCATGTCTGCACATTAGTCCTATCAGTCTTCCATAGTAGAGTGACAAGCTCTACTTGGTGTTTGGGAGACGTCGTCTCCACAAACTTGATCTAAGCATGCATACTACTTCATTTTTGTGCACAAATAAAGAAAAAGAGAGTCTTATAAGACAAAAATTTTTGTTCATTTTTAACATTTTGTACATTTGCTTACTCTTGGGAAGCATTGTAAGCATTGACAAGGTTTAGGTTATCCTTTAATTGTATGCCTTGCATCCATCTAGCATCTTCAAAAGGATAATTCTTAAACTTAATAAGATATCGTCGGATAGTCTTACCGCCTCTTAATACCTTGTCTTCATGTCGGAGAATGGACTCGGGCTGCAGCACCTCCTCGTGGTCCTCGATCTCCGGTGGGTCTTCAATAGTTGGTTCTTGAGGTGGCTCTCCTTTGTAAGGCTTTAAGAGGCTCACATGAAAAGCATTGTGTATGAGCCAATGATTGGGCAACTTAAGTTGATAGGCCATCTCATTGATTGGCCTAAGAATCTGGAAGGGACCATAGTACCTTTTTGCTAGTTTAGCATAGTACTTTTGGTGGCCCGTAGGATTCTTGCCCGTCGTGTGCCTTAATCGAGCCTTGGGAAACTTTAACAAGACCCAATCGTTTTCTTTAAAGGCTTGGGCTCTTCTGTGCTTGTCAGCAGCAGCCTTTTGCCTTTGCTGTGAGATAGAGATAGCATCCTTAATCTTTTGGAAAGATTCTTGTAGGTCTCGGCTATACTCATCTGCAGCGAAGATCTTCCCATGTACCTTAAGTAGCAAGGGACTTTTTGATCTTCCCTCAATTACCTCGAAAGGTGCTTTTCCTGTAGAAGTATGTACAGTGTTATTGTAAGCATACTCTACTAAGGGTAAGTACTTCTCCCATTGGGATCTTTGATCTACTTCCGTTACATAGGCTTTTAGTAGATCGAGAATAGTTAGGTTAGCTATTTCACTTTGGCCATCAGTTTGTGGATGATAGGCCGAAGAGAAGTTTAGCCTTGTTCCTAAATTCTCAAAGAGACCCTTCCAGAAATTACTGGTCATTCTAGGATCTCTATCCGACACTATGGACATTGGCAAGCCATGGTACTTGAAAATTTGTGAAATGAAGAGGGTTGCCATTTGATGGGCTTTGATAGTCTTTTTGACAGGTATAAAATGAGCTTGTTTACTGAACCTGTCTACTATCGTCCATATTCCCGTATTCCCATGGATAGACTTAGGCAATCCAAAGATAAAATCCATGGATATGCTCTCCCACGGTGAATTAGGGATTGGCAAGGGTTGAAGCAATCCAAGTTGCTTCCCTCTATCAAATTTTGTCTTTTGACATACCACACATTTGGAAACATACTCATGTATGTTCACTTTCATGGTAGGCCAATAGAAATATGTTTCAATTCCCTTTAGGGTAGACTGAATCCCTCTATGCCCCGCATATGGGGGAGCATGAGATTCATACATTACTTTCTCACGTAGTGAGTTAGTAACGCATAGTCTATTGCCATAGAGAAGATAACCATCTTGTAAAGTAAATGGTTCTTCTTTCTTCCCTAATGCAAGGGCTGAAATCACATCTCTAAAATCGGGATCAATAGCATACTCATCTATCATTAAAGATAGATCATTGTGAGTTGCTATGGAAACCGCATTCACTCTCGGTCGTCTTGAGAGTGCATCGGCTACTTGATTATGCTTGCCAGCAATGTGAGCAATATGAAAATGAAATTGCGAAAGGAAATTTGCCCACCTCATTTGTTTGTCGGAGAGCTTGGTCTGCGTCATGAAGTACTTAAGACTTTGGTGATCCGTTCGCAGAATGAAAGGAGTCCCCAATAAATAGTGCTTCCATGAGTCTAAGGCATGTAGAACTGCAAGGAGTTCTTTTTCGTATATGCCTAGAGCTTGCTCAACAGGGTCGAGCCTTCGACTCTCATAGCCTATGGCGTGCCCTTCTTGGAGCAAAACAGCCCCAAGGCAATCACCACAAGCATCACATTGGACCTCAAATGGTTTTGAGAGATCCGGTAGTGTAAGCACAGGTTGAGAGATAAGCTTTTCTTTAAGCTTTTCGAAAGCATTGTTCTCCTTAGCAGACCACGTATACCTAACATTTTTCTTTGTTAGGTCATGTAATGGTCCCGCAATTTGTGAGAACTTTTCTATGAAGCGTCTATAGTATGCACACATACCTATAAAGCTTCTTAGTTCATGAAGATTCCTTGGTTTAGGCCATCCTTTTATTACCTCTAACTTGGATGGATCCATTTGGATTCCATCTTGAGAGATAATGTGACCTAAATATTGAATCTCTTGCAAGAAAAATTCACTTTTCTTTCGATTAACATAAAGTTTATTCTCTCTTAAAACTTGAAATATTACCTGGAGGTGTTGCTTGTGTTCCTCTAATGAATTAGAGTAGATGATAATATCATCAAAGAACACTCCAGTGAAGGTTCGATGAGGTCTGAACAGCTTCTCCATCAAGCGGTTAAATGTGGCTGGTGCATTAGTCAAGCCAAAAGGCATGACAATGTATTCGTAAAGACCAAATGTAGTACGAAATGCGGTCTTTACAATGTCTTGATCAACTATCCTTATTTGATGATAGCCACTTTTTAGGTCAATCCTACTGAAGTAGGTCGATCCTTGTAGCTTATCAAATAGGTCTTCTACCCGTGGAACGGGAAACCTATTCTTGATAGTGATCCTATTTAGTGCTCTATAGTCGACACACATACGATATGTGCCGTCTTTCTTTTGCACTAATAGCACAGGTGAGCAAAATGGAGATGAGCTAGGCCTAACCATGCCCTTCTCAATTAACTCATGCACTTGCCGCATAATCTCCTCTTGTTGAGCTTGAGAAACTCTATAAGGAGGTTTGTTAGGCGGTGAACTTCCTGGAAGAAGTTCAATTGCATGGTCGTCATTACCTCGTTTAGGAGGTAGCTCACAAGGGATGTCGTCAATAAAGACATCTTGAAACCCCTTGAGAAAATTGGATAACTCTAATTCCTTTTGGTTGCTTTTATTTTCTTTTGCTAAAGCATTAGGTTCATTTTGAGAATCTTTAACAAAAATCATGTACACGGAAATAGAGCTCTTTATTGACTTGTTGAAAGCTGGTGTATGTACAATGGGGATGGTGTTACCCATCTCCCTAGCATCTATATACATGTCCTTTTCCCTGAACTTAAAGGAGATTCTCCTTTCAGGAAATTTAACATGGGCAGCCAAACGGTCAAACCATGGTGCCCCTAGGATTACATCCTCATGCTTGAGAGGAGAGATAAAGAAATCCTCTTTGTCCACATAGCCTTGGACATGAAGCCTCAATTTCCCGATTAAGGGAGTGACTGAAGCTTCTTGCCCCTTGAAGGCACTGTCTGCGGGTAGGATATCTCCCATCTCGTAGGATTGTATGCCTAGCTTGGTGGCTAACTCCATAGATATGAAATTGTGAGTAGAACCAGGGTCAAAGAGAATAAAAGCATCATGTTCTCTTACCTTTCCCCAAGCATGGCATAGAGGAGATCCTTTGTGGTGAGTTTGGTGAATCTCCTCCTCTTGGATTTCAACCAAAGAAGCTCTAGGAGGATCTTGGCGGTTGTTCTTTTGGGGACAAGCGCGGTACGCATGCCCTTGTTCGCCGCACTTGAAACACCGGTTATCTTTACGATAACGCTCAAGCTCTTCAGGAGAGAGTTTATTCTTTCCTTTGTAAACTCCCTTCTCTTTAGCTTTGTTGGAATTGCCCTTAGGAGACTTTTGGACATTGTCCTTCCCCTTAGGCTCATTGGAACCTTTGTTTTCCGGGGGCTTATTATTTCTTTTACCCCCCGTTTGGAAATTGATTCGCGAGGCCACCATAGTATGGTGTATTACCGCCGATATGGTACGTGGCCTTTGGGAGTTGACATACTCCGCCATTTCTTCGGTTAAGCCCGCACAAAATTGTTGCTTTTGCTCTCCAAAATCCAACTTTTTGAAGACAGTGGCTTTGAGTTGTAGGTCCCAAAACTTGTCTACATATTTGTGGATGGATTCATTGGGAGAGAGCTTTAAGCTTCGCCATTCGGTGAGTACTTTGTCTTTGGCATCGGTGGCCAAAAACTGCTTCATAATGGAAGCTCTTAAAGCCTTCCATGTTCGTGGAGCTTCACCGTTGGCTCGTAGGCTAGACCACCATTGTCTGGCGGACTTTTGAAAGTGCATAGCTACATGGCGTAGCTTAGAGGACTCCGTGAAGCCCTCATCTCCAAACGCCGCATCGAATTGCTGGATAAAGGCCAAAACTTTGTCTGTAGCACCGAAGGTGCCATCATAGGTAAGGAAAGAGATGCTCTTCCCTCCCTCTTTGAATTTCTTCAGCTTGGACGACCTCTTCCATGCGGCATAGGATTTCCTATGGCCTCTTCTTTTTGATGGTTCAAAAGTTGCACCATCACTTTCTTCAGAAGATGAAGAATTTGAAGAAGGTGGAGAAGAGGGTGACCTCTTTCTCGCCTTTTTCTTGTCTTGATCTTTGTCGTCTTCACCATAGCTTTCATAAGAGGAAGAGGATAAAGAAGATGGAGAAGAGGGTGTCCTCTTTCTCGCCTTTTTCTTCTCTTGCTTTTTATCATCCCTCTTTGAATTATGGCGTGGAGAAGAGTGTGATGGTCTTCTCCGCTTTGGTGGTGATGGAGAGCGTTTAGCCCGCCGTCTTCGTGGAGCCATCTCCGCCGAGGTGGCGGGAGACTCGCTTCTTTCTCGTTCCTTCGGTGGAGGCTCTTGAGTTCTCCTTTGGGAAGGAGATGCATCATCAAGAAGTAAGTTCTTGAGCCCTTCATATGGATTCTCTTCTTCTTCCCGAATCGGAGAGAGACCTCTTTTGGTAGTCTCACAAGGAGGCTTCCTAGGTGTTCTCTCGTCATGGTGATGAGCTTGGAGAATCCCGTGAGCACGGAGCTGCCGTTGCACTTCACTTTGGAGAGATGGATTGCCCATGGCTTGTTGAAGCCTAGAAACAAGATAATTAACAAGCATTGAAGCATCATTAGTAGCTTGCTCATGAGCAAAATCAAAGTTATCAACATTAATTTCACTCTCTTTAATATTGTCAGCCATTCTAACAATTTTTAGGTGTAAACTTTTTAGGTGTACTTTGGCACTTCAAGCCCTAGTTGCTACTCCTCTTTACCCCTTTAGAAAAAGCACTCAAGCTACTGTACCCGCGGCTCGAATACCATTAATTGCAAGGAATAGAAGAGAGGGTCTTTCGACACCAAAACAGCACCGGCTCCTGTCAAGCTTCTAATAGCTCAATAGTGGTTAAGCCGTAGGCAAGCCCCGTAGGACTCCACTATTAAGACCATAGCTCTCGACGGTGATGCCCCGTTAACTGCACAAAGGCAGGCGCACTGCAAGGCTGAAAAATCCCTATTCTACTTACTCACAGGCAATTAATAATACCAACCATTTGTAGCTAGCTTGAGGACCTCCCTTCTTGAGCAAGAAAAGAGAAACCTTGAGCTCTGATACCAATGTAACATTTAATGGCCTAAAATCTTATTTGTAGCGGAAATTAGCATGAACATAGTGGGCATTTCATTAGAATAGATTCCTAATGAGAATTACAAGAGTGCTTGGGTGGAGAGAGCAACAAAAAGCATAACACCTAGTTAGATAGCATCGACAATACTTTCAAAAGAGAGAGCAATTAAGCTATTGACAACAGTTGAGGACCGGATTTGCATGGAGCCGGTCCCCCCTCCAAAAGGCTTTGTATTATGGTTTCTCCCATCAAGAGAGACATTGTACAATACAATTCTTTGTGTTCCTTCAAGACTAGCTAGTGCAATGAAGATGGAAGCTTCATACACCAAGCAAAACACTTAATCAAACACAACTTGAATTATCCCCGTTCTCAGACCCAAGACCTCACACACCTTCGAAGATGGTGAGAGCTAGCAGGGTATGAGAGTAGATTGAGAGGAAAAAGAAGTATCTTACGAGAAAGAAGTACATCTCCTCACATAATCACTCATATTAGCATAGCTTAGCTTAGTAATTAGCTTGGTAGAGAAGATGAGCATGCATTGAAGCTTGGCTCTTGGTTGGATTTGCATCCACATGCCAAGAGAGTGTTGATGTAGGCTTCTATCTCACAAGCTTGGAGTAGGTGATGAGCTCTCCATTAAAGCTTGGGAGGAGATAGAGTGTTTTTCCTTCACACATGGTCAAGTGTGAGAGTGTGTGAGTGAATGCCAAGCAAAAATCAGCCCCCCCCTCTCTCTTGGGCGAGCCCTAGCTGCTAAGTTAGGCTGGCTTTTTCCTCATTGGACCTCCCCAGGTCAAGCCAATAGGAATTAAGCAGCATAAGTGATAGCCTTCTGACATGTGTCCCCCTTTCCCCTTTTGTGAGAGCTTTAGATAATTAAATAATTAAACTAAACTCTCATTGGACCCCTTTGCCTCCTGGCCAATAGGAATCAGGCAAGCCATGGGGCTCCTGAATGCTCATTGGACCCCTTGGGAGACTGCCCAATAGTCTTCTAGGACACTTAATTCTTATTGGTTTCTTTTATTAAATGTTTTTAAATTAATTAAACTAGATTTACTCTAGCTTAATTCTCATTGGTCCACTTCAAGGGTCTTCCAATAGGAATTGGGCACACCTTGTGGGCATCTGGCCTAGGGAGCTGACATGTGTCCCTCATTCCCTTTGTGTAAAGGGAGCCTGTGTGTGTGTGTGTGTGGTTTTCTCTCTCATCCCCTAGCTTTGGGGCTCGCCCCCTCCCATGTAGGGATGCAGAAAGACTTTTTGGGCACACACACTAAGCATCCAATTTCCCTAAGGTTGACCTTTGGACACAACCTTTGAATTTTGGAACCTTAGCATTTTGGAAGTCTTAATGGGCTGAACCTTAGGGTCTTTTTAGCCCGTTGTTTCACATGGCTCTTTTGCAGATGGCCCCCCCTTTGGATCCCTATTTTCCCTCCTTTGGATCCCTACTGTGGCCGGTCTGCTAACTTAACCAATATTCTAGCTTTTTCTCCCTTGGCACTTCCCCACATTAAATGATCAGTTTAATATGAGAAAATCATTTAGGAGAATTAGATATTGATTATTATGACAAGGCCATTACATTGAGGGTAATATGGTGAAGAGTGCCTCTTTGTAATGCCCAGTTTCTGCATTAATTCTCCTACCAAGTCTGCTCTGAAACCTGGCCCTCTATCAGAGATGATCTCTAAAGGTGTGCCAAACCTACAACATATGTGCTCGTAGATAAATTTAGCTACCTCTACCGCTGTGATTCTAGTGGTGGCTGTAGCCTCTGCCCATCTAGTCATGTAGTCGACCCCCATGATAATGTAGAATTTTCCTGAGTTGGCCCTAGGTAATGGCCCAATGGCATCGATACCCCATTTTTCAAATGGGCCATATGAGAGAATAGGTGTTTGTGGTTCAGGCATAAGTGACCTAGTGCTGGCCTTTTGACACAACTTACATGTTTTGCACCAGTGGTGTACATCACGGTTGAGGCTAGGCCATATGAAGCCTGCTTGCAAGATTTTCCTACTTGTTATGTCTAGGGCAAAGTGACCACCACAAACCCCGTCGTGACAGCTAGTAATTACTCCCGTGATTTCCTGAGAGAGAGGGACCTTCCTGAGTATTTGTTTCTTACCCTTACAGTACAAACCGTCATTGATGAGTCGATACCTTGTGGCCTTCCGCGTCAGCCATTGCTTCTGTCCCTTTGTTAAATCTGATGGGCATTCCCCTGTTTCCAAAAAATGCATGATGTCAGGCAAGGCATCACTTCCTTGAAATAGAGGGAGCTTTTGTTTTATTGCTCCAACCACCACTTCCTGTAGTCTTTCACTTGCTAGGGCATCTGCTTCTTGGTTTTGAGCCCTTGGGATATGGTGTATTTGAACTTCTTCAAACTTACCCAACAAGGTTTTTACACCACTTAAGTGAGTCCTTAAACTAGGATTCTTGCATGTCCATGCTCCATTTACTTGCCTTACCAGAAGTAGAGCATCCCCAAATACATTAAGGCGTTGTACACCTTGCGAGACGCACCATTGTAGACCCTTGGTTAGTGCTGCATACTCATCTTCATTGTTAGAATGTGAATCTAACAATTGGCCCAACGAAAATACCTTTGTCCCTTTGTCATCAAAGACCACTATGCCTGCAGCTGCTTTGTCGGACGCTCGCTTGTAGGCTCCATCAAAGTAGAGAGAGTATGCTCCTTCTACCATCGGTGGTACTGGAGGTAATCGGACTTCTCCTTCTTAGATTGCTTCTCCTTCCTTCAAAGACTTGGTAGGTCATGAGTCCCTCCAAACTTGCCCTTGTCCTGCTTTCTACCTGTACCGTGTAGTCAAACTCTTGCAGACGAACTAGCCATTTAGTAATTCTAGCAGACACATCCATGTGTTGTACAACATAGGGAAATATTTCATCCGTGGTTAGAATCACAAATTGCTTAGGCAGCAAATATGACCTAAACTTTGTAGTTGCAAATCTAAGAGCTAGGACTAAGTGTTCCACATGGGTGAAACCTTTCTCTCCTGCTGTCATCATTCGACTAGAGAAGTAGATTGGCCTCATGAAAGATGTCGTCGTATCATTTTGGAGTAGCACAGCCCCCAATGAGTCATCACCAACACTTGAGGTGACATAGAATTTTTCATCCCACTTAGGTGGTGAGATAGTTGGCAGAGTGGCTAAGACCTCCTTTACCTTGTTGTAGTGATGTTCGCTTTCCTCGTCCCAAGTGAAAGTTGATCTTTGAGTGAGTTGTTGCAGTGGTAGAACAAGTTGTGATAGTAGATGTATGAATCTACTTAAGTACCTCACCTTCTGTAGAAAAGAGACCACTTGACGTGCGGTCGTTGGTGAAGGTAGGGCTATGAGTGCGGACACCTTACTTGGGTCGGCGTTGATACCTTTTGCTGAGATTTCATGGCCTAGTAGAATGACTTTACTCTCCCCAATGTGGCATTTATCCACATTTAATTGCCCACCTAGGCTCTGCAACCTGGCCAAACCTTCAGTTACCTTTTCTACATGTGAAATAAGGGAGCTATATATACAAAAATCAGCAATGAACACTCTTATGGATGTTCCAAAGAACGGTTGAAAAACATATGTGACATATCTTTGGAATGTGGCAGGTGCATTTGTGAGACCAAATGGCATAACCCTGTATGCAAAACAACCCCATGGCGTGCTAAAAGTGGTTTTTAGCTGATCTTCCAAGGCTATGCGTATTTGAAAGTATCCAGAATAACCATCACAGACGGTATAGCATTCAAAACCCGCTACTTCATTCAGAATTTCATCCAAGAAAGGGAGAGGAAAGTGGTCTCTCTTTGTAGCTGCATTTAGTGGTTTGTAGTCAACACAGACCCTCCACTTACCATTCTTTTTAGGCGTCACCACTACGGGTGACACCCATTCAGAGTTTTCTACAGGATAGATGAATCCCGCCTCCAGCAGTTTCCTTACCTCGGCCAAGAGTGCCTTTTCTTGTATGACCCCTAGTCGTCGTAGCTTTTGCACAACTGGTTTTACCCCTTCCTTTAGCTTAATATGATGTTCCACCACTGTAATGCCTGTGATTCTTTCATAGTTGTCAATGAACAGGTTAGGAAATCCCATCAACATTTGCAAAAAACTATCTTTCTCCTCAAGTGTTAATTCCATAGACAACATACCCTTCAACCTACTTCCTCCTAGGCCAGGTGATTTTCTCTCCTCTTCATTGGGTTTCCCTTTTGGTGATGGATCACCAGTTGTGCTTACCCTTTGTGGATCCTTCATAATGATACCCATCACATCAATGGAACTGTCACTTTCTTCGGTGGATGTGGTCTCCTCCTCAGAACTGGAAGATTCGCTAGTGGTTTCATCTGCCGATGTTTCCAGATTCATTTGCTTCTGCTTGCCAATCCTCATGTCGTAGTAGATTGTCTCCCCTTTCTTACCGGTCATGCGTAGAAGGCCAGTACCGCAGTCCTGTTTTGCCTTCATGGCCATCAACCATGGCCTTCCCAAAATTAGTGGATAGCCCTCCCCCTTAGTAGGCATTACAAAAACATCTACCTCTATCTCAGTGTTGAAAGCTTTGATTTTCACGGCACTTACCACACCCACACACTTTACTTTTGCGTTGTTTGCCATCTTTGCCTTACATGGAGAAGGCCTGTCAACCTCGAGCCCTAATCGAAGCATCATAGCTTTGCTCATTACACAGATTTGTGCACCTCCATCAATGTAGGTGTTTCCAACCCTCTTTCCTTTTATGTTTACGTCGACAATTGGAAGGATGTCATCCATGTTGCATCCCGAAATTGCTCCGGCTACCTTTGTTTTGGAGCGTCTTGTACTTACCATTTTAGACCATTGTCGCCTTACTTTTGGTGCAAGATGTAGCAGCTGTGGCCATGTAATCTTCGGTCCTTGCTCTGCCACATCCAATGTTAGATCATAGGGCTGAGAACTTTCCCCTAGTTGGAAGTCGGTGATGCCCAATTTCTGTCGTGGCCTTGATGGCCTCTTGCTAGTTTCTCCTCTCATGCTTCTCTCATCATCTGATTGTGTAGCTTTCTCCCTCCTAGATCTTTTCACAGTCATGGCTTCAAGTGGTTCTAAAAAGTTTACCTTCTCCTTACCCTTGTCCCTCTCCTTTGCTCTGGGTGGATCCACTACTATGGCTTTTCCTTTCTCTTCTAGCCCTATGATGTTTACAAGGCGATCAGGTGGTGCGGCTGGTGGAAGAGGTGGGATGGATGCTTGTAGTGGTGTCTGGGGTGGACGTAGAATTTGTGTTGGTGGGGGTGGTGCTCGGGGTGGGGGTGTTCTTTCTCTAGGGGGTGACAATTGGTTCCTCCTACCTCCTCTATTATAGTTTTGTCGTGGTTTGGGACAGTAGTACATACCGTTACTGTCTTCTCCGCAGTTGTAGCAATGATACTCCCTGTTTTGTCGTCTTGCTCTTCCAGGGTCTTGATCTCTTTCTTGACTCCTCCCTTGTTGTATTAAGTGGACAGACAAATTCTGCAGTTGGTGAGTAATATGGGCCAACATATCTTGTTGGTCATCTCTTACCCCAAGAGCCGGTGGTGGTGGTGGAATGGTGGTTGTCGTAGTTGTTGGTCGACGCGATGTTCCTGATTCTGTTGACTCGGTTTCTTTGGCTTTCATTCGCAGCTTCTTGTCTTTAAGGCGAGCAATCTCAATGGCTAACTCGTACGTAGCCGGGAATCTACCTTTCACCTTCTCCTTGAGAAGCGGCCATAAGCCATGCGTGAACCAATCTTTTTTTAGGAAATTGGGTACAGCTTCCCCCCTAGCCAGTGACTCAACCCACCGTTCCCACAAATCCACAAATTTGGACTCATAGGTGGCATATTCTAAAAGACCCTCCTGCTTCAAGTCTCTCAACTTGTCCCACAACTTTTCTGAAGTGGTACCTCCCCCAAAGCGCCTCTTAAAAGCGGTTTTTAAGGGTTTCCAGTCATCCTTGGTTGCTTGTGGAAGTGCATTGTACCATGATCTAGCTTCTAGCTTCATGAGATGCTTAAAGATTCTAACACGGGATTCATCCGTATCTTTGTTTCTCACTACACATGCTACTTCAAAGTCATCTAGGAAGTCTGTTACCAAATCCTCCCCCTTCTTTCCTTTAAATGTTGGAAATGCTACACTTGCCATGATTACTGAGAGGGAGCTAGAAAGACACACTGCTTAACTTGAAAAAGTTTTTTTCTTCTTTACAAGGAGGCGTGTATACCCTCTTATACTAGGACATAGATTAAAACTTCAAACGGTACATTTCCTTGTACCAAAGGTAAGACAAATGGTTGATCTGATGCCAGAACCTCCAAAAACCGCTCCCCACCCGGCATGGTGTCAATGACGTGCTGGTAGTGAGCCTTCAAATCCAGTATTACCTTGATTGAGCGTACATGTGTTGGTATGTGTGATCTGTCTTGAGGTAGGTTGTACTGATTCATGTGAAGCTTAGAGGTGCTTAGTCACTGTCCAAGCTTGTGGGAGAAGGTGGTGTTCTTTCCTGAAACAAACTCAGTAGATCCCTAGTTTCTCTAGTGAGAGTGTGAGCCAATGATTCCGTTATCTGTGCTGCAGCATCAGGTGCGACTTGAAAACTGACTGTGATAAATACCTCGGTGACTTGAGTTACCCGATTCTCAAAGTAGAATAGTGTTGATTCTCTATTGTGTAGAGCTCCTTCCATTTTGTTGTTGTGGGTTGCGGACATGGTTTCGACCTTCTCCTTCTTCTTCTTGGCACTTGGCCTATGTATATCCACTGGGTTTGGCGTGTTGGTTGACTCTCCCACTGCAAATCGATTACCGTTATGCCTGGCACTCGAGCTTCGATGGAGATGCGGAGTTCGTCTAGTTGTGCTTGGAGCTCTTCTTCTTCTGTGGTCCAATTAGCAAATCCTGCTAGCCATTCATCCATTCACAATAGTTTAAGGGTTTCAGTCTTGTAAACTGAAGGGTTTCATGAAAAGATCCTCAGTGGGGGCACCAAATGACGGGAGCAAAGCGAACCCCGAACCCCGACGGTCTCTAAAACACCGGGGACCGAATGACGCGCCTCGAGCCTGTCATGGTAAAGCAAACAGGGGGCACCACCTAGCTTCAGCGGCTAGGACGCAAACAACACACCACCATAACAAAGTTTTCATCCAAGAGAGATGGATGCTTGGGAGTAATGATGAAAAGGAAAGGGAATGAGATCAAGTGAGAGAGAGAGAGAGAGAGAGAGAGAGTGAGGGAGGGGGTATAGCGGCTTAGTACTTAGGCATTACAAAAGGATGGCGAATCCGCACACCCTTCACACATACACAAGCTCACTCCAAAACACAAGACTAGGTGGCGATTCCGCACACCTCACATGGGCAAAACATTGCAAGAAAACATACTCACAAAACCTCAAGCTTTATTTAGAGAATTAGGCGATGAAATGGGGAGCATAGGGTAGGGGAATGAGAAGGGAGAGAGTGGTAGAGCACATGGCGGATAGGTGGGAGTTGATGGCGAAAACTCGCACGAGGATTATGGCCATCATCCTTCATTTAGTTGCCCTTCATTTTCCATAGCCAAGGGTGTAGAGGTCATGCTCAAGACAAGCATGGTGATTGCGGTGATGGTGATGGTGTGGGTGTGTGTGTGTGTGCACTAGGCACACACAGTGCATAGTGTGTTCTTTGGTGATGTTGTGTGTTTTTGTGTGATGGTGACCCCTCTTTATATAGGGGAGGAGGAGGGGGGGAGAAATTATAGAATTTAGAAATGAAGAAATCATTATCTACATAGGCCATGTGACTGTGGGCCCCACTTGTCTGGCTGTGTGTATATGTGCTAGAACAGCAGTCTCATGAGAGAGAGATGGGTTGATGAAAAAAAAGTGAGAGGTGACATGGAGAATAAAGTAATTACAAGAGGGGAGAGAGGGGAGTGTGTTCAGAGGTGAATCTGTGTGCAGATGTGTGTGAACACAAGAAAAATCAGGTAACCACCGGGTGGGGATGGGTCTGTGGGCACCTTTTTTCAGTGAAACTGAGTGTGTGTGAGTGTGGGGGAGGTTATTTAGCTACAACACAAGAGACATGGCGCCCTTTAGAGAGAGAGGGGGATATTTGGGTCATGGGATATGATAGGAGAGAGAAAGAGGGGGTGGGGTATACTATTTTGGAAGATAGGGTAAGTTGCATGTGAGTTAGGGTGCATTATTGGTGAGTTATAATGCATTATTGGTGAGAGGTGGGGTAGCTTGAGGGGAGAGAGAAAGGAGAAAGGACAAGGGGAAGAGAGAGGGGGTTGACCTTTTGAGTGGAGGAGAGGAAAAGGGACACCCGGCGGGGCAACAGTGAAGAAAAAGGAGGCAAGGTGGGGATGGGCTACCCCGCAGGCATGAGGTGGCCTATTTTACCTTTCTTATATATTTACATAATCATACTTTATTTTTTTCTTACCTTTTCCAATGCCTTTTATCACTCCCTCCCTAAGAGGGGGTTTTCATGGGGTGGGGACGAGAGAAGAGGGGTATGGGAGCTTGGCTTGTGAAAAGCCCCCAATAGTGTATGCTTGTCTTTTTTTATGTTCCTTAGAGGAAGGAGGGAGCCTTATCTGTTCCCCTTCTCTCCTCTACTTCAAGAGATTCATAGACGATGCTTTTGGGGTTTTGGATGGCCCCCCCTCTAGCCTTAAAAATCTTCTCCTAGAATACGGACATCCTCTCCAAGAACACATTAAGATCACTCCCTTTATCTCCGCACATGAAGCTTTTATTTTGGACATTCACTTCTTCAAGGGGCCTTCTTTCTACTCTAAAGGGATTCTTGACACACACTGTCACCAAAAGCCACTTAACTCCTACAACTACATCCCGTTGCAGTCTTGGCACCCTACGCACCAGAAGATTGCATTTATTTTATTAGAGCTCAAGAGGTATATCATTAGGGAAAGCTCGCTCGAGGGTTTTATCTCTATTGGCAACCTCTTTTTTTCCCGGCTTAGAGCTAAGAGTTACCCTGCACCGTTCCTCGAGGCTTGCTTTATCTATGTTACCTATGCTTCCAGGCCCGCTTTCCTTTTGAGAAGTAACCTCAAGAATGCAGCACCTTTCATTGTCAAAATCCCCTTTACTCCCTTTACCTGCCAAATTAATTTGGCCAAAACTGTTAACCAACGTCTCTCTAAACACCTAGAAATCCACTCCGAACTCCCCCCCTTTACCAAACCAGTCATTTGCTGGCTCAATGCGCCCAAGCTTGGCAACCTTCTCTCTAGTAAGAGCCCTTCTTCTTCCCCTCCTCCCTTTCCCACTCCTTCTTCTCCCATAACCTAACTTTGACCACTTACCCCTTGTTCCAAAGAAACAACCTCCTAGCCCCCCCCCCCCCCCCCCCCCCTCCTCCTTCTCCTCCATTTATTTTATGTCCTAATCTCCACCTCATGGTACCCTCTTGTAATTGGGACACTAGCAACCCCCCCCCCCCCCCCCCTCCCCTCCTGCTCTCCTCCATTTATGTCCTAATGTCACCCTCATGGTACCCTCTTGTAATTGGGACACTAGCAACCCCCCCCCCCCCCCCTCCCCTCCTGCTTCTCCTCCATTTATTTTATGTCCTAATCTCCACCTCATGGTACCCTCTTGTAATTGGGACACTAGCAAACCCCCCCCCCCCCCCCCCCCCCCCCCCCCCCTCCTCCTCCATTTATTTTATGTCCTAATCTCCACCTCATTGTACCCTCTTGTAATTGGGACACTTAAACCCCCCCCCCCCCCCCCCCCCCCCCCCCCCCCCCCCTTTTCTTTCCCCTCCTTCTCCTCCATTTAATTTATGTCCTAATCTCCACCTCTTGGTACCATCTTGTAATTGGCACACTTTAACCATCCCTTTTTCCTCTTTAAATCCCCCCTTCCCTCTTTTTCCTACCCCTTGATAGGGATTATTCCTCCTCTAATAAAGAGGCCTCTTCTCCCTTTAAACTGTGTACCTGCCTCATTGGAACCCCCTCGACCTTCTTGGATGGTTTCCTATTTAAACTTACCTACACCTCTTGTTTGGGTTACACCACTGAAGAGCTTAATGCGAAACGCGTTTGGTGTTAACCCATTTTGTATCATTACCCCTTTCCCTCCTACTTTGGCTCTCCCTCTCTCTCACCTATCTCATTTTCTTTTGGCAAAAGCGTTGAGTCGCTCGGTTAGAGTCGAATTAGCCGCGTAGGCTTTGAAGTAATTGCCTCCCAGATATTTACAAGATATTTACCAATTAAGCAAAAATAGGTAAAAATATAGCAGAATTGACATTTTAAAAGCTGACAGGTAATGGGAGGGTCGTCACTGACCTGCCAGGGACTCATTTAGTAGCAAGGGGTGCCATTTGGAGCTTTAGGGCTGCTTGAGCTGCAAGCAACTGCTATTTCCAGCCGGCGAAAGCTTATGAGTGCCAGAAAACTATAAATAGGACCCCTTGCTTCACAATTTGACAACTCGGAGCCTTGACACTCTCTCTCTCATCTAGAGAGAGCGCTACGCAGAAATCACTAGAGATTAAGCTCTAGTCGATTAACCTAAACAGTAATTAGCCTAATCCTTTTTAATTAGCAAGACTAAATTAATCTATTTTGTTAATAAATCAAAGATTAGGCCTATGTATACTCATAAACCCTCTCTTAATTAATTATTCTCTGCTGATTGTTGTAATTAAGCTTGGTAACGTTAAGCTAATTAATTATTCTATCATATTAGGGCTGAAATTAGCCAAATTAACCATGAATTAATGGGAAATATATTAATTAAGCTTAGATTAAGTTGAGGAAATGTTCAAAGCTGCATTAGATAGTCATTAAGCTAAGAAAATTATCCTTTAATTTTCTGAGTAATTTTCTTAGTTAATTAGGCAGAATTACACTGTAAATTAAAGGATAAATAATTAGGAGAAGCTCAGATAATTAATTTACCTAGTTACTTTAGTAGAAATACTCTATTTTTAGGACAAATTAAATAGAGGAAATTAGCTAATGGATTCAAATTGAATTAAGTTATTTATCAGAGGTTAATTATATGTTAGGGAACCCGTGAGAACTATGTGAGAATTATGGGCCACTGGTTTGGTGTATGGGCACCCGGAACCTTGGGTGGGGGTTTATCCACTCTGGATTATGAATAAGGAATGGGTGTTGTTTTTCACCCTTAGGTGGTCTTGAGACAAGAAGAGTACTGGTCATGGTTATTATGGATGATGTTTTGATTGATAGTACCCTGTCTTAAGTTTAAAGATGTCTGTTTTCTAAAAGAATGCTTTCAATGCTGTCTTCAAGGAATTACTGTGATGGAACGTTAAAAGAAACCATTATTTTAAATGTTAAAACAATGTGATAATAAGATAAATGAATCTTGTGTGAGTGCGGGGTGGTAAGTGGGGATTGACTAAGGTTGTCAATCATGGACAGGTGGACCTGATTAGTCAGGTAACTATCCATCCCTGCGCACTAAAATGTTTAGAAAACTTCTTCACTTGGAAGAGGAGTCCACCAACGGCTTTGCGCTCACATCTGTTAGGGGGGAAAAAGCGTTGGGTGAGTATACCTTAGCCCAATGGTGGCAGTTATAGGGCCGAAATAGTTTTTTGGACTTTTAATACGTTGTCCTGTTTTCGCTGCGAGACAGGACTAGGTCTTCTTCTGAGGGTATAGACCCAAGCCATTATCAATGGTAAAGGTCTATTCCTTGGATTTTTCTTGTTTAGAGACTCTGATTTTTATCAAACCTAGAGACCTGTCAAGGATCCCATCCCGATCTTGGTATTGGCGGGTTGGGGATCGCACAGAAAAGCTCTTACCATTCACCATACCCCCCCCCCCCCCCCCCCCCCCCCCCCTATAAGGTTAACCACTAGCAGGGCGCCTCCAGTTTGGCCACACATCTCTCCATTATCGCTAGAAGATGAACCCCTCTCTCTCCTACTACTGCCCGGGTCCACCTATATTCTCTCTCTCTCTCCTACTCTGCCGCTGCATCACCTGGCTCGGTAGGCGCATTGGTGCCTCTATCACACCCTCCAGCGGGCCCCCACAGATATTGTACACCCTCTCTCTCCCTCTCTTTCAAAAGTTCTCCCTCTCTCTCTCTCTCTCTCTGCTTGTCCACACCCCAGTCCTGGTGGGCCGCCCCGTTTTCTTCATGGCGGACCACTGGCCTAATATTCCCCCCCCCCCCCCCCCCCCCTCACCTAGCCCTAAATCTAGCCCTCTCTCACTCTCTCCTTTAGGAGGGGCCCGGCGGGCCTTAGGGGAAGCCACACCCCCTCCCTCCCTCTATCTCTCTCTCTCTCTCTCTCTCTCTGTCTCTCTCTCTCTCTCTCTCTCTCTCTCTCTCTCTCTCTCTCTCTCTCTCTCTTCTCTACCCTCCTCCCTCCCTTATCCCCTCACCACCTCACCCCGTCTCCCTCTCCCTCTCGCGCTCTGCATAGAGCACCGGCCAACCCCATCTCTCTCTCTCTCTCTCTCTCTCTCTCTCTCTCTCTCTCTCTCTCTCTCTCTCTCTTCTCTCTCTCTCTCTCTCTCTCTCTCTCTCCTCTCTCTCTCTCTCTCTCTCTCTCTCTCTCTCTCTCTCGTTCTAAGCATGTACATGCGCCGTAAGCAGATGACACACACTCTCTCTCTATCACATACACACACACACAAGCCCTCGTGCACGCTCTCACACAACATACACACACACATACACTCATTCACACACACACACACACACCACACACACCCCTGGATCTGCGTCGCCAAACAGAGAAAAAACAAAATAAATAAATAAATAAAATATATTTATATATACATAATATTACCCTCCCGTTCCCACACACGTTCGTGCACACACATACATATACAAATACACTCACACACCCATACATACACACACACACACACACACACGCATATACGCACCACACATAAAATACAAAAAAAAACTGAAAGAATTCTACGACTATGACGACAAAGAAAAAGAAGGAGGAACTCGAATCACGCGACACCGACAACAGAAAGAGCAAAGGCGTCGAAGGCATGCCCCGATCGACCCCGAAAAGACGTACACGCTACACCGACACACTGACAAGCCATCATTCACCAGTATTACGCAACCACGACACCATTTTCACTTAACCGTAGGTTAGCAAAATCACTCTCCTTGGCCATGTAATTTCAGCCAAAGGGATTGAGGCTGACCCTAGCAAAATTCAAGCCCTGATGTCTTTGTCATCACCCACCACCGCTAAGTAGTTGGTTTCTTTCCTTCAAAAGGTAAGATACTTAAGCAGGTTCATTCACTTGCTATCTCAAGTGGTCCTCCCTCTACAACAAATCACCGAGAGGGATGTCTTATCATGGAGTGAAGAAAATGAGCATCAATTTACCGAGCTGAAGCAAATCCTAGCTAAGCTTCCCACCATTTCACCCCCTAAGTGGGACAAGCCATTTTATGTGAACCCTATTGTAAGAAGTGATACACTCGGAGCCATGCTAATGCAAAAGGACCCCCAAACTTCTTTCATGCATCCTATTTACTTCTCTATTTGTGTCATGACCCCGTCAAAAAAGGGATTACCAAAGTAGAGCACATGGTTCTTGCACTAATGTTTGCTACCACAAAGTTCCGCTCCTATCTTCTGCCTAGACCCTTTGTAATCCTAACAATGGAGGAGGTTTTCCCATATGTAATGCGACACATGGGTGTCTCATCTAGGATCTTCAAAAGGGTGGTTAGATTACAAGAGCTTGACTACACCATGCAAGTAGAAAACTCCACCAGGGCTAGTTTAGCGGGAATACTCACTCATCGCCATTATGAGAAGAAGCTAAAGGTCAACACGGAAGCAAAAGAAGAAACACCAATGGTAGAGAGTCCTAGGCTAGAAAGAGTTCACTCTCTATTCTTTGACAGATCATACAAAAGAACAGTGGACCAGTCTGCATCTGGCATAGTCATTTTCAATCAGGCAGTTATTGCACTCCCACTCCAACAATGAAGCAGAATATGCAGCCCTAATTCTTGGGTTGGAACAATGTATTTCACAAGGAATTCAACGCCTAAATGTGTTTGGTGATGCTTTGCTTTTGATAAGGCAGATAAACGGCACTTGGGTTTGTAAAAATCAGGTTTTACTTGGTCAACTACGCCAAGTTAAGGATCTTCTAAGGAAGTTTGAAGCAGTGAAACTATTTCATGTCCCCAGAGTAGAAAATCAGGAGGCAGATGCCTCGGGGGATTCACCATGGAAAACTTACCGCACCACGTAAGTGCAAGGGAGGGGGGGTTTTTTACAAGCTACATAAGCGTATAAGTTAGGGGTAGGCCCTGAATAATTTATCTCCCAAGATTAAAAATAAGGGAGGGGGGTATCATATTTATTGGGGTATTGGTGGAGGGTGGGGGGGGGGGGGGGGGGGGGGGGGGGGGGGGGAACTTGACCCGGGTTGATTACTTGTAACAATTGGTCACTGGTGTGCACTAGAACTCAGATGAATTTAGGGGAAGTTTTTTATCAGGTCACACATCAAATTTTGCATCAAGTCGGTCATAGGTAAGGGTTGATTTGGAGCAGGTCAAGGGTTGATTTTCACCAGATTTGGATGGGTCAGAATTGGACGAGTAGCCAGAGTGCAGGCTGATTGGGCACATAGTTTGAAATTCAAACTAAGACACATTGAGGATACATGTAGCTATCAATATAAGTGGTTCCTTAGTAAATTGCCAATCACTTTGCTACACACTCTTTGACTACTTTTACTTAGTTAGATCATGTGAGACCTAAATTTAATATGTAAGATAGGGGTATGATAGTTTTCTTCATTGATTGTCGTATAAGCATAGAAAGGGGGGTCATAATCCCTAATATGAGTCGTATATAGGAGTTTTATCAAAGTTTTCTGCTCGCAGGTGGCGTCCCATTTTGTATATAGAGTGAATCCCCCGGGGTAGATGCTCTAGCCAAAGAAATAATACAAGACGTTCCCGTAGGAGAAATCAAACTGAAGCTACCCCTCTTTCAAGGTAGTGATGCTATGCTTGATATCGTCAGCTTTTTAGATATAGGAGAATGTCCTAAAGGGTACACCAAAGGCCAGAAACAGTGGCTGGTGAGGAAGGCTACCAGATATCGCCTTGTAAACGACCACTTGTATTGTAAGGGCAAGGATCAGATTCTCAAGCGAGTGCCAACTTACAGTGAGATCACAGAGGTAATTTCAAGTTGCCATGATGGCATCTGCGGCGGTCATTTTTCTCTAGATATCATCAGTACGAAGATTCTACAAGCAGGATACTCTTGGCCTAGCTTGAACAGGGATGTAAACCATTGGTGTAAAACATGCAAGGCTTGTCAAGTGGCTAGTGATCTCACATTAACCTACGAGCCACAGACTCCTATCATCGCATATGGTCCATTTGAGAAATGGGGAATAAATGCAATTGGTACTTTACCAAGGGCCCAATTAGGTAAACTCTACATTATAGTGGGTGTAGACTACATGACTCGATGGGTAGAAGCAACAACCACCACCCGCATTACAGCCCAAGAGGTAGCAAAGTTCATATTTGCGCATATCTGTTGCCGTTTTGGCACTCCTCTAGAGATAATATCAGATAGGGGGCCAGGTTTCAGAGGCGATCTGGTGGGAGAACTGAAGAAAAAGTTAGGCATCACACGCCGACATTCCACACCATACTATCCACAATGCAATGGTCTGGTAGAGAAGGTAAACGGAATGATTTGCAAAATCATCACAAAGTAGGTGAACAATCACACATGAGACTAGGATAAACATCTCATGGCAGCTCTTTGGGCCTACCGAACGACGTTCTGAACATCATTAGGTTTCACCCCTTTCAATCTAGTTTATGGGAAAGAGGCAATTCTACCCATTGAGGTACAGATAGCCAGCTTACGAGTTTTGGCTAGCCAGATACAACGCCCAATTGTAAATCTCTAAAACCACATCCTAGATCTAGAGAGACTACAACTAGATAGTGAAGAAGCAATCAATCACTATGTGTTTGCGGGTCGCCGCGACGGACATCCATAGCATAGCTCTCAAGCATCAACATAAAATTATCGATACAAAGGAAGCGACTCGGATGAGGCATGGAAACTCACTAGGGTGTCAATCCTAATGAAGTGAACTCGAAGAGATGCAAGTACTAACTCTACAAGCAAATCAAACGCACTAAAGCCAAGTAATCTGCCTATGTTCTTCTACACAGCTCTACAGTCATCATGCCCGTTCACAATGCAAATCATATCGGAATCGCACGAAACTTGAAGGGAAGCTACAGGGGACTATCAGGAACATATCCTATCACTGTCACAACATTATGGAGAGGTACAATGATCGCGATCGTTCGTCCCAAAGTACGCAAAAACAGTAAACGGAAGATCCTAAAGGGTCGTTTTTAGGTCCCTAAAGCCTCTCCTATGGTCAAAACAACATAAAATACGCATATAAACACTCAAAACAGCGATTTAAGGCCTAAACGGATGCGTTTGAAACCTTCACCGAATCTTGAATGCTTACACTTGAATGAAAGAGCAGAGTAAGAGGAACACAATGTAAGAAACAAAACTGAATTTGGATTACCGTAGCCACAATGGTGATGATTACAAGTTGGAGCAAGAAGAAGCTCTCTGTGCGTACAGCAATAGTCACTTATCTTCAAAAGAATAATCTCCTCTTTCCCACTAACCTTAGTGTATTATATACCTAGGGCTTTCTAAAGTGGCCGGCGGCCAACTTCTCATGGACCTTTACATACATCATTGGAAAAATTACATCTTTGACTTAGACTTGACATAGATGATTGACATTAGGCTTTTACAGGGTTTGATGTATTAAACATCGGAAAATAATGTGACCACATCAAAACTTTGGCCGGCTGACCCAACGGGCGCCTTGACTAGGTGGGCACTTGTATGTTGTCATCACCTCCAAACTTAGACTTAGACTTACTTGACATTAGGCTTTTACAGGGTTTGATGTATTAAACATCGGAAAATAATGTGACCACATCAAAACTTTGGCCGGATGACCCAACGGGCGCCTTGGCTAGGTGGGCACTTGTATGTTGTAATCACCTCCAAACACTATGCAGCGCGGGTAGAACAACGCCAACTCACCTTCAATCAAGGACTTAAAGAAAAGGGCCTGAAAAAGGGTATGTTAGTGCTGAGATACGACAATAGATTTGACACCAGGAAAGACAAGAAATTTCAACCCAGATGGGAAGGACCATTCATTGTCAAAAGGCGCTATGGCAACAACACCTATAAGCTGATGGAAGCAGATGGGAGAATTCACAAGGCTAGAGTCAATGGATGGAGGCTGAAAAGGTATTTTCTTAGGTTTGAGCCAGAGTTCATACTAGACATTCCAGAAGACGGAGAACCCTCTAACTCCACAACTCAAAATGCTGAGGAAGGGCTAGAAGCATCAATGTCTCTAGCCAAATGGGAGGGCTAACGATGGTCAGTTTTCAAAACCGTGACCGTGAGAACCACCCCTAAGGAAAAGAAGGCTTGTTACCAAAAGAAGAAAAAAAAAACAAAAAGAAAAGCTCTTACCATTCACCATACCTCCCCTCTAAGGTTAACCACTAGCGGGGCGCTACCAGTTTGGCCACACATCTCTCCATTATCGCCAGAAGACGAACCCCTCTCTCTCCTACTGCCCGGCTCCACATATATTCTCTCTCTCCTACTCTGCCGTTGCATCACTTGGCTCGGTAGGCGCATTGGTGCCTCTATCACACCCTCCAACGGCCCCCACAGATATTGTACACCCCCTCTCTCTCTCTTTCAAAAGTTCTCCCTCTCTCTCTCTGCTTGTCCACACCCCAGTCCAGGTGGGCCGCTACACCCCCCCCTCCCCCTCCCCCCATTTTCTTCATGGCGGACCACTGGCCTCATATCCCCCCCCCCCCCCCCCCCCCCCCCCCACCTAGCCCCTAACTCTAGCCCTCCTTACTCCCTCCTTTAAGAGCGGCCCCCGGGCCTTAGGGAAGCCACACCCCCCTCCCTCCCTCTCTCTCTCTCTCCTCTCTCTCTCTCTCTCTCTCTCTCTCTCTCTCTCCCTCTCTCTCTCTCTCTCTCTCTCTCTCTCTCTCTCTCTCTCTCTCTCTCTCTCTCTCTCTTCTCTCTCTCTCTCTCTCTCGCTCTATTCTCTATCCTCCTCCCTCCTCACCACCTCACCTCGTCTCCCTCTCCCTCTCGCGCTCTGCACACAGCATCGGTCGACCCCATCTCTCTCTCTCTCTCTCTCTCTTTTGTTCTAAGCCTGTACAGGTGCCGTAAGTAGATGACACACATTCTCTCTCTCTATCACACACACACAAAAAATGACATGAGTTCTTTAATTGGACAAAAAAGCTTGGCTGATAATTATTTCGGGATCCCTTCATCTACATCTCCATTATGCCGCCCATTACATGATCACACAAACAGCTATCACAGTAAAAGCATGTGTTTGGATGCTCAGCTAAGGTAGTATACGAGTCGCCAAGGCTACCCCATACTCCCAAGTGCAGGGAGTACAGTTAAAATATCCTCTTAGTGGATGGCCATAACTACGATACAAAAAAAACTTATGAGGAGGTAGGAACTGGGCTTAGCAGGTATAATCGATCTGAAAAACCTTGCTTTATTGAATGCTCAATGTAATAATACTGTGTCCCTAGGCCCAATGCCTCAGTAACCATCACCAATCAGATATTGTTTCTGAAATGCTCACGACCCCAAAGTGTCATACGCGTTACTAGGTCCTGATATGTCCACCACTTAGTTTGGGAAACAGTTGTTCCTAACTGCGGAAATAGATGAAGTTCATAACGGAGTAACGTTGCTCTCCGAGTAGATTCACTTGACTGATAAAGATGTGCAGTTGCTATGGAAAAAACGTGTTCTTGGCTGTATGCCATAATATGTTTGATACACCCGGTGAGAAAATTAGCTGGTGTTTCTTACTCCAAAAAAGTTACTCTGGACTCGATTTTTGTAAAAATAACACTTATCTTTTATAGACCCACATTGGAAATAATAGTAGAGACTACCCAATGTTGATTAAACTCTCTCCTGTAAAATCAGCTCATAAATATCTTATCCTAATGGATAGCTATATGGCATGAGCCTACTGTAGGGTTTGTGGAAGTATATGTAAACTGCAATGTATGATCATCCAATGCTAGATACAACAACTCGGACCAGATATCGACTATGGGAATAGACTGTATTTGTTACCATGGGATGTGGTGGACAGTATGTCATGTCCTTGCTTTTTACATTAGAACTATCTTTACATTTTTACATTGTACTTAAAAAAAACTCTCTATAGTGGTTTTAGTATTCTCTACATTAATGGGTCGTGCCTCCTACTTCACGCTACCGCCTGTACTGGGTTGGGGGTCTGCAGCCGAATTGGGGAGCAGATGTTGCGCGATATGGCCTGTAAACTTCGGATCTTGGGCTGGGGGTAATCCCTGAGGATTTTCCCTTATTGGCAACCTCGATTGTAGGTGACATGTACAACTTGGTGTCGCGTCGTCTGTAGATGGGCATCAACATGTATAAAGGACTCACAAGGTGAGTACTCATACTCACTTAGCAGCATGCTCTGTTATCACCTCTTTGTGTGCGTTTGTTCAAAACTGTGTGAGTGAATATCTGCTGACTGCTGTGAGCTCAACATGCCAAAAAAGTCCTAGAAGGTGATTATGGAGGCTTCCTCGGCTCCTAATCTACACGTTAACAACAGTTTGTTTTGTTCTTGAGTTTGTTGCAAGGTTTTATGAGCCGAAATATGAGGCTTTGCTGAAAGTAACTTGTTTTTTTTGTAGTGAAATGGTTTGAAAATAACATTATTCATTCTATCCTTTTATAAAAGAACCAGGTTCCTAAATATGATCTCATTCTGCTTTATGGGAAAGATGGAAAGTAACTCATATTGCTAAGAATCACCGGGATTTTTTTGAGTCTCCATGACTAATGATGCTGGTTTTTCCCGTGAAATAAGATGTGTGTCGAACAGAATTCGGGTTATGTAAAAGGCCTTTCGTTGAGATAATATATGTCCCTATTTGAAAAAAAAGACTCTCAGGTTTTGAGTGTATTTTAAATGAATGGCTGAACTGAGTACATGATTGCGTGGTGTCCGATGGGAAATTGTATGTCTAGGATGTTTTTTCTAGCTTCTCAATAGTAGGTAAGCAACTTTTGGATACTTCAGGGCTCTGAATATAGCCGGAATTTCACAAAAAAATTAAAATAAACTCAATACAGTGAGTTGTATTGTTCGGTTACCTTGGTAAGTTGTATTACAAGTGAGTTGAAGTACTCTAGATAAGCTGACAGATCTTAGACTGATTTGTTTTAGTGTAGATGCCTATTTTACTGAATCAACAAAAAGTTATTTTAAATTTGTTGAATACTGGTTTCAGATAGGTAGCCCTATCTTCAAATATTATGTAGTATTCAAGTGGCATCACATACTTGATTGTAGTTGTAAGTTACTGGTTTCAAATTTACTCGGCCTTTTTTACCACAGTACATCACTTACTGGGAGATTAGTTTCCGAGGGCTTATCACTGTTTCAGAGTAGTGATGGATTTCTACTGGCCATTAGTGGTTTGACCCTCGGATATTCAAATAAAATATGCTTACCATCATTAGCTAGCTTTGTTTCTCACTTGAGTTTATATGATCTGATCTTTACCTACCATCTTGCAGTTTATATAAACAAAAAACTTCTAGTGGTTTGGTATAAAAGGTTCTTTATACTATAAGGAATTTCATAATGTGGCGATGAATGTCCGGGCTCTGTAAACGGTTTTTTAGTTGAGAGCATATATGTCCCTTTGTGTAAAAAACTACCAGGGTTCGAGTGTAATTTAATCAATGACTGTACTGATTATTGGATGGCATGATGTCTAAATGGAAATGGGTTTTTTTATGATACTTTTTTTTTTCTCAATAGAAGGTAAGCACTTATTATTTGGATACCTCAGGGCTCTGAATATAAGCTAGAATTTCATAGAAAAATAAACTTAAAAATAACTCAAAACAGTGAGCTGGATGGTTCGGTTACCTTGGTTAGTTGTAATATAGATGTGTTGTAGTGCTCTAGGTAAGGTAACAAATCCTGGACTGATTTGGTTTTTTTTACTGAACTGACAAAAGGTTATTCTGAATACTGGTGTTAGATGTGTAGCCCTACCTTCGGATATTTTGTAGAAACTAAGTGGCATCATATACCGGTTGGTGGTAGATAACTGGTTTCATATTTACTCGATCGTTTTTTACCATAGTGCATCACAAGTGGTGAATATTAGTGAAAGTTTCCGGTTGATGTTTACCAATTCAGCATAGGGACTGATTTCTACTGGCCATAGTTTGTTGGACCCTCAGGTATTCAATAAAATTTGCTTGCCATTGTCTGCTCGCCTTTTTCTCAAGTATATATTAACTGGTCTTTTCCTACCATTTTGTTGTATATACAACAAAATGCTTCTAGTGGGTTGGTTTAAAAGGGACTTGATACGATGAGGAATATCATAATTTTTTTCTTTAGCTAAATCCTAGCTTGAGACTTTTATGTCATTTCTTTCTCGAACGATGTCTGAGCTGGCTCTAAGGGACTAAGTCGTCAATGCATTTTGGTATGCAATTTATAGCTGGCTTGGGGCAGCAGTATGTTGAACATGACATAATAACATTGTTATTAAGGGAAGTGTATATCTAAACAAAAAAAGGAGGCGTCTTTGGTTTGTAAATTGGTAAATAATTAAGTTTTTTTGGGGATATCTCAACTTGCTTATAAATTGGTTCTTAAAACAGGATCAGTTTTATATATATATATATATATATATATATATATATATATATATATATGTAAGAGACAAGGAAGTGGTGGTCCTTAATAAACTTAGATCTGGCTCGAGATTGCTCGTGCATAACTCTATAGTGTAAAATTCTCTCCAATCTGTTTAGGAAAGAAGTTCTTTTTAGTTTTGATAATCTCCCTAATATACTCCTAAAATCTTAGGATCGGTAAAGAAATTTTTTGTTAATCAAGAAATATACTAGATATTTAGCTGCTCTATGGGGTTTGTCAATTTCCTTATCAGATTGGCAGAAAGCCATGAAACTTTTTTATCTAAAAGAACAAAATACAAGTTAAGAACTATGTTTTTTTAATGGTGACATGGATAAAAATTGGGATGCCCAGCATCACCTGCGTACAATCACGTGCTAATGAATTGTTTTCTTATGGCTATGGGTGCAGGTGAGGGCTACCTTCCTTGATTAAAGCATTCTGTTCTTAACATATGGAAGATCTCTTAAACTAGAAGCAAAATTTCCCAGACTTTGGGTTTGCGGTCTCCAGAGCTATATTCTGTTATCCTCATTACCTTGTACAAAGTTTATTTTCAACTGCAAATAAATTATTGTACAAATCCATTGTATTATTCTAGAATTGTTGTTCTGTGAACAATTTGTGCTCGTTTGCGTATATATATAGATTTAGAACTGCTACACACACACACACACACACACGCATACACGCACCACACATAAAATGCAAAAAAAAACCGAAAGAATTCTACGACTACAACGACAAAAAAAAAAGGAGGAACCCGAATCACGCGACATCGACAACAAAAAGAACAAAGGCACCAAAGGCATGCCTCGATAGACCCCAAAAAGACGTATGCTCTACACCGAAGCATCGACAAGCCACCATTCGCTGGTATCACGCAACCACGACACCATTTTTCATAAACCTTAGGTTATCATCATCATTTTTTCAGTTTTCACCCAAGCCTTGTAAAATTCCCAGTTCGTAAATTCCCTCTCTCTAGGTGATGGTCACAAAGGCCCACCTAGAGGTTTTCATTTTAATAACTCCCAAGACAAAGCAAGGGTCAACCACACCGGGCCCACTGCCTTGCTTTGTCTCCCCAATTAGCTTACCCTAATCAAACCGAGATTATCCTAATCCAAGCAGCCAACACCTATAAAAGGGCACTAAGAGGTCACTATCAGGCGGGCAGTTCATGAGAGGTCAGCACTTGGTAGAGTTGTAGGAATTAACACTATTGGCATCACGGGGAGGGGACTTGTGTGATTATTTGTTTTGGGAATTACAACATGTGAAGGGAGCTACGTCCACCTCTCAACTCCAATGGTCGATGCACACACACATACACGTTCTTGGTAGCATGTTTCACATCATCGAGTCGTCTTTAGAGAACGCACCAAGTAGATTCACCATCTCTTCTCCCTACCTCTCTATCACTACGGTGTTCCACCTCGCCGGAAGGAAGGTCATTATAAATACTGCACAGATACTTCTCCCTCACACCCCCGAGGGTTTTCATCATTTGTCAATCTGTGTGTGTGTGTGTGTGTGTGTGTGTGTGTGTGTGTGTGTGTGTGTGTGTGTGTGTGTGTTGTGTGTGTGTAAGTTTGCGGTGTTCACATCATCGTGGTCTTTGTCCTAGCCGTTCAAAGCTAGGTGATTCCCCTTGTTCGCTTTACCGTGATCGGCTCAAGGTGTGCCATCGGCCCTCGGCATTTTAGAGGCCATCAGGGTTCGGGTATTGCTTTGCTCCCGTCAGCACATTGAGGTGCATTACCACTATGTCAAGGAGAGGCTCTCAGCAGGAGAGATCATCTTGGCTTATGTGCCAACACAGGATAACCTTGCAAATCTTTTCACAAAGGCATTGTCTTGTGAGAAGCTTGAAGCTTTCCGCAAAGATTTGGGTTTACTCCCCTTTGTGGGCTGATCATGTCCTCAGGGCATGTCACTTCCCTTTACTAATGTGTCAGCTCTTGTTCACAGCATCACTCCAGGGGGGATTTGTTACCATATACATGTGGTAATGATGCGTGTAAACACACTAGGACCACCGAGGCATTTTGTCCTTCTTTAGGAGTTTTGTTCCCCCCGTGCATTGGATATACGCCCATCACTGTAGGGCTATCTATCTTTCCATTGCACACTAAGAAACACACTCTCTATTGTGTGCCTTGAGGTTACTTCATCTTCTCCAAGCTGTGTGCATTTCTCTGCAACCCTAATTCCAACAGTTGCTATTTTGGGGTTATGTGGGTGCTAGTTTTTTATAGGTGTGGGGGTTAAACACTAGCTCTCTACCTACCTAGCCATGCGGGAGTGATCCCTAGAATTCTCTAGAAACTCACCTTTGAAGCCTACATAAGAGGCTCTCTTCTCATGGTTGTAGCAAGTCTTTTTGCTCTAGTAATATAAGGTTGCTTTCCTTTTGTCTAGAGTGTTTCTCTCTCATCTACACACACACACACACACAAGTATGAATGCTTCACATGTGTATCCACCCTAAATCTCCCAACAACTGGTATCAGAGCATTAAAGACCCTCATGGGCCACTAGCTCACTTTTAGGTAGTGTGTGTGCACTCTTAGCTAAGTGTGGTAGGCACTTCTCTCTCTCTCTCTCTCTCTCTCTCTCTCTCTCTCTCTCTCTCTCTCTCTCTCTCTCTCTCTCTCTCTCTCTCTCTCTCGTCAAAAACGTTTTTGCAATAGGTGGCCAAAAGTCAACAAAGGGAGGCAAGTGGCCAAGTGGGTGGCTCACTTTCCCAAGAATAAGGGAAGGAGAAAAAGTTTTCTCTTTATTCTCTTTCACCTTCTTCCTCAACTCCCCCAAGCTTCCATGGAAAGCTTCTAGGCTCCCCTAAACAGCCCCTAACCATTCCCACCATTTCTCATCATTTTTGGTGCAAACTAGCTCTATACTAGCTCATTTTCTCTCTCTAATAAGAGGCTTTTCATTTTCTATTTTAACAGCCCATTAAACTTCATTAGATCATCATTAATCCACACTTAATCTCGTCATTAGTCTTCTACAAGCTCTACACGACAAAAGGGCAAGACTAGCTAGCTTATGCAACCAAAACTAGTCTATTTATACATGTTTTTAATTTTCTGTTTCAAAACAGAGAATTAAAACCTCATTTTCAGCCCTCTAAATCATTGTTCAAGGCTTTCTGAAGCTATTCCGAAGCTTGAGCTACAAGGGCGTTCAATTTGGGCACCATCTACATCGATTTCGTGAGGAAAAGAGCTCATTTCGAAGGCCGTTTTGCTTCAACAAGGACTCAATTTCAAATCAGAGAATTAATTCTCTGTTTTGCACTCATTTTCAGCTTTGTTCATCAAGGGAGAGCTTCTACAAATCATCTCGACACATTGGTATACTCCAAGGCACACTTCGGTAACATTTGGAGCTTATTTGTGCATGTTTTGAGCCTTCATTCTTCATTACCGCATACATTGCTTTTGTAAAAAGGTAGACACCATTTCAAGAGTCTCAAAATCGGACCCCCTTGCTTAAATTATCTAACATTATGGGTAACAATCACGTCTCAATCTTCAATGGAGTTGGCTTCCATACATGGCTAGTCAAGCTCAAGGGCTACTTGATGAAGAAAGGGCTCTGGAGTATGATTACTACCGAAGGGGGGGGGGGAACCTAATGGCACAACAACAAAGGGAATTTACATAAAAAGATGAGAAAGCCTTAGGTATTCTACTCACTAGTGTAGCGAATGAGATAGTGCATCACTTAGATCAAGCCACTTCCGCTAAAATTGCATGGGATACACTAGAAAGAACTTTTGGGGCAAAGGGTAAGCATTCTAAGATCTCCCTTAAAATGCAACTCTATTCACTCATTATGCATGACAATGAAACACTATCAAGTGTTGTCAATAGGCTTAAGAGTATTTGCACCCAATTAGCTTACATACAATGCAACATAGATGAGGATGATAAAATAGCTATTCTTCTTAAATCCTTACCTATTACATATGAGCACATAGTCACCGTGCTTAAGGAAAAAGAACTAGTTCCCTCTCTTGAGAGTATCATCCACTCTCTCCAAGAGGAGGAAAACAAGCACACACACACTAAAGAGGCACCCATATCTCAAGCATTATATGTCTCTAATTCAAAGAAAGCATGTAAACATTGTGGTAAAACCAACCACTCTTCCCAAAATTGTTTCAAAGTCAAAAAGTGTGTTAAGTGTGGTAAAATTGGGCATCCACCCCAATTTTTCCCTAAAGGCGGCAACGGCAACAACGGAGGCTCTAATGGCGGCTCTCTTTCCAAAGGACGACACGTTCACTACACACGTAGTGATGAAAATCACAATGGCAATGACGACGACAACAACACCAATGAAGGGATACATTTCACAAGCTAATGCATGCATTAGTGGAGAAGTGCTAGCAGGTTGCCACGACGGACGTTTGTACCATAGCTTTTTGTTACTAACATAATGTCAATATGCAAGGAAATGACTTGAGATGGGGCACAGAGACTTAATGAGATTGTCAATCTCACCAAAGTGAACCTGAAGGACTGTTCCTACTTCTACAAAAGAAAATTAACCACTTCCTAGTCGGAAAATCAGTCTATGTCCGATCTCACCGCTCTAGGTCATCACGCCTTTTCGGCATCCAAACACATTTAGAATGGAGCAAAAATTATGGAGAGGTATTACAATACCTAAGGGCATATTCCTACCAAGTTCTATACCCATTTGGGAAAGTATATAAATCACGATCCATCCTAAAAAATGTAAAGGAAATTGACACCCAGAACTACATGGAAAGGTCTCCCTTAAGCATAGAAACGCTCTTCCAAGGTCAAAACATAAAAAAACAACCATTTAAGACCTCAAATCAATGCATTTAGCTCACAAACAAGATGTTGTGAACCACAATAGAATTGAGAATAATTACACTTAGATTGAAGAGAAAGAGACAAGAAACACAATGTGCTATTCAAAACTAAATTTTGATTACCAAACAAGGAGAAAGATTGATTATAGTTTGTAGCAGTAAAGAAGCTCTTAGTCTACATCCAATTACTTGCAAAGATAATGATAATGTGTTTTACAAAACTAAGGGTTTTGACTTAAGACCTAGGGACTCTTTCACACGGCCATTCGGCCACTTACATGGTTTTTCGGCTCAAAGAGGCTAAGAGGTAATGATAGATTATATTACAATTTGATAATCCTCATTAGCAGAATTACACCGCTTTTTTTGAAAAAATGATCGAGTACAACAAAGTTTGGTGTATATCCGCCTTTTAAAAGATATTCCGTTGTGTCCACCAAGCATTCCCCCCTTCCTATTCATTGCACATCCTCGTGCAATTTGTCTTTGAGTGTCACCTTAGTAGTTGATCAGTCACTTTTCTAGTGTCTCAGTGAGTTGCCTGAATTTTTGTGCCCTTGCCTCGATCTCCATCTTTGTCACCAGCTCTCTGAAAGGGTTATTGTTGCGAGTGCTTTGATATGCTATATGTCAAGCTGGTAGATCTTTTTTCATGGGATTAAATCCCGGGGGATCCACTCTATATACAAAACAAGATGCCACCTGCAAGCACACAACTTTGATAAAATCCCTATATACGACTCATATTAGAAAACATGACCCCCCTTTCTACGCTTATACGACAATCAATAAGAAAACTATCATACCCCTATCTTACATATAAAATTTAGGTCTCACATGATCTAACTGAGTAAAACTAATCAAAAAGTGTGTAGCATAGTGACTAACAACGTACTAAGCCACCACTTGTGTTGATAACTAGATGTACCCTCAATGTGTCTTAGTTTGACTTTCAAACTATGTGTCCGATCATCCTACACTCTGGCTACTCGTCCAATTATGACCCATCCAAAGTTGGTGTAAATCAACCCGTGACTTGCTCCAAATCAGCCCTTATCTATGACAGTCTTGATGCAAATTTTGATGTGTGACTTGATAAAAAACTTCCCCTAAATTCATCTGAGTTCTAGTGCACATCAGTGACCAATTTTTATTACAAGTAATCAACCTAGGTCAGGTCCCCCCCCCCAAAATATGATACAACCTCCCTTATCTTTAAGCTTGAGAGATGAATGGTTGGGGTCCTGCCCCTAACTTATATGCTTATGTAACTTATAAACAAACCCCCCTCCCCTACACTTATGTGGTGTGGTAAGTTTTTCATGGTGAATCCCCTGGGGATTAAATGTGGATGAGTCAACTTCAAAAAATCCTATCATGAATGCCTCCTCAAAAGTTTGCATGTAGTGGGAGGGCAAGAACATGACCCTCGCATATAATCCCATGATGACGTTTTTGTTGGGAATTTCTATTTGAATATTCCAACACAACCCTCTGATGCCTTCCAAAAAAACTTACCATGGATGCTCCGCTGCTTCTATATAATTGAATGTCGTAATGCAGGTGATTAGCATCTTTGCAATCTTCACTAGCATCTAGCATGCAAGATCTAGTATTTTCTTTATCATGTTGTTGACTCCTTTGAGCGTTTGAACCATATACTTTTCTGATGGGGGATTGTTATTTGGGGAGGTGGCTTTGTTATAACTGGGTAGTTCAGAACTGTTGGTCTTTTGCTTTTCCATGAATAAAAGCTTTCCCAAGATATATGTTTGTTGATGGGAGAATAAGTTGGGTCAATCCTGAGATGCTGTGGAGCATTTCTATAATATGTTTTATCAGCTGGGTGCTGCTTAAACCATTTCTTTCACCAAAGTGGTTGATTGTCGATGATAGTTTGGATTTTTATATGGCATTGACAGGAACATCCTTGTAATCTCCTCTTTGGTTTGGCTCAAGGGCAAGTAGAATTTTTTTTTTCCATAATAGAGCCTCGTGCCTCATCAATGGTAGTGCAATCATTTCATGCTCAAGATTTTTTACCACTTCGTCAGGAGTGATCATGAGAAGGGCCATTGACTCCAACACCTTGAGCTCATATTGCAGATACTCCTTGTGTGAAGGGTCTTTTACTTCTAAGATCCACCACTGAATTTCTTCTTTTGCAGTATCCTTGATGGATGTCGTGGCTAGATCTTCAAATTCCTGCATTGTTGTTCCTCTGCTTGTACCTCGCATATCCATGTGGTGAGTTTTGAACATGAGTTGTTCCATTCCTTCTATTTTGTTTATCTTCCACGGGGACTGTTTGTATTGGCTTCACCTATGTTTCTTTTAGAGCATCCATCACTTCCTTTGCCTCTGCCAGCTGCTTTCTTAGGTTTTCAATTACTTTGTCTTTAACTGTTTGCAATGCTCTATGCCCTGCTGTCATAATTTGCCTGTTTTATTTTTCTTGAGCAAGGGCCTCCTTTAGATCCTAGACCTCTTTGGTCAGTGAGGTCGATTTAGTTGTCATTCTTGTGGCACTTAGCGTCTCTTGCAAGGCTAAAAGTTGGGTCAGAGTCTTGCTGACCACCGCATAAGACTCTTGCAACTTCTCATTCTGTTCTCTTTCCTGATTAGCTCCTCCTCTAGTCATTGTTGCTCAACCTGCAGAGTAGTGTTGGATTCATTAAATTGTTGGACTTCCTTGTAGTAATATGCAACGTTCTCTTGTTCCCTTTGTAATTTTTATTGGAGTTGTAGCTGGCTTTTTGCAACTCCTTGATTTTTTTTTCAGCTACAGTGTGCTTTCGAATGCTTTTGTTGTCTCTTTCCTTGTGTCCTCCAGCTCTAGTTCACGCAAGTTGTAGGGAGCTCTTTGGCATTGAAATTGGAGCTTGATCTGGTCTAAATGTGCATCAATGTCAAACAACCTGATCATTTGCTCTCCCTCCTCTACAACAGCTTGCGAACGAGGCGATCGTGGTTGGTTCTGGCTTCACAAGTAGGTGGAGCTGTAGTGATTTTTGGCAGTGCTGTCTTTTTTTTTTGGATCTGCTTGCTTTTGTGATAGCACTTTATCTGCCATTTGTTCTAGAAAATCTAAGCCTTCTTCTCTATTTTTCTGTTTCAGACTCTGAAGGTAGATTTTTGTCTTTTGGTGATTCAAAATTATATTCTTGCTAGTCAACAGTATCCTGATCACCTTTCTCTTCTTGGTTTTCTACTTTGTCCCCTGCCTTGGTAGATTCGTCGGATGATTCAAGATCATCGATGAGTGGCTGTTTTGCATCCTCTCTTTCTCTTTGTTCCATCTTTCACTTGAGCTCATTCTGAATCCGTTGCCGCATTTCGCTGGCAATGTTCAAATTTTCCTCTACTTCCTTTCTTTTGTGTTGTTTGATCCTTTGCAAAGCTTCTAATTTTTTGTGTTGTAGAGGCACATTCTCTTCTTCTTCTCTTTCATCATCTGCTTCCAATCCCTGACTTCTCTTTTCCTTGTGTTTCTACTAGTGGAGTTTCTCTCTTTGCACCTGTGCTTCTTTCATTGTCCTTTGGACTTGGGTAATTGGGATTGCCTCCGCCGCCTGATTTGTCCTCTTCTTCAGTCTTGTGTGTTTGAGTAAAAATTCACTTCCATGTTCCTCATCTAAAGACTGATATTCTGAAGGAGTTTTTGTCATAATAAATAATATATATTTCTCCTAAATAATTTTCTCATTTTAAACTGATCATTTAATATGGGGAAGTGCCAGGGGAGAAAAAGCTAGAATATTGGTTAAGCTGGCAGACCGGCCACAGTAGGGATCCAAAGGAGGGAAAATAGGGATCCTAAGGGGGGGCCATCTCCAAAAGAGCAAGGTGCAACAATGGGCTAAAAAGACCCTAAGGTTCAGCCCATTAAGACTTCCAAAATGCTAAGGTTCCAAAATTCAAAGGTTGTGTCCAAAGGCCAAACACTAGGGAAATTGGATGTTGTGTGTGTCTCCCAAAAAGTCTCCATAATCTCTACATAGAAGGGGGCAAGCCTTGCAAGTAGCGGATGAGAGAGAAACACACACACATGCAACACAAGCTCCCTTTACACAAAGGGAAAGAGGGACACACGTGAGCTCCCTAGCCCAGATGCCCATAAGGTGTACTCAAATCCTATTGGATGGCCATGGAAGTGGACCAATGAGAATTAGGCTAGAGTAAATCTAGTTTAATGAATTAAAAAACACTTAATAAAAGAACCAATAAGAATTAAGCTCTCTAGAAGACTATTGGAGAGTCTCCCAAGGGGTCCAATGAGCACTCAACAGCCCAATGGCTTGCCTGATTCCTATTGGCCAGGAGGCAAAGGGGTCCAATTAGAGTTTAGTTGCATTTATTAATTACCTAAAGCTCTCACAAAAGGGGAAATGGGAACACATGTCAGAAGGCTATCAATTATGCTCCTGAAATCCTATTGGCTAAGCCTAGGGAGGTCCAATGGGATATCTGCATGAGCAAATAGCAAGAGGGGTCAACCGAGAGAGAGTGTGCTGATTTTCTCAAGGCATTATTGCATTACACACTCACACTAGTCTATGTGTGGAGTAATAAGATTCTCTCTCTCTTCTCAAGATTTAATGGAAAGCTTATCACCTACTCCAAGCTTGCGAGAAGAGAGGCCTACACCAACAACTCTTGGATTTGTGATGCAAATCCAACCAAGAGCCAAGCTTGAATGCATGGTCATCTCCTCTACCATGCTAATTACCAAGCTAAGCTATGCTAATATGAATAATTATGTGAGGAGATGTACATCTTTCTCATGAGGCTACTCCTTCTTCCTCTCAATCTACTCTCACACCTTGCTAGCTCTCACCATATTTGAAGGTGTGTGAGGTCTTGGATCTGAGACCGTGAGGGAATTGATTTTGTGTTTAGTGCTTGAAGTTTCCATCTTCATTGCACTAGATAGTATTGAAGGAACACAATGAATTGTATCGTAAAATGTCTCTCTTGATGGGAGAAACCATAAGATTTAATGGAAAGATTCTCACCTACTCCAAGCTTGCGAGAAGAGAGGCCTACACCAACAACTCTTGGATTTGTGATGCAAATCCAACCAAGAGCCAAGCTTGAATGCATAGTCATCTCCTCTACCATGCTAATTACCAAGCTAAGCTATGCTAATATGAATAATTATGTGAGGAGATGTACATCTTTCTCATGAGGCTACTCCTTCTTCCTCTCAATCTACTCTCACACCTTGCTAGCTCTCACCATATTTGAAGGTGTGTGAGGTCTTGGATCTGAGACCGTGAGGGAATTGATTTTGTGTTTAGTGCTTGAAGTTTCCATCTTCATTGCACTAGATAGTATTGAAGGAACACAATGAATTGTATCGTAAAATGTCTCTCTTGATGGGAGAAACCATAATACAAAGCCTTTTGGAGGGGGGACCAGCTCCATGAAAATCCAGTCCTCAACTATTGTCAATAGCTTAATTTCTCTCTCTTTTGAAGTATTGTTCATGCTATCTAACTAGGTGTTATACTTTTTGTTGCTCTCTCCACCCAAGCACTCTTGTTATTTTTTATTAGGAATTTATTCTAATGAAATGCTCACTATGTTCATGCTATTTTTTGCTATAAATGGTTGGTATTATTAATTGCATGTGAGTAAGTATAATAGGGAATTTTCAGCCTTGCAGTGCGCCTACCTTGGTGCAGTTAACGGAGCATCACCATCAAGAGCTATGGTCTTAATAGTGGAGTCCTACGGGGCATGCCTACGGCTATTACCACTATTGAGCTATTAGAAACTTGACAGGAGCCGGTGTTATTTTGGTGTTGAACGACCCTCTCTTCTATTCCTTGTAATTAATGGTATTCAAGCCACGAGTACAATATCTTGATTGCTTTTTCTAAAGGGGTAAAGAGGAGTAGCAACTAAGGCTTGAAGTGCCAAAGTACACCTAAAAAGTTCACACCTAAAAGTTGTTAGAATGGTTGACAATAGTAAAGAGAGTGAAATTAATGTTGATAACTTTGATTTTGCTAATGAGCAGGCTACTAATGATGCTCCGATGCTTGTCAAATATCTTGTTTCTAGGCTTCAATAAGCCATGGGCAATCCATCCCTCCAAAGTGAAGAGAAATGGTAGCTTCGTGCTCATGGGATTCTCCAAGCTCCCCGCCATGACGAGAGAGCACCTAGGAAGCCTTTTGGCGAGACTTCCAAAAGAGGCCTCTCTCCGATTTAGGAAGAAGAAGAGGATCCATACGAAGGGCTCAAAAATTTTCTTCTTGATGACGCATCTCCTTCTCAAAGGACAAAGTACTCACCCAATGGAGAATCTTGAAGCTCTCTCCCTATGAGTCCAATCACAAATATGTAGACAAGTTTTGGGACTTACAACTCAAAGCCATTGTCTTCAAAAAGTTGGATTTTAAAGAGAAAAAGCAACAATTTTTTGTGGGCTTAACTGAAGAAATGGTGGAGTATGTCAACTCCCAAAGGCCACGCACCATAGTGGTGGTTATACACCATACTATGGTGGCTTCTCGAATCAATTTCCAAACGGGGGCTAAAAGAAATTCTAAGCCCATAGAAAACAAGGGTTCCATGGAGCCTAAGGGGAAGGTCAATGTCCACAAGTCTCCTAAGGGAAACTCCAACAAACATAAAGAGAAGGGAGTTTACAAAGGCAAAAATAAACTCTCTCCTAAAGAGCTTGAGCATTATCACAAGGATAACCGATGTTTCAAATGCGGCGAGCAAGGGCATGTGTACCGTGCTTGTCCCCAAAAGAACACCTGCCATGAGCCTCCTAGATCTACCTTGGTCGAAATCCAAGAGGAGGAAACTCACCACAAAGGGTCTCCTCTATGCCATGCTTGGGGAAAGGTAAGAGAACATGATTCTTTTATTCTCTTTGACCCTGGTTCTATTCACAATTTTATATCCACAAAGTTGGCCACCAAGATAGGCATCCAAGCCTATGAGATGGGAGATGTCCTACCCGCAGACGGTGCTTTCAAGGGGCAAGAAGCTTCAGTCACTCCCTTCATCGGGAAATTGAGGCTCCATGTCCGAAGCTATGTGTACAAAGAAGAATTCTTTATCTCTCCTCTCAAGCACAAGGATGTAATCCTAGGGGCACCATGGTTCAATCGCATGGCTGCCAATGTTAAATTCCCTGAAAGAAGAATCTACTTTAGGTTCAGGGAAAAAAATATGTACATAGATGCCAAGAAAATGGGTAACACCATACCCATTGTACATACGTAATATTTCAATAAGTCAATAAATAGCTCTATTCCCATATACATGATTTTTGCTATATATTCTCAAAATGAACCTAATTCTTTAACAAAAGAAAATATAAACATTTACAAAGAATTAGAGCTATCCAATTTTCTCAAAGGGTTTCAAGATGTCTTTATTGACGACATCCCTTGTGAGCTACCTCCTAAACGAGGCAATGATGACCATGCAATTGAACTTCTTCCAGGAAGTTCACTTAACAAGAGGAGATTATGCGGCATGTGCATGAGTTAGTTGAGAAGGGCATGGATAGGCCTAGCTCATCTCCATTTTGTTCTCTTGTGCTATTAGTGCAAAAGAAAGACGGCACATATTGTATGTGTGTCGACTATAGAGCACTAAATAGGATCACTATCAAGAATAGGTTTCCCGTTCCACGGGTAGAAGACCAATTTGATAAGCTACAAGGGTCCACCTACTTCAGTAGGATTGACCTAAGAAGTGGCTATTATCAAATAAGGATAGTTGATCAAGACATTGTAAAGACAGTATTTTGCACTACATTTGGTCTTTACAAATATATTGTCATGCCTTTTGGCTTGACCAATGCACCAGCCACATTCAACCACTTGATGGAGAAGCTATTCAGGCCTCACCAAACCTTTATTAGAGTGTTCTTTGATGATATCATCATCTACTCTAATTCATTACACGAACACAAGCAACACCTCCAGGTAATATTTCAAGTTCTAAGAGAGAATAAACTTTATATCAATCAAATGAAAAGTGAATTTTTCTTACAAGAGATTCAATATTTAGGTCACATTATCTCTCAATATGGCATCCAAATGGATCCATCAAAATTAGAGGTAATAAAAGGATGGCCTAAACCAAGGAATCTTCATGAACTAAGAAGCTTTATATGTATGTGTGCATACTATAGACGCTTCATAGAAAAGTTCTCATTAATAGCAGGACCATTACATGACCTAACAAAGAAAAATGTTAGGTATACATGGTCTGCCAAGGAGAACAACGCTTTCAAAAAGCTTAAAGAAAAGATTATCTCTTAGCCTGTGCTTACACTACCTGATCTCTAAAGCAATTTGAGGTCCAATGTGATGCTTGTGGTGATTCTCATGGAGCTGTTTTGCTTCAAGAAGAGCATGCCATAGGCTATGAAAGTCGAAGGCTCGACCCTGTTGAGCAAGCTCTAGGCATATACGAAAAGGAACTCCTCGCAGTTCTACATGACTTAGACTCATGGAAACACTAGTATTGGGGACTCCTTTCATTCTGCAAATGGATCACCAAAGTCTTAAGTACTTAATGACATAGACCAAGCTCTTCGACAAAAAAATGAGGTGGGAAAATTTCCTTTCGCAATTTCACTTTCATATTGCTCACATTGCTGGCAAGAATAATCAAGTAGCCGATGCCCTCTCAAGACGGCCAAGAGTGAATGTGGTTTCCATAGCAACTCAAAATGATCTATCTTCTATGATAGATAAGTATGCTATTGATCCTGATTTTAGAGATGTGATTTCAGCCCTTGCACTAGGGAAGAAAGAGGAACCATTTACTTTAAAAGATGGTTATCTTGTCTATTGCAATAGACTATGCGTTACTAACTCAATTCATGAGAAAGTAATGTATGAATCTCATGCTCCTCCTTATGCAAGGCATAGAGGGATTCAATCTACCCTAAAGGGGATTGAAACATATTTCTATTGGCCTACCATGAAAGCAAACATACAAGCGTATGTTTCTAAATGTGTGGTATGCCAAAAGACAAAGCTTGATAGAGGGAAGCAACCTGGATTACTCCAACCTTTGCCAATCCCTAATTCACCATGGAAGAGCATATCCATGGAAGCCTTAACATTTTTCAATCCCTAATTCACCATGGAAGAGCATATCCATGGATTTTATCTTTGGATTGCCTAAGTCTATCCATGGGAATACAGGAATATGGACAATAGTAGACAGGTTCAGTAAACAAGCTCATTTTATACCTGTCAAAAGACTATCAAAGCCCATCAAATGGAAACCCTCTTCATTTCACAAATCTTCAAGTACCATGGCTTGCCAATGTCCATAGTGTCGGATAGAGATCCTAGAATGACCAGTAATTTTTGGAAGGGTCTCTTTGAGAATTTAGGAACAAGGCTAAACTTTTGTTTGGCCTATCACCCACAAACGGGTGGCCAAAGTGAAATAGCTAACCTAACAATTCTTGATCTACTAAAAGCCTATGTAACGGAAGTAGATCAAAGATCCCAATGGGAGAAGTACTTACCCTTAGTGGAGTATGCCTACAATAACACCGTACATACTTCCATGGAAAAAGCACCTTTTGAGGTAATTGAGGGAAGATCAAAAAGTCCATTGCTACTTAAGGTACACAGGAAGATCTTTGTTGCAGATGAGTATAGCCAAGACCTACAAGAATATTTCCAAAAGATTAAGGATGCTATCTCTATCTCAGAACAAAGGCAAAAGACTTCTACTGGCAAGCATAGAAGAACCCAAGCCTTTAAATAAAATGATTGGGACCTTCGACATGAAGACAAGGTACTAAGAGGCGGTAAGACTATCCGATGATATATTATTAAGTTTAAGAATTATCCTTTTGAAGACGCTAGATGGATGCAAGGCATACAATTAAAGGATAACCTAAACCTTGTCAATGCTTACAATGATTCCCAAGAGTAAGCAAATGTACAAATGTTAAAAATGAACAAAGTTTTTGTTTATAAGACTCTCTTTTTCTTTATTGTGCACAAAAATGAAGTAGTATGCATCCTTAGATCAAGTTTGCGGAGACGACATCTCCCGAACACCAAGTAGAGATTGTCACTCTACTATGGAAGATTGATAGGACTAATGTGCATACATGCTTGCGGCAGCTTACACTCTCAAGCACCAAATTCTGGAACGATGTCATAGGGTAGCATAGGGGTCCTCTACCCACTAGGAAAAGGACTAATGAATATGCTTTATCTTCTCTACCCCATAGTCGAGGACAACTATGATTTCAAGAGAGAGGTAATGTCATAATAACTAATATCCAATTCTCTTACTTGCAGTTCAAATTGTTCCATGTTCAAAGCCCTTGCTTTTGGCGTTTGAATTCAAAAGTCAATTCCAACTTTCTTGGCTCAACTTATTAAATTTTGTTGATTATTTGTCCATTTTAGCTTTTTTAGTGCTAAGATTAAAGGAAAATTACTTACAATTAAAATTAATTGGCCAAAATTTTTCCAAAATTATTGTAATCACTCTTACATACATATTCTTAGCCCGGCATGTAGATGGTGTCAATATGGATCATGATTACGTCTACTAAGATTTAAAAAGCTCTGAAAAACTGTTAAAAGAAAAGAAAAAGATAAGAAGTTAATATATACAAAATGATGAGTATCTTGCTGTGTTTTTCCCTCTTCCTATAGTGAGTTGTCCTAGATGAACATGGGAAAAAGTTCATGGGTACAAAGTAAGTGTCTATGCATAGCCGTATAATGTGGCTCTATGATGCAAATTGAGGATATTCATGGGGTAACAAAGTGTTGTGCAAGATATGGTTTCTGGAAAATAAGTTCAATGGTTTTTGAGGATGAGGTTAGGTTGAAGCTGCGTGGTCCGAACAAAAGTAGTTGTAGAAGATGCGCTTGTTCTTTGACACTGACAGGTAGAAGGTGTGACACTGCATTGTCTATTGATTGAGGGTCTGGTTTTGGATGCCACTAACATTGCTTTGATGTGGACTTAATGTTTGAGTCATTCAGGGAGCGAGTCTCTTTCTGTTTCTGTTACCATATCCAAATAGCTTCTTTTGGTTGTCGATGGGGTGTTTGGATAGACTTCGTTTGCTTGACAAAAGCCTTGGGTGGTTTGGTGAGGGCTGGTTTTGGTTTGTTATAAAATCTAATATCTTACCAACCCAAATTATTTTCTCAAATTAAACTGATCATTTAATGTGGGAGAATAAATGGGAACAAGGGTTAGGATATAGACATGTGCTTATAGATCCATCTCAACACGGGGCCAATGGTAAAGCGACCCAAATGAGAGATGGTCTATTAAAGAGCAAGGCTAGCCAATGGAGGATAACACCTTAGGGTTAGCTTCATTGAAGACCTCCAATACTTAGTGTAAAAGTCCTTTGACCTTAGGTAAGCTAGGGCTGAGCTTGAGGTGGGTACCCGGCCCAAGATAAAGGTGCTTGAGGGCCTTGTCATGCTTGATGGCTGAGGTGCTTAAGGTGCTTGATGATTGGGATGCTTGAGGTGCTTGATGACTGGGATGTTTGGGGTGCTTGTCATGCTTGAGATGCTAGGGTTGTACTTGACGTGGGAACCCGGCCCAAGCTTGAGGGGCTTAAGGGCCAACCTTGTGGTGGGAACCAAGCCCAAGGTTGAGTGGCTTGAGGTGTACAAAAGTCAACATCATTCCCTACAAGGAGGTGGCGAGCCCTATAAGAGGGGGATGAGAGAGAACACCCACACACTCACTCAAGGCAAGCTTGGTACAAAGAAAGCATAAGGGACACTTCTCAAGTTCCTCCTCATGTTGCCCTCATGGTATGCCTGAAGCCTATTGGTTGAACACCCAAGGGGTCCAATGATAATTTAGAAGATTTAATTAATTGTTTTAGCATTTATCAATCCCTATCTCTCAAAGGATAAAGGGGGACACTTGTCCCAAGGCTACCCTTGTTGCTTGGTATGACTCTTGCTTGTGATTCGCTAGGCTTGGGGGGGTCCAATGAGCTTCAAGCATGAGCTACAAGGGGGGGGTTGACCAAAGCAAGTAGGGAGCCTACTTAGGAGGTATACTCCCCCCCCCCCCACACCCACACATGCACACAAACACACACACACACACCCTCATCGTGTGAAGTGCGAAGTGCAAGAGCTCCCTCTCCTTCTCCAAGCAAGTAGAGAGGTTGAGAACCTACACCAACACTGTTGGATATGGAGTGCAAATCCAACCAAGAGTCATGCTTCAATGCTTAAGCTTGCCATCTTCTCCATCTTCATTACTATGCTATTATGTATGCTAGCAAGAAGAGTGAGGATAATTTAGGAAATAATTATTTCTCCTATGAAATGTTTCTTCTTCCTCTTCCCTACCCTCATTCCTTGCTAGCTCTCTCCACCTTCGAAGGTGTTTGAGGTCTTGGGATTGAGGCTTGGGATTGTTAATGATTTCTTCAAAGTTTATGCTATGCTCGGGGGACTTGCTCCGCATAAATCCGGTCCTCAATTTTTGTCGTGTTCTCTAAATTCCAACTCTTGCAAAAGTATTGTTCATGCCAAGTTAACTAGCTGCTATGTTTATGTTACTACTATCAATTATGTTCACCCGCTATACTCACAAAGTAATTTCACAAAAGTACTCTCTCTAATTTCCACCACTCTCAAGCTAATAGGCGAATTCCATCACAATAGTATCAAAGTATCTGGTTTCTTTTTTCTTGCTTAAGAAGAGAGGTCCTTAAGTAGCCTATAAATTGTTGATGTTGTTAATTATATTAGGGTAAGTGGAATTGGGATCTATTATTGGTTTTGTTGAGCCCACTATGTGGAATATGGTGCACACCTCAGGAGCTTTGGACTTAATAATGGAGTCTTTTTAGACTTGCCTACGGATTTACCATTATTGAGCCATAAGAAGTCCAAAAAGGAGCTAGCCCTTGGCAACTCTGCTATGTTAAACCTTCTCCACTACTCTCTATAATTAATCACTTTGAGCCGTGGGTGTAGATACTTAAGAGCCAATTTTCAAAGGCTAAGAGGAGTGGAAACTAAGGTTTTGAATTGCCAGATCATACACTAAGTATGTATACAAAATTTGTTAACATGGATGACAATAACCAAGAGAGTATAATGACATTGATAGCTTTTATTTTTCACATGAAGGTGCTAATGACGATGCCCCCATGTTTGTGAATTATCGTGTAACTAGGTTGCAGCAAGCTATGGGCAACCCTGCATTGCAAGCCAAAGTTACTCAGCAACTTTGCGCTTATGGTATTTCCCTTCCTCTCCAAGAGGAGAGAAAGCTTAGGAGGCCTCTTGAAGAGACCCCCAAAAGAAGACTGTTAAGGCGGTTACGCCGCTAGCGGAAGCTGAATAGCGAGAACTCAACCAACAACAGAATTTGTCAGACGAGGACGGAGCTTGACCCGCAGGTGCATGGAAACAACTAGGTGGGTGTCAAATCACCTACTCGACCTTCTAATGACAATCACTACTAAGGAAATCAAATCTAAGTTCTAAAATACGCAAGTGACTGAAATCCGTACTACGAACGAATGCTATACGAAATAGGATCTAGAATCATTGAATCAATCTCAAACTCAAGGGAAAGTCTATACACTAGGTAAGAGCAACACCCTAAAGACTTGAACTGCAAAATCAACCTATAACCACTCCGTGCGATAAACGTATATGAAGACAGGCCAAAATATACAGGTGACCGAAACCTTACCCCGATGGTACTAATGTGTAGCTCTACTCATTGTGGTTCTATAGATATGCTGCATGCTCAATTCCGACATACGAGTTGGAAGAAAACTCACACCGAAGCTCGTAGGAACTTACCACACATAGAAGTCGATAGCGCGCACTCTTGGTATCTGTGCGTAGCTCTCGCCGTTGCTAGCACAATGGCGGTGTTGCTTCTCCAATGGTGGTTCCGTAGCTCGCATAGCAAGTAGATAAGACTCTCTCTCTCTCTCTCTCTCTCTCTCTCTCTCTCTCTCTCTCTCTCTCTCTCTCTCTCTCTCTCTCTCTCTCTCTCTCTCTCTCTCTCTCTCTCTCTCTCTCTCTCTCTCTCTCTCTCAGACACAGTCACGGCGCTCAAAAACTCACTTTGATTAATAGTTTGAATCTCTAGGTTACAAAAACTTTGGCTTATATACCTCAGCCTTGGAGGTGAGAACATCTCTAACTAATTACATCAGCAAGTGAAATTACTTCGGGATTACAAGCTGGAAACTCAATTGAGTCCCGTTACTTAATGAATGGCTCAAATCAAAATTAATGTCGGAAAGACATTTATTACAATCAATGGTTACAAAATGATGAGTGTGAGCAAAAATGTGGGTGTGATCTTCTGCTGGCTCAACAAAGACTCTCTCCCATATGAGAGGAGGGATCCAAAGAGCAAGAGAGCAATGAAATTCTAAGTTCCTCTAAAGATGTGGCCCCATGAAGATGGTGGTCTAGACAATTGCAACCTCCTCCATTAGGAAGAGGATGGGGTGTAGGAGGGACTCTTTATTTGCCATGAGCTTATGGAGGTGATTACATTTTGACGAATAGATATATGCCATGTGTGCAAGAATGGTGGGTGTGTAAGAGTGGTCAAAGGATGTGCTTTCCCCCCAAAAAGGAGGTGGATAATTTTATGATTTTCGGCCTTACATAACTCCCACATATGATCTCCGATTTGAGTGGAGATCATAGATCTACAATCTACATGTCGAGCTTTTTCCATAGATATGGTACATGATATGGTTTTACCTAGTAGATTTTAAATTCCATTTTGGGGGGAAAACTTTGAATTCAAATAAATTAGCCGTTTTGCCTGTTTAAATTCAAAATTTGTCCTCTGATTACTTTTTTAATACAAAAGGTTTGACTTCCTCAAACTGCCAAATAAAGAGGCCCTCCTAGACCCCATTCTCTTCCTAATGCCCAAGTGGAAAAGATCAACATACAGTCCTTCTCCTCGTCATTCTGAAAGGGAAGGGAGGAAACAAAGGAAGAAAAGGGCAAGAAATAGGTCACCCTCTTCTCCTTCTTCTTCACCTTCCTCCTCTTTCGACGAAAGCTATGGCTATTCTCCTAGAGAATACAGGAGGGGACGACATCGCAAATCATACCCTGCATGGTGAAGGTCACAAAAGCTAAAGTAGTTCAAAGAGGGAGGAAAGAACATATCTTTTCTCACAAATGATGGCACCTTTGGTGCTATCGACAACAAAGTGTTGGCCTTCATCCAGCAATTTGATGCGGCCTTTGGAGACGAGGGATTTACGGAGTCCTCCAAGCTATGCCATGTAGCTATGCACTTCCAAAAATCAGTTCGTCAATGGTGGGCTAGCCTGCGTGGCAATGGCAAAGCCCCAAAGACATAGAAAACTCTACGAGTTTCCATCATGAAGCAATTCCTTGCAAGTGATGCAAAGGAAAAAGTGCTTACCAAATGGCACAGCTTGAAGCTTCTCTCTCATGAGTCTATCCACAAGTATGTAGAAAAGTTTTGGGATTTACATCTCAAGGCTACTTTCTTCCAAAAGATAGACTTCGATGAGCAAAAGAAACAATTTTGTGCAGGATTACCTGAAGAGATGGCCAAATACGTCAACTCTCAATGGCCTGGTTCTATCATCAAAGTAATTCATCACACCATGGTTGCTTCATGCATCAATTTCCAACAAGGGCCTAGACGAAATGTCAAGCCCATGGAAAACAAAGATAAAAGTGATGCAAAGGGGAAAACCAATGCTCAAAATTCTTTCCAAGGCACTTCCAACAACAAAAACAACAATCGGTCCAAGGAGAAGGGAGTTTACAAAGGCAAAAACATACTCTCTCCTAAAGCGCTTGAAGCATTTCAGAAGGATCAGAAGTGTTTCAAGTGTGGGGAGCAAGGACATGGCTATCGTTATTGGCCCAAGAAGAATGCTCGTAATGAGACTCCTAGGGCTTCCACCATTGAAGCTCTAAAAGAGGATGCTCATTGCAAAATATCATCACTTTCCTATGCTTGGGGAAAGGTTAGAGTGCATGATTCCTTCATCTTGTTTGACCCTTGCTCTACTCACAACTTCATATCAACAAAGTTGGCCACCAAGTTGGACATTCAAGCTTTTGAGATGGGAGATATTGTAACAGTTGACACAACTTTCAAGGGACATCAAGCCTTCATTACTCCCTTGATTGGGAAGTTGAGGATTCATGTTCAAAGCTAGGTCGACAAAGAAGACTTTTTATTCTCTCCTCTCCAACATGAGGATGCTATCCTAGGGGTGCCATGGTTTGATCGCATGGCTGCCAATATGAAGTTCCCTGAAAGGAGAATCTACTTCACCTACAGGGGAAAGAACATGTATATAGATGCTAGTGAGCATGGTCACATTATTCCACTTAATGAAGAGCTCAGTGTTTGCGTACATGTTGTTGTCAAAGATTCTCTAAAAGATCCTAATGTTTCATCAAATGTAAATGGTAGGAATCAAGAAGAGTTAGCCTTGTCTAGTTTTCTAAAAGGATTCCAAGATGTGTTCAATGATATCCCTATGGACTTACCTCCAAAATGAGGGGATGATGACCTTCGCATTGAGCTCCTTCCAGTAGCTCACCACCTAACAAGCCTCCTTATCAAGTCTCACAAGCTCAACAAGAGGAGATCATGAGGCAAGTACAAGAAATTGTAGACAAAGGGATGGTGAGGCCTAGTTTCTCTCCCTTTTGTTCTCCAATCCTTTTAGTGCAAAAGAAAGATGATACATATTGTATGTGTGTGGACTATCGAGTACGAAACCATATCACTATCAAAAACAAATTTCTTGTGCCTCCGGTAGAAGATCTATTTAATAAGCTACAAGCCTCCACCTACTTCAGTAGGAAGATTGACCTTAAAAGTGGCTATCATCAAATAAAGATAGTGGATGAAGATATCCTAAAGACCGTGTTTTGCAGAACGTTTGGTCTTTATGGATATCTAATGCACTAGCTATGTTCAATTGTCTAATGGAGAAAAAATTTAGACCTTATTGCAAATTCACTGGAGTGTTCTTTGATAATATCATCATCTACTCCATGTCTTTGGAAGAACATAAGCAAGATCTCCAAGTGATTTTTCAAGCATTGAAGGAGAACAAGCTTTTTGTAAACCAAAAGAAAAGTGGATTTTTCCTTCAAGAGATTCAATACCTAGGTCATATTATCTCTCAAGATGGTATTTGTATGGATCCATCAAAGTTAGAGATAATAAAAGCTTGACCTAATCCAAGGAATCTACATGAGCTAAGAAGCTTTATTTGTATGTGCACATACTATAGATGCTTCGTAGCAAAATTCTCTTAAATAGTAGGACCACTACATGGCTTAACCAAGAAGAACGTTAAGTATGTATGGACTGCTAAGGAGCAAAATGATTTTGATAAGCTCAAAGAAAAGCTTACCTCTCAACCAGTACTCATGATTCTAGATCTCTCAAAGCCATTTGAGGTCCAATGTGATGCTTGTGGTGATTGCCTTGGACCAGTTTTGCTTCAAGAAGGGCATGCCATAGCATATGAGAACCGAAGGCCCAATACCGATGAGCGAATCTTGGGCATTTATAAGAAAGAGCTTTTAGCTATTCTACATGCCCTAGACACATGGAAGCACTATTTATTGGGAACTCCATGTAATCTATGAACCGACCACTAAAGTCTCAAGTATTTCATGACGCAAACCAAGCTTTCCAACAAATAAATGAGGTGGAAAAATTTTCTTTCGCAATTCAATTTCCATATTGCTCACATTACTGGTAAGCACAATCAAGTGATCGATGTACTTTCACGACGACCAAAAGTTAATGTGGTGTCTATAGCTACTCACAATGATCTATCCTCTATGATAGATGAGTATGCTATTGACCGTGACTTTAGAGACATTATGTCAGCCCTTGCTTTGGGGAATAAAGAGGAACCATTCACCTTGAGGGATGGTTCTCTTCTCCACGGCAATAGGCTATGTGTTACCGATTCCCTTCGTGAAAAAGTTATGTATGAATCCCATGCTCCTCCCTATGTGGGGCATAGAGGTATTCAACCTACTCTTTAAGGAGTAGAGACATATTTATATTGGCCTACCATGAAAGTGGACATACGAGAGTATGTTTCAAAATGTGTATTATGCCAAAAGACCAAGTTTGATAGAGGGAAGCAACGTGGATTACTCCAACCATTGCCTATCCCAAATTCACCATGGGAGAGTATATCCATGGATTTTATCTTTGGATTGCCCAAGTCTATCCATGGGAATATGGACAATAGTTGATAGGTTTAGCAAGCAAGCACGCTTAATTCCTATCAAAAATACTATTAAGGCACACCAAATGGCAACTCTCTTCATATCACATGGGAAGGTCTTTGTTGCCGATGAGTATAGCCGTTACCTACAAGAATCTTTTCAAAAGATTAAGGAGGCTATATCCATATCTCAACAAAAGGCAAAAAGATGTTGCTGACAAGCTCAGAAGGGCCTTAACATTCAAAGAAAATGATTGTGTCTCACTTAAGTTTCCTAAGGCTCGATTGAGGCAAATGATGGGAAAAAATCCTACGGGTCATCAAAAGTATTATGTTAAGCTAGCAAAAAGATACTATGGTCCTTTACAAATCTCGAAGCCCATCAATGAGACGGCTTACCAACTCAAGTTGCCCAACCATTGTCTCATACACAATGCCTTTCATGTGAGTCTACTTAAGCCCTACAAAGGAGAGCCACCAAGTGAACCAATCATTGAAGACCCTCCTGAAGTTGAAGACCAAGAATAGGTGCTACAACTTGAAGCTATTCTTCGGCATGAAGACAAGGTACTATGACATGGTAAGATTATCCGATGGTATCTTATTAAGTTAAAAAATTATCCTTTTGAAGAAGCTAGATGGATGCAAGGAATACACCTTAAGGATAGTATGAACCTTGTCAATGCTTACAATGCTACATTAGAGTAAGCAAATGTACTAATTTCTTTTAAATGACCCATGGTTTTTTCTTATAAGACTAGTTCTCTTTTTAATTATGCACAAATTTAAATAGTATGCATGCTTAGAATCATGTTTGTGATGATGACGTCTCTCAAACACCAAATAGAATTTGTCACTCTACTTAAAATGGACTAAGGAGTAGACATGCTTGCAGCAGCTACGTCTCCCAAGCACCAAATGGATTAGTCATCTATCTTGGAAATATGTTGTAGGGTAAAAAGGGATCCTCTACCCGCTAAGTAAGATTGACTAATGACTAAAGCTTTATCTCTTCTACCTCATATTCGAGGACGACTATGATTTCAAGAGAGAGGTAATGTCATAAAATCTAATATCTAACCAACCCAAATGATTTTCTCATATTAAACTGATCATTTAATGTGGGAGAATAAACAGGAACAGGGGTTAATATATAGACATGTGCTTATAGATCTATCTCAACACGGGGCCAATGGTAAAGGTACCCAAATGAAAGATGATCTATCAAAGAGCAAGGCTAACCAATGGATCATAAGACCTTAGGGTTAGCTTCATTGAAGACCTCCAATAGTTAGTGTACACATCCTTTGACCTTAGGAAAGCTAGGGATTACCATGAGGTGGGATACCGGCCCACGCTTAAGGTGCTTGATGATTGGGATGCTTGAGGTGCTTGTCATGCTTGAGATTCTAGGGTTGTACTTGAAGTAAGAACCAGGCCCAAGCTTGAGGGGCTTAAGGGCCAAGCTTGTGGTGGGAACGGGGGCCAAGGTTAAGTGGCTTGAGGTGTACAAAAGTCAAAATCATTCCCTACAAGGAGGGGGCAAGCCCTACAAGAGGGGGGATGAGAGAGAACACCCACACACTCACTCAAGGCAAGTTTGGTACAAAGAAATCATAAGGGACACTTGTCAAGTTCCTCCTCATGTTGCCCTCATGGTGTGCATGAAGCCTATTGGTTGGACACCGAAGGGGTCCAATGATAATTTAGAAGATTTAATTAATTGTTTAAGCATTTATCAAGCCCTCTCTCTCAAAGGGGAAAGGGGTACACTTGTCCCAATGCTACCCTTGTTTCTTGGTATGACTCTTGCTTGTGATTGGCTAGGCACGGAGGGGTCCAATGAGCTTCAAGCATGAGCTACAAGGGGGGGGTCGACCAAATCAAGTAGAGTGCGTGCTTAGGGGGTATACTCTCCCACACACACACACACACACACACACACACCCTCATTGTGTGAAGTGAGAAGTGCAAAGTGCAAGAGCTCCCTCTCCTTCTCCAAGCAAGTAGAGAGGTTGAGAGCCTACACCAACACTCTTGGCTATGGAGTGAAAATCCAACCAAGAGCCATGCGTCAATGCTTAAGCTTGACATCTTCTCCATCCTCATTACTATGCTAATATGTATGCTAGAAAGAAGAGTGAGGATAAGTGAGGAACTAATTCTTTTTTCTATGAAATGTTTCTTCTTCCTCTTCCCTACCCTCATTCCTTGCTAGCTCTCTCCACCTTCGAAGGTGTTTGAGGTCTTGGGACTGAGGCTTGGGATAGCTAATGCTTTCCTCAAAGTTTATGCTATGCTTGTGATGCATGAAGCTTTCCATATTCATTGCATCAACTAGGTCTCAAGGAACACAAAGATTGTATCGTAACAAGTCTCTCTTGATGGGAGAAATCATAATACAAATGCCTATTGGAGGGAGGACCGGCTCCACATAAATCTGGTCCTCAACTGTTGTCATGTTCTCTAGATTATCTCTCTTGCAAAAGTATTGTTCATGCCAAGTTAACTAAATGCTATGTTCATGTTGCTACTATCAATTATGTTCACCTGTTATGCTCACAAAGTAATTTCACAAAAGTACTCTCTCTAATTTCCACTTTTCTCAAGTTAATAGGCCAATTCCATTACGTGGTTGATACATCTTGGGTGGACTTGTAGTACCATTTTGTTTGGGTATCCATAATTTCTTTGGATGAGTTTGCATAATGAGATTTTTTACCCATATTTTCTTGACCACTATTTGAGAACATCGCTGGATTGGAGCAGGTGTTAATTGGAGAGGTTCCCATATGTAGTCTGATTGTACAAATGGTGTGGTGAAAGATTTGTCATCTAGCATGAGTTGTAAGGTATTATCCTACCAATTTGGTGTGTCTTGATAGGTGTGCATCCATGGCACTCCTAGAATAACTGCTTTGTTATGATCTGTATCCTCTACCACATGAAACTGATGGGGATAAACTATTCCATCAACAGTTATTGGTAAATTTACATGTCCCAGGCTGTTCATTGTTCCTTGTTTGCCACTTTGAACCCCATAGTATTTGGATTCAGAGGTTCTTTTGTTAATTTCATAAAGGTGGAGTAGTTGAAAACATTTTCTCTGGCCCCAGTGTCCACTAATGCGCGCTCGGTGGTACCATCATCAAGTTGCAACATAATGCGTAGATCTATGCCACCTAACCATGTAGACTCCGTTTGTATGGATGCTATTGGAGGGAAATTGGTACAGTTTTCGTATTGGTTATTTCTCTGAAGGTTTACTCGCTCCTTTCGCTTTGAAATTATGATCTTGGCTTCTTGTTATTCCTGTTCCTGGATATCATGGGCTTGACTTCTTCGTTGATCTACTGCATGTATTGTTTGGATTTTCTCTGGTGTCAGCGGAAGAAGATATTTCTTTAACCTGCAGCCACTCATCCAATTAGGCATCTCCTCACCGGCCAATGTTGCAAGCTTGATGGCGCCACTTTGTGATCTATCATGTATTACAAAAGGCCCCACCCTTGCTTTTTAAGTTTTTTGGAGTGTTGTCTTAGGGTATACACCAAAATGTAATCCCCTTTTTGGAACTCCGATCTAATCACATGTTGGAATGGAAAGCTTTCACTTTTCAACAATGTGTCTGGCTATGGCCATGGCGAAAGCACATCATGGCACTATGTGGGTGCCTTTGGGCGCGCAACGAGATGACACGCACAACACATTTTGATGCTAGTTCAAAACTTTTAGTACTATTCTGAGGGTTGCCAAATCACAGATGTAGAAGATGAGATACCAGTCTTTGGCCTTAGGATCATATTTTCTTTTGTAAAGAAACTAGTGTGGCCATATGTAGGATCACACAATGCCAATAGTCTGGCTTCATGTAGCCACACTTTGTTAAAGTGTGGCCAAAGATCAAATGAATCCCTAGGACCCAAAGGTCATAAGGTGTCATTTTTTAATAACATCAAGGCACTTTAAGAATTTCAAAAACAATGCTATTTGTTCTAAATAGCAGGTTCTTTTTCTTGAATCTATTTATAAAGAGATCTTAAGTGCCTTGTTGAAAACCTTAGGATCTTAGGATGCTTATTATTGGCCACCATTAGTAAGTATCTTGTTTTGAAGAACATAAGCCAATGCATGGTGTTAGGTTGATAGGGCATTGATACTATAAAGTGAAAATCCCCAAAAATGGAATTCCCCTCGTGCACCGTGAGCAGAAACCCCCTTTTTAGGGGGGTTTTGGCCTTTTCTCCCTCTTCGAATGTCAGAAAAGGGCAAGTAGACATTCATTATTTAGGTTTTTAGGCGTTTTAAGCTCATTGGCGGTGTCAAAATCTTTAAGTTCTGACACTAGTTAGCAATGCCATGTACAAAAACCTCTTTTTTCGGAGTTTTTTGGATTTTTCTCCCTCTCTGGGTGTCAAAAAAGAGCAAGTAGACATTCATTTTGTAGATTTTTGGGCGTTTTGGATGCATTGACAATGTCAAAATCTTAAAATTCTAACACTAGCTTATAGTTCTATGGATTTTTGACATTCTAGTGATGAAAAAAAACATATTGAATGAGCGACGCCTACGTCATGAAAAAAGACACACACAATTAATGAAAAGGGGACCGTTTCAAGGATCGTCAAAAAGTTAGGTTCAGTTTTTAGAGTGTCTAGTTGTGATTTTTGAACCTACTTAATAAGTGCAAGGCATTTTAAGAAAATTTTCTAGAGAGAGAAATAGAATTATTAGAAGTCCCTCCAAATGACCTCTGAAATCTTCTAATGTCTACGTCTCCATTGTATATGACCCCTATGATTCCAAGGCGATAAGTTGGCGTATCTTCTCCCATATCGTCTTTCATAAGTTTGGTCTAGGAAAAGTTTTTTGAAACTCTTAAAGAGTCTTTAAGTGACCTAGAGTAACCACCATATGTCCTTAAGCCTACACAGTCTCATGTGATATTTTATAAGGTGTGTCCATAGAGAGCTAAGTAATTTGCATCTATGGGGTGGTTTAAGTGCCCCTCTCGAGATTCTATGTCAATACCTTATAACCCTAAGGCCATAGGGTATCCCAAATGCTTTTGTGTGGATTATGTTGCTTTCTAGAGATTCTATATTGACACCCTATGGCCGTAAGGTTGTAGGGTAGCAAAGAGAAGAGAGGAGAGGAATTGGAGGTTGATTCTATGGTTGTTTTTATTTGTCTTGTGTTTGCTAAACATCATGGAATCTGCACAACTGTAAGTGTTTCAAGCATTCTATTGTTTTTTTGGTTGTTTGATTGATGTTTTGTGTGTGTAGCTCTTGCTTTGAGTAAGCCATTGTAAGAGGGTTTCAAGTTGGAGAGGGATCCCTTGGCCTTAAGACAATGCATGGGGTGGGTAAGTTTTGAGTGTGTGTTTTGTGTTGAATGGGACCTATAATGCTAACCATTGTGGTGTCATTTTTGTTTAGCCTATGGGTCGTGGTTTTGTTTCAGTTGAGGTACTCATATCACTCATTCATTTTCTTAAAGCATTGAGTATGGATGCTTGAAGTTTCTCACGGTGTTGGCTAAGAAACGTGCTCTCTCTCTCTCTCTCTCTCTCTCTCTCTCTCTCTCTCATCCTAGTTTGTGATTAAAAAAAACTAGGTGGTGCCCCTACATTTTTTCCACGTTTTGAGTGAGGTATTTGGGTGTGTTGTTGTGTTTGGGGTATGTGTGTTGTGTTTTGTGTTAGACCCTCCAACCCTATGAGTAGCACGGGAGCCTTGAGAGGTGTTTAGAGGCCACTTCTCTTATCATTTACCTTGGATCTCCTCGATATGATCACTTAATTTTAGAGTATTACATGATATATCTTATGACCACATATATGTAGGGTGCTACTTGCCAATCCATATAATATCATACATTTAATTTAATTAATCTATTGTGAAAAACTCAAACTCACACGTTGACATTTTACGAAAGAAAATAAATTGAGAAAAAGAACAAATTAAACATGCATGTTTTGAACATCATGGGTGTATTTGAAATGGGAATTTGTTTTTTTTATGAAAATAACAATGTAAACATCAATGATGTAATATCATGGGTGGTTAGGTTAACCTATTTCCTATAGACTTTCTAGAATGGCATCAACACTTGCATCCAATGGTTCATCAATTTCTTCTTTCTCTGAATCCTTGGCATTGCCTTTCTCTATGGTATCCACATTTGTACACCTTCTAAGATCAACGTCTTCATTCACTGTGGAATGACAAAGAGAATCCAATTGTGTCATCTGATCATTGGTACATGCAACTAATATCACTTTTCTCTATTTTTGTAGTGCCTCTTCACTCCCATAACCTAATGAGAAGCTATCTCTTACTTGATCATCTTATTTGACACAGATTCATTTGATTACATGGTGCACAAAAAAATCTTTGGACGTGGTCATAACATCATACTACTTGTCATTGATGCAGAGAGAATGCATTGGCTCCAAAGATAGCAAACAATAGCAAGGCTAGGTGTGTAGGCATTTGTAAAAATGTTTTTGTGGAGGCCTTTGGCATTAAAAAGGCAGTGGATTTCTATGTCATGTCTACCAAAGGAAATGGTTACCCATTTATCCTAGGGAGACCATGGATAATGAAAATGCGAGCTTTGCAGGATTGGGAGAGTGGAAAACTAATTTGTAGGAATGACAATCATAAGAAGGTTGTCTTTGACATGAAGGAGCAACGCCAAGAGGAGCTCCATGAAGAATCATCTCAAAGTGAGACGGATGAAGGTTGGACCAATAACACTTCAGAAGAAGAAAGTAGCGGGAGCATTACTGAAGAGGAGTCTTCCATCGAAGTCATGGGGGTAAGGTTTAAGACAACCAACCAAGAGACCTCTTGTCAAGGTTTGGAGGAGGTAGGTTACCAAGAGAACCAAAAAGTGGAAGATGAAAGAATGCTAGAAGGTATGATATCTACAACACTTACAAAGGATGAAAGAGAGGAGTTCAAATGTGTGCTAAGGAAATTTCCTAGGCTTTTTGCTAAAGACTACACCGATGTGCATGGAGTAGATGCTGTTCAACACAAAATTGAGTTGAAGCCAGAGGCCACACCTAAGGCTCAGAAGCTACGAAGGCTAGGAGTCATCAAGGAGCAGGCTTTACTCAAGGAGGTAAGAAAGCTTCTAGCAGCAGGTTTCATTTATTCAGTGGAGAATTCAGAGTGGGTCTCTCCCGTTGTTGTCACTCCTAAGAAAAACGGAAAGTGGAGGGTGTGTGTGGATTACCGTCCACTCAATGAGGCAACAAAAAGAGATCACTTTTCCCTCCCATTTCAGGATGAGATACTAAATGAGGTAGCTGGTCATGAGAAGTACACTGTGTGTGATGGCTACTCAGGCTACTTTCAAATAGGTATCGCATTGGAAGATCAATTGAAAACAACCTTTATCACTCCTTGGGGTTGTTATGCTTTTAGAGTCATGCCATTTGGTCTAACAAATGCTCCTGCAAAATTCCAACGTTTCATGAACATGGTGTTTCAAGCATTCTTTGGAAAGTCAATTAGGGTGTTCATTGATGATTTTTGCATTTATAGCTCAAAATCATTGCATCTACAAAGGGTAGAAGAAGGTTTAAAGAAGATCTACGACATGGGAGGTCAACTCAACCCCGACAAGTGCCACATAAGTGAGGATGAAGTGATCTTGCTCGGTCACAAGGTTTCCTATAAAGGCATTGAGGTGGATCCTTCAAAGGCAAAGGCTCTTATTGAGCTCCCATCACCGAAGAGTCTTAAGGAGGTCATCTCTTTCATTCAGAAGGTGAAGTATATGTCACGCTTCATTCACTTAGCCTCGGAGTTGCTTCATCCTTTGCAAAAGTTGACACAACAAGTAGAATTTGCATGGTCTGATGAGCTTGAAGAGTATTTTTGTAACATTTAAGTCATTTTGTCAGAGCTCCCAACACTCATGCCTCCTTGTTGGGAGTACACATTCTTTGTTAGCTCTAGTGTTGGAAGGGAAACAATTGGTGCTTTGTTGCTACAACAAGATCCCCACAGTACAAGGATGCGACCCATCTACTTTGCTAGTAGGGTCATGAATGCTTTGGAGAGAGACTACACAGAAGCAGAACTCATGATGCTTTCTCTCATGTTTGTGGTGAGAAAGTTTAAATCCTACCTGCTACCAAAACCTTTTGTAATTCTCACTGCAGAAAATTTGTTCCCTTGGGTGTCATCTCAAATGAATCTTAGTACTAGGATCTCAAAGTGGATTATGGAGTTGCAAGAGTTCCAATACTCTTTCAAGGTAGAAGATAGTGTGCGTGCACAATTGGCAGGGATTCTCACTTATAGGGTACATGAGAAGGAAATTAAGGTGCCTCAAGTAAAGACCCTACCATTGCCACCACCAAAAAGTATTCCTAATGCTTTTACCTTGTTCTTTGATGGATCTTTTCGTCGAGCCACAGGGAAAGCAGGGGGAGGGCTAGTATTGCTCAACCCAAGTGGAGAGGTGGTCATGAAAGAGAAGGTCAATCTACCAGGTTCAACTAGCAACAATGAAGCAGAATACGACACTCTACTTCATGGTTTGAAGATGTGCATTGGCCAAGGGATACAACGTCTCATGGTAAAGGGAGATGCACTTCTCATTGTTAAACAGATTTTAGGCATTTGGGCATGCAAGAATGAAAGCTTACGGACAAAAGTTCATGCCATTCGTAGATTGTTTAATCAATTTGAAGAAGTGCAACTATATCATATTCCTAGGAAACAGAATGAAGATGCCGATTTACTTGCACAACAAGTAGTTACATGTGTTGAGAAGGAAGTGCAGGTCATCATGGTGGCAACAACTGTCAAGCTACATTTTGGAAGGCGAGTTTCCACAAGACTTCACGAAGGCTCAGAAGAGGAGACTCATGAAGAAGGCAAGCGCATATCTCTTCCTAGAAGGCTCCCTCTATCAAAGAGGGAGGGATCAAGTGTGCAGAAGAGTACCAACTATTGAGGAAATTCCAGCCATTCTAAAAGGTTTGCACGAAGAAGCATGTGGTGGTCATTTTGCCCAAGAATTAACTGTGAAGAAGATTTTGCTTGCGGGGTATGTTTGGCCAAGTTTGCATGTGGATGTTCAACATTGGTGTAAAAGCTGTCACAATTGTCAGATAAATGGAAATAGAAGGTTGGTGCATGGCCCGAGGCAAATAGTGCTTGCAAATGGACCCTTTGAAAAGTGGGGCATTGATGCTATGGGTCCTCTGCCTAGGACAAAAAATGGTAAACTCTACATTCTAGTGGTTGTAGACTATATGACTGGGTGGGTGGAGGCTCAAAGTATGGCAAGGGTAAATGGGAAAACAGTGAGCAGGTTTGTCTACACTAATATTTGTTGTAGATTTGGCACACCTCTAGAGATTGTCTCGGATAATGGTCCGGGGTTCAAGAAGGGTTTACTCACAGAAGTTTGTAAAGAGCTTCACATTCTACATCGTCATAGCACACCATACTACCCACAGTCAAATGGTTTGGTGGAGAAGGCTAATGGTGTCATTGCAGGAATCATTAGAAAGATGGTGCAAAACAAGACAAAATTATGGGATGACTTCTTGGATGGTGCCTTGTGGGCGTATCGAACCACATATAGGGAAGCCACGGAGTTCACAACATTTCACTTGGTCTATGGTCAAGAGGCTTTACAGCCAATTGAGCTAAACATTCCAACAATGCGACTTCATGGAAAATCAACACAAGATGATCAAGAAGCATGGATGGATCGACTTCTTACCTTAGCTGAGCTTGAGTGGAAAAGAGAAGCAGCATTCGAGTGCTATAAGAGGAAAGCCACACAGACAAAGGAGAAGCTTGACAAGAAACTGAAGGACAAAGGCATCAATGAAGGAGATCTTGTGCTAAGGTATGACAATCGACTCGATAATCGTTTTGATGCCAAATTTGAAACAAGATGGCAGGGGCCATACATAGTCAAGAAGGCTTTCAATTCAAGTTACTATCAACTTATGGACTTGAATCGGAAAGAGCACTCCAGGAAGGTAAACCGCTATCGCTTGAAGCCTTACTTGAGTCGCCTTCTACCAAAGGATCTACCAGAGCAAAAGGCAACTATCTCATGTAAGTATTGTTCCATGAAGCATGAGTGTAACACAAACCAAAATTCCAAGGGGCCAAACAATGAAGATATTGTGAAGGACTCTGAAGCACTCTGTTTGGAAAAGATTCTTTATGATGGTACATGAATATACCATCATCCTGGGGGAGGGCTAATGATAGCCGTTTTTCGGCTCTCCATAATTGCCATAGTAAGTTACTCCACCCTACCAAATTCACCCAAACGCTATGGCTATCCCTACCATTTCACTGTACATAGGCGTGTGTGAGTTAGGGGGCTTTTCCCATATCTTCTTAAAAACCCTCAGCTAGCTAGTCACTAGGCTAGTTGAGACAAAAAAATAAAAAAAATAAAAGGATATTATGGCCTCTTTGTGTGTAAATATTTCATTGTATATATGGCCTAAATATAGGGATTTTTTATAATTATTTTGGTATTTTATTTAAATATTCTACTTAGGTGTGTGTTTTATTAAACCTATGTACACCTTCTTTCATTCTCTTACACCATAATTATATTTTTTGCCAATATTGTACATACTCTAACCTCATATTTTTCCTTTATACAAATCACTCCCACATTTTCACCCTCACCCTCATGAAAACAAAAAATTGATTTCTACTCATTGGTTACTTTTATTATATTATTTACTTGCATACCTTTTCCTCTTTCACCCAAAATAATTCAAGGAGGGACCATATCATATGATTCCAATATCTTTCCATATCCATAACTCCTCTATATTTTTATTATTATTTTTACTCATTATTCTAACACCATGTGCTCATTGAGCTAAAGTCCATGAATAGTCCATACACTAGTCCCACCATGTATATATTTCTTTATTCACCAATAATCCTCCTCCATGCATGGGTCAAGGGCAACTTGGATGCTTTGTATTATAATATGACAAAGGAGGGGCTCACTCTTGGATGCATTGTACAAATTCAACAAAGGAGGGGGCCACTAAAAGACTTTTGCAGTCATAAAAAACGGGCTTTTTGGTGAGAATTTTGGCACCTATCTCCACTCCGAATTTGGAGCGGTGGTCAAAAGAGAAAATGTAGCCCACTCTCTGAATAATCACCTCAAATGTTTTCATGATTTTTGGAGCTACCAGCGGTGAGCCATGATTTTTTGAGTGGACCCCAGTCTGCCCACTTTTCTCACAAGTAGCTTTTAGTCTTCTCTCACCCTTCCACACACCTACTCACTCTTACACATCCCTCCCTCTCCTTCCCTCACTCAAACCTGCAATTTCCATGACTTCTCCCACCCTCTTCACCATTACCCTTCTCTCTCATCCCTATAGTTCTTTTATGAACCTCTACATACATACACCATCTCTATGCCTCTCTCTATTATCTCCAAAGTACAATTCCATCTTAACCCTTATATATATACATAAATTCAGCATGTGTACCATGATTAACCTCTGCAAATCAAGAGATATCATCAACGAAATTACCATTTTTATCACGATAATCAACCTTGGCGGCAGTGGCATAAAGAAGAGAAGACGAAGAAGAAGATCAATAGTCATTTTGAGAACCTACACAAGTAAGTCCAAAACATCTTCAAGCTTCACCATCACAAGGATTTGCTCACTTCATTCAACCATCCACCTCATTCTACCCATTGTAAATGTAACATTAACTTTCTAGTGATTACTAACCACTAACATACTAACACAAAATAGCCATTGACCTAACCATAAAAGACACCTCGCCTCAAGACATGTGTATAGCAACTCTCTCTCTCTCTCTCTCTCTCTCTCTCTCTCTCTCTCTCTCTCTCTCTCTCTCTCTTTACTTACTTTCACCTTATCTACCATCAATAATGCTCTCTTTTGAGCCCACACCCATGACTCAAGCAGACAAAGAAGGCCCACAATGTTTTAATATTCAAAAAAATCATAATCCTGATTTGTTAGCTTGTAAATTAGGATTTCCAATAATCTTAATGAGGGGTCTCCAACCTATAAATAGGCCCCTTTCCTTCTTGTAAAACAACCTCCAACATCTCACATAGCACCCCAACACTCTATGCGTGAGGAGAGACTTAGGTGTAGCAACCACTTGTGAGCTTCACTCTTGGTGTGAGAGAAGCCTTCAAGCTACACATTGCAAGTGAGAGAGCGTGAGTTCCACAAACCTCAAAACCACTATTGTATATGCTCCTTCATCATCAATAAATTGAGGTTTGGTGCATCAAAGGCGTGATTCGACGTTCAAATCTTCGTCCTTCCATTTGTGCAATACGGTTTGGTGAATTCAAGGTGACTTGTGTATTTGAGTTTTTATCGGTTGATTTTGATTTTAGAAAGTGTTTTAGTGTGTTTTTCATTGCCAGTTTTGTGTCCATTGTAAGAGGGTATTGTGGTGAGAGGTCTCCCACACCCTAAGACAATGTGTGTGTGTTTTGGCAATGTTTTAGCAATCACTAAGCATTGAGTGAGTTTATACAAGCTCTACGATAGCATCATAACGAACCACCTCCATTTGCAAGTCACAAATAAGGTATTACGCAAGATCCTTTTCTCTCTCTCTTCCCTTTGCTCTAGCTCTCTCTGGTCCAGTTTGTGTGTATCTTGGTGTGAGGTTGTTTGTGTGTGTTGTGTGGTGCATCTTCTTGGTTGTGCCAAAATCTCTCTTGCGTCTTAGTTCGCATACCATAACTAGGTGGTGCCCCTATCTTGTTTGGGTTTGGCTGTGGGTTTGTTGTTGTGTTGTGCTTGTGGTTGCCCCAGCCCCAATTGAGCAGCACGGGAGCCTTGAGGGGTGTTTAGAGGTCGCCTCTCTTGTTGCCTGTCCCGGACTGCCTCACTAGTTACTGCAGATTTGCATGTGTGGTATTTTGACAGTGGTGCTAAAAGCACATTAACTCACATTGTGAATTGTTCACCTCTCTCGAGTCTGCCCCTCATGGGAATTCAGTCACTTGTGCCAACAATTCCTCTTATTTGGTTCAGGCAGTTGGAAAGATTGTGCTTACTACTACAAATGGCAGTTCTTTCACACTTGTTGATGCACTTTATGTACCTAGGATCAAGAAGAATCTTCTGTCTATATCTGCACTTGCTAGACATGGACTTGTAGTCAAATTTGTGGATGACAAATGTATAGTTCATGATCTTAGTTTTGGTGATGAGATTGTTGCATCTGGGCTTTTGTGCCGTGGGCTGTATAAGCTTACTTTGTATGACAAGTGTGGACAAAATTTTACAAATGTAGTTGCAGATTCAAGGGCTATTTCAGATGCAAAACTTTGGCATGCACGTTTTGGTCATCTGAATTTTGCTAGTTTGCTGCGTTTGCAGAAATCTGATATGGTTGCTTCTTTGTCGTCTCTCGAAGCACTTGTCAAACATGGTTGTGAAGGCTATATTTTGGGTAAGATGTAGTGTTCTATGTTTCCAAAGGATGGTTCAGTTAGGGCCACATGCAGGTTGCAGCTTGTGCATAGTGATGTTTGTGGGGCCATGCAAACTCCATCCTTGGGCAACTACCTTTACTTTGTGACTTTCATTGATGACTACTCCAGGCATGCATGGGTATTTCCTCTTAAAGCAAAGTTTGAAGTTTTTATGTGCTTCAAACAATTTTTGGCTATGGATGAAAATGTCTCGAAATGTACTATGGGCACCCTCCGTTCAGATCAAGGGGGAGAGTATATGTCTCATGAATTTAATGCATTTTTGGCTAGTCATGGGATAAAACACCAATGTACAGTGCCTTATACAGCTTAGCAAAATGGTGTTGCTGAGAGGAAAAACAGGTTACTTATGGAATTCACCTGCATTCATCACTGGGTAATTCAAGTTAGGTCTCCCTGGCTCCCCACGGGGCCAAGGACAATTATACATCCCATGTCCAGACTCTCCGTAATTCTAGCATTGCAAGACTCTCCTAGGTCGTGGTGGATCTCGCTCTTCTGACTTCTTTGCTTGTCCCTTTGGACCTACAGCTTGTGCAAGGTGAATTGATAGGCTGCTTAAGGATTCATTTAACTTCTCAATCACTTCCGCCGTTACCTCAGGAAGCTCCCTAGATGTTGATGTTTGTGACTTACCTTTGGGTTTCAGACCTTCTATTGGAACCTCTCCCCTTAAGCACTTGAGTTTTCTATATTTCTCAGCAGTCCTAGTTTCAACTGCATCAAAGGTAGCAGGTGCACCCGCCTCAACTTTTACCTTAAGGTCAGGAAAGAGTCCGGCTATGAACCTCTCCTTCTTTAGGAACTCTGCACCATCACCAAGGTTAGCAACATTTCTCACCCATACAGCCCAAAGACGTAGAAACTCTTGCTTGTACAAGTAGTAGTCATCTAAGTCTTTTTGCTTATGAGAAACAATGTCTTGCCATAGCTTTTGAGTGTTTTGGGGATCAAAGAAGTATCTCTTGAAATGATTGACAACTTCCATGTAATTTTCTTCAACTTCCTCAAGCAAAGAGTCAAACCAAGTGCTAGCATCTTTCCTAAGGACTACCTCAAACATTTCTACACGTTCTTGATCAGTTACTATCCTCTTGATACAACAAGACATCTTGAAATTTGCCAAAAATAATTCTGCATCCTCTCCAGGCTCTCCAAAGAAAAGAGGATATCCAGACATTTGGCGTTGGTTCTCCATTGAATTGATTTCAAAGTGACGCGTTTTTGTTTTTTCTTTCTTTAAAAGATCTACACAATAATATTCTCTAAATTGCAATCTATTCTACAACAAAATAAAAATATTCACATCAAATGACCTATGATAATCAATGAGAGGTAGGATGACAGGGTTTGGTGACGCGAGAATTTCTCCTACTCTTTGGGCACCAAACATGAACACCATACGTTGTTGAAAATGGATTTTTCTACTAATTGCAATGTTTATTCTAATGTGTGGAGTGAAATGAAAGGGGAAAACCTCTATTCTTGGGCCATTATCCATTTTCTATGCATGACCTTATGCTTAAAACAAAACAAAAATATAGACGTCCAAACTAAGGTCGTACCTAATGAGAGGCAAAATAAAATAATTTTCTGATGCGTTTATCTCTGCCAACCTAAGAGGACCTAAAATTCTACGAATTACACGTTGAAATTGCAACTTAGTACTAACAATTATGTGCACCTTTTGCCTTGCAATGGGAATGAAGGGATCGTACAAATTCTCGTGATTCATGCAAGCTACTTGATTATGCTAAAGGTTGAGCCTACACAAAACATACACAAGCCGTCCTCCGTGGGGGCACCAAAATTGAGGCGGTCCGGGGCGGGCAACAAGAGAGGCGACCTCTAAACACCCCTCAAGGCTCCCGTGCTGCTCAATTGGGGCTGGGGCAACCACAAGCACAACACAACAACAAACCCACAGCCAAACCCAAACAAGATAGGGGCACCACTTAGTTATGGTATGCGAACTAGGACGCAAGAGAGATTTTGGCACAACCAAGAAGATGCACCACACAACACACACAAACAACCTCACACCAAGACACACACAAACTGGACCAGAGAGAGCTAGAGCAAAGGGAAGAGAGAGAGAAAAGGATCTTGCGTAATACCTTATTTGTGACTTGCAAATGGAGATGGTTCGTTATGATGCTATCGTAGAACTTGTATAAACTCACTCAATGCTTAGTGATTGCTAAAACATTGCCAAAACACACACACATTGTCTTAGGGTGTGGGAGACCTCTCACCACAATACCCTCTTACAATGGACACAAAACTGGCAATGAAAAACACACTAAAACACTTTCTAAAATCAAAATCAACCGATAAAAACTCAAATACACAAGTCACCTTGAATTCACCAAACCGTATTGCACAAATGGAAGGACGAAGATTTGAACATCGAATCACGCCTTTGATGCACCAAACCTCAATTTATTGATGATGAAGGAGCATATACAATAGTGGTTTTGAGGTTTGTGGAACTCACGCTCTCTCACTTGCAATGTGTAGCTTCAAGTCTTCTCTCACACCAAGAGTGAAGCTCACAAGTGGTTGCTACACCTAAGTCTCTCCTCACGCATAGAGTGTTAGGGTGCTATGTGAGATGTTGGAGGTTGTTTTACAAGAAGGAAAGGGGCCTATTTATAGGTTGGAGACCCCTCATTAAGATTATTGGAAATCCTAATTTACAAGCTAACAAATCAGGATTATGATTTTTTTAAATATCAAAACATTGCGGGCCTTCTTTGTCTGCTTGAGTCATGGGTGTGGGCTCAAAAGAGAGCATTATTGATGGTAGATAAGGTGCAAGTAAGTAAAGAGAGAGAGAGAGAGAGAGAGAGAGAGAGAGAGAGAGAGAGAGTTACTATACACATGTCTTGAGGCGAGGTGTCTTTTATGGTTAGGTCAATGGCTATTTTGTGTTAGTATGTTAGTGGTTAGTAATCACTAGAAAGTTAATGTTACATTTACAATGGGTAGAATGAGGTGGATGGTTGAATGAAGTGAGCAAATCCTTGTGATGGTGAAGCTTGAAGATGTTTTGGACTTACTTGTGTAGGTTCTCAAAATGACTATTGATCTTCTTCTTCGTCTTCTCTTCTTTATGCCATTGCCGCCAAGGTTGATTATCGTGATGAAAATGGTAATTTCGTTGATGAGATCTCACTACAAGAGGCTCTTCATATTAGCGACGCTCACACAGCGACGCTCAAAAAAAAAAATCCCGGCGTCGCTATGAGCGTCGGAAATTTCTTTGTAAATTTGCGACGCTCATAGCGACGCCGGCTGGGTTAAAAAAATAACCGAGCGCGCCCAAAAACTCAGATCTCAGATCTGAGTTTTTCGGCGCCCTCAAGCAAGGAGCAGGTAACGCTCTCCCTCACTCTCTCTCTCTCTCTCTCTCTCTCTCTCTCTCTCTCTCTCTTTTTCTTCTCCACACACACACACACACACACACATACACATGAGGAGAGGAAGGAGAGCCAGGTATGCTCCTTCCCTCTCCTCATTCTCATGTTCCCTTCCCCTCTTTCTCTCTCCCTCTCTCTCTCTCTCTCACACACACATACACACACACACATAGTGTTTTTGAGAGAGAGAGAGAGAGAGAGAGAGAGAGAGAGTACAAACAAAAACAAAAACGCACACACACATACATAAACAAAGAATGCACACACACATTGAGAGAGAAAAAGAGAGAGAGAGCATGCATAAACAAAAAACGCACGCATTGAGAGAGGAAAAGAGAGAGAGAACATGCCTAAACAAAAAACGCACACATTGAGAGAGGAAAAGAGGGAGAAAACATGCATACGATCCAAAAAAATGCACACACATTGAGAGAGAAAGAGAGAGAAACTAATTTAACGTCGTAGGAAACTAATTAAAATTAAAAGACCTAAAGATCTAGCCGACGAGGAGTTGAACTCAAGACCTATTATTCAAGAGGGAAATGGCATAATCAATCTATCATACTTGGCATGGGTGATAGAAAGGTTATACCATTTATCTCTTTTTATTGGCACACACGTCCACACACGCGCACACACACAAGAAGAAGAGAGTTATAACGTCGTAGGAAACTATCTTAAAAGACGTTAAAGATTAAGTTATATGTAGACTTACATTAAATTAGATTTAGGTTTATTTTTAACTAGATTTACGTTTATTTAAGCTAGATTTAGATTTACGTTATATTAGATTAGATTTAGGTCTCCATAGACTGCGATGCCTGCATGAAGCGGGTGAAGAAAGCCCTCAATGGAATATAGGGTATTGCTGCCTTCACTCATGGTGGGCTCCGTCGATCCAAAAGTACTGGTGAAATGTCTTCAGAAGATAGGGAAGAAGGTGGATCTTCAGGGCAGCAAGAGTCACTACATCCCCGACACAATGACCACCTAGACAACCTCTAGTCATTAGACTTACGTTAAATTAGATTTAGCTTTATTTTTAGTTAGATTTACGCTTATTTACGTTAGATCGAGTCCACGCAAGAATTACTTACGGTTTAGGGTTTAGAGTTAGACGAACAGTGAAAAGATCTACTGTGAAAAGATGTTAAGATGAAGTGAAGTGCTACAGCTAGAGAAGAGGCAAAGGGGTTTTGTCCACTACATGCAGTATCATGTAGACGTGGGTGTGTAGATTTCTTGTACCCACAAATATAGGTATTGACCAATAAAGACGAGATTATAACCCGGTGGTTCTGATCTCCGTGCACCTCTAGACCGAGGTGTGCGGGGATTGGACATGACTAGAGAATGTGAGGTAAAGAGAGAGAGACAGAGAGAGAGAGAGAGAGAGAGAGAGAGATAAGACGAAGAATGCCAATAGAATATTAAATTTGTTGTCCAGGTTATAAGTTTTTTATCCTCATTATGAGTAGCGACGAGGATGTGGGACCGTCCAACCGAAACACCTATCTCTCAACGAGGGTCTTATGTCCTTGTAATCAATGCAAGCATGTTGTGCGACGGACAAGACGTGTTTCTTTGCAGCATGTTCGCGAATTTGGCGAGTTCGATCCATCTATTATAGATCGAGTTGTTGCCAATTATAACTCGTCGGACTCTGACGCTGGCCAACAAGCAGCAATCTTGCAACCCAATAGACGTGTTCGCAGGCACTTTGGTCAAGCAGCATATGTGAGGCCACAAGATGTAGCCTCTGACAGCTCGGGGGATGATCATGCAGAGCACATTCCCAACGAGGCAATGTTTGAGCCCGAGATTGATGAAATGATCGAGACGATCATGGATTCAGAAAGGCTTATCTATGATGATATGAAAACTGAAGCCGATACGCCATTGTATAATGGAGCACGTATGTCTAGATTGAAAGCACTCCTAGTTCTTCTCAACATGCAGGCAAAGTTTGGATGGAGTGACACTAGCGTCACAGCGCTTTTCAGGTGATCTATTACAATTAGTTTACTTTAATAGAACTCTAAATGTATAATGATCTGATAGATTTTTACATGAGTGTATCATATTTTTATGTTGTGTAGATTGCTGAAAGAGCACATACTACCAGCTGACAATGTGATGCCAGATTCCCGAGATGAAGCAAGAAAGATTTTGCAAAACTTGGGGATGGATTACAATTCTATCCACGCTTGTCCTAATGACTGCATTCTTTTCAGAGGGGAATACATAGACATGGAGAAGTGTCCGAAATGTGATTCCGAAAGATATCGAGTAGATCTCCACGGGACAAAAATTCCACAAAAGGTTTTGCGACATTTCCCTCTGCTTCCTCGCATCAAGCATTTCTTCGAATGTAAGTCCATGGCCGCCCTAGCATCATGGCATGAGGAGAATAAATCTTCGGATGGTGTGCTACGAATTCCTGCAGATTGCGTAGCGTGGAAACATATAGATGGAACATGGTCGGATTTTGCAAGGGAAGCTCGAAATTTGCGCTTAGGCCTGGCTATGGATGGCGTAAATCCATTTGGTCAAAGATCAACATCTTACAGTGTATGGCCCATTGTCATCGTCAACTACAACATTCCCCCGTGGTTGACTACGAAGAAAGGGCACCTATGGCTAAGCTTGATTGTGCCAGGGCGATATAAAGTGGGGAATATGGATGTGTATCTTCGTCCACTATTGGAAGAGCTACAACAATTGTGGATTGGCATAGAGGTGGTGGATATGAGCCGACACACAGGACGACGGAATGCTTTGATCAGAGGCATTCTAATGTGGACCATGCATGACTATCCCGGGCTAACAGAATGCTCAGGTGATCTATTGACACTCCTCACTCAGACACTGTAAATCTTGTTTTTTCCCATAGTTGATCTATTATCATGTGTATACATGCAGGGCTTCAAACAAGCGGATACAGAGCATGTGTCACATGTGGACCTAGACTGAATGCACGTAGGGCACCCTCACTGAAGAAGCAAATCTACGAAGGTCATCAAGTGTATCTTCCAGAGAATCATGTGTTACGCGATGGCTTTTTGGGAAGAGAGCCACCAAGGATGTCTGCACAAGCATGGTTAGAGCAGAAGGAGATGTGCGATGACGGATTGCCTCCAGGGATGAAGAGGCTATCTCTATGGTACGAGTTACCATACTGGCCCCGACTCATGATCAATCACTTGCTCGATCCAATGCACATATTCAAGAATGTGGGTAATCTACTATGGGACCATTTAACCGGCAAGAAAGATACTTTGGGAGCCAGAGTTGACCTTAGAAATGTGGATCGCATGGAGCAATATTGGCCGCAAACAGCGTCTGATGGATCGATAAAAATCCCTAAAGCACCATGGATTATCACAGGAGCCCAAGAACGCAAAGTAAAAGAGACCATTCGATCTTTGCGGACCCCCACTAGCGTAATGCACTCGCTCCGAACGTGTTTTACTAAAGAATGAAAGCTTACCGGTTTGAAGTCACACGATTGGCATAAAATGTGTCAGGTACGTTCATAGTGGACTTTAATATCATTGCATAAAATGTGGACTTTAATATCACTGGTGCACATACTTTACAGTTTATTTTACCGGTTGCCATTGAGGGATGTTTGTCTCTCGACATCCGTAACACAATCTACAAACTTGCAAAGCTGGTGCAATGGATCTCACAAAAGGAGATCAACGTAGACTCCATACCATTCGCCAAACTAAATGCTGCGGAGCTTGTGTGCATGTTTGAGAAACATTTTCCTACTACAATGCTAACCATTCAGGTGCATCTTCTTGTTCACATAGTTGATGAGATGGAAATAGCTGGCACAGTTCATTCCAGATGGATGTTCTTCTTAGAGCGTTTTATGAAAATGCTTAAGGGATATGTGCGTCAAAAGGCACGTCCGGAGGGTAGCATGGCAGAAGGTTGGTTGGTATCAGAGTCCCTAGTGTACATTGGAGAGTGGCTAGACGGATTTGATAAATCCCGGGACACGCTATGGCGAACCATAGATGATGAGCGCATATCTGGGATTGTCATGTGCAATCTCGGTGTTGAGAAGAAGATGACGGAAGATCTAGAGGCTAAAATCAACCGATTTTGCATGCTTCACAATCCAGTGATGCAAAAGTGGATTTCACAATATGAGGATGAAAAGCAAGAGCGACAAAGGGCACGAATCGAGTGGAGACGGGGAAGACGACCACCGATGCACTATCCAGCGGTTCTGGAGAGCCTACCAACCTTCATGAGCTTAAGATGGTTGCACAACCAATTGAAAAGCGCACAACAATGCGGTGACAAAGTGACTAAAGAAGAGTGGGAGTACTCTCGGGGTTGCGCGACCAAGGTAAGTTTGCAATGTACGACTAGCAAGTGACTTTATTTATAAACGTTTGAACGGCCACTCATAATCTTTGTTCGTTGTAGTATAAGTCATACACAGCAGCATGGTGTAAAGGTCGACATTTTAGGGTGGAACAAATCGACAAAAAGCGTTTTACTCAAGATTGTGGAATCATGGCAAAATTTGAACAGTCTAGTCGACGACGTTCCTCTGATGCAGATCCTGTGGTGGCGGAACTCACTTACTTCGGCACGCTGCAAGAGATTTTGAGGATCGATTACAGAGGATTTTTTGTCGACTTGTTCGACGTGCAATGGTTCAAGATAATCATGGAGGGTCGCAACGCTACTGTGCGTAGAGGAGAGTCTGGTTTTCTTGAGGTGGATTCTACTAAGAAATGGACTGACCTAAGAGACACTTTCGTACTACCCGAGCATTGTGAACAAGTAAGTATGTAAATAGTTAACATCCCCCTTTTACAAGTTATGTGCTTGAAAGCTCTCATGTAAGTTATGTGGCTCTGGCAGGTAATATTTCATCCTACAAAGTCTACATCAAACTGGTGGTACGTCATAGAGGTAGCCCCTCGTAGTGCAAGGACATATGAAGGCTACCATGTGCCAATCACAACGACATCAATGGAGGAGATCAGAGAAGATGCTCAATCAGAAGCCGCTGCGGTGGTGCCAGACGAGCATCAAGATGCTACTACTCTATATGGGGTGCATGCAGAGGAGCTACAAAATGAAACAGAGGATATGTGTTTAAACGGAGAGCTCTATATAGATATAGGAAGTTATGCTGAGTTATGCGAGGATGAGAGAGAGATCTCTTAAAGCCACAAATATTGTATTTGAACAATTTTGCTCCGTGTTGTAAAAGCTCTGGCTCTCTAAGTACCTTCCATGGTGTATAACGCTCTTTTCTACTCGCGCTCACATCTTTTGATTGAAAATTCTGAGTTTTCGACTTGCCTCTTCTATCACTCAATTCATTGCGTCATTGTATTTATATGCGTCATTACGTCATTGTATTTAATGGTCTTTCGTCATTGTCTACTCTATTCATTCAATATTAAGTTTAAATATTCGTGTGTTTAATGCAGGTATGGATGATGAGGAGTTTCTTTCTTCTTTGTCACCGTAGCAGAGACAGTGGTACGTGGAGCGTCATCGCTCTGGCGCATCATCGCGCGTTCCTACTCCATCCGCATCTCCCTCTCTTTCGGAGCATTCGGCGCGCTCCGAAGCTTCGGCGTCGACGAGACGAGCTTCACACTCGTCTAGACACCGGCGCTCTAGTGGTGGCGGTGGCGGTTGTTGTGGGGATTCCGCCACCGATGCCTCCACACCGCCTCGTGTTCGACGAGTCTCTTTACCCTCCCCTTCTTTGCCCGCCCCCACACCAGCCACAGCATCGCCATCTACGCCAGGTTTTACATGACTGACTATTCCTAGAAGCTACACACCTCTACCTACTCCGCCAGGAGCCACCCCACTCGACACTCCTCGCTTCGGGGCCCAGACGCCGCTGGAGACACCTGACGTCCGTACCCCCATCGACACGCCGCTAGGGACCCCTGCCGGGACACCAAGGTTCACGCGTCACCGGCCAGAGGGCTTGCCTTACTCCGTCGACATCAGCGGCGGCATCATCATGGATGATGACGGCAAGAAGGTGATCTCGCGCATGCGTGGTCTTTGCTCTCAGCTGTTTAGACACTACATACTAAACAAATGGAGTGAAGTACCAAGTGATTTAAAAAACAGAGTCATCAGCATACTTCATGATGAGTTTCCCGTTCCAACACGGGATCAGCGCTTCAATGAAGACCTGATGAAGATTCGAATGCGCGAATACTGCAAACACAAGCGTTTCGAAGTGCAAAAAGCAATCAAGAATGGGTGGAACAGGCCAGATTGGTTGGACAAAGAAGATTGGAAGAATGCGAAGAAAGCAGCGCGCGAGAATCCCGACAAGTGGAAGCAACAAAAGGATGCAGCCAGAGCGCGAGTAGAGGCAGGGAGCTCGCACCACTTGGGGAGCGGTGGATGGGCATCATTTGAGGCCGATTTTGTAAGTGTTTTCACATTGCTCTTTATGTTCGATAGTTTAGGGTTTATGAGTTTTTTAGTTCTAACATAATGAAATCTTTGTATGTTTTGACAGTGGTCGATGACAGGACGTGATCCCACACCGTACGAGCGCGAGTACGCAGGCAGGAAGGGCTTAAACGCCCTAATGGACATTCTCAGTTCTCGCGGCGGCATGGTTAGTATTAGGGTTTACTCTTTTTTATTTTTTGTATTGTTTTATAAATGTCGTTATATGTTTATACTTACTGAAAGCTGTCTTATTGTCTTTTTTTGCAGAATCCGATAGATACGCCGCTTGGACGCGATGAGACGTCTGACTAGACGACGTCAGTTTAGCCGTAGCTAGATAACATTAGTTTAGGGTTTCTCATAGCTTATGTATCATGAGACGGATTTTATACGTCTTTTTGAACCATGTATATTATTACATTTGTCACCGCAGTTCCTTTTACCAATCAATTCTTTATGCCTATGATGTTGTACAATTGTCATTATTACATTTGCCAATCAATTCATTTTGCCTATGATGTGTACAATTGTCAATTTTGCAAACAATGCGTCTTGTGGGTCACTATTTTGTGTCTATTATCTACCCTTGCACTTTTTTTAAAAAGTGAATCAAGTACAATATGGTTGATGGGTGGCAGGGCATTCAATGCCCTGCCACCAAAAAAAAATTCTCTCGGGCGTCGCTATAACCGTCGCTATTTATGGCTCTGTAGCGTCGCTATGAGTGTCGCTATAGTCTTCTGTGTAAACGTCGCTATATGCGTCGCTATGGACGTCGCTATATGCATCGCTATGAGCGTCGCTATATAGCGACGCATAAAGCGACGCCTATAGCGACGCTCTCGTAGCGACGCTCGTAGCGACGATTTTAGCGACGCCGGGGGTTATAAAAACCCAGTGTATTTCCGTCGCCAACAGCGTCACAAGAGCACACAACCTCTTGTAGTGTCTCTTGATTTGCAGAGGTTAATCATGGTACACATGCTGAATTTATGTATATATATAAGGGTTAAGATGGAATTGTACTTTGGAGATAATAGAGAGAGGCATAGAGATGGTGTATGTATGTAGAGGTTCATTAAAGAACTATAGGGATGAGAGAGAAGGGTAATGGTGAAGAGGGTGGGAGAAGCCATGGAAATTGCAGGTTTGAGTGAGGGAAGGAGAGGGAGGGATGTGTAAGAGTGAGTAGGTGTGTGGAAGGGTGAGAGAAGACTAAAAGCTACTTGTGAGAAAAGTGGGCAGACTGGGGTCCACTCAAAAAATCATGGCTCACCGCTGGTAGCTCCAAAAATCATGAAAACATTTGAGGTGATTATTCAGAGCGTGGGCTACATTTTCTCTTTTGACCACCGCTCCAAATTCAGAGTGGAGATAGGTGCCAAAATTCTCACCAAAAAGCTCATTTTTTATGACTGCAAAAGTCTTTTAGTGGCCCCCTCCTTTGTTGAATTTGTACAATGCATCCAAGAGTGAGCCCCTCCTTTGTCATATTATAATACAAAGCATCCAAGTTTCCCTTGACCCATGCATGGAGGAGGATTATTGGTGAATAAAGAAATATATACATGGTGGGACTAGTGTATGGACTATTCATGGACTTTAGCTCAATGAGCACATGGTGTTAGAATAATGAGTAAAAATAATAATAAAAATATGGAGGAGTTATGGATATGGAAAGATATTGGAATCATATGATATGGTCCCTCCTTGAATTATTTTGGGTGAAAGAGGAAAAGGTATGCAAGTAAATAATATAATAAAAGTAACCAATGAGTAGAAATCAATTTTTTGTTTTCACGAGGGTGAGGGTGAAAATGTGGGAGTGATTTGTATAAAGGAAAAATATGAGGTTAGAGTATGTACAATATTGGCAAAAAATATAATTATGGTGTAAGAGAATGAAAGAAGGTGTACATAGGTTTAATAAAACACACACCTAAGTAGAATATTTAAATAAAATACCAAAATAATTATAAAAAATCCCTATATTTAAGCCATATATACAATGAAATATTTACACACAAAGAGGCCATAATATACTTTTATTTTTTTTATTTTTTTGGCTCAACTAGCCCAGTGACTAGCTAGCTGAGGGTTTTTAAGAAGATATGGGAAAAGCCCCCTAACTCACACACGCCTATGTACATTGAAATGGTAGGGATAGCCATAGCGTTTGGGTGAATTTGGTAGGGTGGAGTAACTTACTATGGCAATTATGGAGAGCCGAAAAACGGCTATCACTAGCAAGCATGCATCATGGACAGCAGGATTGTAAGGGCACTCTGTGCTAAAAGCCCATTCTGCATCAACATGAGCATTACGGTCTCCTTTTTACAGAAGACTCAGCAATGGCTGCATTTGTAGTGGAACCAGCATTTGCAGTGGAACCACCCTCTTTCGTCTTAGCCTCTTTGGCCTTTAACTTAGGACACTGCTTGATCAAGTGATCATTATCTTTACAATAGTGGAAATGCATCTTCTTTTTGCCCTTATCACCAGAATTGCCAGACGATGTGCCGCCAGCAGAAGCATTGGAAACAGAAGTTTTGCCACTCGCAGCAGAACCATCAGAAGTGGTTGCATTGTTGTTACCACCCTTTCATTGAGAAGCAATAAAAGCCTGTTGTTCAACTGCACACTGTCTAGTCTTGTTTTTTCTGGAAAGTGAGTCTTGCAACAGCAATGTGTTAAATGCATCAAACTTGACAACTTCTGGATTTCCTTGGGTCATAAGTCTCCAAGTACTAGCATAAGTCTGCACAAGGGAATTGTCTGAAATGACTTCAACTACAGAAATAAGTTGCTCATTGATATCCTTGACACTAGCAAGGAAAGTGTCCATATCATCTTTCTCATGCATAATCTTCGACTCCAACTCTTTACGCAGCAAAGCAATTTTAGCCTCATTGCGACTTGCATAAAGACCAGCCAAAATATCCCAAGCCTGTTTTGCAGATTTTGCTGAATGGATGTGAGGAACAATGGTGCACTTCATAGACAATGCGATCAATGCATGAGCCTGCGCATCCTTTACATCCCAACGAGATTGTTCTACCGTAGGCAAAACAACTCTGATAGCAGCAATCCTTGCAGCAAGACCTGCAACATCCTCAACATCGCCTGCATCCTCAGAACCAGGATGTACATCAATGCCCTGCAAAATATTCTAGATGCCCTTTGACACAAGAACATGTTGCATCATGTAAGCCCACATAGGGTAATTGTCCCCATCCAACCTGTCCTTAGCAACAAACATCTTGAACATCTGTGTTGTTGTCAGCCATGGTAAATGCTGCACCTTATGTGAAAACTGCCCAAAAAGAGTAGAAACGTAGCAGGAACAACACGTGCTATAAATCACAAATCATAGAAGACTATAAGGCACCTGTAATGCAAAAAACGGCACTGATACAAACTCTGCACAAAATGATGATATAGCCTGTGTAGCACTGCCTATAGTGGAAACGGAGGCCGAAATGAGCCCGAATCAAAAATCTGAGCAGACTAGGCTCTACGAGCTCTCCCAAAATATTTGTCGACCTGCAAACACTTGCCAAGCTCACTGAAATTGGAGAAAGTGAGTAGGCGTTTGCTGGAGCTGCTGGCGACTAAGCCCGGGAGGACGCAACCTGCTCTGATACCAATTGTTGGAATTAGGGTTGCAGAGAAACACACACAGCTTGGAGAAGATGAAGGAAGCTCAAGGTACACAATAGAGAGTGTGTTACTTGGTGTGCAATGGAAAGATAGATAGCCCTAGAGTGATGGGCATATATACAATGCATGGGGGGAAAAAACTCCTAAAGAGGGAAAAAATGCCGTGGCGGTCCTAGTGTGTTCACACACATCACTACCACATGTATATGGTAATAGGAAGAATCATGTTGATACTTGACTAAGCCAGTAATTACAAACTTTGGTGGTTGATGTGCTACCCACATACTCTATCAATCACTTTACCAAATTGGACAACACTCCAATAACTAGATCTACTTTTGTGTGTTGTATGAATGATATAGACACGAACACAAATTGTAGAGATATTCTTGTTATCAAGAAACACGATGCCTTCCAAATTATTTCCAATGGACTTGATTGTCCATGGTAAAATGAAGTGCAAATTAGAAGTGTCATTATTTTGTGCAATGATCCACTGCACAAATGAACCATATTCTTTTGTGCATTGATCCACTGCACATATCCCTTGGTGATTTTTGGAAGTGCCCATTTCTCCTTTTCTTTTTATAGCAGCACATTTAGCCATTGAGTACAACTCAATGACAAGAGATTTGTAGATATCATCCATAATACCGTAATGAGACATAAATTCTTCCCATGAAGTAGCTACTGTTGATGGATCTAGCTCGTTAAAGACCATCAACATTTGAGCCAGAAAAACTTTGGTCTGCTTTAAGTTCACTGCATGGGCAAGGAGGTCGAGCATGTCCTTTTGATGTGGTTGCTTCACTAAGAAAATCTTCTCATCTATTAGCTTCTATTCTAGTAACTTCACATCATTGTCTTCTAAACCGTTTAGGCATATAAAGGTTGTTATGCTTGGTTGTCACCCATGATCAGTTGATGCCTAATGCTTCTCCAAGATGTTTATCCATTGGTAATAGATTTGACCATTGTACTTGACCGTGTGTTCTTCTTTATTGTCAAATGATTTATGGTTGAATGTGATGTTTTCCACATTTAAAAAGGCCTATAAAATAAATAAAAAAGAAAATAACTTTATTTCAGGATATATTTGTAAAGAAAATGATCATAGGGAGGTGAAACTTACATCCTCATGGCAAGAGTTCCTATTGGTCATGTGATTCAAGCAGCCTAGTCTTTTTGGTCTAGAATAGGCATTTCATTGACCACAATCATGCTTTAATGTCCACATAAGGCTGGTGCTTCATTGTTTTTATTCTCTATATGTTATCCATTTTAGATATTTGAACAACAACCTCTTTGGAGGCATCCACCACTATCCTTGCAATTCTAAACTTGTAGAACCCTTTCCTAGTGCTCTTGTTACAAAAAAAATACAGTTGCTATAATGGAATGTTGACCAAAGAGAATCCAATTGTTGTATATTGCTAGCTTGTCTAGTTGCTCTTGAGCTATTTGTAGAGACATTTTTGTAATTGGATTATATGGCATTAGGTCTATTGAATTGAAGACTAGCCTAGAGTGTCTTGCAAACTGCTGCAAAAGGTTTATCACATACACATCTGATAATGGCCTCCATTTGTAGCCATTTGTAGAAATTTGGTGCAAGGTTACATTGGTCAACTAGGATCAATTGGATAAATTTTACCTCAAATTTAAAATAGTGTGCAATTCAATGTCTCCATCTAGCCCACTATTAGAATTTTTGGTAACTTTTTTATCAATATCGTTTTCTTTGGGTTGTACAATAGAGTCCAACACAACTAAGGAGGCTAAGTACAGGACCACTACCACTAAAAGGGGTTTAAACTATGGGGTTTGCAAGTACATGTGCATCTCCTACTTCTTGAGTTTGTAATGGTATAAGTGAAAGGTTTTCTTGGGCCACATTTCTATTATTTTCTCCAAATGGGGGAGTTTCACTCTCCTTGAGAGTCTTATTTTGTCTTGCTTTACACATGTCATCATTATTTCACTTCTTATTCTTCTTTGTGTTGCTCAATTTACCTAAATACTGAGTATCTTTCTTAAAGCCCTCAATATATATGTCTATGAAGTTTTCACTTGGAGTGTCCTCTTTAAGCTCTACTCACCTTGCTTTTGACATTGTCATTCCATCACAATCAAATTTTGAGCAAAGGCCACAAACTCCAACAAGTAGGAATCACCATTGAATAGCTTTACTCCAAAACATGGAGGCATATCAAGATATGAACAATGTTTATTTAGCTCCTTAACAATCCCACAGTCTCTGAAGGGAAATTTCTCTTTATCTTGAAAGAACAAGTGGAATCTCTCATCATTTCCACCATTTGGTAAGTGGAAATCTAGATACCAGGAATTCCCGTTGCATCGATTGACTTAGACATCCTTGCATGAGCCACTTTTTTGTAAAACTAGCAACATATATTTAGACAAGATGGATGTTAATATACCCATATGGACCTAGGGACACAGAGTACCCTCTATGTGATTGAGGAACTCTATGGCCCTAGGTCCAAAGAGTACCAACAAAAGGGTTTTACAAGGGCACCTAGGCCATCTTTTCGCCCTAGGATCATAGGTTCTCTTATTAGATTAGAGGAATCTTGTGTCCCTAGACCTTCCATAGGGTACCAAATTAGCAACCCTTGAATGGACTAAATTCCCCTCTAGAGCCTCTATAGTGGCATCCTATGGACCTAGGTTCATAGGGTTCCCTCTAATCAAATAAGAGTTGATATGTCCATGGTGCCCATGTAGGTGCCCTTGAGTGACCTAAATGCCCTTTAGAGCTTCTACATTGGAACCCCATGGCCCTAGGGCCACATGATGCTCTCTAATCTAATGCAAGCTCCTATGTACATGGTTCCTATGTAGGTTCCCTTGAGTGACATATCCATTTAGAGCTTCTAAATTGTCATAGTGTAAACTATCTCACATCCTCTAGCCATGCCTAATCCCCACACACCTTGGTCTATAGGTGCATGGAGACCAGGACCATTGGGTTATAATCTTATGTTTATTGGTCAATGCCTATATTCATGGGTGCGGCATATGTGCACACCCACGTCTACAGGACAATGCATGTAGTGGGTAAAACCCTATTTCCTTTTGTTTTATTTCTAGACTTTGACCTCTACCAAAAGCCTAGACAAACTAAAAGGTCAAAAATTGCATCTTAGCTTGTCTATGTAGTATTACACATACCTGAGAATCCTAAACCCTAGCAACCTATGGCCTAGGGGCCATATGATGCTCTCTAATCTAAAGAAAGGTCCTATGGCACTAGGTCTTTAGGGTGCCAACAAAATGGTTCTAAAAGGGCACATAGGCCACCCTATGGCCATAAAGTCATATGATCTCTCATTAGATTACAGGCACCCTCTATGGCCCTAGGGCCATAAGGTGTCAAAGTAGAATCTCCGAGGACATAGGTTGCTCTCTATTTTAATGAGAGATACTATGGCCCTAGGCCCATGGGGCTGCCATTGTGGCCAAGTAGGTGCCCTTAAGTGACCTAAATGCTCTTACTTTGGTACCCTAGGGCCATAGGGTTCCACTAATCTACTGAGAAATCCTATGACCCTAAGGCCATAGGGTGGCATACATGCCCTTGTAGAACCATTATGTTGGCACAATTTGGACCCAGGGCCATAGGGTTCCTCAATATTATAGAGGGACTCTATAGCTTAGGTTCATAGGGTGCCACCATAAAGGTTGTGCAGTGCACCTAGGCCACTCTATGGTCCTAAGGCCATAGGATGTTGTATCAGATTAGATTTCTCTCTATTCCAATAAGATATCCTATTGCTCTAGGATCATAAAAATGTCATGGTTCCCTTGTAGGTGCTCTTCAGTGGCCCAAATTCTAATCTCTCTAGAGCTTCTACATTGGCACCCTATGGCCCTAGGACCAAAGGGTGGCCTCTAATTTAATGAGAGTTCCTATGGTGTTATGGCTAAGAAGCCATTGTGCACATATAGGTGCCCTTGAATGGCTTAAATGGCCCTCTAAAGCCTCTACACTAGCATCCTATGTCCCTAGGTCCATAGGGTTTTGTCTAATTGAATGAGAGTTCCTATGTCCATGGTGCCCATGTAGGTGTGCTTGAGTGGCCTAGAAAAGGGCCTAAATTCCCTTAGAGATTCTACATTGGCACCCTATAGCCCTAGGGCCAGAGGGTGTGCTTTAATCTAGTGAAAGGTCCTATGCATATGGTTTCCATGTAGGTTCCCTTGAGTGCCATAAATGTCCCTTTAGAGCTTCTAACTCACATTCTCTATCCACGTCCGATCCTCGCACACCTCGGTCAACAGGTACACAGAGATCAAAACCACCGGGTTATAATATCGTCTTTATTGATCAATGCCTATATTCATAGATACGACATATGTACACAGCAACATATACATGACAATGCATGCAATGGAAAAAACCCATTTGCCTTCTTGTTTATCTCTAAAATGTGACCTCTACTGTAAGCCTAGACCAGCTAGAATGTCAAAAATTACATCTTAGCTTGGCTATGTAGTATTACGCATACCTTGGAATATATTGTAGGTTTCCCTCTATTCTAATGAGAGATCATTTGACCCTAGGGTCATAGGTTGGCCATGGGGCATATATAGGTGCCCTTGAATGGACTAGATACTCTTTGAGATCTTTTACATTTATTAGGAAGGGAATGGGGTCTCTTTATTTTCCATGGGATTAAAAAGGAGATTATGGACGGGGAAAATGGGTGGGTGTCATCTGGACTAAAATGGTGGGTATGGCATGGCCTAGAAGTAAGTGGTCACATTTGTATTCTTTTATAAAATATAAAGACAAAATCTCTTATATATTCAAAAAATTGAACTTTTCTCTAAATGATTGGGTAAAAACCAATCTTTCCTCTCTAGTGTCTTCCAACTTCTCCCCCATCTCTCTAAAAGGGGGTCCCTCCAAAAACATGTTGGCCATTCTCTCCCTCTCTCTCTCTCTCTCTATTGTACCATCTCTCACTTCTCTTCATTCCACCTTGCAAGTTGCTTCTCTTTCCATAATGTCACTTTTCTCTCCCAAAAAGCTCTAGAGTAGAAGTTTGAACCTCTTTTCCCTCCTTAAGATATTGCATTCTCCTCAAGGTGAGGTTCTCCATTGTTCCATGAACCTCACTACACACCTCTACCTAAAGCTAAAGATTTGCAGCATATGCTTTTGCTAAATCTTCCCTCTTTCTTTCCTCAACATGTTTATTGCTCCATCTCCATTAAAGTCCTTAGAAAGGATCTACTTCCCTCTCAATCTTTGCAACATTATCTTCCCCATTTATCCAACTTGCAGGTGGATCAGTATAGAAGTAAGTGGCATTAACCATCTTTGTGTACCATCAATAATATTTATCTTTAGGCAGCTGAGAACATGGATGTGAATATATTAATCATAAGTGTTTGTCAGTAGGTTGTGCCACTATTCCACAAAGCATCATCAGGTACTTGAGCACCTAGGAGTGTCATTGACTCCATTTCATGCAGCAATGTACAAGATGATAGTGGTTGTTGGTTGAAGATGGAGTTCAAACGATTGATGTGGGTGGCAATGCAGCCCAGCTCAAGAGGTGAATGCAAGGTCTCAAGGAGACACATGGCTTCTTGAGCACACCATTGGAAGTTAGTAATCATACAGTTCAAGCAAACCCAAGATGGAAATCGGCTTGCAAAGGTGCAACATGTGTATATTTCTTTACAACTAAAGCTAGAGACAATAGTGGCTTCATGAAGGTTTCCTATAAACTATAATTTCACCCCTCTATCAAGTTCCTAGATTGTCTAGTGTTTATTATTTTCGTATGTGTTGCTTTGATGACTATAAGATTTCCATTGCTTGTTTATATTTGCAGATGTTCTCCAATCTATTTTGTAGAGTGGGAGCCAATAGAGTCCTTAACAGGAACTTTTGAGACCATCGATGCTGACCTTGGTAAGTTGCTCAATGCTCGATGTCCATCCTATAAGCTTGCTTCACATGACATTTTTTTTTAATAAACATACTTATGTCACGCCTAGGAGAAATGGGTATGGTAATTTTTCTCTGGTTCACTCATCAACCTTCTAGAGTCTAGAATGGCCTAAGCCAGATAGTGCCTTGATCGCAACAACCAAAAGGAAAATTGAGGCGGATGTGCATGCAGCAATGAAGTGCACATATGGTTGCCACAAAGCCATGATAACATGGTTTATGTCTCTTCATGTGTTTGTGTATATCTTTCAATTGCAAAATGTTCATAGGATGCCAACAATGTGGATTTGGAAAGGGGCAAGTGCAATCAATAGCTTCATTGCAGTTGGTTGGGAGACTAAGGTGGTCAACCACCAGGGAGATAGAATCAAGTTCTCTGTAGTTGTTGAGAATGTGGTGTTTATATACCATATTGCAAAGCAAAGCTTTTCATTGGTTTTTCCCTACAAAAGATGGAAGCTAACGATGGGAGAATGGGAGGAGCTAGACTCTAATGTTGCTACTAGAGAATTAGTTGACCTGCAAATATGCCTCCACAACAATGCAGTGCACGACATCTAAGAGAATACTGACTGGCACCTCAGTCATCTTTGTGAGTATCTTAATCTCAAACATACCTTGCCCAACCAATATCTCTTTGTAATCAACGAATAGGTTGTTTTTTCTAGAAAAAAGAAAAGCTTTTGTGTGAGAACATTGTGCTTTTGCAATGTATTTTTATAAAAGCTTGTAACTGACGTGGATTTTGCTTCCATCAATAAATATGGTGTTTTGAATCTCGTATGTGTGCATACTTGCTCATTCGTGTTCAATATTTTGATTGAAATGTGCAATTTCTTTAATTTGGAGCACGAATGCTTTTAGTGTTGGTGTCTTTCTATGCTTTGTTGTGTGATTTTGTTTAAAATTATAGCTTTAATTTAATTGAATGTTAATTCTAAGTTCTTTTTCAAAAGTGACCTTTGGTATATAAGTGACTTTCTATGTTTTAAACTTCATGTCTCACATTCAAAAAACTCTAGCTCTACACTCTCTTCCCATCTACTTCATGAACAAACCCATGGCAACATCTTCTGGTGCACTTCTCACACAACTAGAAAAGGTAGGACTTGCACATCAAGCATGTAATCTAGTCAGTGTGTTCAAGGGGACGATCGAGATGCATGCCAGTGCAAACCTGCATGGAAAGTCATTTCAAAGGTTTCTTGACTACATGGCATAGCACATGGAAGAATATGCCATAGTGCTCAGGGGATCCGACATGGGTGTGGTTGCTAGTGGATTTCCTCAAACATCTCTATGCGGCTGACAAAAAAAATTTCTTTTTCTTGTTGAGGTTTATTAAGGGATCACTAAATGGGACTGCAGGACAGAGGATGAGAATGAACTCATAGAATTGGACATGGGGTGCATAGGAACCCAATTCATTTCTTGGGACATGGTTCCGGTATTACTTGTGCTTGAGGGCATGGAGAAGATAAAATTGAAGAAAAAGGCCAGCCAAAAATTTATTGTGACCATTTTATTGTTGCAGTGCTTTACACACTATTTGTGTAGTGGGTACACCTTTCGCAGAGTTGACTGCAACTTTGCCACCCTTACCATTACTACCCTTTGACTTGTTGTGTGAGATCCCCGACCCACCAATACAAAAATTCGGATGGGATCCTTGACAGGTATCTAGGCCTAATAATAATCAAAGTCTCTAAACAAGAAAAATCCAAGGGATATACCTTTACCATTGACAATGGCTTGGGTCTATAGCCCTAGAAGAAGACCTAGTCCTGTCTCGCAGCAAAAACGGGACAACATATTAAAAGTCCAAAACTATTTCGGCCCTATAGCTTCCACAAGTTGGGCTAAGGTATCCTCAACCAATGCTTTTTTCTCCCTAATAGATGTGAGGGCACAGCCGCTGGTGGACTCCTCTTCCAACTGAAGAAGTTTTCTAGAAATTTTTAGTGCACGGGGATGGATAGTTACGTGACTAATCAGGTCCACCCCATGATTGACAGCCTTAGTCAATCCCCAATTACCACCCCACACTCACACATGATTCTTTTGTTTTCTAATTACTATCACATTGTGATAACATTTAAAATAATGGTTTTTTTTTACTTTCTGTCACAATGATTCCTTCAATCAAGTATTAAAGACAGCATTGGAAAACATTCTTTTAACAAACAGACATCTTTAAACTTAAGGCATGGTACTATCAATCAAAAACATTGACCATAGTAACCATGACTAGTACTCTTCTTGTCTCAAGACCACCTAAGGGTGAAAAATGGCACCCATTCCTTGTTCACAATCCAGGGTGGATAAACCCCCACCTAAGGTTCGGGGTGCCCATACACCAAACCAGTTGCCCATACAACCGGGCGGCTCCCCTAGGTTAAAAACGGTATCCTAACTTATGTAGAAACATCAAAACATGACACGAGTAGAAACTCATCATTCATGGGGGTAACCGACTTATCCGTGGTTGGAAAGCCATCATTATTCATCAAAATATACCAAGGAGTCGGAGGTGTCTTGAGGCAAGCTGTCTTAAGGATGATCAATCATATCTTTCCTAATTCAACCTAGCTAATCCAAAGATTTCTTTCCTAATTTACAACAAATGCACATCAATTTCTTGAAATATGCCTTCCATATTTAAGCCAGTTTCACCTTTCCTAATTCCTTACTCCTCTTTTTTGTATGCAATGTTAATACTTAAGAAAAACTTGAACTATTTAAACTTAATTATAACGAACACCCAACTTGGGACTGATCAGGCATTTGTTGTAGCGTCAAGGCCTGAATGCTCTTGTCAGTAGGTCTATTACTAGGCCCCGGCTTCGTCGTCGTGCGACGCTCTTTTGGAGCTCCTCTCTCATCAGCAGATGTAGGATTTTCTCGGGTCCTTTTAGGTGCCATAAATTCTTATCCTTATAAAAAAGGACGTCTAATCATTAGGTAAATTATCCAAAAGCTACACTTAACCTTTGTATTCAATCTTAACCCAATCAAAGTTTAATTGGTAAATTCTTGACCTAGTAATTTCTTATTTGCCTATATAGGTATGATAGCTTTTTCCAAAGCTTCCCTAAGGGTTTTCTAAGCTCTCCTAATTTTCTTGTAGTTTTTTATATCCTTTTTTTAATTTCCCCATCAAATTTTAAGCTTGAAATTTGCTTATTTTGAACTTAATATTTATTCTATTTATTTTCTCTTAAATATTTCATTTTCTCAACTTTATATCACTAGTTTATACTTGTACTGTAATTTTCCTAAAAACTTTTGATCGCAAAGTCTATATATTTTAATTAATCTTTAGCTAAAAATAGAACTTTTGTTCAATTATAGTTTCCTAAATTGACTAATTAACTATGGTATAATTATCACAACTAGATAATGATATTTTTGACCTTTGGTAATTATCTTTTAATTTTCCAAGTTAATTATCTAATTTTCCCCTTTCTTTTTCAGATAGAATTAGTCAAATTGATCTTAGTAAATAGCTATATAATTTTCTAACCTTAAGATAACTATCATGGATTTTTTATCATATAAACTAACTCTAATAAATAGCACCTAATTATCTAACATGATTTACTAATTTCCCTCTTTAATTTTTAAGAAGAATTAGTCTAATTTGACTTAGATAAATAGCTATATTAATTATCTAACCTTAAAATAATTATCACAAGTTGTTTATCATGTAAACTAACTCTAAAAAATAACACTCAATTATCTAACATGATTTAATTTGCCCCTTTAATTTTCAGCTAAAAAGAGCTAATGTTAGCTTAATTAAATACTTAAACTAGTTACATGTTAATGAGTAGTTAACCCCTTGTTACTAATAGTGTTTTTTAATTGTGATAATCAAGTGAAGAATATCTAAGTTAATTAAGTAGGTTTTCCATCAATTTTTATGATTAAAAACAACTAATTTTACATCAATTTTTTTACTTTAATGCATATACTACATTTGGGTGGCATGCTAAGTGTACCTCAATAGAGAGGGAGACGTAGACTATCCTTCACAGAGAGAGAGAGAGAGAGAGAGAGAGAGAGAGAGAGAGAGAGAGAGAGAGAGAGAGAGAGAGAGAGAGAGAGAAGAAGAAGAAGAAGAAGAAGAAGAGAGAGTAAGTGTCTCACTAACCATAGTTGCATCCCAAAGAGGGTCAAAAATTCATTCAGTGACATTGGAATGTTCATAGGAATGTCTTGTTGTCCTTCATAGTAATTCAGAAGCTACATATTCTTGTAGGTATGAGAGAGAGAGAGAGAGAGAGAGAGAGAGAGAGATGTGGATATTCTAGGGGAGGAGAAGTAGAGTTTTGAGGAGGAGGGGGGGAAGTAGCACTATGGCATGCGGGGAGAACTCCATCAATGGCAAGAAGCCGTCCTCGTGCCATAGTGCTATTTCTCAAGAAAACCTTAGAGAGAGAAAGAGAGAGAGAGAGAGAGAGAGAGAGAGAGAGAGAGAGAATTATAGTTGCATCATTGCCAATTGTCCAAATGGAGCGCGGGGAAGTCGTAAAGACACTCAAGAATATGCCATCATGCCATACATCCACATCTAGAGAGAGAGAGAGAGAGAGAGAGAGAGAGAGAGAGAGAGAGAGAAGTATAGTTGCATCATTGCCAATTGTCCAAATGGAGCGTGGGGAAGTCGTAAAGACACTCAAAAATACACCATCACGCTATACAACCACAGCTAGAGAGAGAGAGAGAGAGAGAGAGAGATTTTGCTGGCATTAATATATTGAAGCAGCTAGATGCTTAAATAACTGATTCAATTGTCTATATGTGCCTAAAGTAAGATGCTCTCACTTGCTTCAGCATACTTTTATTCAGTCATTAGATTAGAGAATAACTTCCAGTACCTGTCTTCTAGTTTGATCAAGTGTCAGATACCTGTACAAAGCCAGTCAGAAATACATATCATGGATGCTCAACTCTCTGTCTTTCTCAGAATGCAAAACACCACCCCTAGAGCCTGGTTTTGCATTGAGCTTGACAAGCTAGTTGTCTGGATTCTAAACTCAATTTGAGCAACACATCCAAAATTAAGAATGTGAGTATTCAAAATTAGAACTTGGATGGATGTGGAAAATGGTATGCATAAGTTATTGTATTGAAATACTAACAAACTTGTATGCTTGCAGCTGCATAAAAAGATTGTTCTTCGTATATGGCAAGTTGTGCAAAAGTTACGAGCTAATTATTTAGCTATGGACCACTCTACACTAGAGACACAAGAGTCTCATAGACAGAAGAACAAGACCCTCCTAAATGACGTTCAAAATCTCCTAATCAATCTTTTATGCATCTCCCCAATCAGCTTGATTTGTACAATACAATTTGTTGGGGTATCAAGCCCAATGTGATCGCCCAGGTAAGTGGGTGGGCAGCCAGGTATGTACACATATTCTTTTGTAAAAACCTAATAAGAACTCACTATGCTCTACACATTACAATAGAGCGAGTTCACCATATCATCGTGCTCTTCTTCTCGCACTCTCTCTCGCGTTGCACTTTCGCTCGTACTCCTTCAACTGGTATCAGAGCTCAGATCGAGGCTCGGGGCAGCACTGCAGGAGGCTAGAGTCACCAACTCCAATTGGAGTGAAATTCGACAGGCGAAGACACGGCCCCAAATCTCGTGGGGGGCCCGAAGGGCTGGGTGTTGTCAGAATTTCAATCTGAGGTCATCTCGGTCACCGTTCGGCTTCGACAAAGGTCTGCGCAGGCCATTTTCGACTACGTGGTCTCAGCGGGTGCAGATCCGGACTCTGCAAATTTGGGGTTTTTGGCCTACGACTGCAGGTGCTGAGGATATCGACACTCCCAGAGTGTTGATTTGTGGCTGTCTACACATCGAAGGACGGCTCACAGTTCTTGGAGGCGTGTCACATACGACACGGGCGCATCTACACACAAACTGTAGGCAACATCCACTAGTTCATCAGGTAGCTTGTGTTTGCTGCTTGATATTCCAGATTTCATCCTGACATTGCAGGTACTTCCACATGGGATGTATTGTCAGAGATGATGTATGTCTGTTGAGGGTTTGCTGGCTGTGAGTCACGCAGCAAACAACCGCCGCAGCGGTTACAGCATACAGTGGGAAATTTGTGGATGTATGACTTTGTGGGAAGTCTATGTACTGTCAGATTTACTGTCAGATTTACTGCAACCAATTTCCCATTGTGGAAGAAGCAGATTTGGCACGTGTTGGTACAAAAGAAGTAGATAAAACCTATAAAGCTCAAGGGGATAAAACCAGAAGATATGGACGAAGATGAATTGAGCGTAATGGATGAATTGGCACTTTCTACCATTATGCTGACTTTAGCAGAAAGCGTTTACTTCAATGTAGCAGACGAGATGTTGGCTTATCAAGCATGGTTAAAGCTGAGTGATCTTTATGAGAAGCAGAGTGCAGCTTCACAGGTATACTGGCTTAAGAAGCTTGTTGACTTGAAGATGAAAGAAGGGACACCTATGTCCAATCATCTGAATGAATTCAACACAATCTATAGTCAGTTGTCAGCTCAAGGTGTCAAGTTTGATGAACCTGTTAGAGCTATGTTCCTGTTGATCACATTGCCGGAAAGCTGGGACACTTTTCTCACAGCTTTGAGTAATTCTGCACCTCCAGATGGTTTGAACATAGCAGGTGTAGAAGGAAGTCTGCTTACTAAAGAAACCAATAGAAAGACAATGGAGAAAGGCAAAGGAACAGCTTTAGTTGTCAGGGGAAGGACCAAAGAAAAGTACAAAGGTGGAAAGAGGAATCAGTCTCGTAGCAAGTCCCGCAGTGCTAAAGGCAAGAGTGACATAGAATGCTACCATTGTGGCAAGAAGGGTCACATGAGAAGAGACTGCAGAGAATGGAAAGCAGAAAAAGGCAAAGAGAAAGCTGAAGACCATGGTGAGAAGAACAAGTCCTCAGTGAAGATTCAAGAAATAAATGTGACAAACACTGTTGCAGAGGATGACAGTCCAGTGTCAGGAGACATCTACTTCTTGAAGAATACAATGGACTCGGCTCTTCTTACAGCATCTAATGGAAATGCACTGAGTGACTCGATTATAGACTCAGGGATATCACTTCATGTGTCTCCAAACAAGGAGTGGTTTACCTCTTATGTGCCCACTAAAGATCATGTTCGGCTAGGCAATGGGCAGACATGTGAGATCTTAGGTGTTGGAGATGTTCAATTGAAGTTTCAAAATGGCTCTTCTTTCACGCTGAAGAATGTGAGACATGTTCCCGCAATTACAAAGAGCTTGATCAACACAGGTTTACTTGATGATGCTGGCTACGTCACCACTTTTGGACAGAACATGTGGAAGATATCCAAGGGTTCTATGATAGTAGCACATGGAGTAAAGTCTGGAGGACTTTACATGATTTATGTATCAAATGTCTCTAAAAATGTAATCAATGTAACCGAGCAGCCGAACGTTTCTTTGTGGCATAGCCGGTTAGGACATATGTCGAAGAAGGGAATGGAAATCTTGTCTCGTTCTGGTTATTTGCCTGGCTTTTCATTTAATGATTTTGAATTCTGTGAACATTGTCTGTATGGTAAGCAAACACAGCAGCCACATAAGCATAGAAGTAGTAGAACAGATACACAGTTGGCACTTGTTCATAGTGATTTGTGTGGACCTATGCCTAACCTATCTCTAGGGGGAGCTTCTTACTTTATGACATTTATAGATGATTACTCGAGGAAAGTATGGGTTTACTTTATCAAGCACAAGGATGAAGCGTTTAGTGTCTTCAAAACGTTTGTGACACTTGTGGAGAATCAGAGTGGCAAGAAGCTTAAATGCTTACGCACTGAAAATGGTGGAGAGTATGTTTCAAAGGCCTTTCAGGAATTTTGTGAGTCAAAAGGTATAAAACGTGAACTTATTGCTCCTTACAATACTCCTCAAAATGGTGTTGCTGAGAGGATGAATAGGACCATACAAGAGAAGGTCAGAAGTATGTTGTCTAATGCACAGCTGCCAAATGGGTTTTGGGCTGAAGCTGTATCAACAGTTGTTCATCTTGTAAATAGATCTCCTAGCAAGGTTTTGCAGAAGGATTTAGTGCCAAAGATGGTATGGTTAGGAAAAATGCCCTCATACAAGCATCTCAGAGTCTTTGGCTGTGAGGCATATACTCATGTTCCAAAGGAATTCAGGAACAAACTTGAGCCAAAGAGTAGAAAGTGCATCTTTCTAGGCTATGGTAATTCTGGTGAGATGGGGTACAGACTTTGGGATCCCGAATCCAGAAAGGTTGTCCGCAGCAATGATGTTCACTTTAATGAATCCAAATATCATTCTAAACCAGAGAGGGTTGAGGAGATTAGAAGAGTTGTCTTCCAAGAAGATGGACCTGCACGTGCAAGACAAAATGTCAGGGCTCAAGAGGAGCAAGGACAGGATAGAGTGGACCCACAGGTTGTGGTTGAGCCTGAGCCACCTATTGTGCGTAGATCTGGACGTGTCACGCGACCTCCTGATAGGTTTGTTCCATCTATGAACTATGTCATGTTGACTGATTGCAATGAGCCTGCATGTTACAAGGAAGTAGTGCAAATGAAGGACTCCGGGAATTGGCAATTGGCCATGCAGTCAGAGATGACAGCTCTGGATAAAAACAAGACATGGAAGCTAGTTAAATTACCACAGGGCAAAAGGCTCTACCTTGTAAATGGGTTTACAGGTATAAGATCACCGCTCATGATAGTTAGCCAAAGTACAAAGCAAGGCTTGTTGCCAAGGGCTTTAAGCAAGAACAAGGCATTGACTTTGATGAAGTCTTCTCTCGGGTGGTCAAGATGACTACATTGAGATGCTTTCTTACATTGGTTGCCATATTAGATTTGGTGTTGCACCAAATGGATGTCAAGACAGCGTTCTTGCATGGTGATTTAGATGTGGAAATTTACATGAAGAAGCCAGAAGGGTTTGTTGAGAAAGGCAAGGAAGATTGGGTATGCCTGTTGTTAAAGAGTCTTTATGGCTTAAAACAATCACCGAGGGCATGGTACCATCAATTCCACAAGTTTATGATTTCTCAAGGCTACAAACGTAGTGAGTTCGATCACTGTCTATATACAAAGAAGGCTAAGGATGGCAATTGGCTGATCCTTATTTTGTTTGTGGATGACATGTTGATTGCTGGCAAGCACTTGGAAGAAATTTCATCTTTGAAGTCAAAGATGGAAAAATCGTTTGACATGAAAGACATGGGTGAGGCAAGTCATATACTTGGTATGCGCATTGAGAGAGACAGATCAAAGAAGTTGATTTGGTTATCTCAAACAGAGTATATTGACAAGGTTTTGCAACATTTCAATATGGAGAAGGGAAAGGCATTGAGTGTTCCATTGCCACCATATGTGAAACTTAGCAAACAAGATTGTCCTGTGTCTGAGGAAGAACAGGCTGAAATGGATAAGATTCCATATGCATCTGTAGTGGGTAGTTTGATGTATGCAATGATTGCTACTTGCCCAGACATTGCATTTGCAGTGGGAGTAGTAAGTCGATACATGTCAAACCCAGGCAAGAAACATTGGGAGGCAGTGAAAGGAATATTGAGATACCTGAAAGCTACAAAGAGTATGCGTATATGCTATGGGAGTCAGGAGCTAAGTGTAAAGGGTATGTCTTTACATTGGCTGGTGGAGCAGTATCATGGCGTTCTAGATTACAAGATTGCGTTACTCAGTTTACTACAGAGGCTGAATATGTTGCAGCATCAGAGGCATGCAAAGAATCAATTTGGCTTAATCGACTAGTAACAGATTTGGGAATCAAAGAAGAGATGCCTGTGTTATATTGTGATAGTCAAAGTGCTATACAATTGGCTCGCAATCCAGTTTATCACTCAAAGACAAAGCATGTGGATGTGAAGTATCATTTCATCAGGGAAATGCTCGAGGATAAGCAACTTCAGCTTGTCAAATTTCACACCACAGAAAATCCTGCTGATCTACTTACAAAAGGGCTTCCCTCAGAGAGATTTGCGCATTTTCGCAAGCAGTTAGGTGTAGGGTAGTACATCACTTCTCTACATCTCTTGTATATTAGCTTGTATAGTAGCTTCTCTCACACTTAAAGTACCACATTGGACTTTAAGTGGGAGGTTGTTGGGGTATAAAGCCCAATGTGATCGCCCAGGTAAGTGGGCGGGCCGCCAGGTATGTACACATATTCTTTTGTAAAAACCTAATAAGAACTCACTATGCTCTACACATTACAATAGAGCGAGTTCACCATATCGTCGTGCTCTTCTTCTCGCACTCTCTCTCGCATTGCACTTCCGCTCGTACTCCTTCACAATTTTTATAGATTATACCTTGGAGAAATCTGTAGATAACCCACCTGGCTTGTGTCTATGCGTTCAACCTTTTGATGGAGATCCAAATGATGATTACTTGGAAATTTGATTAATACCATACCTATATGGTTTGTCTATAGCAGAGACATTGGAAGTTGATTATATAATAAATACCCCATTTTTGCGAGCATCTATTTGCAAGCTAAAAGTGTTCTAACTTACATTCAAAGACACTCTTTTTTTTTAAGACGTTAAGCATGGCACGTATTGAAACACCAAAAAAATATGAATTCATGAGACGAATGTGTTAACCCTCACACACATTCCTATCACCTAGGATGGACACCGTATTATTTATTTAGTAGAGTCAGGTACCGGGCTTGTCAGTCCAATAGGAAAAGGGTAAGAGTGATCGCCGATGAGAGGCGCACTTTAACTGGAACATTCAAGGGATTAGTTGGCTAAGCATGAGCGCTCAAGTGTGAATGGGGAAAGCTCATATAAAAGTCAACTAAACCTAAAAATTCTCTCATTTGTGCAATTGAAGAGTGCTCTTGCTCCATATCCATCTTCTTCATCTTCATCTCTTTGTGTGTGTGTGTGTGTGTGTATGCGTGAGAGTGTGTGTGTGTGTGTGTGTGTGTGTGTGTGTGTGTGTGTGTGTGTGTGTGTGTGTGTGTGTGTGTGAGTGTGTGCGATCGAGCATTATGATGACGGCACGGCGGTGAAGCGGTTGAGCGCGGCGTAGCAGCGGCTCCTTCTTCTTCGTGGTGAGGAATCCTCCATGTCAGCAAGCGTAGAGCGGTGAGTGACACACCATCACCATCTTTGAGCTTACTAGTTTAGGCTGCTTGTGTGCTTGGAGCCATTTGTGGCTCGGACACAGTGTATCGGCAAGTTCCTTTGCATTGACACGTGCGACAGATGTGCACATTTTTGGCGTAGCTGGCGGGAAATGCCATACACTAAGCTTGAATGGCACTCTGTGCTTCTTTGTGGTGCAATTTCAATTGTAGGAAAGGTAGAGAAGGAAGGTGTGTGTGTTGAGAAGGAGTTTGTTTTGCTGTTGTGTATTGTTTGTTAATAAGGAATTGAAAGGTACTGTGTTTTCTTTGTTAATAAGGTATTGTGTTTTCTTTGTGATAAGGTGTTAGTATTAAGGTTGTAGATCCATAATGTTAGTTCTGTGTAAAGAATAGTAAGTAGTTATGCTAGCTAGTGAGTTGATGTAGTAGCGTGTTAGTGTGTAACAGTAGCTGTATTACTGGTAAGTAGGTAGGTTAGGTGTGTGTGCTCGCGCGCACATCACAGCCACGGTGACCTTATCCCATAAAATATATATATATAAAATAAATAAATTTTAAAGGTAGGACTGGGATCAAGAATATCCCCCAGACCCAAGCCCAAGCTCACGCTCAGGCTCAGGCCTCAGTCACCCTTTAAAATTATGTATTTTAGCCTCACACATAGCTAAAAATTGACCTTTTTGAGGACCAATAGAGATTCAGGTAACCGAACGATGTGCTGTAAAGCACACCACAACCCCCTGAGCGATATGCTTGTTTCGAGCTATCACACACTCTAATCCAAAAACCGATCATTAAAAAACATCAAAAAACAAGTGAAAACGGACGCCTAAAAAAGTAAGCGGTTAACCTTCGAGGTTATTGACCGATGCTTGTAGGGTGCCAAAGGCACATGCATCTACGCTCTAGTCGTGTGCTAGAGACCAAGTAACTAGAGAGCATTTCGACTTATGAGAGTTCTCAATATCCACCTACCTTAGGTTTCGGGCCCTCGATGGGACCCAAGGTAGTACAAACCAAGACCCAAACATAGCGGCTAGTGACTCTTCCTCTGACTACAACGTCTTGGAGGGTTTCCCAATGCCTAATCCCAATAGCTCAAGCTAAGACATGCATGCCATGGGCATGCGGTCCAGGCCGAGCGTGCTTAGCCTCTTGAAGGAAACCTTTAGTAGAGCCACTCGCTCCGAACATGGAGCTAATGATGTAAATAAGGGGAGTGGGGAAGTAAATTCTCTTTTCATGACCGATGTAGACCCTATGCCCTTAGAGAATGTGCACATGAATACTCCATTCACCACACCCCCTGACTCTTTAGAGCTATTCGCCTCCGAGGTTATATTACCTAATGGTAGAAGCCTTTTCGAAGTGCAAGAGGTTGAGCGATATATCATCGCGGCTAGGGAAAAGGAAATTGAGAGCTTACGCAAGGGGGAGCAAAGAAGAGAGTTAAAAGTGAAATCCCCTATGTCAATATCATTTCTAGGAGATCAATCGAGTGCTCCTGAATTAGCAACCACTAAGGGTCAACCCATAGAGAGCAACATTGCATCTAGCTCAAAGGACACTCCTAGTACCTCAAGCCTAGATGGAGCGTTCCTAAATGAGAACTGGGAGTATGAACTACAAACAAAAACTCTAACCGACTTATACATAGGTCACACCTATCACGTGGGTTGGTTAGATGTCCTACAATCCACAACGAATGCTACTAGTGTGGAGGATCAACAACAAAGAGTTTGTGAGGTCATCCATAGGGTTAATGAGCTAGAGAGACAGAACAAGGCGATCCACATGCCTTCAACGGGTCTCCTGAGATTCTTGGATATAGGGAAGGCTAAATAACCAACCTTATTGCAAATGGAGACTCCTGCGGTAAGTCCGATGGATCCCCCATATGTTGTTTTGCTAGGGGTCTCAGTGCAATCTGAGCCTACAAGTGATAGCTTTACTTTTCCAAGTCTAGCTCATCTTTCTCTTGATGACATCACGGCCACCATGCCTACCCCAATGATGGGCATGCCAAGAAACACTCCATGGACCTCATTTGTTAGTAAAGCACCACTACATGGTAGCTCAATGCCTGCAACAGTACCTACATGTGTGTATCAATTGTATACATCTATGGGTCCGTACTCATGTAGTCCCTACCCCTCCTATTGTTTCAACTATCTATGCTCCACAACCACAACACCCAAGTTCTTATTTCCATGGGACCATACTGGCTAGCAATAGCATGTGACATCCGACGTCTGCTATGCCTAGGGCCACACATGAGTTTTGGGCCACCGCATGGCACAACATCGTACCAAACATGGAACCCAAGGGATTCCTATGTGCCAAGCCCAATGCCAATACCTACTCCACATGTAGTCTCTAGAGCACCTTCACCCACGGTGCCTGCTCACTTAGGTGACTTGGCAACATTTGCTCAAGCTATTGGTCGATCTATTGCTGAGAATATGCGTAACACACCTGATAGAGATCCTAGAAGTAAGGCAGTACAAATACCCAAGCTCACACAAAAATTTAGTGGAGACGGGGATGTGAGAAAGCATATCGAAGTGTTTGATCAAATATGTGATTCTCTAGGAGAACACAATGACCTGCATAAGAGTAATGCTTTAAGCCTAACCTTAAGTGGGAAGGCTAGGCATTGGTATAGAACCCTAAGGGTGGAAGAAAAAACAATTTACCCTACTCTTAGGAGACTGTTCTTGAAAGAATACATACAAGAGAGAGTGCTTTGGGGTGTAGCCTCTCAGCTCCAGAAAGCCCAACGAGAGGAAGGAGAGTCGGTGAGAGACTTTATTGGTCACTTAAAGCATTTGAATTCTCATTGTAATCAAAATGAGAGTGCTTCAATAATAACCATTTTCTTGATAGATTCATTAGGGGATTACGACATGAGGATATCTACAATGGCCTAGTCATAAGAGGTATCACCACTTGGGAAGCCATCACCACCAATGAGATCCAATTGGAGGATAATTTAATGATTAAAGGAGAAAGAGTGTCTGTTGAGCCTAAATCTATTAGCTCGCAAGCATCGGGGCTTCACCCAATGACCCTAAAGCCTATTGCTAAGGAGCCAAAGATATCTCACATGACTTTAGCAGAGCTCACCAAGGCCATTCAAGAGAGTCTTAGAGACAATCATGCACCGCAAAACAATCATATGTATCCAAGAAGTGAGCAACAATGGTGCTCAGTATGCTATGGACCGCATAGTACCAGTGAATGCCCTACATTTAGAGTAAAATTCAATGGGAATTGCAATGCCTGTGGGAGGTGTGGTCATCAAGCTAAGGATTGCATAGTATTTAAGCACGCGATGGCCAATAGACCAACCTTAGCATGGACAGACACACCTCAAGTGCCTGCATTGATGCCGGCCCCACCTCTTGAACAAACTTCACAACACATGGTCCCTAGGACCCAAAATGTTGTTCAAACAACACCCTTACCACCTCCAGTGCTAGGACAACAACCACCACATCCGAGGATCACTTCTGTGAATCAAGTGGGTTGTGAGTCATCTATTGCTTGTTTGGAAGGTTGTGAGGAAGATATAGATCCTAATATTGCCTATGGGATGGATGTGCTTGAACAAGTCCACAATACTACATGGAGGACTATTGAGGACAAGTCAAACATGTCTATCGAGTAGTTGCTCTTGCTGCAAGAGGACAAAATATCAATTACACTGCTAAGAGACCACCTCTTCAATGCTATGAGTGTGGAGGTCCGCATCGTGTGGCCAAGTGTCCTATTAGGCTACAAAATAATGCCGCACTAATGCAAACCAATCAAGCGAGCACGTCTACAATGCCGATACTCATGTGTAATTGATGTGGCATAGATCATTTGATTGCCCAATGTCCAAATAATCCAAATGCACGAAAGATCGCGCCATTAAACTTGATTGAGGTTACCGAGGAGCGATCACAAAGTACACTTGTGGAACCAATAAACGTACTCACATGATAGTTGCTCCAAAAACAAAATTATATTCTTGAGGAAAGAGACACGGCATCAATTTCCCAATCTCAGAAAAAGAAGAAAACACAAAGGAAGAGATCACAAAAAGCAGTGAAGTCAGACCCCAGTTCAAAAACCAACATAGGGACTGGTGACAACCCCGTATCTATGAACGACGCTGAAGAGAACTTTGATTCAGGAGAAACCATGCAGACCAAAACAACCACTAAGATAGAAACCAACAAGGAAGATCTTCATGAGCCACAATGGCCAGGATCCAAGAAGAAGATAGGAACTTACCCAAACCCTACAGAGGAGATCGAGCGAGTCAAGCAATTAAGGAGTTTGGTAGAAGATACCCAAAGGGATCTAGAACTAGCACCTAGGTAGATCCAGATTACAGACACCATGTTCCCTATGCAACAACAACCTCACCAAGTCCATAGACCCTTAGCCATACCTAGTGTCATCCAAGAAGAAAGTGACTTAAAGTCATGGGAAAGTGGGTGTACTCACTTCTTGATGGAAAGAATTTTTACAGAGGACTACCTGATCCTATAGAAGAAATGGAGATCCCATCTTCCCCACATCAAGGGACTGAAGCCCAAAAGGTGACGTTAAACATTGCCAAATTTGATGGATTTCGTGTCTTCAAAATTTAGAACCACCATCATGTCCAAATTATATAAAGACCCTGAGCTAGTCTCAGCTCTTTGAGCCTTCCTCAATGGAGGATTGAAGTTTGGGCTACCAGAATTTGCGCAGATGGATGGAGCTAGGGAGATGCCAATAGAAGAGGAACACTTCGATCCACAACCCAACCTAGATGAGAACCTTGTTATGGAAATACATGTTAACAAGTTGGGACAATACTTTGAGGGTGATGAATCCAATGCAACCATACCAATCACTACTAAGGGATTAACTGTGAAGGGAATCCTTGATGGTGGCGCTGGGGTTAGCATTGTGACTAAAAATTGATGGGAAACCATGGGAAGACCGCACCTTGTGACCACAACCATAGTAGTGAAGATGGCCAATGGGTCTATTGTTAAACCTATTGGGATGCTAGAAGATCTCAAGATCAAGGTCTTTGGACATAAAATAAGAGTTACCTTCATTGTTATGGATTTCTCCAAGCACACTATGGCATCTGAGATGATCTTAGGACGTCCTTTCATGAGGGAAGCAAAAATGGTGCATGACTGTTCTCAAAACCATGTCTACTTGCAGTTCCAAGATTCTGTCGTTCGAGTGGATCTGGTAATTGGTCGAGCACATCCTCTAGGAAACAGGTTTATAATTGATCATAGATTTGACACCACAATTCACTCGGCCCCATTGCAGTATTGTTACACGTGTAAAGTGGACACTGATATTGGGGAAGATTCTCCTTATATAGATGTACTACCTGGGATGACTGAGTCGGACAATGTGGATTGGGTCCACCTAGCAGCAACCACGGACACTTGGGAAATAGGGGGACAACCTGGGTAACACCTGAGGGGGATGAAATGCCCGTACCCTTAAATATGCTACAAGTAATGCATATAGCTTTTGACAAGACTCATCCTAATATAACAAAGAAAACATACAAGTGGGTCCCTAAATCTTCTTTAGCGACCATAGCTAGTGCTAAAAAAAAGAGGCCTTGTAAGAAATGTCCCACTCTCTCTAAGAAATGTAAATAAACGTTGCGTTGGATTCCTAAACGACTATTGGAAGCCCAAGGCTACTATCAATGAAATGATCAAATCTGGGTACCAAAATGTGGATTGTGTTCTTACCTATCACCTGACCCATGTGCGCCCAATCCTGTAGCTCCAAAACAAATTGACGATCGTGGAAAGAAAAAAGTCACAAAATGCTACACACCCGCTCTAGAGCTAGTTTGGGTACCGAAGAAAGAACAATTTGTTCCACCTAGCTCAGGAAGGGGGGAGTCCCATGAAGCTTCTAGCTCCTCATGTAATGCATCCATAGAGGTAAAAGCTTCTCCACAGCCTCCACCTACAATAGTGGACCTCCATGAAGCTACAAAGGAATCCACACCTCCCAGTGTTCAAGAATCACCTGATGAGCCACTTCAAGTTCGATCCTGGGAGAGTACGTTACCACCCTTGCAACTTGACAAGGCACCTAAGGTAATATAAAACTACTGGCAAAAATCCTTACCTAGTACCAACTAGAACAATTGGTTTCAAAGGGTGACGAGCACATTTCAAACAGTATGACTTACCCAAGGAAGGGGGGATGTCTTCATTCACGTCCTCCTATTGAATTATTTCCCTCTTACTCTTCTTTCCCTGAACTCTCAATCTCCAATCTTAGGGAATGTATATATAAAGCCTTATATTCACAAAAACAAGATAAAAAAGTAAAAGAGCAAGAGCCATAACACAAAATCATAAAAACACATTATGCACAAGAACACAACCCTTGTAATATTTGCACTCTAACCATCATCTATTTGCATGTACAGATATGGTTAGTACGCTAGAGTCATCCACTCCTGCCTTGGGTAAGAGGTACCCTCGTTACTTTTTACAAATGTTTCACATGGTCTTTCCGGTGCTTGCCTGTGAATGGGATTTGGTAGGTACGCTAGTATGTGAGAGGAATTTTGAGGAGTTAGACTGGCTGATACGTCTCTTGACCACAACTAATCCATACTTAGTAGAGAGTGTATCTCCCATTTCACAAGCCTATCCTTTTGACCAAGATGACGATAGGCATCTAGTGACCTTCTTAGTAAACATTGGTGCCTCTGATGATGAAGAAGATTTACATGATTATACGGATGGCACATATGGTCTCACGGATTATGAATTTGTTTTTCTCGATGACGAGGATAGGGGTTTAGCCTTAGGGTTTCCCCCCAATCTCTACAATATCCTATTCCCTTGACTCTCTAGGGGGAGTGCAAATAATTAGGTTAGGGTTCCTTATGTTTTTTAATTGTGTTCAATAAGTGTTGGTACCTTTTCCCACTGATGTGCCTCCTAGAGGTATTCTTTGTGTTTCCTAGTGTGTACAGGAATGTATTATTGTTGTTAGGATTTGGACCTTCATGGAATCTTTCTCTCGTTCACACTTCAAACCAAGAACGACCATCAACACAAATAGGTGTTTCTTGTCCATTAGCATTGCCCCTTATCTTTTTGCATCCATGTTTGTCTGCTGTAATTGTGATTGGTAGCACAATATCAAGCACATTTGCTTAGTATAAAACATTAAACTCAATGTAATTTTTTTTCATAATCACTTGTCTAGGTTTAAACATCAAGCAGTTGGACTAAGCTAGTTTGACCAATCTAGGCGTTAGAGATCTTCTCTTAATACCATGGGGAATGCCTTCCTAATAATCAATGGTTACTTAGGTTCTTAATCCAATTTAGGCAGCATTGTGTGAAATGTACTAGGGCTTTCTAATGGGCTTAGTCCCTATTGACCTTTAGCTTAAGTATTATAAAGAGAGTTTGCTAATGTAAAGAGCCTGGGAAGGGTAACAATGTTATATGGCCCCCCAAAGTTACAAAATTAAAATACTGAAAATGTATAAACAAAAAAAAAACAAAGTGCCACAATGTAAAATCTTAAGCTAGAAGAGAAATCTCAGCTTGATTTGGTACTTCACTCACATGTATCGCCTATGGTATTGGAGCCCTAGAGGTTCCCAGTGTGGACGCTTTTCCTTGAAAAGCAAAAAACCCAAGGCATACAAAATAAGCACACACATCAAAATTGAAACAATGTGAAAAGACTTTGAGGGGTCAAATAAAAGGAAATAAGTCAGGCAATGATTTCATGAGCAATTCCTTTTATGGTAGCTTAACTACAAGGTCTTCTAGGTATAGCCTCTAGTCAGCCCTCAGACATGAAATACTTGGCTCTCGCGACTAAACAACTTAATTGACTAGAGAAAATTGAGAAATTTTCCCATGGTATTAATAGTCGATCTTTAGTGCCTTTCGACCGTTAAATAGCGACCCCGGACTTGTTTAATTTTTTATCTTTACAATTGTTTATGTGTTTGATTATATTGCAATTTAATGTTTATTGCTCACAAATGGTTTAAAATTCTGTTACCAATCAATTTATCTGCCTAAACTGCATATGCTTTTTAATTGTATATGAGAATGCAATTACTGAGACAATGTTGTTTGATTTTGCAGTGACTAAAGAAGGCTAAGGACATTCATCTCAAATGATCTTCCACCTCGATGAACGAGCTTCAACTCAATAGCTTTTGAGGATGGAATCTACATTAGGAAGGGGGGCATGTTAACCCTCACGCACATTCCTATCACCTAAGACGAACGCCGTATTATTTATTTGGTAGAGTCAGGTACCGGGCTTGTCGGTCCAATAGGAAAGGGTAAGAGTGACCGCCGATGAGAGGTGCACTCTAGCTAGAACATTCAAGGGATTAGTTGGCTAAGCATGGGCGCCCAAGTGTGAATGGGGCGAGTTCATATAAAAGTCAACTAAACCTAAAATTCTCTCATTTGTGCAATTGAAGAGTGCTCTTGCTCCATCTCCATCTTCTTCTTCTTCATCTCCTTGTGTGTGTGTGTGTGTGTGTGTGTGTGTGTGTGTGTATGTGTGTGTATGCATGAGAGAGAGAGAGAGATTGAGCATTGCGACGACGGCACAGCGGCGGTGAAGCAATTGAGCACGGCGCAGCGGCGGCTCCTTCTTCTTTGCGGCGAGGAATCCTCCACAATAGCAAGCGTAGAGCGGTGAGTGACACACCATCGCCATCTTGCGCTTACTAGTTTAGGCTAGTTGTGTGCTTGGAGCCATTTGTGGCTCACACACAATGTATCGGCAAGTTCCTTTGCATTGACACGTGCAACAGATGCGCACAGAATGGTCCAAAGATAAATCATTTAGTAGCTCACCTCAAGTATGTTTGTTATAGAGACTCATTCAAATCCTACGACTGTACTATCGTCACTTTGCCTAAGATGTCAATTCACTGAATCACCTTCTCCTTTCTCTGCGGCAACTTACGTCCATCGTGAATGAAAAAGAAATTTTGGTCTATCTCTTCCAAGCTCTTGCAAAATATCGTGTCAAAACTAGGACAACATTCTGAACTCCCAAATGGTTATAGTTGTTAACAAGTTCTCATCACTGTTACAATGACCTCTATATGCATCACACTATTTCCTTACAGGCTAGCTGCCTCTTGATCCATTGGCACAAGCACGCCATTGATAAGTCAAGATCTCATATATCATAATGATAATATTAAGGATTGTGTGGTAATCATGTACTTGGCTATTAAGCTGTCAAGTGCAAACTCACTGACAATACCTGTTGAATCCTTTGTATGCCAACCATTGTCAAGAAGGACATTGTAGAACACAACATCAAGACCATTGCACTACAACATTCTCCTAGAAATTCTAATGGATTGTGAACCAAACAACTCAATGAGCACCGTAATGTTGGAATTAGGGTTGCAGAGAAACACACACAGCTTGGAGAAGACAAAGGAATCTCAAGGCACACAATAGAGAGTGTATTACTTAGTGTGCAATAGAAAGATAGATAGCCCTAAAGTGATGGGCTTATATACAACGCACGGGAAAAAAAACCTCCTAAAGAGGAAAAAAATGCCCGGTGGTCCTAGTGTGTTCACACACATCACTACCATGTGTATATGGTAACAAATCCCCCCTGGAGTGATGCGGTGAACGAGCGCTGGCACATGAGTAAAGGGAAGTGCCATGCCCTAAGGACATGATCAGTCCACAAAGGGGAGTAAGCCCAAAGCTTTGCGGAAAGCTTCAAGCTTCTCACGAGACAATGCCTTTGTGAAAAGATCTGCAAGGTTGTCCTGTGTTGGCACATAAGCCAACCTGATCTCTCCTGCTGAGAGCCTCTCCCTGACATAGTGGTAATGCACCTCAATGTGCTTTGTGAGAGCATGAAAAACTGGGTTCCTTGCAACTGCCAATGCGCTCTGACTGTCAGTGTAGAAGTGTTGGCAGTGTCCTGTCCAACACCCAAATCAGCCATAAGGCGTCTGAGCCATACACACTCAACCGTAGCTGTGAAGACTGCCCTGCACTCAGCCTCACAACTCGAAGTGGCCACAGTAGGTTGCTTCTTGCTCAACCATGATATACATGAACTGCCAAGCATAAAACAAAAACCACTTGTGGACACTCGCGTGTCAAAACAATCGGCCCAATCTGAGTCCGAAAAAGCATGTAAGTCTGGTGACAATGATCCCCCCTTGGGATAAAACAAGCCAAGATGTAAAGTGCCACTAAGGTAGCAGAAAATCCTCTTGACAGCCTGCCAATGCTTAGACCCTGGGCTATGCATAAATCTGCTGACCTGTGAGACTGCAAATTGAATATCCGGCCTCGTGTTGCATACATAAATGAGGCAGCCAACAGCAGTTTGGTAAAGAGTGACATCAGCAGGATCGCCAGCATCATGTAGACTCAACTTCAAACCTGTTTCCATGGGAGTGGCAATAGGTTTGCAATCCTCAAGTCCAAACTTACATAGCAATGTCTCTATGTAACTTTTTTGACACAAGGCAATACCACCATCACACTGCTTAAACTATATGCCCAAATAATGATGCAACAGCCCCAAATCTTTCATCTTGAAAGTAGCATTCAAATCAGCCTTAAATTCAGCAATATGTTTCTCATTTGGTCCAGTGATCAGCAAATCATCAACATAAAGAACCACAATGAGAAATACACCATCCTCACGCTTTACATACAATGTGCTTTCTGTTGGACTATTACGAAAGCCTCGTTTAACCAAATGATTGTCAGCTTTCTCATACCAAGCACAAGGAGATTGCTTCAACCCATACAAAGCCTTTTGACATCTGCACACTTTGTCCTCTTGTCCTTTTATGACAAAACCGCGAGACTGCGTTACATAAACTTCCTCAAATATGTCACCATTCAAGAAAGCAGTAACAATGTCTGATTGATGTACATCCCAACCAAAATGAGCAACCAATGCACATAGAAAACACACAGTAGTCATGCGACAAGTGGGAGCAAAAGTATCTTCATAATCTATGCCTTTTTGTTGTGCATAACCCTTTGCAACAAGTTGAGCCTTATGGCAATCGATCTCACCATCTGGTTTGCGTTTCAACTTGTAAACCCACTCCGTACCAATGGCCTTTTTGCCAGGAGGTAAATCACATAAAGTCCATGTGTCATTTTCTATAAGTGCATCATATTCTGATTGCATGGCAGCCATCCAATTTTTTGAATTATGTGCTTCATCAAAAGATAGAGGCTCCTCAACATCATGTAAACTAGACACAGCCAAAGCATATTAATCTGATGCATAAGATGCATGGCGAGAGCCTGAACGAGTACAACTAGACAAAGGTGCATCCAATTTACTGTCACGCAAAGTGTGCACCATCCATTTTGGCATACCTCTAGCCTGCTCATTTTCAGCCCTTTCCTCATCAAGTACATCATGTACATCTGCATCAGTAATAGGCTAATCTGTAACATTTTCAGAAACCCCCATAGGCTGTACATTTGCCTCATTTGAACTTACATTTGTATTTCCACCACTGAAAAGAGGTAACAAAGTGTCATAAATGTCCTGTGAGCTTACATTACTGTCTCTAGTACATGACAGCAAGGGCTGAAAAGAATCTTCCACAAACACTACATCCCGTGAAACCAGAATACGTTTTGTTTGCGGATGATACAACCTGTAACCTTTGCTTTCAGCACTATAACCAAAAAAAATACATTTGACAACCTTATCATCCAATTTTCTGCGCTGCACTTGTGGCACCAAAGCATATGCCAAATAGCCAAAAACACGCATGTTCTCAATAGAAGGCTTTCTATCATGCCACGCTTCATATGGAGTAATAGACTGCAAAGCTTTCATAGGACACCTATTAAGTACATAAGTGGCACACATGATGGCCTCAAGCCAAAAAGAATGCGGCAAAGCTTGACTTTTGACCATACATCGTGCCATTTCTGTCAGTGACCTTTTTTTCCTCTCAGCAACACCATTTTGCTGAGGTGTATAAGGCACTATACATTGGTGTTTTATCCCACGACTAGCCAGAAATGCATTAAATTCATGAGACATATACTCCCCCCCTCGATCGGAACGGAGGGTGCCCATAGTACATTTTGAGACATTTTCAGCCATAGCCAGAAATTGTTTGAAGCACATAAAAACTTTGGACTTCGCTCTAAGCGGAAATACCCATGCATGCCTGGAGTAATCATCAATGAAAGTCACGAAGTACAGGTAATTGCCCAAGGATGGAGTTTGCAGGGCCCACAAACATCACTATGCACAAGCTGCAACCTGGATGTGGCCTGAAATGAACCATCCTTTGGAAACTTAGAATGCTGCATCTTACCCAAAATACAGCCTTCACAAACATGTTTGACAAGTGCTTCAAGAGGTGGCAAAGAAGCAAGCATATCAGATTTCTGCAAACGCAGCAAACCGGTAAAATTTAGATGACAAAACGTGCATGCCAAAGTTTTGCATCTGAAATAGCCCTTGAATCTGCAACAGCATTTGCAAAATTTTGTCCACACTTGTCATACAAAGTGAGCTTATACAGCCCACAGAACAAAAAGCCTGATGCAACAATTTCATCACCAAAACTGAGATCATGAACTGTACATCTGTCATCCACAAGTTTGACTACAAGTCCAAGTCTAGCAAGTGCGGATACAGACAAGAGATTCTTCTTGATCCCAAGTACATAAAGTGCATCAACAAGTGTGAAGGAGCCGCCATTAGCAGCAGTGAGCATAATCTTTCCAACTCCCTGAACTGGATAAGAGGCGTTGTTGGCACAAGTGACTGAATTTCCATGAGGGACAAACTCAAGAGAGGTAAACAATTCACGATGTGAGGTATTGTGCTTTGTAGCACCACTGTCGAAATACCACACATGTGAATCTGCAACAATTGACAAGCATGCATCATGGACAGCAGGATTGTAAGTGCACTCTGCGCTAAAAGCCCATTCTGCATTAACATCAGCATTACAGTCTCCTTTCAGAGAAGACTCAACAATGGCTGCATTTGTAGTGGAACCAGCATTTGCAGTGGAACCACCCTCTTTCTTCTTAGCCTCTTTGGCCTTCAACTTAGGACACGACTTGATCAAGTGATCATTGGCTTTACAATAATGGCAACGCATCTTCTTTTTGCCCTTATCACCAGAATTTCCAAACGAATTACTGCCAGCAGAAGCATTAGGAACAAAATTTTTGCCACTCGCAGCAGAACCATAAGAAGTGGATGCATTGTTGTTACCACCCTTTCTTTGAGAAGCAATAAAAGCCTGTTCAACTGCACGCTGTCTAGTCCTGTTTTTTCTGGAAAGTGACTCTTGCAACAGCAATGTGCATAATGCATCAAACTTGAAAACTCCTGGATTTCCTGGGGTCATAAGTCTCCAAGTACTACCAAAAGTCTGGTAAGAATCTGGTAAGGCATCAAGAACAATCTGCACAAGGGAACTGTCTGAAATGACTTCACCTACAGAAATAAGTTGCTCATTGATATCCTTGACACTAGCAAGGAAAGTGTCCATATCATCTTCCTCATGCATAATCTTCGACTCCAGTTCTTTGCGCAGCAAAGCAATTTTAGCCTCATTGCGGCTTTCATAAAGACCTACTAGAATATCCCAAGCCTGTTTTGCAGATTTTGTTGAACGGATGTGAGGAACAATGGTGCGCTTCACAGAAAACACAATCAGTGCATGAGCCTGCGCATCCTTTACATCCGAACGAGCTTGTTTTGCCGTAGGCAAAACAACTCTGACAGTAGCAATCCTTGCAGCAAGACCTGCAACATCCTCAACATCGCCTACATCCTTAGAACCAGGATGTACATCAATGCCCTGCACAATGTTCCAGACGCCCTTTGACACAAGAACATGTTGCAACATATAAGCCCACATAGGGTAGTTGTCCCCATCCAACCTGTCCTCAGTAGCAAACATCTTGAACACATCTGTGTTGTTATTATCAGCCATGGTAAATGCTGCACCTGATGTGAAAACTGCCCGAAAATAGGAGAAAGGGAGCGGGAACAACACGTGCTATATAGCACAAGTCGTAGAAGACTATAAGGCACATGTTATGGAGAAAACGGCACTAACAAAAATTCCACACAAAATGACAAAATAGTCTGTGCAGTACTTCCTGTAGTGGAAACGGAGGCTGAAATGAGCCCCAAGTATTTATCGACCTGCGAACGCTTGCCAAACCTCACTGAAATTGAATAAAGTGAGCAGGCGTGTGCTGGAGCAGTTGGCGACTAAGCTCGGGAGGATGCAACCTGCTCTAATACCAATTGTTGGAATTAGGGTTGCAGAGAAACACACACATCTTGGAGAAGACGAAGGAAGCTCAAGGCACACAATAGAGAGTGTATTACTTAGTGTGAAATAGAAAGATAGATAGCCCTAGAGTGATGGGCGTATATACAATGCATGGGGGAAAAAACCTCCTAAAGAGGGAAAAAATGCCCCGGGGGTCCTAGTGTGTTTACACACATCACTACCACATGTATATGGTAACACGTAATAGGGATGAATAGAATTGTCTTGACGAGATTTGTCGGTACAGTAGGCCTTAGTGAACATTGAACATCATTCAAAAGCTTGGTTTTAACTTATTTAAGAGAAACATATTTAGGAACTGGACAATCTATATAATTTCAGTCCTCCTCCAAAGGTAAGTGAATCAAGGAACCTGCTTTGTGGTTTCTTTCAAGCTGGTAGAAATGGTCATAAAAGAAAATGCTAGCATTAGCTAGACTCCTATGGCTTCTGCCCTCATACTGAATCTGTCTAATGTGAGCATCTGCAACATAAATGAGGCCAACAATGCACTCCACAGGCTTCCACTCTTGATAGGAAGAGGGGTATAGAACTACAACAATGTTATAAAGAAACTTGGAAAGAATTATTAACATAAAGAGGCTTTTAAATGAGGAAGAGCCTGCATAACTTACAATTGCTTCTAGGATTTTTGATTGAGGCATAATATCACCATGAATGGAGACAGGTTTCACAAGGACCTCTTTGATAGTCTTTCTCCCAACCTCAATTTTGAAATCCATTACTCAACCCTTCCACAAATAGCTGTACATATTGGACTGTTGAGGTCTCTTCCTTCTATGAGGCTGCACAAGCACCCAAGATCCCTTGCTTATTCAAGTAACTCTATCCATTTATTAGAAGCATTAATTGAGTTGCAAATGAGGATTGAGAAAATAAAAGACTTTAACCTCCTTTAAGTTGGACATGTACTACTGGTGGAGCAGAGTGTTTTGAAGCATCGACTAGTACTATACCTACAAGGTTCATCCATAATAGGGAAGGCTGAAGGAGAAAGGAGTAACTTTGTTGATAGTCGAATTGGAGATGGTGATAGAGATAGAGATGAAGATTTAGGAGGGAAGGAAGTGGTTTCTTCAAAAGTAGGGGCAAGTTTTTCCACTAAGGAGAGACCCCTACTGTCAATTGGGTCCCCAAACTTTTTCAGTTTCCAAAAATGCTAGGAACATTAATGGTGGAAGGTGGATTTTGACTATGGTGAAAAGGCCAGTCTCACTATCAAATGGCTTGTTCCGGCCCCAAATTTTAGTAAAATAGCCATTTTAAAGCGAGCGTCTTGTTTAAAGAGTCCTCATTGGATGCACATTTTTTAGGATCTCTCCACTTAATGGCCCTCCAAAAGACCTCAATTTTTTTCTAATGATACACATTGTTGAATCCATTGTAGAGGAAGGATTTTCTATCTTCTAATGGCATGGCATCCTCCACATATTGAAATCCACCAAACAAGCTTGCAACATCATTATTGGCGAATTTTTTTGCAACACTGACATTGTAAGGTGTTGGTAGCAACCTAAACAAACCTTTTATTTGTGACCTAGTGTGACAATTCTTTACAAAGCTTCGTAGGCCTTGAAACTTATTCCTACTTTGTCACACATCTCATCATCTCATGAGGCAACACTTTTATATTTAGCTCACTAGAATACTTTTGACAAAAAATGTTGGCAATGCTAGCATTGGATGGATCATCCAATAGATCCAGCAACTCCTTTGGATTGATGATATGCTCTAGTAGATTACATCCTGTTGTTTGAGCATTGGAATCGATTCCCATCATCATCCTACTCAAGTTCCTACATATTGAAATAAAGTTACAACAACCTACAAAAAATATAGGAAATCAAAATCTTGCATTCGTATCCTTACCAAGTTTGACAAATATGTTTCTTTAGAGGTCCACCACTTGAAGATAGCATAGACATCGTGTGTCTCTTGTGCTTGCAAATGTGGTAGCCCAAGAGAACGTGTGTGAGATGATTGATTCCTTGACACATATTATGTGCAGTGTGTTGTAGCTAAATGTAATTTTCTAGCCGATGCTCTTGCTCCATTTTTTGCTGCTCTATTTTTTTATTAATCTTTTCCATCTTATTGTTCAAATGCTTTGTCTTCTTGTTTGCTTTCTCTCTGACTTGCTGAATGTCTTTCATGTACTTCTCTTGAAATGACAAATACAAAGCAAGGAGATGTTTTCTTGCTTCCCTTTCATTTTGGCAAAAGTTGAATACAATCTTCAAAAGTAGCTAAACATTTTGTCTCTTCCATATCTAACAAAATGCAGTAGCTCAGTAACATTACAAAGGGTGGTGATGCATTGGTCATTGAATTTCTAGGGTAAATATAGCCATCAACCCATAAGTTGATTGCCTTGCACCCAATGTTCCATAGCTGATTTGCATCATTGGGATTAGATGTGTTAAGTCACATAGTAGCGTACTCCTACTCCAAATCAGCATTTAATCAAGATTGGTTTGGGTTTTTAGTAATGTCTTGCAGTGGTAGGGGATTGAATGACATTTGTGTTAGAAAATCAAGAAAATTAGAGAGAAGTGAGAATGTGTAATGGTGATTGCTAAGAGCAAGTGAAGCTGGCTAAAGAGGGAAGAAGGTGGAGAGTACTCAAAGATACAAGAAAAGGATTATGTTGTGGAGGAAAGAAAGAGAGGGAGTACATCTCAATCTCCTTTGAATTTTAAATGTTGATAATGAGTGTTATAGAGAGAAAAATGGTGCTTCACACAAAGGTAATGGAGTTTCCCATTTCTCTCACCTAAAGCTCGAGTGGAAAAAGCATGAGAGAGAGAGAGAGAGTGGGAGAGACAGAAGATCTACAACCTTGGAGTATTTGCACTTTCTGTCAGAAGTAGGAAGCATAGAATATCCCCTCAATGATTAGGAGGGGGAAGTGACAAGAGAGTTAAAGGGGGTAAGAGAGAGATTTGGCTCATGTTTTAGAGAGATAATGTAGTGAGAGAATGTGGAAGGGGGGCTAAAAAGTGCTTCATTTAATGAGATCTAAGTGAGAGAGTGTTTTAGAAGTTAGAGAGAGAGAGAGAGAGAGAGGAGAGGGGTGGGAAAAAGACATTTTAAAATTCAGTTACCCACCTCTCTTTTAGGTTAAAATAGACTGCAAAAAAAAAAAAAAAACCAAACCCCAGCATATGACTTTTTGCCCTCTCTTTTAGGCTTGATCAAACTTGGCTTAAGCTTTAAGAATTTCCTTAAACTGCCAAATAAAGAGACCCTTCTATACCCCACTCACTTCCTAATGTAACACCTAATCTGGCCCTAGGGTCATCGGTTTGCTTTTATCCTGATAAGAGATCATATGGCCCAACCAATCTATAAGCTCAAGGGCCATACCGATGCCATGTTTCCCATGTAGGTTCCCTTGAATGGCCTAAATGCTCTTGGAGAGCATTTACACGTAGGACACCCTATAACCCTAGAGCCTTCAGTTTCCCTCTATTGTAATGAGAGATCCTATGGACCTAGGATATCCTCAAGGGCCTTGGGTTTTCCCTCTATTGCAATGAGAGATCCTATGACCCTGCCTCGATTACCATGGTGCATTTGTAGATACCATTTAATGGGCTAAATGCTCTTTGAGAGCTTTTACATGGACACCTAGGCCACCCTATGACCTTAGGGTGGTAGGTTTCCGTTTATGCTGATGAGAGATCATATAGACTTAGGGCCATAGGGGACCAATGTAAAAGCTCGAGGGCCATAGGGTTTCCTCTATTGAAATGAGGGATCCAGTATGGCCTTAGGACCATAAGGCTGCCATTGTGCCTAGGTAGGTGACCTTGAATGGCATTGGTTGCCTTATTTATGTATGTAACACGAGGTTAGATATTCAGTTTGTAGTCTCACACGTCAGCAAATTTATGCATAGCCCAGGGTCTAAGCATTGGTAGGCTGTCAAGAGGAATTTTCACCACTTGAATGGCACTTTACATCTTGGCTTGTTTTATCCCAAGGGGGGATCATTGCCACCAGATTTACATGCTTTTTTAGACTCAGATTGGGCTGGTTGTTTTGACACACGAGTGTCCATGTGTGGTTTTTGTTTCATGCTCAATAGTTCATGCATATCATGGTTGAGCAAGAAGAAACCTAATGCGGCCACTTCTAGTTGTGAGGTTGAGTATAGGGCAATCTTCATAGCTACGGCTGAGTGTGTATGGCTCAGACGCCTTATGGCTAATTTGGGTGTTGGACAGGACACTGCCAACACTATTTGCACTGACAATCAAAGCGCATTTGCAATTGCAAGGAACCCAATTTTTTATTATCGTGCAAAGCACATTGAGGTGCATTACCACTATGTCAAGGAGAGGCTCTCAGTTGGAGAGATCAGCTTGGTCTATGTGACAACACAGGACAACCTTGCAGATCTTTTCACAAAGACATTGTCTCTTGAGAAGTTTGAAGCTTTTCGCAAAGCTTTGGGCTTACTTCCCTTTGTGGAGAGATCCTATCCTCAATGCATGGAGCTTCCCTATGCTCTATGTGTTATCTCTCATTCACCACATCACTCCCAAGGGGGGATTTGTTACCATATACATGTGGTAGTGATGTGTGTGAACACACCGACTGTCAAGGGCATTTTTTTCCTCAATAGGAGGTATATGCACCCATCACTCCATTTTCCCCCCGTGCATTGTATATGCGCCCATCACTCTAGGGCTATCTTGTCTTTCCATTTCACACTAAGTAATACACTCTCTATTGTGTGCCTTGAGCTTCCTTCATCTTCTCCAAGTTGTGTGTGTTTTCTTGCAACCCTAATTCTAGCAAAGATTTGTCTTTGTTCCATCTTTTTTGCCTTCCATTATGCTTCTATACATTAGCCTTGGATTTTCCTCCCTAAGATCATGATTGAATAGCTCTTTCATTGCATCTATGCTGCACAAAAACCTCTTTTCTAGAACCCTCCTTAGATGACCACTCTTGCTCCTTCTTTTACTGCTCCAGAAGAGATTGCATTACTTCATCTAGTTGTTTGTCACATCAACATTTCTTGCACAAAAATTGGACGAGTAATACTCCATACCTTCTAAAGAGTTTTGATCAAGCTTTTTCTATAGCTAGTTGTATCATTGATTAGATCTTAAATGTAGCCTACAAGCATGGATCCTCTTGAATCGGTCGCGAGAGATTCTTTTCTTGTGGAGGCTTCATTTTAATTTTCCCCATGGGCCCTTCACGATATTCTTGTTTCATCTTTTCTTTCCTCTTGATCTTTTATTTTATAATATCTAGCTTTTCTCTAATCCTATCCTTAAAGATTCTGTTGGGGTAAAGGTGGTGTGCCTTACCTAGAGCCCACACATTTACTTTCTCCTTATTCTTTGTACATATACAAGAATAAGGATCTCTCTCAGTCTTCTACTTGAGAGGTTAGCTTCACCCGCACATCGTCTCCATCTTCTCCTTCCTCTCTCTCTCTCTCTCTCACCCATGCATTTGCATACTCATTGTTTCAACTAGTATCGGAGCATTTGGTTACAGTGGTGGTGAGCTTCCCGATCTCAAGAGGGAGCGATGTTGACAACAAGTAAGTAGGGGGAATGGATTTTCATATTTTTTAGAGCTTGAGAAACAACAATTTTCTGATTTTTGCAGAGAAAAAGCAAGAGCAATAATATTTACAGGTCGTTTTTGCTGTTTTTAGGTTTCCAAAACATAAGTTTTTGCATATCTTTGTCGTATGTAGTCAGATAGATGTGATCTAGGAGTCTAGGTTGGGGTTTTGCCACATTTTGGGATCCATGGCGATGTCAAAATTTTGAAATAATTAGGAAGATAATGGGGTTTAGGAGGGCCTCTTTATTTGGCAATTTAAGGAAGTTAAACCTTTTGTATTAAGAAAGTAATCAAATGACAACTTTTGAATTCAAACAGGCAAAATGGCTAGTTTATTTGAATTCAAAATTTCTCCCCAAAATGGAATTTAAAATCTAGCAGGTAAAACCATATCATGTAGCATATCTATGGAAAGAGCTGGACGTGTAGATTCTAGATCATATGTGGAGTTATGGAAGGCCAAAAATCATAAAACTATCTACCTCCTTTTGGGGGGGAAATGTGCATCCTTTGACCACTCTTACACATCTCTTCCACACCCACCATTCTTGCACACATGGCGTATACCTATTCATCAAAATGTTAATCACCTTCATAAGCTCATGGCAAATAAAGAGGCCCTCCTACACCCCATCCTCTTCCTAATGTCTAATCAACATTATAGAAGGTGTAGTAGTAGTAGATTTGTTAAGCACTTTTGGATTGGAAAAACGTTGTTTTTGGTATATCTCTCAAACACCGACTCATATCTATAATATGATCTAGTAGTCTATCCCAGAGTTTTTCATGTTTCAGACGTGATGATAATGTCAAAATTTTGAAATTTTCATTAGAATTATACAAGTGTATCTAGACGCATAGGAGTTGTGACATGTGAATTTCTACACTACAAAGCATTGTGTAATTTGGGTTTTTGGAAATTTATATGGCATTGTGGTGCTCTTTGAGATCTCATTTAGCTTGAATTTATACATGCAAGTACTACTTTTATATGTGGATTTTGGATTGATACACATCCGAATGTGGTTGTGTGATATGTTCATGGCTACAAGTGGCATGCATATTTGAGGTGTGTGCTTACCTAACCGTTGTAATGTGAGCTATCAGTGTCTGTGAGTGAAATTTGGCACACATAGAGTGGACATAGCTTGGATGTCTAATTTTTTTATCAATGGATCATTTCAATTGAGGCTTACGTGTGTGCGTTTTCTAGATTTCTACTCACATGACTGTATGCATTTTCAGAGAAAATTAATTGTGCACGGATTTGTGTTGTTTATTGTCATGTATGACATGTGCATATATAAATGAACTCTTTATAGCTTTAATTTTGTAAAATCACACGTATGCAAGATTTAGATGGGTGGATTTTTCAAGAGATCCACTTGTGTGGATGGGAGCTCCTTTGCCATCCTTTTGACATCTATATACTCTATGTAAATTTTTGCATGATATGGTTTGTGTTGAATGGGTCTTAAGGGTTTTGGTTACATCTAACATATTGTGTCTCTACTCTTCATGGATTTCAGAGAGCCATATGATCAGGTTTTAGCCAAGTGTATGATGTCTATGATTTAGGAATTTGCTCTCTATTTATGCGCATAGCCTAGTTGGCTTCATTGTTGCTTTTATGCATTTTTTTGTTGCCAATTTTATGACTGAGCTTATTTGAGATTTTGCTTACAGAGTAACCTAAGTCAAATTTCCTCTGGGATACTCGCCATAATTTCTATATACCTGCACTTTACCCTTTGATGCTTTAGTGATTAAGCATTCCTCCCACTTTGATAGTGATCGCGTTTTGAATCTCACCGTGATAGGTTTTTTCACTTTTGGACATAGTTTTGTGTTCATGTGTCCACTCTTGCAGGAGTGAGTTTTGTGTATGCTCATTTTCTCTCCATTGCATGTTTGTGAAGTATGAGACGGTTTGCTCTCAATTTGCTTGCAGACATGCTAGCAATAGACGAGATGAGTCTATTTTGTGGATCTCCATATTGTTGTGCACGTTGTGTCTATAGAGGCAGAGTTGGAAAGGACTTGCTCTAGCAAGACACAACAAATTTACCCTCTTAGGGTAGAGATGCCCTCAAGATGCCTGCTAGTACAAACATGGATGATAGAGGGTTTTTTGACATGCTCATGCTAGAGGATGATATGGTGATGCCAAGATGTGATGAGTAGTCCCGATGATGTAGAGGATACACATAGCATTGAGGTGCATGCCATGAATAGAATGGTAGATGATGCACTTAGCATTGATACAAATGCCATGGATTGGCCAAAAAATAGCATTTAGTTTTAATTGACCTTCAAGAGTGTCAGGTACAACCTTCTAATGTCAAGACCCAAGATAGCAGTTGTAGTGGGAGCATAGTATGATGCATCAAGGATCTATGCAAATCATTATGGAATACCTATCAGATACATGCTTCCACACATACTAGAGCCTATGTGGTGGCATGTGCGTACTTTGAGAGAGCTATTGGGCATAGGTCAAGAGATTCTCGCACCTACCGTTATATATTCTACTAGGTCCTATGGTGGATCCACTTATCCACACATTCACCTTTAAGTGGGAGGTTGTTGGGATAAAGGTGGTGTGCCTTATCCTGAGCCAAATAGTGTTTCTGGGAACCCTTATAGGTTGGCATGTTACCTAGCAGCATTTCTACATGAATTCCCAGTGACTTAAGATATGTTGTGGTTAAGTATTTGGTCACTGGGTTGATAACTCTGTCATCATTCATTAGTTCCCATTCTGGAGTTCTTTACACTACTTGGTCATCATTTTTTAGTTCCCATATTGGAGTTCTTCACACACGTGGGATGTGGAGGTAACTGGCAAACTATCTAATCATGATAGTTGGCTAACTTCCATGCTGCAGCCATGCGTCTGGCTTCGACATGGATCATCTAAAATCTATGTAGATTTGAATATATTGACTTATCATCTAAGAATTTTTGGATTTAAAGATGTTTCCCTTTTTGCAGGCTCTTATTTAATGCCAACAACTCATTGGGTGAGTGTGGTCAGACTCATAGTCAATTTCCAACAAAATGGCTTTTCCCTTATTCTGATTATGGTCTGTCAATCTGCCAGCTTGTTGACTAGGTGGATGTCGTGTGTCCGTAGCAAGTGGTGCTTGATCCTCAACTAGCTTGTTTGCACCATGATTTGAATATTTACTCCCATTGGTTGTTGAGCCAGCTGCTGTAGCTAACCTTGTATTGCGTCCACCCTGACCATCATCATCATTATCCTTCTTTTGAGTCCTTTGGTCATGGGTTTGATCATCATTCTCTTCTTCCTCATCCTCATGGTCTTCATCTTGGTCCTTTTGGCTTTCCAGATATTCCATGAGTGCTTGATTGGCCAATGATGTAGTGTATCGAGTTGCCTTTCCTCGTAGATCATATTGAACTATCTCAATAAAATTCTCCACATTGAGGGTCAATTCTCCATTCCTATCAACAATCTATACCAGTTCATGATAAATTTACTTTTGCATGATAGCATCCTTCATGAGGTTATTTTTTGATTTACTTTAATTAGTCTGATCTTTTGGCCTCCAGCAGGGTTTCGAAGCGATCATCTTCTCTCTGGGCTTCAACCTTCAGTTCTGACATGACCCTGTTTTCCTCAATGATCTTGTTGATTTTATTTTTCAGTCCATCCATCATGCTCTTGTTGCTGCATTTTTAATTTGAGAAGTTGAGCTAGCCATTCCGCATTCTCTTGGCCCAAAAGTTATAAGCTGCCCATTTCTTACCCAAATGAAGCCAAAATTGGACCAATTAAATGGAGCCTTGCAAGAGATACTTGTCGGCTGAAGAGAGAGAAGATATCTCTTGGAATAAAAGATCAAAAGAGGCCCCATTTTATAGCTGCAACACCTGCAAACTTTCCAGAGAGCTCATTTTTGAGCAAGAGAGAGTACACCCCCAACTTTGAGTGGCCATAACTCTCTCATCTTTTATCTGTTTTTAGCTTATAGATTCTCTACGGACATCTACTTGAGATGAGCTACATCTTTATGTCCTTGGTTTCTCCTAATTCCAAGTGTGCTTCATGTTAGAAGGGTTCTTCATAAATCTTTACATGTGCTTATCACGTGGTTTCGGCGGTGCAAAAGTTCTTCCTTCTGACGGTGTGACTCATGCAAGGCTATAGAGGCACTCATTTTCCTTGTCGTTTGCACGCTAACAATGATATGTACCATCTGTGTTTTTCAGTAAAAGGATTGGAGAACAAAAGGGAGAGGAGCTAGGCCTCACCATCCCTTTGTCTATGAATTCTTGTACTTGCCTCATGATCTCCTCTTGTTGAACTTGGGAAGCTCGATAAGGAGGATTGTTAGGCAGTGAGCTTCCTGGTAGGAGCTCAACAATTCTATGGTCATCATCCCCTCGTTTGGAGGTAAGTCCATAGGAATATCATCGATGAACACATTTTGGAATCCTTTTAGAAAATTAGACAAGTCTAACTCTTCTTCATTCCTACCATTTACATTTGATAAAACATTAAGATATTTTAGGGACTCTAACAAAAGTCTTGTACGCAAAAACTAAGCTCTTCATTGATTTATCAAAAGCGGGAGGATTATCATTTGTCGACCGATGAGCCATCTTGCGAAGGCCTTTCCACAGAGGAGGCGCCGACCTACACCACAGGCCCACCAGCCCCAGCCTTCAGGGGCTGGCCAGCAGCCACAGGCAGAGACACAAAGCACACAGGCAGAGCCACCCTCCGAGCCTGGAGCTCCAGCGGAGGAGGGATGGCAGCAGATTCGTGGTCGATGACAGTAGGGGCCACAACGACAACCTGGCACTCAGCATGGTCCTTAGGCGCCTGCCCAGCTGCAGTGGCTTCGCACGGGGAACCGATTTGGTTCCCTTGAGCAAGAGGAGGTCCTTGATCAAGCCTCCACCTCAGCTTCACCCTCAACAACCCCGCCTCCCCCCAAGTTCCCCCCCTCCTCCTCAGCCCCCCCCCCTGCCTCCTGCTCCTGCCGCCTCTCCTCCCCGCCCCTCTACCTTTGCCGACCCCCCTCGCCCCCCTCTCCCCCTGCTCCTACACCCCCCCCCCTCCCACTCCAGTCCCACAGTCGACCCAGGGTGCAGGGCCATCCCAGGCTGCTAGGAGATCTCTTGGCAGCGCCTTTGCCACAAGTCGCTTGGTGAGAGAGGGACAACCTTTCTTGCGACCCCCTCTTCTGGTACAGACGTCTCCCTTTGCAGAAATCTCTCGTGGTTTGACGAGTTTCGACATTCGGCGTCGATGGGACTTCTTTGCCTATGCCTTTACACGCTTTCTCGGTGACGCCTCAACAGACTTTGAGGCAGCCTGCTTCAGTGTTCATGTTTTGTTCCTTGCAGCTAGGGGGGTAGAGGCCTTGGACTCAACGGTTGGCTTCTCTTTTCCCCTTTGCGGCAAGGACCAGACTGAGTGGACTCTCGACTCAGTGTTGGAGTGGCTACAGACACAAGCCCTAGAATTCATAACAACAATAATCAAACTTAAGCCGCGCCTTTCCTACAAAAAAATAGCTTCAATGCAATTTACAGGTCGCCATTGGAGCTTCACGCACAGCAGCTCCCCGGCAGCGGCGCCAAAAATGTCACGGCTAGGGACTTGCTACGTGCCGTGTTCGAGCCACACAGGCTCCTAGCACACAGTCATACAACAGACAAGCTCACAAGGAAGAATGGTGTGTCACTCACCTTCCTGCGTAGTTGCGAATGAAGGATTCCCGTGCCACGAAGAAGAGGGAGACGCCGCTGCGCCGCCCTCAACCGCCTCGCCGCCGTCGTGCCGCCGCAACGCTCGATCACACACACACTCTCACACTCTCTCCACACGTACACACACACACACACAAGGAGATGGTGAAGGAGAAGGTGGAGATGGAGCAAGAGCGGATTCTATTGCACAATGAGAGAATGTGTAAAAATTAGGTTTAGTGGCTTTTATATGAGCTCACCCCATTCAAGATGAAGGCATCATGCTCCCTTACCTTTCCCCAAGCATAGGAGAGAGGTGATCCTTTGCAAAATGAGCATCCTCTTTTGGAGCTTCGATGGTGGAAGCTCTAGGAGTCTCATTGCGGGCATTTCTCTTGGGACAAGAACGATAGCCATGTCCTTGCTCCCCACACTTAAAACATTTTTGGTCCTTGCGAAAAGCTTCAAGCTCTTTATGAGAGAGTTTATTCTTAACTTTGTAGACTCCCTTCTCCTTGGACCAATAGTTGTTGTTGTTATTATTATTGGAATTGCCTTGGGAAGAATTTTGGGCATCGGTTTTCCCCTTTGCATCACTCTTGTCTTTGTTTTTTAGGGGCTTGACATTTCGTCTAGCCCCTTGTTGGAAATTGATGCACGAAGTAACCATGGTGTGGTGGATTACTTCGGTGATAGAACCATGCTGTTGAGAGTTGACGTACTCGACCATCTCTTCAGGTAATCTCGCACAAAATTGTTGCTTTTGCTCGACAAAGTCTATCTTTTGAAAGACAATAGTTTTGAGATGTAAACCCAAAACTTGTCCACATATTTGTGAATAGACCCATGGGAGAGAAGCTTCAAACTTTTCCTTATCAGTAAGCACTTTGTCCTTTGCATTGCTTGCAAGGAATTGCTTCATGATGGAAACTCGTAGAGTTTTCCATGTCTTTGGGGCTTCGCCGTTTCCACGAAGGCTAGCCCACCATTGAAGAGCCGATTTTTGGAATTGCATGGCTACATGGCGTATCTTGGAGGAATCTATGAATCCCTCGTCTCCAAAGGCCACATCAAATTGCTGGATGAAAGCCAATACTTTGTTAGTGTCACCAAAGGTGTAATCATAGGTGAGAAAAGAGATACTCTTTCCTCCCTCTTGGAACTTCCTGAGCTTTTGTGACCTTTGCCATGCACGGTAAGATTTGCGATGTCCTCCCCTCTTGTATTATCTAAGAGAATACCCATAGCTTTCATCGAAAGAGGAGGAAGGTGAAAAAGAAGGAGAAGAGGGTGACCTCTTTCTTTCCCCTTTCTTCCTTTTTTTCCTCTCTTCCCTTTTGGAGTGACGAGCAGAGGGACTGTGGGTTGACCGTTTCCTCTTGGGAGGAGTTGATGATCATCTAGACCGTTGTCGGGGGATAAATGTGCGAATGGTGAGCCGGGAAGGCACCGGGCCCCTGGTTGTGATAGGTGCAAGAAAAGAGATTCAGCAGGCACAATTAACGACAACAATGCTCAAAACAAACGGTTATCTTAATTCCAATTACTCAACCGTAATCATCATTAATCAATCATTAATGAAGGCTTAATGCTCCTTACAAGATGAATCCTGGCTTAAACCAGGTGCTAGTCAAGAAAAGTGATAATGACCTGCTTAATACTGCCTTCTGCTTCTTTCCATTATGGCTTAGGAACTTCCTCTTCCACTGGCCATTTGATTTGTCTTCCAGAATTGAATGGGTTTAGGCTCGGCTCATGGTTTAAGATTAGGCTCAGAGATTAGGCTTGGCTAATGAATTTAGATTAGGCATCGGCTCAGTTCCGTGATCCTGCAGGCTTCAATTCCTTACTTGCTTTAATTTGTGACAAGATTCTGCTGAAGCTTCGACCTCCATCTTCCTTGCTTGCATGCCTTGCCGAGAACTAGCTCAAGAGATGAGAAATCAAGCTTGATATATAGAGCTTAAGAATGGCTTAAGGCTTTTTAATGAGGCTCAGGAGGTTTGGGTTTTGGGTTATGTTGATTCCGGAGAGAGAGAGAGAGAGAGAGAGAGAGAGAGAGAGAGAGAGAGAGAGAGAGAGAGAGAGAGATTACTTATGAGGTTAAGCTTATGATAATGGGGCTTAGGAGCTTGGCTTAGAGAGTTTGAGGAAACTTTGATTAGAGAGCTTAAACTCGAGAGCTTTAGATCAGGATGGCTTCAATTTCTTAAGCTTCCGATTAAAGAACTTAGCCTTGAGAGCTTTCGATTAGGATTACTAAAGGGGATTAGAGAGGTTTAGCATCGAGCTTATGAGGAGGTTTAGCTTAAGGATATCGACCTTATGTTAATAAGAGCTTAGGTTCCCTCTCCCGGAGAGAGATAGAGAGAGCTTACTTGTGAGGTTAAGCCGATGATGATAAGAGCTTCCGAGATTTGCCTATTGTTAGAAGCTGGACACACCCTACGGAAACTGACTTCTCGGTAGATTATCATTTTTTTTTGTAATTATTCATTTATTGAGAAAACTCGACATTTCACATTGTAAATATTGGGGCTTACAGAAGTTTCCAGATTGTATCCCAGTTTTGATAGTTAGATTGAGTAGATGGTTGATTTGGAACTTTAGGGTTTGAGAATTGTAAGGTATTTATACCACTTTTTGACCTTAATGAAAGACCTTTTGTCGTTTTTTTTAAAAAGAAGTTTTGAAGTTGTGAGTGAGCGTACTGTGTACGAGAGAGAGTGTGAGCTTCATCTTGATGCTATGTGTGCACTGGTGGTCGGAATCGAGTGCGGAGAAGTGCAGCGTGTTACCCCCAACGAGAGCTACGCGCCGATACCTACATTGTGCGCGTACGGTCCTGTTTTGCGAGCTCCTTCTACGAGCTTCATCTGGTGATTTGGTGAGCATACGTTGTCCGATTTTGCATTGCAGCATATCCACGCATTCACATTGAGTAGAGCTACACATTAGGCACTTTAGATTTTGGAAACGAAGACCTGCAAATTTCGGCTAGACATCCTACGTGATTTTGCACCAGGTGTATTGGGTTGGGGTTTTGGTTCATAGACCTTAGGGAGAGCGACCTATTGGTGATAGTAGGGTCTCCTTCAAGTTCTGTGGTGTTTCGAGATTGTTTGATGGGTGTTCGGCTCTAGAAAGCGTTGTAGGAAGTTTCCTCTTATGCACTCTTGAAGACTTTAACTTAGACAATTAGTAGAGACCTCTGTAGGAATTATTTAGGAGTCGGTCGAGTGTAGGTTGACACCTTATACTTGCTTCCACGCACCTGCGGGTCGAAGCTTCGTCCTTAGCTGACAAATCTTGTTAGATGAGTTCTCGCTGTGCTGACGTCCGTCGCGGCGTATCCGTCCAACACCTATGATGAGGAGAAGGCCCCCAGAGCTTAAGGAGCTTGCGCGCTTATCAGCCTTGGCTTACCCTTCTGCGAAGAGAGTTCATCAAAAAAGAGGAGAGCCCAAAAAGAATCACCTCCCCTTTATAGCTTGCATGCCATTCTATTCCTGGCTAACCCATTAGCGATATCGCTAATGGGCACGGCCGCTTAGTGACGTGGCATGTCGAGTTGGACCTGCTCAAAAACCAGCACCACTGGTGCTGAACCAAAGCGCGACGGTCTCCAAAGAGTTTCCCGTTTCTGCGGCGAGGGCATCCCAGGCCCGTGCTGGCGAGCGCGAGCTTTGCTTCTCTCCTCGCTGCCTACGGCCTCTGCTACCCGCCATTCTCCTTTATTTTTCTTGCATCTTCACACCCTTTATAATTAGGGTGTCCATTGATCCAATGGGCGGCCCTTTTTAATGGCCCTTGGGCAGCTTAGCTTAGTGGCATGGCCTTTGTAAGGGCCTCACTACATTTAGTATACATGTCGGCTAAAGCAATGCCAAGCACGTTCATTGGGCGGCCTTGCTTTGGGTTGGCACCACATTAAGAATACATATCGGCAAGCATTGCTATCTCAAGCACTTTCTTCAGCCGCCCTCGACTGACATCATCATCGAGATTTTTGTTACCCAGTTTAGTGTTGCAGACCTTGCCACAACCGTGTCGGCATTCCCTGCAATCATTGCATTCCAAAAGATGACATTCCGAACACGAGACTCCTCAAGCACTTGCTGTTCCCGCATATCAAAACCCAAATAAAGCTCAAAAATTCTCAGATGGCACTTCGGCCGAGCCGACTAAACTGACACAGAACCGGCCCTCGGAGAATCTTTAACGGCCCGAAACTTGGCAAGCGGGACTCCGATCACTGATCTGAAAAGACCGGTGTGCTCCACAAAGTGAGCACTTCAACCCAACGCATTCATTTCATTCTTGCCCCCTTAGCTGCTGTTGTCCAATTCGGTACGGATCTGCAATCGACTCAACTTAAAACTGCCATAACTTCTTCACCATAGCTCCAATAGATGAGCCGTAAAGACAGGCCGGTAGAGCATTTTAAGCACTGCAGTTCTAGATCATAATGTCATATCTGCACTCACATCAAGCATAGCCCTTTTTGGCATCATTAAGGCATCAATTGGCCCTTTAAAGCCGCATCTGGCATACATTAATCATTAAACTTGGCCTGTTATCAAGCCATGATCACTGCTCAGTAAATGTGTAGGCTTATGAGGTTAAGCTTATGATAATGGGGCTTAGGAGCTTGGCTTAGAGAGTTTGAGGAAACTTTGATTAGAGAGCTTAAACTCAAGAGCTTTAGATCAGGATGGCTTCAATTTCTTAAGCTTCCGATTAAAGAACTTAGCCTTGAGAGCTTTCGATTAGGATTACTTAAGGGGATTAGAGAGGTTTAGCATCGAGCTTATGAGGAGGTTTAGCTTAAGAATATCGAGCTTATGTTAATAAGAGCTTAGGTTCCCTCTCCCGGAGAGAGATAGAGAGAGCTTACTTGTGAGGTTAAGCCGATGATGATAAGAGCTTCCGAGATTTGCCTATTGTTAGAAGCTGGACACACCCTACGGAAACTGACTTCTCGATAGATTATCATTTTTTTTGTAATTATTCATTTATTGAGAAAACTCGACATTTCACATTGTAAATATTGGGGCTTACAGAAGTTTCCAGATTGTATCCTAGTTTTGATAGTTAGATTGAGTAGATGGTTGATTTGGAACTTTAGGGTTTGAGAATTGTAAGGTATTTATACCACTTTTTGACCTTAATGAAAGACCTTTTGTCATTTTTAAAAAGAAGTTTTGAAGTCTGTGAGTGAGCGTACTGTGTACGAGAGAGAGTGTGAGTTTTATCTTGATGCTACGTATGCACCGATGGTTGGAATCGAGTGCGGAGAAGTGCAGCGTGTTGCCCCCGATGAGAGCTACGTGCCGATACCTACATTGCACGAGTATAGTCCGGTTTTGCGAGCTCCTTCTATGAGCTTCATCTGGTGATTTGGTGAGCATACGTTGTTCGATTTTGCATTGCAGCATATCCACGCGTTCACATTAGGCACTTTAGATTTTAGAAACGAAGACCTGCAAATTTCGGCCAAACATCCTACATGATTTTGCAACGGGTGTATTGGGGTGGGGTTTTGGTTCATAGACCTTAGGGAGAGTGACCTATTGGTAGGGTCTCCTTCAAGTTCTGTGGTGTTTCGAGATTGTTTGATGGGTGTTCGGCTCTACAAAGCGTTGTAGGAAGTTTCCTCTTATGCACTCTTGAAGACTTTGACTTAGACAATTGGTAGAGACCTCTGTAGGCATTAGTTAGGAGTCGGTCGAGTGTAGGTTGACACCTTATACTTGCTTCCACGCGCCTGCGGGTCGAGCTTCATCCTTAGCTGACAAATCTTGTTAGGTGAGTTCTCGTTGTTCCGACGTCCGTCGCGGCGTATCCGTCCAACATTGGCACTGCTGTCGAGGACGAAAACCTTAGGTAGGTGACCGAGACTAGTTCTTGAGGATAGGTATTTTTGGCTTGCCAAGAGTCTCGTCTTACATTTAGATAGGACCAGAGGGTGGAGGACTCTCTAGGTCTTAGAGGGAGTCTAGGAAGCGTGTGTCTGACCTAGATCCTTTGACTTAGGTAGATTTAGGTAGACTAAGATAGTTTTAGGTATTAGTTGAGTTCTTGAGGAAGAGTTGGAGTGGTAGAAGCGGTGAGAGGAGAGATTGAGAGTCCGGAGAGGCCAGAAAGCAACCAAAACACCATTATCACCATTTCATATGATGAGTAGGAGTAGAGTAAGTAGAACATCATGATTCAGGATCTAGAGCACTTCATGAATGTATACTTGCTTGGTAAATTCATCACAAGTTTGTAAAAGATGCAAGAAAAAGACGCAAAAGTGTGTTTGAAAGCTTAAGTGAAGTCCAAAAGTTACTGTGAGTGTTTTTGATAGAGCTGCAGAGCATCAGGAGCATTTTTGTTAGGAAAAAAATTAATTTCAAGCCAGGAGACATCCTACGTCTAGGATGCCTACATGCTAATCTGGTCAAAATTTTGGGATTTTGAGTTGACTAGTGTGTTCAGAAGGTGGGGTTTACCCTATTTTCAACTGGAAAGTGGAAATTTGACCATATCTTGAGAGGATAAAGCCAGATAGACTGAAATTGCCAGACATCCTACCCAAATTGTGCCAAAGCATTATTTCAAGACCAAAACCATATGATGGCTGTATGAGCATGATTTGCATGATATATTGAGTGACTGACAGGGGTTTCACCTCATTTGGGTGAGAAAATGTGGGTTCAAAGCAGACTTTAGCACTTTTGACTGAAAAAGGCAATAACAACTAAAATTGGAGACTTTTGAAATCCAAACCAAAATCTAAGCATACCACTGGGTTGCTGACATCAAAGGGAAGCTGTGGGTCAAGTCTGGGGTCAAACAGGCCAAAAAGACATACTACGCGTAGGATGTCTTGTGTGTGATTTTACACTCCAAACCTAATTTTGAGCATACCAAAGTGATCAGCAACTCAAGGGGAGCCTGTGTTTTGAATTTGAAGCCATTCTGATGAAAAAGACATCCTATGTGTAGGATGTCTAAAGCAAGAAATTGAAGCCAGATACTGACAGTGGGCATAGCAAGGTGTTGTATAGCTTGAGGCAAGCCTCCTAGTCAATTTTGGTCCAAATTGGAGTTGATTAGACTGATCAAGATTAGCAACAGGCTGTCGGAACAGATTTCTGATCCATTGACCAGCTTATAGGTGTCCAAATCAAAAAGTAAAAATAGTTGTGGACTCAACACATCAAGGGGAATCCATAGTGCAAAAATCCAGGCAGAACAAAGAAAGAGACATCCTACACGTAGGATGTTTATTGGGGCCTACCGAAGATAAAATTTGATTGGGCTTAGACAATGAGATTCCATTTGGCTTAAGGGTTCCAGAACTTCATTGAGAAGTGGATTTGGACCTTGTTTGTCCATTTGACGGAGCAAAGACTGAATTCAGACTTTTTCACATAAATTGAGCAACATCCGAGGGAAGTACAATTCCATATTAGCAAACCTAATCCAGAACATCGACAGTGTATAAAATACAGTAGTGGTTGAGATTAACTCTCCAGTTATACGATTCATTACTAAGATAACCTCTAGCAGATAAATTCTTTGATTCGATTGCCAAAATTAAACGCTTGTGTACAGGTATATTCAGCAGTAAAGCAAGAAGTTGTGCGGAGACTGATCCTTTGCCAGGTGAGTGGTTGGATTTGTGATAAATTGCATTGATAAGTTTGATGAATTTAAGATCAGGAAGATACATTTTTAGAGACCAGAAGGTGGCAGGTGACCAAGGTAGCTTAGTGTCCACCGAGGAGAATGTAACTCACGCACGGCTAGATCCACTAGCACCGATTATTGAGGAAGGTAGTGATACTGACACTTCTTCAGACAAATCAATCTTCATGATGGGTAGTCAACAGCCAGGAGGTTTCACCTATGACAGACCAATGCCAGGAGGAAGCACCTCCCTAAATTCTTTGAATGATTCCAAGCTCACTATGATCTTCTTCGAGGGAACAAACTCAAGGGGATCCCTAGTCTATTCTGACTATCGAGGACGCAAGTGCATTTGTATCGAAGAAAGGCCGGCTTAAAGATTGGAGATAATTCGAGTCTATGATGATGGAGATAGATTCCGAGACAAAAAGGGGAACCACTATCTAATAGTCAGTAACCCTGAAGATTAAAACAGATATGGAGATAACGTGGCGAAAGGGAAAATGGTTTCAGAAGCTCAAGAACCGCCCCCAAACATTGATCGGCCTGGAGCTATTTTTATGTGTGATAAGAAAACAACCAGGGTTTCAACTTATAATGAGAACATGGGAATCTACAAGCATGAGAGTGAGGGTATAGTCGCTTACTTTCGCAGCAAAGAACCATACTTAAACGAATTAATCAAAGACAAGGTTCTTTACTTATTCTCTTATGAAACTGCTATGGGGAAGGGTATAGTTTTTGTTGATAGATACGGGCGAGAATACCAACGTATTCTCCCAGAGGAGGTAGAAAAGGCAACAGGTCCAGGAGCATCAGCATATGCCCCTGAGGAAGTGCCAAGAGCCACCCACACCCCAAGCAAGTCGACAAATCCCTTTTCTGAAGAGTATGATGCTACCTCACATTCCACCCGACCGCAGGCATTCAACAACCAAAACCAACCAACAAACCAGCCATCATTGCAGGCATGTCTTCGACAGAGTGCAACATTGGAACAAAACCGAAACCGAGATGGTTATCAAGCCGCACGAAGGCTAAGGGATCTGCAAGAACCACCACTCTATTCAAGGTATCAAGGAGAGAGTAAGCCGAAGACTCAAGGGTCAACAGAGCCTGGAGGACCACCCATAGAACGAGTTTGAAGAGATGAACCATCTCTGGCAAGAACTGTTAGAAATTATGGCTTAGGAGCACCACTGGGAGAGGAACCGGTCTACTACAGAAGACCTGAGGAGGTATATCGATTAGGACGTGGAGATCCAATGATGAGGTTTATAGACCATCGTAGAATTAGACCTTCTCAAGTGCAAAAATGGGTAAACAAGAAATACACAGGAAACAGAGACCCAAGAGATCATGTAGTAGCCTTTGTGTGTGTAATTAGAGCATAAATTCAAACAGAAAGATGGGGAATCTGTACGGAAGGCAGCCCTAAGACTAAAAAGATATGTTAAGTTTTGTCCTGTGGAAGAACTGCCAACTCAGTCCAAACTTATGCTTATATTCATCCAAGGACTAAGGAATGCAGATCTCCAGAAAGACTTACATATGAAGAGGAGCACAACGTTGAATGAATTGACCAAGGAGGCTCTTTACCTTGTGGACAATTGTGCGGTCTACAATCCCTTGACGACGATTCATCTTCACAACAAAATGAAAGCAAGTCTTCTAAGACAGCACCGAAAGAAGAAGTAGCTGTAAACCAAGAGCTACTTGTAGATGAAGTGCTAAAAAAAATTAACTTGTATGCCAAACCCCAGGCTAAACAGCCCAAGTGGTGTGCTATTGAACAAAAATGGACAAACCATGGGACCGAGGAATGTTATTATAACAAGGGATATGTGAGAGAGAGACCTTACGCTCCCCAAGCTTAGGTAGCTTCTCCTCAGGTTCCACCGATACCTAGGTATCAAGCAGGCAACCTACCAGGACCTGTAGGTGTGGAAAAACCACAGCCGGTGTTGGGGCAACAACCACCCCTACCAGGGTTACGACCAGTCGGTATAAGATACACACCAACCGTAACCGAATCAGAGGAAAAGGATTTGGTGCCTATTCATGCATATTATGAAGATCCCAACGGATATGCGGCAAACTCTGCCTATTATCCACCGGAAGAACCCTCGACACCAGAACCATGGAGCATGATAGGAAGTACAGGACCACCAACAGATGCACATGCAGCAGGAGAAGGAAGATATAGCTTAGATGAACGAACATTGTTGTTCATAGCCAACGGAGGCATGGGCGGACAGAGACATGCATACCAACAAAGCGGCGCTCAAGGAGCACCTCAACAACCCAAGGGACCCTGCTACAAGTGTGGTGGAGACCATTGGCTAAGAGACTTTCCTCATGATGAAATCATTAGATTCAACGCATATTGCACCGAGTGTGGAGTTACTCATCTGATTCCCGATTGCCCTTAAAACCCGAGCAAAGGAGCAAAAACCACCTTGAACATGCTAGAAACAATACCTTCCAATGGAGGGTCAAAAAATGAAACAATCATACCTATTCAGGCGGTGACACGAGCCCAAGCTCAAAGAATGACGAACGAACCCATAATGGAAGAGCCTAAAACCAATGCCCAAAGTTCAGAAACAAAAAATCAAAGAAGCACTTGGAAAGCTAAAAAGGCGCGTGCGAAAGCCACGAAAGAACGAGAGCAAATAGCTCTATCCGAGGAGTTGAAACATACAAAGGATATATTAGAGCGGTTAGAGGATCTAGCTAGCTTAAGCTCACACACCACGGCAACCATAGCACCCAAGGAAATAGCAGAGCCCAAAAGTGCAGTATCAAGAGGATCTGTAGCAGACAAGGTAAATGAGCATTTGGATGCGCTTCTAAAATCTTATGAAGCCAGACTCAAAAAGAACCAAACCCACGAGCAAATGTGGATGACTTATCCATATGTGGAAATAGAAAAACAAAGGTTGGAAATGTGTAAAAAAATGATTGAAACAGCTCAATCATTGATGGAAGACCCGCTGGGTAAACTTGCAAATTGGCATGAAGCACCAACTCCAACCCCTATCCAACCAACTTTAGAGAAACAAGTAGAAACAAAGGAAAGACTCACTAATGTCTATGAGTCCAGAGGAGAACCTATCATAGTGCCAAATACAACAGATGAGGCAAGTGACGGGATCCAGCCTAAAACATTTACAGAAATGGGTAAGGATTGTAACGGTCTAGACAATCTGTGGAAGCAAATCTGTGAGGCCAACGAGGCTAACAGGATGAGTAACCACATGAATAGCACGAGAAGTTCGGGGCACATCCAACCAGACTCGCTGAAAACTTTACCCTCTTACCAAGGAGAGTATGAAGCCAAGTCTGAAGTGAGAGCAATCCCATCTCAAAGACTTTCTTCTAACAAAGTGATGGATTTACAAGGATTGATTGAGTTATTGTCCACCCTGGTGGCATGCACAATCACATTAGCCGAACTCCTAAGGTTACGACCAAACATGTGGACCACAGTAGGTAAATGCCTAGAAAAATTTGGAGTGAAAGACCCCACCTTGAGGCTACAGGAAGGGATCAGAGAGTTGGGCAGGCCTCAACTAAACACTAGGTCAGCACCATTAAACAAGGTTGGAGAGTATTGCGAGGGAGAAGGTGGAAACACCACGCTACCAGTAGAATTCCAAGGAGTGGTTTCCAAAGCTATTCTTGATAGTGGAGCGGGAGTTTCTATCGCCACCAAGGAAATCTGGAAAAAATGGGAAAACCCAGCTTTAAGAGCTACCAGAATGGAATTGCAATTGGCACATGGGTTCATGGAGAAGCCTCTAGGACTCTTAGAAAAAGTGATTGTCACTTCGTGCGGATCGAGTATGAGCATACATTTGCAATAGTTGATTTTGACAAAAAAGAACAACTATGAGATCATCTTGGGAAGACCATTCATGCGATAATTGAAGATGGTCCAAGATTGGGGTTACGACCACATATACCTCAGACATGGTGAGACAACAACTAAAATACACCTGAAAGACCATAGTTACAAAGATGTGAACCAAACACCTGTGAAAGAGTTTGATTCAGCTACAGTAGCAGGATCGGAACTCCCAGCATGGTTAGGGCAACAAAAAGAGCTATGGATGTGCGGAGCTTCACATTGTGGAAGCTTAAGAAGGGAGGAATGCGTCTTAGAAAGAGCGATTGAGGACAAGGAGTATATTCCGGAACCTTTCCCTGAAGATGCCTTGGAACCTCTAGAATGGGAACACATACTAGCAACATTGGATGTCTGTACCATTACAGATAGTCCAACAAATTTTTTTTGTGATAAGGATGGCTATGATGTGCTACCCTACTACATGGTAAGCATTATACTCGGAAAAGATGAGACGATAGAACCACCAGAACAAGAAGAGTTTTATAACTCCTCTAAACATCTGGAAGTAAATGATGATGCAGATAATGAGTGTTCGCACACCTCAAGTGAGCGTAGAAGGGAAACCGAGAATATCAGGTTTTATGATTTTGCTAATAAGCACCCTAGACACCAGGAATGCTATAGGAGGAAACGAGCAGGAAAAAAAGTGAGAGAGAACCTGATGCCCAGGATAAAAGGTAAAACTCACTATTTGATGCTTGTAAAAGCAGAGGATTGTGTAAAAGATCAAATATCAGGAAGATTCTCAAAAGATCGAAGGGAAAGAACGTGAGAGGAAATAAAACAGGTACGAAAAGCTAAAATAGAAACAAAATCACAAAAATCTCAAAAATCAAAAAAAGAAACAACAAAAGACCAAGAGTGGACCAAACTGGAGCATAAACAGAAATACCAAGAATTAAAACAGTCTTTATGTGAGATATGGATTACTGAAGAAGATAGTGATGGTAAAGGGGAGTCAGAGAAAGGAAACATGAATGTACCATCACACTATCAGAAATTTACCATCCAGGACAGAAAAATCATCATGACGCCACCAGTCAGGGAAAGAACCAACCAAGAATCTTACGATGGGCCTGAAAATGCAAAAAGGATAGACCTCGCGGAACCTGGTGAAAAGCCTCAGCCGGTCTATATAGCAAACGATTTAGAGCCTGAAGAAGAAGAATGTCTAACACAACTTCTCAATAAATATAAAGATGTGTTTGCATGGTCCTATAAAGACCTCAAAGGAGTTGATCCATTGATATGCCAACATGCAATTCCTTTGAAATCGGATGCAAAACCTAGCAAACAATGTCCTTATACATACAATGATACATTTGCTAAACGAATCAAAGAAGAGATTGATAAGCTGATGGAAGGTGAATTCATCTATGAAATTGAACATACAGATTGGGTGTCACCCATTGTGGTAGTTCCCAAAAAGAAGGGAAAACTACGAGCGTGTGTAAACCTCAAAAAGGTAAATGCAGCCACCATAAGGGATAATTATCCCTTCCTAATCACACAACATGTACTTGAGCGGGTGGCCTAAAAACGGGCTTATTCCTTTTTGGACGGGTTTTCAAGATACAACCAACTGGCAATTGCAAGGGAGGATCAACACAAAACAGCGTTTGCCACAGAATGGGAAATTTATGCATATCAAGTTATGCCGTTTGGCTTAACTAATGCCCCAGCTACCTTTCAAAGGTTAATGACGCACGCGTTCAAAGAATACCTGAGAATATTCTTAGAAATATACATGGATGATCTTTGTGTACACTCTCTACTACAAGAGGAACATATTGGACATTTGCAAAAGGTCTTTGAAAAATGCAGAACATATCGAATCTGTCTTAACCCGAAAAAGTGTATCTTTATGGTTAAGCAAGGTCGCATCTTAGGACACATTGTCTCAAGAAATGGCATAACCACTGACCTAAACAAAGTCAAAGTCATAGTAGACCTACCCAGGCCTACTAATGCTAAACAAGTGCAATCCTTCATGGGACACTGCGGATATTATCCAAGATTCATATACATGTATGCAATTATTGCACAACCTCTGTATCGTTTTCTAGTCAATTTCGATTGGACCGAGGAGTGTGAAACTTCATTCCAAAAGCTGAAGGAAAACCTTATATCAGCACATGTACTTAAAGCACTAGATTGGAAAAAGATATTCCATGTTTACATTGATGCTTCTGCATATGCAATCGAGAGTATTTTGGCTCAACCTAGAGACGGAACAATGGATTTTCCAGTCTGTTATGCAAGCCGACAGTTAAACAGTGCGGAAAAGAACTACACAACCACCGAACGAGAACGGTTAGGAATTATTTATGCTGTGAAGAAATTTCGGCATTATTTGCTCGCAAACAAATTTGTGTTCTTCACAGATCATCAAGCTCTTTTGTTTCTGATAAATAAACCATGCAATACAGGGAGAATTGTACGCTGGTGTATTATATTGCTAGAGTTTGATTTCACAGTGGTGGTCAAAAAGGGTAAAACCCATCTACGAGCGGATCATCTTTCAAGGATACACAACGGGGAAGCTCCTGAAGGAGTAGATGATGACATACCAGATGCTTATCTTTTCAATATTGAAATGATACCCAAATGGTCACAGGAAATTGCTAGCATTCTTTCCTTTGGAAGTAGGTTTGATAATATGGAATACAGATCCAAACAACAAACAATTCGACAAACAGAAAACTTTCAGTTGATAGCAGGACGGCTGTATCATCTAGGATCGGACCAAATCCTACGATTATGTATAAATCCGGAAGAATTCGAGTGCTACCTTGAAAAAGCACATGTCCAGGATTGTGAACTTCATTGTTCAACAGTGAAAACACACCAGAGATTGAAACAGTTAGGGGTCTATTGGCCAACTATGTATGCGGACACCCATTCTTATGTTACCAATTGTACTATATGCAGTGCCAAACGACCAGTGGATCACGCGCCATTGTTTTAGGTAAACATTGCACCTGCATGGAGTCAATATATCATTGATTTCTTAACCACCAAGACGTTTCCTGAGAACATCACAAGAGCACGGAGAAGGGCTATAGAGTTGGAAGTTCGCGACTTTCAGTTAATTGGGAACCAACTCTATAAGCGAGGAAAGGACAATCAACTTAGAATCTGTGCAAGTGAAAGTGAATACCTGCTGATTCTAGAACATGCACATAGAGGAATAACTGGAGGCCATTTTTCGAGCGATAAGACGGCAAAAATTGTCTTAATCGCAGGAATATGGTGGCCTACATTGCATATGGATGCTGAAGAGTTTGTAAAACGTTGTGACGCATGTCAGCGCACCAAGGTGCCGATAAAGAGAGATGAGATGCCACTAAGTCCAACGATGGGAGCAAGAGCATTTGCAAAATGGGACATTGATTTTGTGGGACCTATCTCACCCCCTGCATATCGCACCCATACCCAATATATCATTGTGGCTACGGACTTCTCACAAAATGGGTGGAAGCCAAGGCAACGCAAAAAGAAGATGCACGAACCACTGCACAATTTTTGTATGAGAATGTTTTTGTACGATATGGTTTACCAATAGAAATTGTCAGTGATCGTGGGACACATTTTCTTAATGAAGTCATTGAATATCTGCTAGAGAAATTTATGGTCATACATAAGAAATCTGCTCCATACCATCCACAGGCCAATGGACAAGCTAAGGCCACAAATAAAACACTATGCACGATACTCACTAAAATAGTTTCAGAGTCAAGAACAGATTGGGATCAGCAGCTACACTCAACACTATGGGCATACAGGGTAGCTTACAAAACATCGATAGGAACAACACCGTACAACATGGTGTTTGGCCTAAATGCTATACTACCCATAGAGTTTTTAATTCCAACTCTACGAGTAGCGAAACGCTTAGAATGGACAGGACATGAGCTCTCTTCAAGAATAGATGATCTTGAAAAGCTAGATGAACTCCGCTTGAGAGCTGTAGCTTCAATCTATGCTAAAAAGAGAAGACAAAAAGAGTTTTTTGACAAGCATGTGCGCACTAAAGAGTTCAAAACAGGTGATTATGTACTTGTTTATACTTTGAAGCAACATGCCAAGAAACTTAAAAAGCAAGGGATGGGACCCTTTGTGATTAGTGATCTATCACAAAGCGGAGCTGTCAAGCTTGCTACATTAGCAGGTGAAGAAATGCCGAACTGGATTAGTGGATGTCGACTGAAGAAATATCATTTACCACTCACACAAGATATGCTTCAACAAATTCATCAAGGAAAACAATGAATGAAGGAAAAACAAAGAGTACAAGAAGAAGATCAAGCAGAATCAAAAGAACGCATTGCAAAACGAAGACTTCTGCAACAACAACAACAAAGTGGAGCACCATTGCGAATCAATGCCATTCGACTAACGAAGTTGGATGAAAACACAGAGGAGCCAATAATTGCAGTCAAACTAGGTAGCAATCAAATTGAATCGACGCCATTGCTTGATTCTGGAGCTCAAGCAAATTTGATCTCTTACGGATTATACCAACAGCTCAAGTCCACAGGTCAACTTCATCATATTCCTCAAGTGCTGGAAAGTAGTACATCACACTCATTGACAACATTGGGCTGGACTATATTGCATGTACAAGTACATCAATATATTTACCCACACAAATTTTATGTGGTGGAGGATAAAAGCACACAACACACAATGTTGTCAGGACACCCTTGGCAAAAAGAGTACAATGTGTAGATAGATTGGAATGCGAATGCAGTCAAAATTCAGCATGCACAAGAACAACAGGTAATAGCCTTTGCTCAGCAATACCGGAATAATCAACTGTCAGCACTGCAATCACTAGAAAAAGAGCCAAAAGCAAGAATTCCACCAAAGAACAACATGATACCCAAGGGTAACAAACAAGTAAAACCCAACCATGCTAAATACATACATACAAAGTCACCGACTGTTAGAAGCGGCTAACGGCTACACCAATTATGCACCAAGTTGTGGATATGTTATGGATGTACACAATATTTACTTTTCATTGTATAGGGCTTGGGCTCATTTAGGAGTTCCAAAGTTGTATTAGTCTAGGCTAGAGAGCTCACTTTATCCCATAGTTGAAGGGTTTGAGGTCCAAAACTATAAAAGAGCCCTATGCTTAATGAGAGGTCATTCTTGAGTGGTCCTTTTGAGAACTCTCTCCCTAGAGGAGGTCTTGATGGCCTAGCCTTTGAGCTTAATGCCCATGCTTAGAAGGTTAGTGCTAATCACATGTAATTAGTGTAATCCTCTCTTAATTAATCTAGTCTTCATTATATTGTCAATCATGTTTTTTCTACTTTCCTTCATTGTTTTGAAGTGTTGATCTTCTCTAATCTAACTCTTACTTATGCTAAGCTTCTCCGATTAGTGGAGTCCTTATCTAACTCTCTCGATTAAGCGGAGTAGGTGTACTCGTGATTGAGGGATTAGAGTTGTCCTCTAATGGTGTGCTTGTGTGCGTGTGTAGGTCTAAGAAGCCTTGAGCTTAATTTGATTATGTGTGACTTGATTTGGACACCATGATGGGCATGGTTGGGGTGGCCGACTTGAATGCGATCTTGTATGCTTAATCGTCAATACATGTAATTAGAGTTGTGCTTGAGAGATTCCAAGATTAGTGTGTTTCACTTTGTTGCTTGATGTGTGTAGATGATTGCTTGAAGTTGATGCTTGATGTGCGATTAGCATTAGTTGAATTGGGATGATTTCTATTTGCATTGGAGGATGCACACTCTTGAATCCTCTCAATCTTTGCATCCGATGACACTCTCGCACATTCTTTGTGTGATGCCTCCAAGCCCTAGCCGGGTCATGCTCTCTCTCTCTCTCTCTCTCTCTCTCTCTCTCTCTCTCTCTCTCTCTCTCTCTCTCTCTCTCCCTCCCCGGATTTATAGATTTGTGGGAGATTGCATATGCTATGGCGAGCCTCCAACATTGGCGCCGCTGCCGGGGACGGGTTGCCTACACTAGTGGAGTTGAGGTTGCAAAAGATAAGAGTAATTTGATTACCGATTTCTTGTAATTAGGTAGGATTTCATTTGTGTGTAGTGTAATTAGGTTTAATTGGATGTGTATAGAGTCATTTCACCCCAAAAACCCCTAAATTCTCTTTTGATTTTGCTAATTTTTCACTAACCTTCACTAATTTTGCATCCCATTCATGCTAATTTTGTGCTAATTGTACTAATTCCATGCTAATTTTATGCTAATTGTGCTAACCTAACCACTAATTTTGATTTGGAATGTATGCTAAATCCCCTTAATTGAGGAGGATCATCACTCTTAATTGCTTTAATCTATGCCTAATCATGTGATTGAGTGTTGATTTTGGTCAATTTTTTTGATCAATTTTGGACCGAATCGGAGTTGCACACATGTGTGTGCATGATGGAATCGTCGCGTGAAGCAAGGATTAGCTTGGATACAATCAATTGTAAGTGGATTGACCTACTCCGTTTAATTTTTGATTGATTAAGTTGATCCCATTGAGTTGCTAAATCATTGCTAAAATTAGGTGTGTGTGCCTAATTGATGGAATTTATGCCTAATTTGATGAAATTGGAATGAAATTGTAATCAAATAGGATGCCTAAATGCTTGTAGATTGATGATTTTGCAAGAAATGTGTGTGCAAGCATTAGGAATTGGCCTAATTTCGTTGCTAATTGAGCAAAAACTTGGATTTGTGCACCTAATTTTTGTGTGTGCACTTACTTGATTTAGGTGTGTGTGCATTTACTTAAATTGGGTGTGTGTGTGTGCACTTACTTGATTTAGGTGTGTGCATCATTTAAGAGAGGTGTGTGTCATCCTCAATTTGGGTGTGTGTAAAGTCTAGTGCACAAGCAAACAAAGGGGGTGGGGGGTCAAGCACATGTGCATGCTTGTTTTTAGGTGTGTGGAAAGGGAGTAAAATCAACAAAAGGCAAGGCATGTGAGGAAAGAATCTAGGTGAGAGAAAGAGAAACAAAGTCAACAAAGATAATAAAAAGAGTGTGAAAGCACAAGAAAACAAAATTGGATTTGCATGGGCGTCCGAATTTAAAAGGCCTTAAAAAAAGATTAAAAAAAAAAAAGAAAGTAAAAATTTTATTTAAAAAAAACTATTTTTTTTCTTTCTTTCTTTGCTCCTCACACATATTCCCACACCGATCACCCCACTCCCTTCATGGGCACAGTTGATATTAAAATCGCATGTTGATATTGAGGACTCACAAAATAGGGTCAAGAGCTCCATGCATTAGATGATCCAACAAATAATGATCATTTGAGGAGGTGACACTATTTTTGTTATGTATGCTACACAATGCATTTGGGCATGAGCTAATCATTTGGGTCTATTTGATCAAATGCCTCCTTGTCTCTATTTTCTCGCTTCCAATGTCAAAATATGCTACATGAGAAGCAAATGCATTGATTTATTGTGCAATGGGTGAGCAATTGTTTGTAAAGCTACATAAAAATTTCCAAGTTGTGGGGGAATGTGATAGATTTTGAAGTTTGAGTTGAATAAAAACTTCCTCATGCACTAATCAATGATCTTTCTTTTAAGGGATGGTGGCCAATGATACAAAACAAGGTTTTGATGCTTCGAGGGAGCTTCAATTCACTTCATCTTATGCTCTTCTTTTTCCCTTGCTATGCATGCCGTATGAGTGCTAGTTGGACGTGATCATCGAGGGTGTGCATTGAAAGTTTAAATTCGGCATTGCTCGATACTTTTTTAGTGCTTTAGATGTATGCAAAAATCATGGCATAGCACTAAATTGGGTTTCTTGAATGACTAGGAGAGGGTAGTAAAATTTTAGGCTTGTGATTGAGCATTCTTCTAGTGCTTGGCTTGATTGAAATGATCATTTGCACTAAAAATATTGCAAGCTCTATTTAACATGCATGTGAGCTTCATGTGAGAGTTGCACTAAATGATGAGTTGTGATTGCTTGGTCATACTTTGTGCTAAAACTTAACATTGCATGTATAATTTGGTGCTTGAACATAAAAAATCATTGGAAAGCACTAAAATGAAGCTTATTTGAATGGCCATGGGTGGCATTGAAATTTGGGTTGTGGTTGATCATGTATTTTCAGTGCTTGTATTGGATGTTCAAATGCTTAGAAGCACTAATGATTGAGCTTTATTTTGAAGGGATGTGGTAGGTGTGTCATTCCAAATGATCCAAGAAGGGGTCATCATTGCAATCTATTGCAAAATTTGGCTAATTAGAGCCATTCCAAATGTTTGGATTAAAGTTGTAATGCTAGCTCATAGCTTGGTAAAAAGTTAATTTTTTTTCATTTGAGCTAGTATTTACCCAAACTTTTTGAGCTTTCAAGTACATAATTTGGCTAGTGAGAGCCATTCATTTTCATTTCATCAATTTGAAGTCATCTCTAGCTCATAGATTGCTCTTAAAATTGAAAATTTCATGTGAGCTAGTTGTTAGCCAACTTTTTGAAAAGCTTTAAAATGTAAAATTCAGCTTCAAGAGCTATTTCATTTCATCAAAGTTTCATTATGTTTTAGCTCTTGGCTTGTTTTAAATTCCATACTTCAAGAGAGTTAGAAACTAGTCAACTTTGAATCATGCATGAGAGGTTGTAAAATTGCACTATTTGCTTATGTAGAAGCATTTTATCTCTCTCATTATTGTTGTGTATGCATAAATTTGCTACATTAGAGCATCATGTGCATAACCAAAGGCATTTTTTTTCCCTTTGGCAAATTTGGGTATGCAAGACCTAGCTTTAGGTTTTCATTAATGTTTTTTGTGTGGATTTTCAATAATTGGCTTTTGGAGCTTGTGTTTACACTTAGCTTCCAAAGGCTTCTTTTTGCAAATAAAAAGATCAAGAGGGGATGCTTGCTCAAGGATGTACAAAGGGGATGCTTGCTCAAGGATGTACAAAGAGCATGAATAGGTGTAATCCTTCCATGATTTTGCTCTTTGTTCATCTCACCACTCTCTTGCTTGGTTTAAGTGAAATTTTTCTTCTAAGCTATGGTTTTTTCAGGTTAGAAAGCTAGGCATCGTAAAGTTTCAACACCATACTTTGTGAAAATTAAACTCACAAAAAATTACGTTTTGTGTATGTAAATCATAGGTAATTAGCCTTGACCTTAGGTTAATGTAGGTTCATTTCTTGCTAGTCCTAGATTCTTAGTGATAGTCATAATATTCCACTCATTTTTTTCATGACCTAGGGCTATGATTAGGCTTTAGTCTTTTTTAGTCCAATTGCCACTAGTTCTCATAAAGGAAGCAATAAAAATGTGCTAAAAAATGAACCATGAAGCAAAGAAAAGTAGCAAAAATGCTACTAAGGCACATGAAAATAAAAATTCTATGTTATGTTATGTCTGTGTGAGGCCTAGAGCCTTATTGGCACTTGGTAGGCGAGGGGAATCACCTTGGCTCGCTTGGTCAAGGCCCTAAACCGATGCCCTAGGTTGATAGGGGTTAGCCGCCGCCTTGGTAAGCTAGTAGGCTTTTGGAACACCTTCTTGAGGGTTCAAGAAGCTGAGAGTCGCACCTAGACTTGCCTTGGGGTGGTAGCCTTGTGATTGTGCTTTAATTTTTCAATGAATGACTAAATCAAAACTTCCATGAGCTTCAAAAAACTTTGACAATGCACTAATAGATTTTAGGCTAGTAAGTTTATGAACTTGCATTAGCCTAGGGTCATAATTGATTGCTTGTGTTTCATGCATAAAACTGAAATTTCAAGTGGTTTAATCTTCACAATAGTTTGAGTATTTTTTTGCTTTATGTTGTCTAGTTTTTTACTATGATTAACCCATCTTTTAGAAGCAAAAAATCACTTTGCATGATTGTTCATTTATGCTTCATGTTTTATTCATTATTGGTGGCCTTTGATGCTAATTACTTGTTCTTATGTTTTGCAGCTTAACATTTCTTCCTTGGACTTGCTTTCTACCATGTCACCGTGTCTTGCTTCACTGACACACGAGGACGTGCGCCAAATTAGGAAGGGGGGAATGTTAGAAGCGGCTAACGGCTACACCAATTATGCACCAAATTGTGGATATGTTATGGATGTACATAATATTTACTTTTCATTGTATAGGGCTTGGGATCATTTAGGAGTTCCAAAGTTGTATTAGTCTAGGCTAGAGAGCTCACTTTATCCCATAGTTGAAGAGTTTGAGGCCCAAAACTATAAAAGAGCCCTATGCTTAATGAGAGGTCATTCTTGAGTGGTCCTTTTGAGAACTCTCTCCCTAGAGGAGGTCTTGATGCCTAGCCTTTGAGCTTAATGCCCATGCTTAGAAGGCTAGTGCTAATCACATGTAATTAGTGTAATCTTCTCTTAATTAATCTAGTCTTCATTATGTTGTCAATCATGTTTCTCTACTTTCCTTCATTGTTTTGAAGTGTTGATCTTCTCTAATCTAACTCTTACTTATGCTAAGCTTCTCCGATTAGTGGAGTCCTTATCTAACTCTCTCGATTAAGCAGAGTGGGTGTACTCGGGATTGAGGGATTAGAGTTGTCCTCTAATGGTGTGCTTGTGTGTGTGTAGGTTTAAGAAGCCTTGAGCTTAATTTGATTATGTGTGACTTGATTTGGACACCATGATGGGCATGGTTGGGGTGGCCGACTGAATGCGATCTTGTGTGCTTAATCGTCAATGCATGTAATTAGAGTTGTGCTTGAGAGATTTCAAGATTAGTGTGTTTCACTTCGTTGCATGATGTGTGTAGATGATTTCTTGAAATTGATGCTTGATGTGCGATTAGCATTAGTTGTTTAGGATGATTTCTATTTGCATTGGAGGATGCACGCTCTTGAATCCTCTCAATCTTTGCATCCGATAACTCTCTCGCACATTCTTTGTGTGATGCCTCCAAGCCCTAGCCGGGTCATGCTCTCTCTCTCCGGATTGATAGATTTGTGGGAGATTGCCTATGCTATGGCAAGCCTCCAGCACCGACCGCAGTACAAAGATCTAGGTTACCAAAACAAGGGAAACAGGTATGGATGCGGAAGGATAGACATGACATGGCACACCAAAAACAATGCAACGGAAGAATTCAACCAAAGCAGATAGTTCAACCAAAAACCAAGGGCATAAAACAGATATGGATCCCAAAGAAAATGCTCAGCAATAACCCAACTGTTACTCGCATTTGGATACCGAAACAAAAGCAAAAGGAACTCCCTTCAGTACAAGCAACAACGGAAGGCAGACAACTGCATTTGAAAAAGGACAACCGACTTATGTGGATGCCAATCCGCAACAAAACAATGGCAACCAAGGAAGTAGAAAAACACATACAAAAACCGGCAAAAACAAGCTACCAATGGAAAGCAAAAGAAATATGGTCCACGGCCATTCCGGCCAAGCCACTCCTCTCCATAGAAACAACTACGGCTATCTCAACATTAGCGGCAAATCGATTGTTGTTTGCAACAAATACAATTAAACAGAGAGCAGTAGAGTTACAGCTGTTACTTGCAAAGAAAACAGGAAACCTCGACGGTGAATGCCAATAAGCATCTTGCTTATTCCCTTCTCTTGTACAACATTAATTTTTCCATGCATTGATCGAGTATGCATAAATTAGGTCCACATTAATCGGCCAAGCATTAGCACAAATTTTTCAACCTATGCATGGCACATACTCCGAGGTGATACCTTGTCGTCCGGGAGGACTCCGGCTAGGAGGGGGGGAGGCATTCTCAAATGCGGAACTAATAGCAGAAAGAGCAAAAAAGGGCATGATTTTCGACTATTTTAAGGGTTGTTGTTTGATTGAGAAATTTTTTGGACTAACCCAAGTACATATGCCCTTATAGAGCATATATCTATAGGTATAGGGGGGCAAACGCCAAATCAAGCCCCTAGGTGTGTGTATAAAAGTAGAAATAACCCATTTTTGAGCAAAATATTGGTAAAACGGAGGAATCCGGCCATAAAAATTGCATGTGAGTGTATGTATTGTTTTGCGGTGATGTTTGTGATTTATTATGATTTTTGGGGATTTTTTGGGTTGGATTTGCTATTTTCCTTTTAATTTTGCTAATTTTCGGCAGAAAAACTTCAAAAATACAAAAAACAGGTGAAAAACGGTCGTAATGAAAAACAAAAAATATGGGGATGATTAGTGACTATAGGACAACGTATGGTACAGTGGGGGTGCAATTATGAGACTAAAGCGGAAAGCGTGTTTTGGCCAGATTTTGACCGAAATGCCAAATTTTTGGTAAACAGAGCAAATGGAGTCCAAATCAAGAAATTTTTGAGCCTAAACCGCATCTCGCAAGAAGATGGGAGCACATGTCAAATTTCATGAAAAGTGGTTCGGGGACCTCCATTATAAGAAATTTTCACCTCATTTTTAGCTCATTTTCACTATTGACCTTTTGGAGAGAGCTTCTGCCACCTAGAGCAAACGGACCTTCCAGCAGCTTCTGCGACGCGCACGACTACCCGACGAGCTTCAGACGTGAGAGGTAGGCTCACCACCTTAAGCTTTTCGCGCATGTTTGTCGTTTTGTCGCGAAAACTAACGTAGGGTTCACACACAAAGTGGGCAATAGAGACCTACAAGTAGAGGCGGCCACCTAACGGCTAACCCAAATGCAATGAGACTTCATCAGCAACTTACCCTAGCATAGGAGACCAGTCTTGGATGTCCAAAGGCAGTAGAAAACCATCGGAAAAAACCCTAATTCCTAGGATCCCGCAAGAGGCCACCAAATGGGAAATCGCCAAAAAGGCGCCCAAATGCTACCAAAATTCATGGGTAGGAGCATCTCGACATGCTCAACAAGTCTATGTGGCCCACATGACCAAAAAGTGACCCGAACCGGCACTAAACTTCAGAAACGGCATCAAACACACAAAGCGTCAAATAGCTCTCGCGGCCAATCTGCATGCCCGTTTGCCACCAAACTTCACGAGCGGCTTTCTTAGACCATCAACAACGAAGTCCTATGGTGGTAGACCACCACAAATCATCGAAGATATGTAAACACAACCACGGGTGCTTCTAGAGCGACAAATTGCCAAATGAAGCTCCGGTGAAGCCAAAGTCGACAAAAACCATACGGCAAGGATCCCCAAGGGATCGGGAAGCTATGGAGACCAACATCAAGAAATTTCATCGCCAAAAAGCACTCCAAAAGTCAGAAAACGGCTCGGAGGCTCTGAAATCCACACAGGGAGTTACTTTCTATCCATTTGACTTTTTTTTTTAAATTAGGCTTAAAAGGGACTCAGGGGAACCAAGGGCAGGCACTAGTGACAAAATCCATGAAAAAATCATCAGGAGACATCCTACGCGTAGGATGTCTCAAAGGAATTTCTGGGCACAGATCCCAACATTTTTCATCACACACATTTTTTGGCTGCTCTTACATGCTAGCCACCAAGTTTCATCACATTTGGACCAAAATTGACCTCATATGCATGAAAAACGCAAAGTTAGGGCATAGAGGCAATAATGGGTCATAGACCTACCAAATCTTCTCCAAATCACATGAAACTTGCACAACACATTCACAAGCACATAACCAACCAATCTGTGTGGTCATAAGCAAAAATTGATGAAGTAGACATCCTACGCGTAGGATGTCTATTTGACATTTTTGACCTACAGAGGATGTTTGTCCATTCCAGATCCAATCACATCATCATCAAGAGCTCAGATACCAATTTTGAACCCTTTCTAATCATTTTTGACCCCCAACACCTTCAAGATACACTTTTTGAGCCCAAAAACACTACACAGGCTCTTACAAGCATCAATCCTTGTCTAAACCTAAATCCAAGAGCATAGCCATGTTCCATAGGCCAAGGACTACCCACAGAACAAATCCCATGCCATTTTGATGAAATAGACATTCTACGCGTAGGATGTCTCCAACATAATTTAGACCTTCTGTGGAAGGAGTGACATCATGGGAGCCAATACCATGGTGCAATGAGCCCATATATCAATTTTCAACCCATTTGGACATCACTTGATACCTGTTATGGACTTTCTACCCAATTTGTGACCTAAAGCCTGAATCAACCCAAAAAATCCACTTTTTGATGCCCAAATCCATATCCAAGCACATAGCCATGTTCCATAGGCCAAGGACTACCAGCATGTCAAGTATCACCCAATTCTGATGAAAAAGACATCCTACGCATAGGATGTCTAAATGGAAATTTTTTGCCAGAGTTGCACTGTGAGCACATGCACAGTTTCAAGAGTTCCTTTTAAGCTTTATTTTCAATTTTCAAGTCATTTGGATAGTTAAAACTCAGTTTCTCAGCTAATATGGAAAAAACGTTAACTTCGGACTACTGAGTGCAACAGGATCAATGGCAGCCGCGAAGTCACTGGCAAAGAAGAAAAGAATGACCATTAAGGATTACCTAGAAGAAGTGGAGCCCTTCATCATACCAGAAGGAACACTAAAGCCCACCAGCACATGGATCCAAGAAGATCTGCTAGAGTCCAACGACCTAAAGATCTACCAAGGAGTGTTCAAAGACACTGAAGGAAATTTGATCGAGCTACCAGTGCTATCGCGGGAACTCAATGAGTTCGTAAGAAGCAAGATGGCCGGGTACTTGGAGAAGATTGATCTCCACAACTATTTTGAAGCAGTGCCGGCGGGGGTTGACATAAAGAGAGTCTGGGAATTTGTGACAACAATAAAATAAGATGGAGTGGCCAGAGTAAGCGATCTGCAAGGCAGGCCAGAAACAGAAATAGTCATCACCGAGCAAGTTGTAGCAGATGCACTAGACCTCTCCAACAAGGGGGATAGTGTAACTAAAAGAAGAGATGATGTCAAGGTGTACACTGAGAAGAAAGGTAACTACACTTTTGAAGATATTGCCAACCCAAAAGTGGCAATCATGAGTCAGTTGTACAACCAATACTTCCATATGTGTACGAAGCGGCCACAAAAGTACAGAATGCTGCTAGGAGCAATTGCCACGACATTCACTTGGGCAATGATGAAGAGCACTCCAAAGCTAATCAATTATGCAACATGTATACATGACAACCTAGTGAAGATGGGTAACAAGAAGCCCACATATATTGTGCCAGGAGAACTAATCACTAAGGTGATTTATGGGTCATTGCACGCAAAAGGAAGATGGCCTGACCCCCCATCACAAAACGACTGGCTGAGGCTCAAAGAAGACGAGCAACAAAAAGCACCAAGGGTGGCCACAAGATTGAAAAGACGGCTAGAGCCTGTTCAAGAAGAGCAGCCAGAGCAAAAGAAGGGAAAGAAAGAATTTGTCCAAGTGCCAAAAAAAGAGACAAAGTCCAAAAAGCGACAAGACTAGAACGGCTGATGGAGAGCTTCAGAGCAGAAAGGGCCCTTAAAGGCGATTTGAGTGAACTCTGGAAGCCGTCTCTAGAAGCAATGTCGGGATCATCCCTAAGGGTGCAAAGGGACATATTCGAATATTATATTAAAAATTTTGAGATTCTTGATGCCACAGCAGAGAATATCCCGCATGTACCTTTTACAGAAGAGAAAGTGGAGCAAGTACGACAGAAACTGCTAGACGAGCAGGAAAGCCAAGAGAGAGAAAGGAAGACAAGGGCAGACCGAGATTTAAAGAAAATGCCTACATCTCTACCGGCCAACCCTAAGTCCATCCCACCGCCCTCACCACCTCTTCGCATCCCTCCACAAGAAGATAAAGAGGAGGAAGACAAACACAAAGGCCAGGAAGAGTCCAAGAAAGAACAAAGACAAGAGAGGGAAGAGGTTAAACCCAAGAGTGAGGAGCCAAAGCCACATGAAGCATACATCACATTTTTGGACCTGCTAGCTGCAGGATACACAAAAGAAGAGGTTGCCACAGTCGCATTCAACTTGGCAAGCACAGGGCCTAAGGAGCAAATGCAAAGCATCAGGTTAGTAGAATTAAAGGAGATGGCCACAGATACAGTGGACCTGCACCTGCCCTCCAACGATTGGGATGTGGTGATGACAAAGTTAACCAGGTTAAGAGCGCAGTCCATGGCCTCAGAAAGTGAGACGGCAACTCTCAAGGCCACTGAAGTGAAGATAAAGCTAGAAGTAGACTCTTTACAAAGACAAAGTCAAAGGCAGAAAGAGAGAGAAGCAGAGCTACAGGCCAGTCTAGCAAAGGCATTGCAAAGATGCTAGGAAATGGAAAAAGAAAATCAGGCAGCAGCCCAAAGAATGCAAGGAGTCGAAGAGGAGTGTAAGCAACTCAGCAAATCATTGATAGATGCAGAGAGGGAAAGGGATAACCTAACCCTACAGCTGGCTGTGGAGTCCAAAGAAGTTGAAGCAATGCGGAACGCGAAAGAAAAGACGGAGTTAGATCAAGAAGCCAGCCAGGATGAGGTCTTGAGCTCAAGCACCAGCTTAAAGTGAAAGATCAAGCCATCCAGAGGCTACGGGCATCTCCTGCCAGAGTTAGAGCTACTAGTTCGACTCACATCACTATGGAAAGCCAAATTTATGAAGAACAGATGAAAGAACTTCAGAAAGAGCTGACTCTAGAGAAAAATCAAAGATTGATGATGGTAGAAGGGTCAATTGTTATGCAAAAACGAATGGAAGAAGAACAAAAAGCCATGCAAGAGGAATTAGAAAGTATCAAAAGAAAGCTCGAGGAGGCGGAGAAGATAAACGCTGAGTTGAACGACTTCCTCATGAACATGGGAGAAGAAGCTGAAACAGAAAAACAGAAACTCTTAAAGCAGATTGAGGAGCTGAGAGGACAACAAGCCAGAGAGCAAGAAGGCACAGGGCTAGCGGCCATTGAGGGCATAGATTTAGAAAATGTGGCAGATCCTGTGGACACACCTATGCAAGAGGAAATCCTAGTAGGATCCTCTCAAGAGCCACAAGATCTGACACAGGAAGAGGAAGAAAAGCTGCGTAAAGCAATAGAGGTGGAGATCAGAGAGACGACTAAGGAAGCCTTGGAATGGGAGTAGAGGGTTTTCAAATCCATGACCATCCAGAAGATTGACGCCAGCAACCTCAGGCGCGAATGGCTTCAGCCCTCTCTCCCATATCCTTTGCTAAAGTATGAAGCCGCCACCATCAATAAGAGAATTAGAGAAGAGCCGATAGTGCCACTCTACAACGTAGATATCTCCCAGCCAGAAGGGGCCCGGTTAATAGTTGACTCTCAGCCAAAATGGAGGAAGGCGTGGTTGACGAAGTACCCACAGTACCTAATCCATTTGGTAGAGGCACCCAAAAACATCAGAGACAACCTCAGCTTTTGTCCTCTACCAAGGATCAGGATGTGGAAGGCCCAGGAGATGTTACAAAGGAGCCAACCCACTTGGCTGAATTATCCTAAGCTGCCGGGCTTGAAGGCAGGAGAGAGAATAAGTGTCCAATATATGGTGAAAACCCTAATGAGCGCCATCAAATTTTTCACTGGCTCACCTGACCTTACGTGCATCATGATGAAGAAAATCTGCAAAACTCTTTTAGCAGTATTTGAGACATTCAAGTAAGGCCAGGTGGCCGACAATATCTTCTTCTTCCAAGATACTTACAGATGTGCCTATGATCTGTCTGGTCAGCCTTCCAAGGAGGTGATACATGCGTTGTATCAAAGGATAATGTTTCTGCCATCCTATCACCTCCAGGCCTTTGAAGAAGCGTTCTACACCGGCTTCTTCACCATAAACACTAATATTTTCGGCCCAACAATGATGAATCTACATGCAAGATATGAATCGATGCTCAAGATGTGCAAAACCATAAGATGAAGAAGCAGCTTAACAGCCATGTCGGGGACGACATGAGCAAGGAGGGGGGAGTGTTAGAAGCTGGACACACCCTAGGAAAACTGACTTCTTGGCAAATTATCATTTTTTTATTATTATTCATTTATTGAGAAAACTCAACATTTCACCTTGTAAATATTGGGGCTTACAGAAGTTTCTAGATTGTATCCCAGTTTTGATAGTTAGATTGAGTAGATGGTTGATTTGGAACTTTAGGGTTTGAGAATTGTAAGGTATTTATACCACTTTTTGACCTTAATGAAAGACCTTTTGTCGTTTTTTTTAAAAAGAAGTTTTGAAGTTGTGAGTGAGCGTACTGTGTACGAGAGAGAGTGTGAGCTTCATCTTGATGCTATGTGTGCACTGGTGGTCGGAATCGAGTGCGGAGAAGTGCAGCGTGTTACCCCCAACGAGAGCTACGCGCCGATACCTACATTGTGCGCGTACGGTCCTGTTTTGCGAGCTCCTTCTACGAGCTTCATCTGGTGATTTGGTGAGCATACGTTGTCCGATTTTGCATTGCAGCATATCCACGCATTCACATTGAGTAGAGCTACACATTAGGCACTTTAGATTTTGGAAACGAAGACCTGCAAATTTCGGCTAGACATCCTACGTGATTTTGCACCAGGTGTATTGGGTTGGGGTTTTGGTTCATAGACCTTAGGGAGAGCGACCTATTGGTGATAGTAGGGTCTCCTTCAAGTTCTGTGGTGTTTCGAGATTGTTTGATGGGTGTTCGGCTTTAGAAAGCGTTGTAGGAAGTTTCCTCTTATGCACTCTTGAAGACTTTGACTTAGACAATTGGTAGAGACCTCTGTAGGAATTATTTAGGAGTCGGTCGAGTGTAGGTTGACACCTTATACTTGCTTCCACGTGCCTGCGGGTCGAGTGTAGGTTGACACCTTATACTTGCTTCCACGTGCCTGCGGGTCGAGCTTCATCCTTAGCTGACAAATCTTGTTAGGTGAGTTCTCGCTGTGTTGACGTCCGTCGCGGCGTATCCGTCCAACACCTATGATGAGGAGAAGGCCCCCAGAGCTTAAGGAGCTTGCCCGCTTATGAGCCTTGGCTTACCCTTCTGCGAAGAGAGTTCTCCGAAAAAGAGGAGAGCCCAAAAAGAATCACCTCCCCTTTATAGCTTGCATGCCATTCTATTCCTGGCTTACCCATTAGCAATATCGCTAATGGGCACGGCCGCTTAGTGACGTGGCATGTCGAGTTGGACCTGCTCAAAATTCAGCACCACTGGTGCTGAACCAAAGCGCGACGGTCTCCAGAGAGTTTCCCATTTTTGCGGCGAGGGCATCCCAGGCCCGTGCTGGCGAGCGCGAGCTTTGCTTCTCTCCTCGCTGCCTACGGCCTCTGCTGCCCGCCATTCTCCTTTATTTTTCTTGCATCTTCACACCCTTTATAATTAGGGTGTCCATTGATCCAATGGGCGTCCCTTTTTAATGGCCCTTGGGCAGCTTAGCTTAGTGGCATGGCCTTTGTAAGGGCCTCACTACATTTAGTATACATGTCGGCTAAAGCAATGCCAAGCACGTTCATTGGGCGGCCTTGCTTTGGGTTGGCACCACATTAAGAATACATATCGGCAAGCATTGCTATCTCAAGCACTTTCTTCAGCCGCCCTCGACTGACATCATCATCGAGATTTTTGTTACCCAGTTTAGTGTTGCAGACCTTGCCACAACCGTGTTGGCATTCCCTGCAATCATTGCATTCCAAAAGACGACATTCCGAACACGAGACTCCTCAAGCACTTGCTGTTCCCGCATATCAAAACCCAAATAAAGCTCAAAAATTCTCAGATGGCACTTCGGCCGAGCAGACTGACACAGAACCGGCCCTCAGAGAATCTTTAATGGCCCGAAACTTGGCAAGCGGGACTCCGATCACTGATCTGAAAAGACCAGTGTGCTCCACAAAGTGAGCACTTCAGCCCAACGCATTCATTTCATTCTTGCCCCCTTAGCTGCTGTTGTCCAATCCGGTACGGATCTGCAATCGACTCAACTTAAAACTGCCATAACTTCTTCACCATAGCTCCAATCGATGAGCCGTAAAGACAAGCCGGTAGAGCATTTTAAGCACTGCAGTTCTAGATCATAATGTCATATCTGCACTCACATCAAGCATAGCCCTTTTTGGCATCATTAAGGCATCAATTGGCCCTTTAAAGCCGCATCTGGCATACATTAATCATTAAACTTGGCCTGTTATCAAGCCCTGATCACTGCTCAGTAAATGTGTAGGCTTCAAAGAATCCTAGCTTGCATTTTTCTACTCCTTTTCTCATCATGGTAGCGGAGCTGCACGACATCCACCCCCTCTAAACCTGCACAGCCTCTAGTCTGTGGCAACAACACTTCAATCTGCATCTGCTACAGGTACCTTAAGCTCTTTCCCATCATCAGACTCACGTAACTGGTAAACATATGAAAAATGAAATAAGGCTTATACCCTATCATCAATGTTCTAGCTTAATCATTAGGTAGCTGCCCATCAAAAATCTCTGAACCACATCTGTCGTATCTTCAAAGCATTCAATTATGGATAACATGTTTAATGAACGTCGCCAGACTCAAGTGCTCCAGTTAATGAAGCACACGGCTTGACCATTAAGCTCTCTTTAAGGAACCCTGTCAAGCTCAAGTATGCCTTACTCTGTCTGCACACGGAATGGCCGTCAAGTCCTTTACCTTAAGTTATGGTAGCAGAACCAACTCAAAAGATGTGCAGATACTTCATCAATTGTCCAAAGAAGTCAGTTGGACACCAGCTGGACGCCAGCCATGTAATCTTATTGAACGCATAATCAAAAACTCTTTTGACTTAGCATAATCTAGGAAACAAAACCTTGTACTATGCAACCTGCTACATCAGATAGCTGGTACTCTTCAAATCTGCAACTGGCACTTTTAGTAGCCCCCAGGATCAAACGGGAACCCAATCATTTTCCCCACTGTGAGCATTCCTTTTAAAAAATTTGCACCATCCTCCAGGATCATAGGGAAAATACAAGAATTTCCAATCACTACAGCATAAACATAAATTAACCAACAAATCTTCATACAAACCGCCTGGATCATATGGCATATAAGTCCATTGCCCAGGGCATGCATATATCTGTCACCTCCTGGGTCAAAAGCTTGCTCAAAATCCCCTACATCATAAGGTAACATCAGATTCCATATAGCATCATGTAGCATCAGATACTGCCATATCCCTTGTGCAATTGGCTCATCCAATTGTCGATCATCAATCACAGGTAAAAGCATTGGCAGTGCACCTTCACTCTCATTAGTATTGGAATCCCAAGCATGCATACCTGAGTACATCAAGTCTCTGACAAAAATCTCTTCATTAGGCTCAAAAGATGCATCAAAAAACAATTCCCTATCATGCAGAGGCTCAAAATCAAGTAGAGCATCATCTAACAACCGCATAAGGTCATCGTCTACTGCATCTGAACAAACTTGCTCATGCATGAATCTAGATTGATCGGTATCCTTAGCATCTGTGTTTAAGAACCCTTCTAAAGCTTCATCTAGTAGGCACGTAAGATCTAGGTCCACCGCTTGAGAAGGTTCCTCCTTCTCGCACATCTCAGGTTGCTGTAAACTAAGATTTCCACATGTGACATGCATACTAAATGCTTCTGCCAATAATTGCTCTTTTAGTCTTGCACCCTCATCCAGATATCTTTGCACTTATGTAGCACAAAGTTCAACATGCACATTGAAAATTTCATCTACTGCCTTGTTTGTATCATCGGCACAATGAAACCAATCATATTCATCAACAAGAGATTGCACTTCACTATGCATCCCCTCTGAATCAGCATCATCAAGGTCATGATCATTCTGCCTTAGTGTGAGTTGTGTGTCGCAGATTGTCAATAGAGAAGCTCCCTCTCTAAATCACCATCATCAAATTTAGGGTCAATCTTCCAGTTTGGTAGCTGTGATTCACAAAAACTTGTCAATGAAGGAGTCTGCACCCCTTCTGAATCAAGCACATACTCTTGCTTAGCCAAGTCCTCAAAATCTGGTACATTCAAATTCGATAAATCCGGTATACCAAAATCCATGGTCTTGCTGCTCTCAATAGCAGCCCTGCCTTGACCTATAACATCTGTATCATTTATCAACTCTTTGGCAAAACTTGTGCCGGTATCTTCAATCACCTCTATGGTAGAATCTGTACCAAAAACATTTTTCTCTGATTCTGAGTCAGTAGCAAATGTATCAGTTGTAACCGAATCTTCATGCATGTCTACTTGAATATGGCTGCACTCATTCACCTGTACGATTTCCTCTTGAGCTTTAGCCACTTCATTGTTTTGATTCCCTGATCTCTTTTTCTCTTGTACTACAGGTATATATTCTTTACAAAAATCACCTTCTATATCTTGAAGCTATAAAGCCTCACCTTCAAAGACTTCTACTTCATGCACGGCATCTGCAAACCCCAACTTTGCATACACAGCTTTGACTATGTCTTCATCATTAGCCTGTAAGAAGGTAGCGTCCTGCACAATAAAATCATCAATCACAGCTTCTAACTGTGATCGTACTTGTCCTCGGATATCTATGTAGTCCGGTAGACTTGTACTCTGTTTCTCATAGCTTCCATACTGCTCATAAATTTCTTGCACAATAGCTTCTTTGAAATACTCCTAGTTTCCACTGTAGGCTCTGGTAACCTCTTGAATCTGCTCCTTTACATCTGAACTCACTAACTGCTCAAAAGATTTGACCATCAACTCTTCTGGTATCCCTCTTACCTTGGTCTCCACCTCGTAGCACTCTAGATAGCCCTCTGGATCGTATCCATCAAAGAGTCGTCTCTCGTCATATACTGCATCTAAAGCTCCATCCAAAGCTTCATTGATTTGATGTTTCTTCTTTACGGTCTCCACTTCAAGCAGAGATCCTTGAACCAATTGAAGCATCTTCAAAAAATCTAGAACTGTTGACTTATCATCAAAACCGTTTGCACTTAATTCTGCAATCAACTTCATCATCTGCTCTAAGTTATCCATCTTTACCTCCCACCCCAGCTCGTTTCACGTCGGGTTCACCAAAGAATGTCGGTGATAAATGTGTGCATGGTGAGCCGGGAAGGCACCGGGCCCCTGGTTGTGAGAGGTGCGGGAAAAGAGATGCAGCAGGCACAATCAACGACAACAGTGCTCAAAACAAACGGTTCTCTTAATTCGAGTTACTCAATCGTAATCATCATTAATCAATCATTAATGGAGGCTTAATGCTCCTTACAAGATGAATCCTGGCTTAAACCAGGTGCTAGTCAAAAAAAGTGATAATGACCTGCTTAATACTGCCTTCTGCTTCTTCCCGTTATGGCTTAGGAACTTCCTCTTCCACTGGCCATTTGATTTGTCTTCCAGAATTGAATGGTTTTAGGCTCGGCTAATGGTTTAAGATTAGGCTCAGAGATTAGGCTTGGCTAATGAATTGAGATTAGGCATCGGCTCAGTTCCGTGATCCTACAGGCTTCAATTCCTTACTTGCTTTAATTTGTGACAAGATTTTTCTCAAACTTCGACCTCCATCTTCCTTGCTTGCATGCCTTGCCGAGAACTAGCTCAAGAGATGAGAAATCAAGCTTGATATATAGAGCTTAAGAATGGCTTAAGGCTTTTTAATGAGGCTCAGGAGGTTTGGGTTTTGGGTTATGTTGATTCCGGAGAGAGAGAGAGAGATTAATTATGAGGTTAAGCTTATGATAATGGGGCTTAGGAGCTTGGCTTAGAAAGTTTGAGAAAACTTTGATTAGAGAGCTTAAACTCGAGAGCTTTAGATCAGGATGGCTTCAATTGCTTAAGCTTCCGATTAAAGAGCTTAGCCTTGAGAGCTTTAGATTAGGATTACTTAAGGGGATTAGAGAGGTTTAGCATCGAGCTTATGAGGAGGTTTAGCTTAAGAATATCGAGCTTATGTTAATAAGAGCTTAGGTTCCCTCTCTCGGAGAGAGATAGAGAGAGCCTTTGAGCACCTGGGTGGTCAGATTCAGCTTTTGCAAGATATCTTTTCCACCTCCAACTTGGGCATCACCCTGATGTTCGTGCTTCGATTGGCCGGTGCCAACGACAGGCTCTTGCTCAGAGCCATTAATTGTCTCGATCACTTGGTGGACATGGCCACATTGGCTCGATTGGAGCTACACCAATGGCTGCAGCATGATGCCATGATGCACCTTCTCCACAAGTCCCTTTTCTTCTGGGCTTGACACAATGGGCGTACCCCATTTTTCAACATAGAGAGAGAGAGAGAGAGAGAGAGAGAGAGAGAGAGAGAGAGAGAGAGAGAGAGAGAGAGAGAGGGTGGTAGGCTAGCCTTTCCCTGCCACGCTTTCTTCATTCGCCGTCCTCTCCCTAGCTATTTCTTTCCATGCTGCATGGCAATGACTCCGTCCCATTAAAGAGAATTTGGGAGGGGGGGGGGAGAGAGAGAGAGAGAGAGAGAGACAATGATGCTCATCCATTCTTGTGTGTCACTAGCGTGGCCGGCGGCCTTCGGTCGTCTCTGTGTGTTTGTGTGTGTGTGTGTGTGTGTGTGTGTGTGTGCACGCGCATTGTCCTCACTGTTGCCGGAGATGCAGGGCCACATGACGGATGAAGCAAATTGCACCACGTGCCCCCCTGAATGTCTCTCTGCTTAGTATATAGAATAGAATAGATAGGTATGTATTATGAGGAGCATGCGAATCTCATGGAGGGTAGGCTCGGATTAAAGTGGACGTTTCGTTTCTGTAAACTCTCCTGACACGGAGTCCGGACCCTCTCCCTGTTAGCACGTGGCAGTTTCGACAGACGGGCCACGGCTCAAAAGTTGGTGGCAGTTAGCGTTTGACTATGTTTTGCCTGCGGCCATTGACACCTTGTGAAGGCATGCCCTAAGGGAAACGGCCCTTGCAGACCCAAGAATGCGTGCCTCGTGACAGCGTTCTGAAATGCTTGGAGGGAAGGGCAACAACGGGTGGTGCTCCACAGGTGCGTTTTGAGAAGCATAGCCCTGAGAGCAGATCAGTGGCGACCTTGGACTTGCACATCGTTTTGAAAAGCATGCGCATGAGAGGTCCAAGAAGCATTCCTTTTGGCAACAAATGGAGCTGGTTCTCGTGGCAGCCTCAAGCGACTCCAATGAAGATGAACCAAAGTCGAAGGTGCGGGTTCAGCACCTAAATTTGATTCTTCACTAAACTGGGTTTAGTGAAGCAATGAGACTTACTTTCATGACCTCGCTCAAAGCCTGCGCTAAGAAGAAGGATTTGTACCAAGGCTGCAAGATTCATGCTGATATTCGCGCTTGTGGGCTACTTGAGATAGACCCATGCTTAGGGAACACGTTGATCAGCATGTATGCCAATTGCGGCGCACTTGTAAGAGCACAACAAGTCTTTGATGAGCTTCCCGCCCAGAGTGTCAGCACTTGGAATGCATTAATTGCAGGATATGTCCAACATAGGCAGGGCAAGGAAGCTCTGGGCAGTTTACAGCGAATGCGGAACCAAGGGTTCTCTCCAAATGCAGTCACCTATGCTTGCATTCTGAAGGCATGTGGCATTATGCAGAATGCTGATTTGGGAAATCAATTTCATGATGAGATTGTCAATCAAGGGCTCTTGAACAACAATGTTGTACTTGGTGGAGCTTTAGTTGACATGTATGCCAAATGTGGTTTACTTCTGAAAGCACAAAAAGTTTTTGACACGCTTCCTGTGCGCAATGTGATCTGTTGGAATGCATTGATTGCAGGATATGCCCAACAAGGGCAAGGTGAGGAAGCTCTGGGCTGTTTTCAGCAGATGCGGAGCCAGGGCTTCTCTCCAGATGCGGTCACGTATGCTTGCGTTTTGAAGGCATGTGGTATTATGCAAGGTGTTGATGTGGGCAAACAAATTCATGATGAGATTCTTAGTAAGGAGCTATTGAAAAACGATATCGTGCTTGGTGGAGCTTTGCTTGACATGTATGCAAAATGTGGCATGCTTTTCAAAGCACAAAAAGTTTTTGATGCTCTTCCTGTCCGCAATGTGGTCTGTTGGAATGCATTGATTGCAGGGTATGTCCAACAAGGGCAGGGCAAGGAAGCTCTGGGCTGTTTTCAGCGAATGCGGAGCCAGGGATTCTCTCCAAATGCAGTCACATATGCTTGTGTTTTGAATGCATGTGGCATTATGCAAGACTTTGACATGGGTAATGAAATTCATGATGAGATTGTCAGTCACGGGCTGTTGAAAACCAATGCGGTCCTTGGTGGAGCTTTGGTCGACATGTATGCCAAATGTGGTGTACTTTTAAAAGCACAAAAAGTTTTTGATGCGCTTTCTGTGCGCAATGCTGTCTCTTGGACTGCATTGATTGCAGGATATGCCCAACAAGGTAAGGGCCAGGAAGCTCTGGACTGTTTTCAGCGGATGTGCAGCCAGGGCTTCTCTCTAGATGGGGTCACATATGCTTGCATTCTGAAGGTGTGTGGTATTATGCAATACGTTGATATGGGCAAACAAATTCATGATGAGATTGTCGGTCAGGGGCTGTTGAGAAACGATGTCGTGCTTGGCGGAGCTTTGGTCGACATGTATGCCAAATGTGGATTGCTTTTAAAAGCACAAGAAGTTTTTGACACACTTCCTATGCGCAATGCGGTTTGTTGGAATACATTGATTGCAGGGTATGCCGAACAAGGGCAAGGCCAGGATGCTTTGGGCTGTTTTCAGCAAATGCGCAGTGAAGGCTTCTGTCCTAATGCGGTCTCTTGGAATGCACTTATAGGAGGATATGCCCAGCAAGGGCTTGCCAAGGAAGCTTTGGACTGTTTTCAATGGATGCAAAAGGAGGGCGTCTTGCCGGATGAAATCACTTTTCTCAACGTGCTCAATGCTTGCTGTCGCTCAAGCTTGGTCGATGAGGGGGAAATGTTTTTTAATAACATGAGGGAATTTGGCATTGCACCGAACGAAGACCACTACACTTGCATGGTTGATCTCTTTGGACGTGCAAGGCTTTTTGACAGAGCTATGAGAGTAATTAGGATGATGCCATCGGCTGTATATCATTCTCCAGTTTGGACTGCACTTCTGGGTGCTTGTCAAAAATGGGGAAATGTGAAGCTGGGAAGGTTTGTATTTGACCGTGCAGTACAAATAGACCGATGTAATGCAGCAGCATATGTCTTGATGAGTGATATATATGCAGCTGCTGGCATGCATGAGGAGGCAGAAAACATTATACGCTTGAGGATGTAGCAGTGGGGTTGGTGCAAGCGGAAATATCCACAAATATGTTGTTGGGGATATCAAGTATCCACAAAACAGACAGACCTATGTGAAGTAAGAAGATCTTGAACTTAGTGCCGTGGTCTTAAAGAACCTTTCTGGTGATTCCAAAAGGGTTTGCTTTGTTAGCATGCTGAGAAGTTGGTGCAATCACCAAAACACCACAAGGGAAAGGTATCATAGCTACCAGGAATGGGAGTTCGGAACGGGGAACGCAACTGGCATGAAATGCCATTCCCTGTTACGGATACTCACGTCTGAAACCTGGAACGGGGATTCAGAACAGAATGGGAACAGGGAATGGGGAACGGAGACCTGAAAATGGCCATTCCCTGTAACTATGAAAGGCATACATGTCACAAAGAACATGCGGGTATGTAGGGGTTGCCATTCTGCTACTGTCTAATTTCAAACATAGAGAAGTGTAAAATAGTATGTCAAAGATGCATGCATCCATCGAGTGGTCTTCAAGTAGAGTCAAGTCTAGCAAGTGGAAACTGCATGGCTAATCCTGTCTTAGTGGGTAGTCCAAGGCAAACACTTGGCTCTCAAGGCCTTGAACATGAACTTGCTCAATCAAGCTTAAAGCTAAATGATGAGCGTATCGAGAGACCACTTCTCCCAAGGCATCACTTGCTAGCTCCCCAAAGTGGGAAGAGTTGGCTATCAGGAAATTGTATGTTTGGGAAGGTGAGGATGAAGTTCAGTTCTAAAAGGGATGCTTCTTGCTAGACTTGCTTGCTTCTTTTCATGTGCTTTAGTTGGGAGGATGATAAGCTTTTTGAATTAAAAGCGTGTTTGTGGTGAACCATCAGTAGTGATGAACATTCTTGGATTTGGTGCCACAAACGTATCACAAAAAATTGGATGAAAAGGTTGTCAAATGAAATTTTTTTTTTGTTACAATCTTGAAAGCAAAGGTTACATGTTATACCATTTGCAAGCAAATTATATCTTGGTTTCACGAGATGTTGTATTTGTGAAAGATCCTGTTTAGCCTTTGTTATCATGTATCAGAGATATTAATTTAAGTTCACACGACATTTATGACACTTTGTTGCCTCTTTTTAATGGTGGAAACTTGAATGTAAGCTCCAATGGGGCACATGTATAAGCTATGGGGGTTTTTGAAAATATATCACCGTTCAAGAAAGCAATAACTATGTTTGATTGATGTACTATGAGTTTCCAATACCTTTCTGCTGTGTCTAAACTTTTGCAACAAAGCACATTGATGTGCATTTTCACAATGTCAGGGAGAGACTTTCAACAAGAGAGATCAGTTTGTCTTATGTGTCAACACATGACAACCTTGCAAATCTATTTACAAAGGCATTTCCTTGTGAGAAGCTCAAAGCTTTCAACAAAACTTTGGGCTTGCTTCTCTTTGTAAATCAATCATGTCCTCAGGACATGGAACTTCCCTATACACTATGTGCCACACCGCATCACTCCTAGGGGGGGACTTGTTACTAGGTTGCACTTAAGACCATCCGGACAATTTTTCCCTCACAAGGAGTTTCCCCCCCTCATGCATTGTATATGCACCCATCACTCTATGGCCAACTTATCTTTCTATTTGCACACTATGAAATACACTCTATATTGTGTGCCTTGAGCTTCTCTTCATCTACTCCACGATGTGTGTGCATACTTGTAATCTTAATTTCAACAGTACAATAGTGAGAGGTTGTTAAATCCATGAACTTTTTTCTCCAATAATAGAGTCGAGGTGCTAGCCACATGGCCCTTGTATTAAAACACGAAAATTGTTCTTTGTCACAAAGATCTTCACACACACAAAATATAAAAGACTTTGCCCTTGTTTATGCGAGAAAATGAAGTGTAAATTAGGAGATTAAGAGCTCATGCATTGTGCTCTTGTTGAGCACACCCCACACACAGAAATGACAGAGCAATCAATGCTTTAAAAAGGGAGTATTTGAAAATACAAAAAAAGGGGAATTGAGCTTAATTGACACACTAGAGGGAGGTAAAAGGCACACCTAATTTGAAATATAATCACCCATGAATTATTCCAATTCAAGTCTCACCCATTGAGAACAGGAAATGCTTGCAATGGAATCAATTAGGAGAGACTAGAATGGATTAATCTAGAGATTTAGTGTGCAAGGGAAGCACGCGTGCATGCATACGCACACACACGTACGTGTGCACGCGCACACAGACACACACACTCTCTCTCTCTCTCTCTCTCTCTCTCTCTCTCTCTCTCTCACACACACACACACACACACACACACACACACACACACACACACACACACACGCACACATACACACAAGGTGTCCTATCTTTCAACTATTCAAAGCTTGATTATCTAAAGAAACTAGTGGCCACAAATTTAATATTTATGTAATTACCATAAGTTTTGCGTGATCACAAGGTCTTATTGATACATTTACTTAGTCACACTTAACATGATCACAAACAAGTTGGTTAAGAGCAACCTGGAAACCTGCAACAACAGCTCGTCGGACTATTCAATTTTCCTTGCGGGCCCGCTGGGAAAACCTAGTAGCCTGGTGGGGACGCAAAATAATATATATATAGGGCCGCCATTAGCCCACTGGGTGTTATTCTTTGAGCCATCTTGTGTGTGTGTGTGTGTGTGTGTGTGTGAGAGAGAGAGAGAGAGAGAGAGAGAGAGCGAGAGAGCGATGACTGCCTTCACAGGTACGTCGAGAGGAGAGAGAGTGTTGTGTGGGAGCATGCTTTGCATCGCAATGCACAGCATTAGCAGAGTACTTGACCACGCGACCCGAGTATGTGTTGTGTGATAGCGTTCTTTTTGTCATATTGCGTGGTAGTCATAAGGTACCTTACCAGAATGGGAGTGTGTGCGTAAGCTGTTCTACGGAACTGTGCCTACCACGGGGGCATCACCTCGATGATGTGGGGAATATGGTCTTCATGTGGTAAGTATTGGCTCACTGTCTAGGTTGGTAACGCGAAAATTCTAGTATCCTTATGGTGAGTCAACTTTCCTTCCCTTTCCAAAAAAACATATGGGCATCGGTCGGTAATGCGGGTATATGATGCTCCTATGCAAGTCATACTTTTTCTTTAGATTTGGGCGGCACTTGATCGGTAACGCGACTAATTGAGTGTCGCTTATTAGAAGCATCTATTCTTGCATAAATGTGGCGTTCAGGTCGTTAACTTAGCCGTACAAACGCCATATAACTTGTATGTGCATGTGCAGTTCATTTTTTCAAGTTTTAAGTATATGAAATACTTGGTCGGTAAACGTGGCCATGAAGAGTATTTCACATACAAATGTTCGAATTGTTCGATATTGTTGTATTAAGTGTTCTTATACGAGTTAATCATATTCAAAAGAATGATTTATTCATCAAGCATCATCACATTTACATAAATTCTATGTAAAAAAGTATATGCACATAAATTGCATATTAAATATTAGATTTTATCGTTTTAAAGAGTAAGACTTCCTTTGTATACTTCCAATGTTTTAAAATGAGCTAAAATAAAATTGGCGATATGTACATCACGATGCACGTATCTTCTAAGAGGCATTTTTTTATATGAATTGTGATAACGTGCAAAATATAAACTCAGGTATTAGGTTCTACCGAAAATTTTTGAATAGTTTTGGATTTTTAACATGTTCTATTAGATCTCAACAACTTTATTAGGAGTTACTTATTTTTATTGCAGTCAACATGATTATCAACCTGAAGTGAGATAATCTTGCAAATTTTTTTGAAGTCTTTAAGTTGGTGTATACTTTGTTTGAACTAGTTAGCCAAAATTCTTTGATGTTTGCCGGAGAATGGTAGTCTCCACTCCTTCTTTGCTACAAACTCTTTTAGCTCCTTAGGATTTTCAAGACTCTGTTGGACTGACCACCATGTCATCCGTACTTTGCCCATATTTGGCGTCTTTTGATCAAGGTTGCAAATCACAAACATAACGGGCATCATTACATGGTATGCATCCATTACACTCCTTCACCAAACAGCCTTGTTTATAGAGCCACGTAGGCATGTAATTTTCTCTTTCACTTTTCAAGCTTCCAGTCATCAAAGGCCGTGCAGTTGAAAGTGTCAATCACAACAGAATTATTGCGGAGAAGTGATTTTAATGTATAAAAATGTACTCAAAACCGAGTTTCAGCAGGGAGTTTCAACATCACTGACATGTGTGTTCTGTATAGATTGAGCAATCTTTTTCATTTCAAGATAAATTTCACAACTTGGCACGCTGTGTCAATCATTTTGGTGAACCATGTGGTTTCTTCACTAGTGTACCAATCCTTCAACACCAAGTTTAAGCTGTGCATATTACAACCATTGGTGAAAATGTATGGAAAGCACCTCTTTATAAAATTTTTAGCATTTTTATAGTTTTTTTGTGTTGTCCATGACTACTTGAACGACATGTTCAACTCCAATTTCTTTAATTACATTAATCAAGACCTCAAAAATATATTTGCCACTTTTAATTACACTAGAACTGTTAATCGCCTTTTTGAACGTTTCTCCCCTTGGACAAGCATTACATTGATCACTGGTAGTCTTTGAACATTTGACCAACCATCACTTACAATTGTGCATCCTGAAAGCGAAATATTTCCAAATATTATTTTGGTAACATGCTCTTTGACTTCAATGTAACATTTGTCCAAGAGAACATTTTGTATCGTGTGATAAGGAGCTGGAAATCCTGAGCCAAAATCATCGATTTTCTTCCAAGTGGCCTTCTAATGATTGCTGTCTACCTTGACTAGAGCACTTCCAATGAAGAAAATTTCTTTGGCGAGTGCAGTTTGTGCTTCTTCTAGAGACTGTATCCAAAAGTTTTGATGCAATGATTTTTGACGCATTTGACCAAGTCCACCTTCATTGTGACGCTTAAAAGGAACGCTGCTTGACATTTCCTCTCCCTGCGTAGGCTATCCTTCAAGGTTAGTTGGTGTCACCACAGGATCAGCAGAGTCAATATTTGGCTCTAACTGCTCTTGACTTGCATCCATAACAAAGCTAAATATTTGCTGTCTCTTGCCACCCTTTTTGGCGAGATCTTCTCTCAAATGATTTGCAATTGCAGGCGCCAGAGGATGTTCACATTTCTTACAATTCTTTTTAATGCTACCCAAAAAATGATCCCTAATACGTGGTGCATCGCCTAATTTTGTTATGAAGCAAAATTTACATTTCCACTCCATATATCGACCGCATATGTTGTGAGCATAATCTCACTCTTTGCCAGGAGCTTTTTCACTCTTTGGCTTCTTTGTACCACTTGTGCCGACATTTTTCTCCATTGCTTTTAATTTAAAACTGAAGACATAAGAACTAGATGTTCAATTTTTAAAACATTTTTCTTCTTTTTAACATATATTAAAAAACCAATCACTAAGAAAGTAAACAAATCTACACATTATGAGATTTGCAATGCACTCTAGTCAATCCACATATTGATCGGGCCTATGTTGTGAGCAAACATACACATTGCAATGCACTCTCTGCACGGCATTATAAATACAACAATGCTATGAATTTCTCAATGCAATTATTATTATGATGATTATTTATACATCCTCTTCGATTTGCAAACAATAAGACACGTCTATCTCAAATGCTACAAAGAATAATCAACTTCTACACTTAAACGATGTCAATTATTTGCAAAACACACACAAAAGTAATAATATTTATGATTGGTTATGTCATGCACTAACAATGTTTCATAATACATATTGCACTCTCTATATAAACCAATGCATGAAATAACGCAAAGAAATCTTCAATACAATCACACAATTGAGGACTACTTGTACCCAGTCAAGGATTGTAGCCTCCTTATGCATCCAATTCAATATATAAAAGATATTTTCACCCAATTAAGGATTATAGCTCTTATATTGTACATTGAAAATGTATATCAACTCAAATGAATGATGGTGAAAAATGCAAGACTTCAAGGATATCTATATGCCCAATACACCAGTACAGGACATCCGACCCTTGACTATCGACTCGTCATTTGCATATGCTCATCTTCTAAAACCAATTGCAGCCCTGCTTTGTTGCAATGAGCATGACTCTCCAAATTCTCAATTGTTTTGGTTTTGTACCTTTATGTTCAATGAAGGATTTAAATATTTTTAGAAGTGGTTACCAAATTAAGAAATATGTTCGATCCAAAAAAAGGACCTGTGACTCTATAACCTTAGGTTAATTCACAAGGAGATGACTGTACCCGCACTCGGATACACTCCTCAGGGATTTTCCTAGTCCAAGCACCACGATAAGCACGCGGTTTACTTTATATAATTACACCCGTCGGGGAAATAAAAAACCCCGACGGGCCTGAGGGAATATGATTTTACCTGGCGGGCTAACCAGCTCTATGGGTTTTTTCAGGTCATCATCAAAGTCACGTTAACAATTAACGTGATCACGCCTTTTTCTTGTGTAATTACTAGAGTTATTAACATAATCACACGATCGTGATCACGTCAATGAAATCCTTGCTAGTGGCTCATGGGACTAGTACCCAAAAACATAAATGTAATTAACAATCCCACTATTCATTAGTGAAGCTAATAATTCCTAGGGATAATTCAGTTAATAGATTAGCAACTTACTAAACATCAGGTTATGGAGGGTTCACCAAAGTAGTACTCATGATTAGAGTAACATACATAAATGTAGAAAGAGAGAGAAACAAAATGGAAACTTGATTATTGAATATGTAGAAATTTAGATTACAAGGGGGCTCTCGTTATAGCCTTGATCTAAGAATCTCATGTTGGTAGTACATTGGCTAGTACAAATCAAGAAGAGTTTAAAAACATCTCTAGGAAGACAGGTTGACGCTAGAAGATACGGGTTGAATTTGGAAGCTAGTAATACATGAAATTCAAATGACCATCTAATTTCATGTAATGTCATCTTGTCTCATGTCAACTCATGTCAATTTCATAAGGGTAGGTTCATATGCTAAAGCCCATTCTCCTCACCTTATGTGTATTTCATATTCCAAATGACTCTTATGTGTAGACCCCGAAGTCTTCCCCATTGCCTTTGGTTACTTTATCTTGATGTACGGCCATTCCAAAAACACATTGCTTTTGCAATGTTCATATTTCAATTCATCTAACTTGCAACTCATAGGAATTCTAAGAACATGTCTTATATTAGAGTGTAAACACTATGGAAGCTCCTCAAAACTTTTTCCTCCTTGAACAAATTTGGTTGTAGGGTTAAGTGAGGGCCTTGTGTATGAGCTTTTGGATGTTGAGGCTATTAATAACATTGTCGATCCGATTTAAGACTTGAACCGTTCATGATTGTTTGTAGAATTTGATGAGCCTTAAGAAGATATTTCGATGAAGCCTAGGGAGGCTGATGGCGTGCAGCCATGGCATGGTGTAGAAACGAGATAGATAGATAGATAGATAGAGAGAGAGAGAGAGAGAGAGAGAGAGAGAGAGAGAGAGAGAGCAGTGCCACACAGTTAAAATATAATGTTGCTATATCAATTAGTTAAAAATCTCTTTACAATGTATAGAACCTTGTGGAGTGATATCCACCACTCCTTGACTCATGCAATCTCCACTAAACCTTTGCATGCATGAAGAGGTGTTCCCACAGGCTAGACACCAGACAAAGGGCTTGAATCCTAAACAAACTCCCCCTCAAGCTCAAACCACTGACAATGGACTCGAGACAGACCATGGCATAGTTCAATCACCTGAAACTATGAGTAGAAGCCCCCCCTTAACAATAACATAGTTGTGTGTGCACTTCCCTCAAACAACTATCAGTGTGAGACAAACCAGAACTCAGAACCAAATATAAAAGGGTGGTCCTACCACTAATGTGTGGTAGTGTCTATAATCCGTACAATTATTGACAAATGGCTGACATAAAAACAAAATGAAAACTACAGGACATCACTTTCTACGAGAAGCATTGGTGCTTCACCATCTTCATCACCTTCAACCATGTTGATCTGTCGCTTATTGTTCTTACATCATTTATCCGAAGGATGATTGGTCTTTCCACACTGGATGCAAGGATTTTTCCTGAAACAATCCTTGGTTTGATGATTGCTGCATCCACATATCACACAAGGTCTACTGCTGGTAGTAGGCCTGGTTGAAGTTGCATTCATGGTTGAATTTGCACTCAAAGTGTAACCACGAGCTACATATGTAGTTGGTACGAAACAACTAATATGTGGTACTCATTTCTCTTCTTCCTGCAGTGAGTTAACTATACCATCCAAAGAAGGCAGTGGATCCTTCTCCTTTAAAATAGTGACAACTTGAGGAAATTTTGTAAGTAGGCTATTTAGAAAAACGGCTATAAGATCTTCATCTGGGACATGAGCTTCAACATGAATTAGCTGAGTGCGGATGCTTTTCAATTTGTTAGCTAAAGCTGCAATATTTTCATCATCATGGAATGAAAGAGAATACAAGTCCATTTTAAGGCTCGTTTTGGAGTATTTGGCTTTAGGACCAAACACTTTCTCTAGTTCCATCCAAGCAGCATTTGCAGATTGCATGTCATCCAAATAATGAATAAAATCATCTTCGAGAGATGTCAGAATAATACCTAATGCTTGCTCGTCCTTGCATTGTTACTTGGCAAATAATGCTCTGGTAATTGCAGCCAATGTGTCTGCTTCGTCAGTTGGCAAAGGCTTAATGATGCTCCACAAATTCTTCTGCATCAGATATCTCTTCACTTTGATTTGCCACGTGATATGCCAATGGAAGCTTGGTCCTTCTGCTATGCTTGCGAAAGCAAGTAATGACCATCGACCTTGATTAACAGAATTTTTGACTTGCTGTTAAGTAGAAACACAATTGCTAGTAGCCACTATAAGCCTTTGGTTGGTACAATAGCTGAAAAGACTTTGAAAATCACCAAAATTCCAGCACCGCTTTGAAGAGTCAGTAACAATTGAATTTGATTCAATAGCCAATTTGTAGGAACCGAATCATTGAGAGGCAACTTTGATGTCACCACACCCTTGCTAAAATGCTGTGTATCTGAAAGTTTCATGATTTGTTGATCTTGGATTTGCTCATTGATTATGAGCATCAACGAGCACCGAACTCGGGGCCGAGGGTACCCGCGGGTGGGAATCCCTATTTGAAAACTTAAATGGGTGGACACTTTATTAAAGTGTGAACACAAATAAAAGCGATCCTTCTCTGTACCAACCTTGAGCAAAATAGCGCGATGCAGTCTTATTTCTAAGGCACCTATAGAGGTCGATTTGGCTAGAGTTGCAGTGTCGAGATATTATCATCATCCCCGAGTGACCATATTGATGCTGAGGTTACTAATTTTGGTGAAGGTCAATAGTCGGCTTATTCCCTCTACACGCGATGGCCGCGGGGTATTCCATACGGGATTGGATATTGGGTCAAGGACCAGAAACCACTCCAAGAGACGAAAATTGTGAGAGATCATCTAAGAGTAATGTAAAGAAACCAAAAACCACCTCATCACGTAGAAAACCGGGTGACACTAAGGCCAGCCCAGGGTTACATGAATCACTGTTTCCAATAGACTAGTTTGAAGGACTCGGAACAAGACCAACTCCCAAAAGACCTGGAGTTTAGCCAAATAAACGTGTCAGACCAGCTGATTTTCAAAAATGGGTTAGAAAATACAGTGGATCAGGGGATCCATATGACCACTTAGCAAGGTTTAAGCAAGTGCTAAGAGCAGAGCATATATTCAATTTCCATACTCAATTCGAGGGGTTTGGAATGACATTAGAAGAAAAAGCTTTGACATGGTTCCAAAACATTCCACCAAGGTCAACCATGGACTTGAACACATTATGGAATTGGAGCTGATCTCTTGAGACAGCTAATTCCAGTGTTGAAGGATTTCAGCTACTTAGAGTAGGAAGAGTTCAGACAGCAGACTAGACAGAAATCAGTGACTAGACTGAAATATGAATACTGAAATGAGAATCAGACTTAAAGACCGGAATAAAGTTCAGATTCAGATTCAGAAGACTGTTGAGAAGTCAGTATCACTGGAATATATATATATATCATGATTGAGATTACGTGAATATGATTACAGAGAGAGAGAAAGTGTAGCCGATGATACTGCCACTGATGTTTGAGTGCAATTATAGCTCAAATCACTAATACAAGTGATAACAATTGCCCACCCGATATCAAAGTAATGGGCCCTACTTATATGCTTCGGGTTTACCATAGTAATTACTTTAGTAATTACTAAGTGATTCACTGCCCATCTTCCAAGAACACGTTCCCACATGGTGACGCGCCAGCCATCTACATCCTTCCCTTCTTTCTTGAATTTTGGCAAGATTCCAAATTTTTTGAAATATCCATTGTCTGGTTCTGATGTGGAACTGAAAAATCCATCGTCTGGTTCTGATGTTGACAATCCATCTTCTGGTGGATTGTCAGAGTCTGACATTGAGAAGATGGTGAAGGATGCAGAGCTCTAGAAAGCTCACAGATTGCGAGACAGCTGAAAAGGCCAAGGTGGAGCTGTCATCTCTCCCTGTTTGCTGAGAAGAAAAGTCGCCCCTGAATTCTGAGATAGAACTACCCAGTATCCTTCCATTGGACCATCTTCCTTTTGCCCTTGCTCTTTGACCGTGTTGGTGCCTGATGGCGTTCTCCTTCTGAATCAGTCGGTAAATGGCCTCCTGCTCAAGCTGATCCCGCTGGTCTGTGGTCATCTCTTCCTCATAAGGTGTGAGAGAATGATAGGTTTTGGTGTCAGGATCATAGAGTGTACGCCTGCCCTTGGTCAGTCTGGTTCTCGCCAGTTTATGACAATGCGAAGCAGTATGGATCCATCCTTGTGGAAGAGGCTGATTTGTTTTGACGCGCGCTTCGAACAAAATCTCAGCCATCTCCCTGTACTGCGGTGCTAGACCCAGCTTTGCTGCAATGTCTTTCTCAGGTAGTTTGGAAGATTTGACTGTAAGCTGCAGTAACTGATTAGTAATCCTAGTCAATCCTCTGACCTGAATCTTCCACTGGCCCATACACAGCTGAATCCTCTGTAGCTCTTCCTTTATTTCCTGGATGTCATTGATTTGAAGAACATCATTGAACAATGTTTGCCAAGTCTTCCATTCTACAGTTGATCGCTCATAACAATCCTGAAGCTCATCAGTTATTTTGAAATATGTGAGTCGATCAACTGGTTCTTGATGTTGAGGATACAGTGCTGGAAAAAATCTTGGCAACTTAGTTTCTCTTGTTGGAACAACATACAAGAGAACTGGAGAATCCGGCACAAATTCTAGGAAATTCAGAACTGCCTGGTTCTCTTGTTGCATCATCTTCCTAGTAATTCTTACTAGCTGGAATAAGGTGCGGAGAGCATTTGCCTGTGCTCCGACGGACATGCGAGTTTGAGGTCCTCTGCTAGTGGCTCTCTGGTCCTCCAGGATGGCTTTCACTCTCTGGTCCAAAACACCTCTGACAGTTTGCAGTTGAACCAGAACATCCTTAAGTTGGACCCTCACGTCCTTCATGCAGCGGTAAGTTGGTTTGTTACCCAGCAGAAGTTTCGGTTCTAAAGCTAAGGACTGACAATCTGCAGTAGACTGTCTTTGCCAATACGGGTTTACCACTTTCTCATCAGCATTTAGTGTCCATTCTGGAACTCGTTCCAATAGCTGAACTGTACTGGGATGTGCAGGTAGTCTACAAGCTTCCTTATCATGAAAAGCAGCAGATTTCCAATGTTCTACCATTTCCTTGGCTCCTACATATAGTCTTTGGAACCTTTCTAAATCAGTCCACAGAGTATCATCCTCCATATATTGTCTGGTGATAGAGGCTTGTTGATGTCTTAGCTGCTTATTTAAGGTAATGAGTTGTAGTGAATGCTGATGATCCTTCACTGGTTCTTCATCCTGAGCCTTCATTTTCCCTTTAGCCTCTCTGTTGTGATGGAACTTATTAGTTGGCTCATCTCCAGTGTTACTGGGCTGCTGTTCTTCAGTCTGCTGATGACCCAACTGTTGTTCTGTTTCCTGTCTTTCCTGCTGTTCCTCAGTCTGGTCTGGCTGTGACTGGTCTCCTTCATTTGGCCCTGTCCCATCAGTACCTGGTCTTGGAGGTGGAGATGGTGGTGGGGCATCATCATCATCCTGTGTATGCCTGGCTTCTTGATGATCCTCCTCCTTATCAGCTTCATCTTCTTCTTCTTCTTCATCCTCCTCTGGGGATGTCTGCTGCTCAATATAATCCATGATGGCTTGGTTCATCAGAGCATTGTTGAATTCACTCACCTTGTCTTGCAATTCACTTTGCAGACTTTCCATCAAGGATTTTAAATTTTCTAAATCAAAAACAGCATTGCCTGCGGGGTTCAAAATTTCAGACAAGCTATTGTAGATGTATCTGTCCGTCAGCGAACGCTTCAGAGCTGTATGGTGTAATAGCAGCTTTCTAAATTCTGCCCGCTTCATTCTGAGCCCCATTTCAACTCGCGCTGCAGCTCTCGATGCTTCATTCCTTTGACTCTTTATGATCATAATTTCAGATTCAGCTTTAGCTAACTTTTTGTTCAACAATTCCTGATCTCTCTCTGGCTGAGCTTGCAATACCCTGTGTTGTATGTTCTCTGCTTCCTGGGCTTTCTGGAGTGTAGCAATCTGATGCTGTGCTTCTGCCAATTCAGCTTTAAGCTTTTTAACTTCATCTTCTGATCCAGCAGCTTCCACCAATTGTCCCATACAGCTGACAATGGTATTCCAAGAGGACTGTATTAGTACTGAACATCTGTCCTTGACCGTTGTTGGATCAGAATCAACTAGTTCATATATTGCCACAAGAGCCACATAAGGTAGAGATGCAAAATCAGTTTTGGTGAGTGAGAGATGCCCTCTCAATTTTTGAGTTTGCATTTTCTGTAGCTTATCCTTTTTAACTAGTTGCAGAGGGTTTTGAGAAATGACAAGAATTGTTTCAGACATAGTTGAGGACGCTGGACCTTTCCCCTTATCCAGTTGATTCCTGCCTTTATCTCCTGACTGGTCTGGTACCTTCGCCTCAGTGACTGGCTTTACCTGATCCTTCCCAGATCCAGTAGCAACTGTCTGTTTAACAACTGTCTGATTAGGTACAGTTGTCTCAGTGCTCGCTGCCTTTACCTGGCTTTCGATGTGCTTCAAGAATTCACTGCTTTTGGTCAGTGTAATTCTTGGTTTCTTTGAACTACTAGCGTCCTCTGCAGTAGCTTTTCTTTTCAGGTCCTTGGAAGTTGTTTGACTATCCATTTTCTCGTCGTCTGAGGACAGTTCAATTTTCTTCGGTTCAAAAATGGGCTGCTCATTCCATGCCAGCTTCACCTGCTCATTAATATCTGCAGTAGTAGCCCAATACAGAAATTGCCAAACATACCATGCCTTGAAAACAGTTTGAGATTTCAACTTGGCAGTCTGTTGAAGTACATTATGCGAGAGTATTTGGCACAAGCTGATATGGACTTGTGGATCCAGTATCTTGGCCAATAGCATAGAAAATAATTTTTCTGACACATAAGTTGGGTTATTCTTAAGACTGACTGCTTTGGCTACAAACCTGTAAGCAGCGGAGGCTTCCAGTCCTGCTACTAGAACTCCTTGAGCACTTGCCTTGCGCTTCTTTTGAGCTGCTTCATCCTCCTTTAGAGCAATACTTATTTGCTGCGCAGTTGCCACCGATGGTTTAGGCTCATTAGGCATTCGAAATGCAAAGGCAATGGCTTCTGGTGTCACTGACACCCTCCTATTATTTATCATAGCACTGTTGTTTTCTGCATCAAAAGAATCAAGAACTTGCTTGATGATCCCTGCATCAAAAGCAATCCTTGTCGCTTGCAATACAACTCATAGATCCCAGAGTTGTAGTAGAGTCATTGCATGATTAGTAAAGACATATCGTTGGATTTTACTGTGTGAAAGAACAGGAAGGCTTGCCTTTGCCTCAGTAATTATAGCCTGGGTTTCTGCAAGAGTTTCCTCCATCTTCTCTGATCGTTTCCTTCTACCTATACACTGTGAGGTCGACGACAATGAATTAGGCGAAGGCAAAGAGGACTTACTTGTGTTAAAGCCGTTGCCTGGTGTCGCTGGTAAGGTTGTCTGATAGTCAACTGTCTCATCGAAGGTCGAAGTTTGTGGTTATAGTGAAGAGACCTCGGAGCTCGGCGATGGCGAATGGTTGACAGGAGGAAAGCGTCGCGCAGGAGATTTATGAGAAAAAATGTTAACTCTCCTGACTGTTATATGTGTTCGCGCCATAAAAGCTCCACCACTCTCCGCTCCTAGACTTGTGTGCGCCGTCGTTGACGTGGCAAACATGCATTGGACAAGACTGCAACGCATCCTTGTAATAATTATCATTGGCATACCATTTGACCGTTGGCCTCTTAAAATTTGGAAAGTGTGTTCATACTGGTTCTGAAATGATTCCCACTCTGGTTGGATCATACTGGTACTGGTTCTTAAATCAGCCTAATCTGATTCTTCAGGTACTGGTTCTGAAGCTGGAACTGGTTGCACATGGAAAAGACCAAAAATATCTGATTCTGGTATCTCTTGATCAACAACCTCCACTTCCTTAGTGACTTCTTCTAATCCAGTTTCTTTGGTCTCTGAGTAATAAAGTTTGATCTTTGCTCCATTATATACTCCTGGCAACATTAGTCTAGATAAGTCTTTTAATCTGACTGTGCCATTGGAAAAGACCCAATCAACCTCAAAAGGTCCTGCCCAGGCAATCTTCAAATTCAGTTTCTTTGGACCTAGTCTTGACTGATATAGAAGTACTAAGTCTCCTTTCTGGAATTCTCGGACTTTAATTCGGCGATCATGCCAGTGCGTCCTTCTTTGTTGAACAATTTCTTGTTCCAATATAGCCCTTTGCGTGAGTTCATCTAACTGCATTAGTTCATCCAGTCTTTTCTTAAGATTATGGTTGAAGTCTAATCCATACTTTATAGCCATTCTCAGACTGGGGATTACAAACTCCATAGGAACCACTGCTTCAGTACCATACACCATTCTGAATGGTGTCATTTCAGTAGTTACCTTATAAGCTATTCTATAAGCCCATAGAGCAGTCTGAAGCTTCAAATCCCACTGGTTTGGTTTCTTTTGCACCACCTTAGTGAGAATAGTCGTAATTGTCTTATTGCTACTTTCAGCCTGTCCATTGCATCTGGGATAGTAAGGAGTAGATTTCCGATGCTTGACTGAAAGCATATCCAATAGTATTTCCATAGTATCATTGATAAAGTGTGTCCCTTGATCGGTCACAATTTCCACTGGACATCCATATCGGCAGACAATATTCTCAAACAGAAACCGTGCAATTGACTTGGCTGTGTTGTCAGGAAGAGCTTTAGCTTCAACCCACTTGGTAACATAACAAGTAGCCATCACGATGTACTTGTTCTTCCTGGGAGTTACCTTCTTAAAAGGTTCCATAAAATCCAATCCCCATTTCACGAATACTCCCAATGGTTGTATTGGCATTAAGGGAGTCATGTCTGAAGCTGTTGTTCGGCCCATTCTCTGGCATATATCACAAGTTTTACAAAAGCTTCTGACATCAGCAATCATTGTTTGCCACCACAGACCTGCTTGCAGAATCTTCTTGTAGGTTACTTTGTTGGAAAAGTGTCCACCAGACTCTCCATTATGTGCCTCTCAGATAACTTGCATTCTTCCCTCCATTGGAACACATCTCCGAAGTATACCATCCACACCCAATCGATAAAGTACTCCCCCAATGATGGTAAATTTCAGGCTTTTTATGATCAGAGCCTTCTTCTGATTCTGTTTCCAATCTTCTGGAAAGGCACCTTGGGAAAGGAATTGATAAATATCATACCATTCAGGATCCACTGATTCTTCTGCTTCTAGCTGAAATAAATCAGCATCCACTGGTTCATCTCTCAGAGGTGATTCTGAAAATCCTTCTGTACTTCTAGAAAGAAAGTCATCTCCACAGTGGTTTTGGCCATGCTTATGGAACATTCTGAACTCAAATTCCATAAGGAACATCATCCATCTTATCAGCCTGCCTTGAATAATGACTTTGTTAATCAGAAACAGAAGAGCTTGATGATCCACATAAAAATGGAATAACTTCCCCAATAGGTAATGCCTGAACTTTGTAGCGCTAAAAACCATTCTGAGGGCTTCTCTTTCAGTAGTCATATAGCCTTGTTCAGCCTGACTGAATCTCCGACTAGCAAAATAGACTAGATAGTCTATTCTACCATCTGGCTGAGCTAATATTGCCCCCATTGCCAATCCTAAAGCATCAATGTGTACATGAAAAATGATATCCCACTTCGGCTGCCTGAGGACTGGTTTACTGGTAATGGATTTTTTCAAATTCTGGAAACTCTCCTCACACTCAGCAGTCCAATTGAACTTACTGGTCTTCTTTGTAAGCTCATATAGTGGCACTACTTGATAAGAAAATTTGTGTACAAATCTTCTATAAAAATTCACATACCCCAAAAAAGAACTCAACTCAGAAGCAGTTCTGGGTGCTTTAGCTTGCTGGACACACTGTATTTTGTCATTGGCCATTTCTATTCCATTGCGGGAAACCACATGTCCCAGTAGCTGTCCCTTCCAAACCAAAAATACTGATTTAAATGGATTCAAGCAAATCCTTTTCTCTTGATAGCGTTTAAAAACCATCTCTAGGAATAGAAGGTGCTGTTCCTCAGCTGAATAGATAGTGAAGTCATCCATGAAAATGGCGAGGAACCGATGAAGAAATTCATTAAACATCTCCATCATACATCGCTGAAAAGTTTCTGGTGCATTGCATAGGCCAAAAGGCATCACCAGATACATGAATGCTCCCCACTCAGTGATGAAAGTGGTCTTGGCCCTATCTTCCGGAGTAATCTGTAACTGGTTATAGCCGCTATAACCATCCATGAAGCTATACATCTCATATCCTGTGATCTCATCAAGCAGCATATCAGTAAAAGGTAAGGGAAATGGATCCTTAATGGTCTGGGCATTTAGTTTCCTATAGTCGACACAAACCCTTAATTTCCCATTCTTCTTAGGAACGACAACTATTGGAAATAACCAATCACTTCTTGCTACTTTCGTAATGAACCCAGCCTTGAGAAGATTATCAATCTCCTCCTTGACCTTCTTTGCATAGTTAGGGTTCGTCCGGTATCTTTGTAGTTTGACTGGCCTAGCGTCCGGTTTTAGTGGTATTCGGTACTGACAGACTTCAGGATCTACTCCCTTCAAATCTGTATGTTCCCAGGAAAATACATCTCTATAGTTCTGGAACATTATCCGTGTCTTTTCCTTCATTTCCGGTTTCAGGTGCTTGTTGACTTTGATCATTCTGGGATTTTCCTCTGATCCCAGGTTCCATTCCTCTACTTCCTGATCATCTGGAAGCAACCAGTTGGGTCCCCCTCCTTTTTGTTTGGTCGACTCTTCAGCGTTGTCCCAAGAAGGTCCATTCATTTCTGAATCATTATTCTGATCAGGCGGATATTATTCTGGACATGCTGATTCTTCCATTATATCAGTATCAGCTGGTTCCTCCATTCTTCCAGTTAGCTGAACGATTCCTTCCCCTATATTGACTTCAGTGAATTGGTCAGGGAATTGTTTCTTCTGCTTGTCAGCTTGCTTTTTGTTTAGTAGGACTGCATTCAAATCAATTTCTGCCAAAGGAAAGATGTTCATTGCTGCCAGCATTCGCTCAATTTTCTTAGCTCGGTATTTCTGACACAACTCCTTTGGCCTCAGTTCCTTTTTCCAGCTCCTGGTGTTGTTGGTCTGGATTTTGATTCTGCCACTGGCCCCTTCTATGGTTAAAGTCTAGTTTGCGTAGTCATGAACAACATGTGCTGTTCTTAACCATGGGTGGCCTAATAGCATTCCATATGCGCCCTGCACATCCAAAACTAGGAAACTAGTTTTGAATTTTTCCCTCCCCACTCTTATCTGCATGTTTTCAATCATGCCCGTTGCTTGTACGACTCGATGATCTGCCATTCTTACTTTGAATGGTGCTGGTTTCATGTTGGTGATACCCATTCTTTGTTGAAGATGGGCTCCCATTATATTGACTCCTGCTCCTCCATCCAGTATGACACTTGAGAGAGGTTCCCACTGCTTCCTGACCTTGTAATCTACCTGAATAAGTGGAACTTCATCATCCCGGACAGCCGTCAGGTCTACTGTTCTGGCGTCTGCCTCAGTCTTCCTACGCTGCCTGATAAAGTTGGCCACCTCAGGTAAGGTCTTTCTTATATCCTCCAGCTCTACAGTCAGCTTCTGAATTCTATCACAAATTTTCACTTGAATTTTCTCTTGCTCCTGGTCCGACTGATTGTCAGAGCTTGAAGAGCTAGTGTTCTCATACTGCCATTCTTCTTTAGCAGAACTTCTACTCTTTCCTTCCTCTTCCATCTCACCAACTAGTCCATGTACCACAGCTAGCATGGTCTCTGTCATGGCCGGTACTGACTAATCTTTATCAGTCGATTGGGTTGGTATCTTCTGAATGACTCTAGCCTCGGAACTTTCTGGCTGCTCTGGCAACTTCTTAGCTAAATCCTCTGTGATCTTAGCTGCTAGTTCCCGCTGCTCTTGCCACTCATCTACCACCTTTTCCTTACCCTTGGCCTTCCAAACTTCCCTTTGTTGGGCCCACTTGCTGCTGTTGGATTTGGCTGGTACTTCTGAAATGTTTGGAATCTCTTCAATGATCACTCCTTTGCTCCTGGTAACTACTCTGACTGGGATTGGCTCTGGTGCCTTAGCCTCAGTAGCAGTTGTTACCGGTGCATCTGGACATTGGGCTGCAAAATGACCATACTTCCCATAGGTATAGCAATTCATGCTTCTGGTCTAGAAGTTGCCTCTTCCTCTTCCTCTGCCCATTCCTGGTTGGTATCTACCTCTTCCTTGACCAGTACCACTGGTACCTGGTCCTTCTTCTTGGGCTACTTTGATTGTCTCTGTCTTCACTGATTCAGCGTAGGCAACCATTGATAAATCCTTTCCTTTCTTAAAATGGTGGATTCGGATGCCACAATTATTCCATAGGTGACCGAAGGCCTTGCAGTAGGTACGTTGTGGGCATTCCGTGGAGATATGGTCCTTGGATTTACATCTTGAACACCAAGTCTCCATCTTCCGGACCGGCTGTCTTGTGTGGCTAATCTCCGCAATCTGCCTAGCCATTTCTTCAATTTTCTTGGTCCATGATCCTTTCTTTGATTTGTCCTTTGTCCGTTCATTGGAACTGCTGGACGTTGCACTAGAATCAGAAGCTTCAGTAGCCGAACTATTGCTACTGGTCCTTCGCTTCTTGTGGATTTTTTCTTTCTTAGCCTGCTGTTCTAGTTTTAATGCTCACTGGACCAGGTCATTGAATTTCTTTGTAGGGGCTGGTACTTCTTGTTCTCTCAGCTTCTTGCTTCTGAACCCATTCAGAAACCATGCCCTTAATCTCTTCTCAAACGGTGGTTCTTGCAGTTGTCTGGTCAGTTCTTTGATCTTTTCTACATAGCTGCGGACTGACAAATTCCGTTGTTTGATCTGATCCAATTCACAGAGAATATCCTCATCTCCTCGATTTTTGGAATATTCCAACCTGAAGGCCTTAAGTAATTTATTATATGATCTTAGTTGGCATGCAGGGTAATGGTAATACCATTTCCTTGCTGCTTCCTTCAAGGTTTGTGGAAAGTATTCCCCCCAATCATACTGCTCAAAAGCTTGTATGTGAACATCAGGATCATCCTTTTTCCCTCCTTTGAACATGGTAAAGGAAATCTTCAGGGAAGCGGAGTAATCATGTCGATTACTGCGAATTCCACCAGTTCGCTTCTTGGCTTCAGATTGACGCTTGGGAGCCTTCTTGCAGTTGTCAGTGTCAGCATCCCAATCAATCTCTGTTTCTGTCTCAGTATCAGTATCCTCTCTGTTCTGTCTGCTAGAAGTGCGGTGACTTCCCTTTCTGCCTTTGATATGCTCATCGTTCTGGCGATATTGAGAACTCTTGGAACTCTTTGCCTTTCGTGCTTCCCGTTCTGCCCGTCTGCGTCGAGAATGACTGGAATGCTGTGAGTCGTGCACCTCATCAGCCTGACTATGCTCCTCCTGAGCCTCAGTGTCAGTCATTTTCTCTTGCTTGGGATCAGACTCTCTTCCTGACTCCTCAGGAATGGGGTCCACATGATTGGTAGATTTCCGGCCACGAGTGGATTTTGGTGCCATTGCTGAAAACTTCAACTGGGAGAAGAGTCTTTCAGTCAACGAGCTTCAACTCTAGCCACCGTGATCACCAAAATGGAATTGGAGCTGATCTCTTGAGACAACTAATTCTAGTGTTGAAGAATTTCAGCTACTTAGAGTAGGAAGAGTTCAGACAGCAGACTAGACAGAAATCAGTGACTAGACTGAAATATGAATACTGAAATGAGAATCAGACTTAAAGACTGGAATAGAGTTCAGATTCAGAAGACTGTTGAGAAGTCAGTATCACTGGAATATATATATATCATGATTGAGATTACAATGAATATGATTACAGAGAGAGAGAAAGTGTAGCCAATGATACTTCCACTGATGTTCGAGTGCAATTATAGCTCAAAGCGCTAATACAAGTGATAACAATTGCCCACCCGATATCAAAGTAATGGGCCCTATTTATATGCTTTGGGTTTACCGTAGTAATTACTTTAGTAATTACTAAGTGATTCACTGCCCATCTTCTAAGAACACGTTCCCACATGGTGACGCGCCAGCCGTCTACACATTACCTCAAGGATTTGTAGCTGCTTGTTCTAAAACGGGGATTAAACATAATACGGTAGCTCAAATCTACAGCTTTAAACAGAAACATGGTGAGTCTGCTAGGGATTGTGCAACCCGAATGAAACAATACATTGCCAGATGCCCAGAGATGGAGATACCTGTAGAAGAACGACTTGTATCCTTGTTTCTGGAGGGATTGCTAAACAAAGACCTTCATGCTATACTCTATAGTAAAAAGTATACAACCCTAGAAGCGTATGTGTCTGATGTTGTTGACCTAGGAGACAATTGTGAGATCTTGAATGAACAGGATGTCCCTAAGGATAACCAAAGCGAGAAAATAGCATCCACAAAACCAACACAAGTGGAAATGGCTACTGCGGCACCACTCTCAGCCATAGAAGATATGCTAAAAAGGATGAATGACATGATGAACAATATGCAAAAAGCACCTATGAGAGGACCAGGACAAGGGATACCTCCACAGGGACAACCAATTAGGCCACAAAAATGGTGTGCAATCGAGGGTAAATGGACCAACCATGAGACCCATGAGTGCTACTTCAGACCAAAGTATGATGGGAATGTTCAGTACGTGCCCATGAGGCCCCAGGGACAACTTATGTACAGACATCAGCCTTATATAGCCCAAAATCAAAGACCACCAATGGGTATGGAAAGACCTCAACTTGTGTTGGGACAACAACCTCCGTATCCAGGACATAATGCGGTGCCTGTAAAATACATGCACTCAGAAGGAGTCATAGATGAACAAGCATTAGTGCATGTTACACCCTATGCAGAGCCTAGTCCATCTACAGTAATGGTAAAGGGAGATTGGTATAGTCCACATCCACCACCAATGGAGGAAACCATGACTTATAGTCCACCAGAGCTCACACTAATGTATTATGTAGCTAATCAAGGTGTCATACCTCCCATGGGAAGACCCATGATGAAGCCCAGAATAGGAAACTATCATAACTCTGGTGTTGATGACCATTGGAAGAACGAATGTCCAGAGCCTGACAAAAACTCAAACCAATTGAATCCTATTGCATACACTGTTGCAAAAAGGAAGGACACTTTCCGGAAGATTGTCCTAAGAATCCTTTGAATAAGGAAAAAACTGTAGTGATGCCTAGTAGCTCATCAGAGAGTGAACCAATTGTTCCAATCAAGGTAATCACTAGAGCCCAGGCAAAGAAAAAGAAACACAATTCCTATGATGATTTGGAGAACACAAAAGTTTCTTCTCAAAGAATCAAAAGGAGCAGAAGCAAAAGATATGAGATGAGAAAACAAAAACAACGGGTTGAAAACAAAGAGAAAGCAAAAATGCTAGCCCACGAGAAGTTGAAAGAAACTGACAGTGAATTCAAGGAAACAACCGCGAAATTTAGAGGATCCATTCTGGTTGATAAAATTTTTGAGCCTATTAATGCTCCCTTGGAAGCTTACCAAGCAGGACTTAAAGCAGGCCAAAACATGGAAAAACTATCCATCTCCAAACATGGAAGCAGCAAAGCTGAAGGCTTATCAAAACTTGGTAAGAATCACGTAAGAAACAGTGGATAACAAAAACCCAAGCTTGAAAATATTGCAAAACTGGAAGAGCTTGCGGTAGAAGAAACGAAAGCAAAATCCGATGTGGTGGCAGAACCTCACCTTGAAACAAATGAACCAGAGCTCATAGTGCCGGACAGCAAAGATGTCTTAGATGTAATTCCATTCATAGAGGAAGAGTGGCCAGGACACTTATGAAAAAAGGTAAGAGAGATTAATGATGGGAGCCTAATTTTAAAGTCAGCTCCTATAGAGGAAGTCTGGTTGGATAACCTACCATCTGATATGAACATGGATTTACAATCCTTGTACGGGGATTGCAAATCGAAGGCTTTAGGAATATCTAAACCATTGACATTAAAAACATTACATTCTAACGAAGATGAATCTATCATTTGCAAGATTACTCAAGTAAAAAGATCCAAACAGACCTTAGAAGTAGACAACATTCATTCAATCATGTCTACACCTATCCAGTGCACTCTTACTTTGGGAGAATTGTTGAAACTCAGGCCATACTTATGAAACGATTTACAAAAAACCCTAGAGAAGGTGGGGATAATGGGGTTAATCTCTAAGAATTTGCGAAAATTGAAAACTGACATGGAAAACAAAGAGATTTGATCAGTTCCTATGAACAAGGTCGGAGAATATTATGAAGTAAAAGAAGGAAATACTACCCTCCCAGTGAAATATAATGACACTGAAACCATGGAAATACTGGATAGTGGGGGTGGCATAGCCATAGCCACTAAAATAGTATGTGAATCCTGGGGACAGCCAGCCATTAGACAAACGCGAATGAAATTTCAGTTGGCTGACGGACACATTGAGAGACCACTAGGGCTACTAGAAAAAGTGATAGTCAACTCCAGTGGAATTGAATATCAACACACTTTTGCCATAGTAGACTTTGAGAAAAAACTCAACTATGAAATCATATTGGGAAGACCTTTCATGTGACAGGTACAACTTATCCAAGATTGGGGAAACGATTATTTGTACTTGAAGCATGTGGGATCTATAACAAGAGTCAATCTAAAAGATCACACCTATAGAGATGTCTTGAAAACACCCATCCAAGATTTTGATTCAGTCTCTTCGGCTGAAACTAAACTCCCATCTTGGTTAAACAAAGACACTCCTATTTGGATGTGCGGAGCTTCAGATAATGGAAGCTTAAGATGAGAGGAATGTATCCTAGAAAGGGATTGTACAGACGAAGCCTACATACCGGAACCCTTTCCAGAGCATTTATTCGAACCATTCGAGTGGACTCAAATTTTAGCGACAATGGATGTATGTGTGAATACGTCTATGCCTACTCAATTTTGCAATGAGGATGGCTACGACATAATTTCCATCCAAATGATGTCAATCCTTAACATTGAAAACAAAGATGAGGAAACAAAGGACTTGATGAAAGCTCAACAGGTCTTTTCTGACCTCTATTACGATGCAACTGATGAGTTAGATGAACACTCAGCTACCTCAAAAGATTCGGGGTCAGAAAAAGATCATACGAGAGCTCGGTTACTCTTAAAGGGAGGGGAGGAAAAGTTTTTTGACTTTGCAAACCAGAAATCCAGAAGACGAAGATGGTATAGACGAAAGAGAGACACCAATATTGTGAAAGCACAACCTATGCCATCAATCTCCAGTAAAACACAATTATTGATGCAGATAGATGCTAATGATTGTGTCAAGGACAAAATAACGGACAGATATCCTTCAACCAGAAACTCAAAAATGTCTCAGATATCGAGAAAAGCAAGGAAGGGTACTCACGAAGAACATCAGGATAAAAAACCACTCATGACTAGAGTCAAGCAGAAAAAGAAATATCAAGAGTTGAAAAAAGCTCTAAAGAAGATATACACAACTGAAATGGAAACCACAGAAGAGGATGGTAAGGATGTAATGCATTTTCCATCCCATTACAAAAACTATACTCTCCAAGATCGTAAAATCATAATCGAAAAACTTGTTAGGGAACTGCGAAAACAAGGCGAGTCTTACGAAGGACCTGAAAGCGCTAAAAGGGTAGACTTGGCTGAACGAGAAGAAGAGCTTAGACCAACTTACATTGCAAATGACCTAATAGAAGAAGAAGAAAAGATTTTGTTGAGCTTGTTAAAGGAATACCGGGATATCTTCGCTTGGTCTTACAAGGATCTCAAGGGTGTCGATCCAAAAATCTGTCAACATACTATACCCATGAGAGACGATGCAAAACCAAGTAGACAGAGACCATACACTTATAACGAAACATTTGCTAGAAAGATCAAAGAAGAGATTGAAAAACTGAAGGAAGCCGAATTCATTTACAAAATTGAACACACAGATTTGGTGTCTCCAATTTTGGTAGTACCTAAGAAGAATGGGAAATTACGAGTGTGTTAATCTCAAAAAAGTGAATGCAGCTACCATTAGAGAAAACTTTCCTCTTCCAATAATTGAGCATGTTGTAGAATGAGTGGCAGGAAAAGAAGCCTACAGCTTCTTAGATGGTTTTTTGGGATACAATCAACTTTTGGTTGACCCAAAAGATCAGCATAAAACTATTTTTGCAATAGAATGGGATATATTTGCCTATCGGGTTATGCCGTTTGGATTAACTAATGCTCCAGAAACATTTCAAAGATTGATGAGCCATGCTTTCAAAGAGTATCTTCGGAAATTCTTGGAAGTATACATGGATGATCTATGCGTACATTCGTCAATCCGGGCTGATCATTTTGAACACCTCAAAAAGGTATTCGAGAAGTGTAGACTTTATAGGATTTGCTTAAATCCTAAAAAATGCACATTCATGGAAAGACAAGGGAAAAATCTTGGACATATAGTGACTAAAAATGACATAGCTACCGATATTGAAAAGATTCATGTCATTGTTGAATTGCCCAGACCAACAACAGTCAAGGGGGTACAAGCTTTCATGGGACATTGTGGATATTACCAACGCTTGATCTACATGTATGCTATAATTGCAAAACCCATGGATAGCTTGATTATGCACTTTGAATGGACTGAAGCATGTGAAGAATCCTTCATGAAGCTTCAGCAAGCTCTCACCTCAGCTCCAATATTGAAAGCACCCGATTGGGATAAGGTATTCCACGTACATGTAGATGCTTCAAACTTTTCTATTGGTTGTATACTAGCCCAACCAGGAGAGGGAAAAATTGACTTTCCTATTTCTTATGCCAGCCGACAATTGAACATGGCAGAAAAGAATTACGCCACCATTGAAAGGGAAGGACTAGGAATGATCTATGTCGTTAAAAAGTATAGACATTACCTACTAGCCAACAAGTTTGTGTTCTTTGTGGACCACCAAGCCTTGTTATATTTGGTCAACAAGCCATGCAGCACAGGGAGAATATTGAGATGGTTCATCATTCTTCTTGAATTTGATTTCACTGTGGTTGTAAAAAAAGGCACTACACACTAACGAGCAGGTTATTTGTCAAGGATTGTTTCAGGGAAATCACCTAAAGGGGTAGACGATGATCTACCAGATGCCTATTTGTTCTCCATGAAAATGATACCTAGACGGTCGGAAAAAATTGTGTCATTGATGACAACAGCTCAAGTGGATTCACCACTTCCTATCACAATTGATTTAATCGAGCAATCGGCTATGTATCAATTACTAGCTGGAAGGCTATATAAAAGAAATCAAGATGGGATGTTTCTTTTATGCATTAACCCTGAAGAAAAGGATCAATACCTAAGTCAAGCACATGCTACCATAGTAGGAATTCACTTTGCAGAAGACCAAACTATGCAACAAATCTTGAGACTTGGAATATTTTGGCCGCTATGAGGAGAGATGTTAGATCTTTTGTAAAAGATTGCCCTCAATGTCAAAAACAACCACCCATTCCTCATGTAACATTGTTTCAAATGTCACATGTTCCTAAGTGGAGTAATTATTTGGTTACTTACTTATCGAGCCGAACATTTCCTGAGGATATGAGTAAACGCCGTCAAAGAGCAATTGAAATTGAAGCAAGAGACTATTCTCTTATTGGGAACCAATTGTATCGGAGAGGTAAAGATCAACATTTGCGTCTTTGTGCAAATGAAAACGAGTATATTCCGATTATAGAACAAGAACATGCTGGATTAGCTGGAGGTCACTTTTCTAGTGAGACCACTGCAAGAGCAATCTTGATGGTAGGCATATGGTGGCCAACACTTTTTACCGATGCCAAAGAATATGTTCAGAGGTGTGATGCTTTTCAACGAGCAAAAATGCCAACACGAGTAGACAACATGCCCTTAAGACCAATGATGGGGGCTAGAGCCTTCGCAAAATGGGGTATAGATTTTGTTGGACCGATACGGCCACCTGCTTATAGAACCCAAGCTCAATATATCATTGTAGCTACGGACTATTTGACCAAGTGGACCGAGGCTAAAGCGACTCAAAAGAATGATACCAGAACCACTGCTGCATTCTTATATAAGTACGTATTCATAAGATATGGACTGCCAATAGAGATTGTCAGTGATCGGGGAACTCATTTCCACAATGAGGTAATAGAGTATTTGCTTAATGAGTTTATGATCATCCATAACAAATCAGCTCCCTATCACCCACAAGCAAACGGAAAAGCTGAGCATACAAATAAAATTCTTAGCTCGGTACTGACCAAAGTGGTTAGTTCAGGAAGGACAGACTTGAAAATGAATCTCCATGCTGCTCTATGGGCTTATCAAGTTTCATTCAAAACAGCTCTAAATGCTACACCCTTTAACCTTGTTTATAGTCTTGATGCCATACTGCCAATAGAATTTGTATTGCCGACATTAAGGGTAGCACAGAATCTTGAGTGGACTGGACATGAATTGTCAGAAAGATTTGAAGGTTTGGAAAAGCTAGACGAGCAAAGGCTAACTGCTGTAGCTCATATCCATGCACAAAAGCGGAAACAAAAACAGTTTTTTGATTCCCACTTAATCACAAAAAATTTCAAGAAAGGGGACTTAGTTCTAGTCTATTTCCTTAAGCAACATATTCCCAAGTTTAAGAAAAAGGAAAACTGACCATTCATCATTGAAGATGTATCTCCAAATGGAGCAGTGAAATTGTCCACCCTAGATGGTGAACCAATGGCTAATTGGATTAGTGGATGTCGTTTAAAGAAATACAATTTGCCACTAACCAATGAATTGATAGAGAGAATGCATGTAGCCAAACAAAGAAAGATGAAGCCACAACAGGTTATTGATGAAGCCCAAGAGGAAGATAGACTTTGAGTACTCAAGCGTAAAGTCGCTCTCAAGAATCAACAGATACCGATTCCCATCAACACTTTGGAAATAGATGATGACAATGGGAATTACCTAAAAACGCAGTTTCAACAGATGATGACTGGTTACATGGAATGGATCTACGCATCAAAGTACAACTCAACAATCATAGCACCAATTCTTTGGTAGACATAGGATCTAGAGTGAATGCAGTCAGTTATTCCACATACAAGAAGGCAACAAGTCAAGCATTGACCACATGAATCATGACAATCAAAGGATGCAACAAGAATCCAACTCCAACATTGGGAGTAGTCAACTTGAACTTGGTAGTACATGGATTTTCATGTTCGCATCAGTTTGTATGATTGCCAGATGAACACATGAATGAGTTGATGATTCTTGGCATTCCTTGGATGCGTACATACAAAGAAGTACTAGATTGGGATACGAATCAGCCAAAGCTATGGCCTAGAGGAGGGCAACTCATTGTTCCAATTGCACCAAGCAAAGAGGAATGGAAAAGATGCAATCAAAAGACCAACCCACGAAGAAAATCTTCTCCATCTCCTCGAAAAACCAATGCTACAAGTAGCATGCAAGGAGTCGGGAAAATTTGGGTACCAAAAGCACAACTTAAGGATAAACCAATTCAGATCTGGGTGCCTAAAACTTCACCTAAGAAACATAAGACGGTTCCAAGGATTCGAGCACAGAATCGAGCATATACGAGCAAGGAACCTAACATGAAAAGGGTTTGGAAGAAAAAAGGGCACTTATCTTCTCTACACACCGCGAAACCAATCAAATAGTGGCAAGTTAAGTCTCAACAAACTCCACCACACCATGCGACACCAAGCCGACCAAGCTACCAATGGAAAGAAAAAGCTCGACAACAGTCTAATGTGTTATCAACAACTCAAGCAATCAGCGTGCTAAAACACCCTGATGGTACAATCAAATAGAGAGCACAAAGACTACAAGATTTTCTCTTTGGAAAACATCAGCAGCAAACCTCGATATCGAAAACCCTTGAGTTATTTACTCAAGACCCAGCTCTTGCACAACATATTGGTTTGAATTGCATTGATCTTCATATCATGGTAGATCCAATCACGGCGATGCATAGACACAATTGTTCAACCCATGCACGCAGTCCTCCCGGAGTACGCCATCTAGGAGGGGTGGAAGGGCACTAAGTGAAGAGCACTAAGTACTAAGTAATTAAGGGCAATGTTTGAAGAGGGAGAAAAAAGTCCATGTTAACGTGTGATTTTTTGAAAAATTACCTAATAATGCCCTTATAAGTCATCAACAAGGGAAAATTCATTGATAATATCTTCCCGATGAGTGTAAATAGTGTATATACTATCAGAAAATCATCAAAAATAGTCCTTTTTGAGTATTTTTCATCATTTTTGTTGATAAGGAGGCTTAAAATGGAGAAATCCGACAAAAAATAATAAAGCTACATTTTTCAAGTGATTTTTTGAATTACCAGATTTTTACTTTGCTTTTTTTAGAGAATTTTGCTATTTTCTTCCATTTTTCCAAATAAATAGGTCAAAATTAATAATAAATAGCAAGAAAGCGCAGATGGAAAAATTGAAGACATGATGGTGATCAGAAGGACAAGGCGGACAAGTAGAAAATTTTTCAATGAAATCAGAAGACGGAAGCGAGAAGGCTAAATTAGGCGACCAGGCCTACTTTTGCAAAATTCTTGCAGAATGAGCTACAGGAATCTGATCACGGAAATTTTTGAGTTTAACATAGATTTCACAGCCTAGTAGGACTAACGGGGGAATCTAGGGAAATTTGGTTCGGGAAGTCCAGGTATAGATATCCAGGGTAGGCTAAAACCACCTCATTTCCACTTGGAGCCTTCGTAGAGAGAGTTTTCGGCCTCTTTTGCGCGACATTTCTTGTAAGGTTACCAACCCGCAAATACCAAGATCGGGATGGGATCCTTGACAGGTCTCTAGGTCTGATAAAAATCAGAGTCTCTAAACAAGAAAAATCCAAGGAATAGACCTTTACCATTGACAATGGCTTGGGTCTATAGCCTTAGAAGAAGACCTAGTCCTGTCTCGCAGCGGAAACGGGACAACATATTAAAAGTCCAAAAAACTATTTCGGCCCTATAACTGCCACAATTGGGCTAAGGTATCCTCAACCAACGCTTTTCCCCCCCTAATAGATATGAGGGCATAGCCGCTGGTGGACTCCTCTTCCAAGTGAAGAAGTTTTCTAAACGTTTTAATGCGCAGGGATGGATAGTTACCTGACTAATCAGGTCCACCCATCCATGATTGACAACCTTAGTCAATCCCCACTTACCACCCCACACTCACACATGATTATTTTGTTATTTAATTACTATCACATTCTTATCACAATTAAAATAATGATTCCTTTTATCCTTCATAACATAATTTTATTAAAACAGCCCTTGAAAATAGTATTGAAAACATTCTTTTAGCAAACAGACATCTTTAAACTTAAGACAGGGTACTGTCAATCAAAACATTATCCATAATAACCATGACCAGTACTCTTCTTGTCTCAAGACCACCTAAGGGTGAAAAAAACGACACCCATTCCTTATTCATAATCCGGAGTGGATAAACCCCCACCCAAGGTTCTGGGTGCCCATACACCAAACCGGTTGCCCATACAACCGGGCGGCTCCCCTAGGATAAAAAACGGTATCCTAACTTATGTAGAAACACCAAGACATGACACAGAGTAGAGACTCATTGTTCATGGGGGGTAACCGACTTATCCGTGGTTAGAAAGCCATCATTATCATCAATTTATACCAAGGAGTCGGAGGTGTCTTGAGACAAGCTGTCTTAAGGATGATCAATCATATCTTTCCTAATTCAACCAGTTTTAACCCAAACAATTATTTCCTACATTATAAACAAATGCACGTTGGAAGTTACCTTTCGTTTTTTTTTTTTGGTCAATTATTCCTTTTCTGATTCTTACTCACTCCTTACGTATGCAGTGCTAACTTATAAAAGAACTTAAACTATTTAAAGACTTAATTGAATAATGGGAAACCCACCTGGGATTGATCGGCTATCTGTTGTTGCGCTGGCATCTGAAGACTCTCTTCCGTAGGCGGCCTACCGTGGCCCAGCTTCATCGTCGTGTGATGCTCTAGTTCTCTTTAGAGCTCTACCCTCATCATCAGATGTAGGATTGGCTCGGGTTCTTTTAGGTGCCAAAACTTCTTATTCTTATAAAAAGGACGTCTAATCATTAGGTAAATAATTCAAAATCTAAACTTAACCTTTCTATTCCACCGTAACCCATCCAAGGTTAAATTTATAGTCTTAATTGGTAAATTCTTCACCTAGTAATTTCTTATTTGTCTATATAGGCATGATAACTTTTTTCACAGCTTCCTTAAGGGTTTTCTAAGCTCTCCTAATTTTCTTCTAATTTTTTATATCTTTTTCCTAATTGTTTTATCAAATTTTAAGCTTAGAATCTACTGATTTTGAGCTTAATATTTATTCTATTTATTTTATCTTAATGGTTTAATTTTCTCAACTTTATATCATAAGTTTACACTTACTATAATTTTCCTAAAAACTTTTCACCGCAAGTCTTTTATTTCTAATTAATCTTTGGTAAAAAATAGGACTTTTAGTCAATTATAATTTTTTAAACTTACTAAATAAATTATGGCTTAATTATCAAGTAGATAAGGATACTTTTTACCTCTAATAATTATCTCATCATTTTCCAACTTAATTATATAATTTCCATCTTCAATTTTCAACTAAAATTAGGATAATTTGACTTAAATAAATATTTATACTACTTTTCTCACCTTGACATAATTAACACGGCCTCTTTATTATGTAATCTAACTGTGATAAATACAATATAATCATATAACATGACTTACTAATTTCCCCCTTGAAATTTCAACCAAAATTAGTATATTTTGACTTAGATAAATATCTATACTAAGTTTCTAACCTTGACATAATTATCACGGACTTTTCATCATGCAATCTAGCTTTTAAAAATAGCATGTAATCATATAGCATGATTTACTAATTTTCCTCTTTAGTTTTTAGCTAGAATTAGTATAATTTGACCTAGATAAATATCTATACTACTTTTCTAACCTTGACATAATTATCAAGCTCTTTTTATCCTATAATCTAGCTTTGATAAACAACATGTAATCATAGCACATGATTTACTAATTTTCTCCTTTAATTTACCTTCAATAATAGTGATTTTCTAATAGGATAATTATCTGTGGCTAAGATAATTATCATGGATTTCCTAAGATGTAATAAACCTCTGATAATTATCTTAAAGCATTTTCAATCAATTTACTATTTTTCCCTTTTAATTTGTCTTAAAAATAGTGTAATTCTGCTAAGATAATTAGGTAAACTAATTATTTCAGTTTAACATAATTATCATGGGTTTCCTCTAATGTAGTTAACCTCTAATAATTATCTTAAAGCATTTTGAATCAATTTGCTATTTTTCCCCTTTTAATTTGTCCTAAAAACAATGTAATTCTACTAAGATAATTAGATAAACTAATTATCTGAGATTGACATAGGTAATTAAAATGTAATTAACCTTTGATAATTATCTTACAGCATTGTGAACCAATTTGCTATTTTCCTCCTTTTCATTTGTCCTGAAAACAATGTAATTTGGCTAAGATAATTATGTAAACTAATTATCTGAGGCTAACATAATTATCACGGGTTTCCTAACATGTAATTAACCTTTGATAATCATATAGAAGCATTTTAAATCAATTTGCTATCTTCTCCCTCTTAATTTGTCCTAAAAATTGTGTAATTTTACTAAGATAATTAAGTAAACTAATTATCCGAGGTTAACATAATTATCACGGGTTTTCTAAGATGTAATTAATCTCTGAAAAATAAATCAAAGCATTTTGAATGAATTTGCTAATTTCCCCTTTTAATTTTTTCCAAGAACAGTGTAATTCTGCTATAATGTTTAGGTAAATTAATTATCTGAGATTAACATAATTATCACAGGTTTTTTAATATGTAATTAACCTCTGATAAATAATTCAAAGCATTTTAAATTAATTTGCTAATTTTCCCTTTTTAATTTGTCCTAAAAACAGAGTAAGTTTGCTAAAATAATTAGGTAAATTAATTATCTAAGGTTAAAATAAATATCACGGGTTCTCTAACATGTAATTAACCTCTTATAAATAGCTCAAAGCATTTTAAATCAATTTGCCAATTTTCCCCTTTTAATTTATCCTAAAATTAGAGTAATTCTGCTACAATAATTAGATAAATTAATTATCTGAGGTTAACATAACTATCACGGGTTTTCTAACATATAATTAACTTCTGATAAATAACTCAAAGCATTTTGAATCAATTTGATTATTTTTCCCTTTATTTTCCTCTAAAAAATAGTGTAATTCTGCAAGATTAATTATGAAAATTACTCAAAAAATTATAAGATAATTTTCCTAGCTTAATGACATTCCAATGCAGCTCTGATAATTATCTCAATATTATCTAAATTTAATTAGTATAATTCCCATTAATTTATGGTCAATATGAACAATTTCAGTCCTAATATGATATAATAATTAATTAGCTTAATATCCCTTAATTTAATTACAACAATCAACAGAGAATATTTAATTAAGAGAGAATTTTTGAGTATACATAGGACTAATCTTTAATTTATTAAGAAAATATGTTAATCTAGCGTTGCTAATTAAGAAGGATCAGGCTAATTACCGTTTAATTTAAGCAACTAGAGCTTGATCTCTAGTGATTTCTAGATGAGAGAGAGTGTGTCAAGGCTTCGAGTCTGTGTGAAATTGTGAAGCAAGGGTCATATTTATAGGTTTTCTGGGCACTCACAGTCTGAAAAATGACAATAACTTGCATCCCAAGCAGCCCTACAGGTCAAAAAACGTCCCCTACTGCTAAATCTAGTCCCGGGCAGGATCCCCATACCTCCACACAGCCCCCCTAAGTTCTAGAATCGATTTTTACTAATTTCACTGATTTTTAATGATGAAAATTGGAGATATCAGTAATTTCTAGAACCTTAGGATAAGAAAGTCTTTATTAATAATAATTACTGAAACCATCTAATTTTACTTAACTAATTAAATTCATAGTGTAACCTTTCAGAGCCCGTAACTTTTCCAGATTTTATCGGAATTCTGTTCTGAAAATATCTAGCCTGGGGTTTGTTGTGCTTAAGATTCCAAAAATACCAATATTTGCCACGGTCGGACAATTCTACATTGATTTTTCAATAATCATATCAGTTTGATTAAGCTTTATACAATCTTTAAGGTTTCAGAAACTGGAAACCTTACATTTTCGTAGCCCACAGTTGACCTTTTTTAGCACCATCTCATACGAGACATGAGGGGTAAGTTCTTTACTTGATAATGATCCATTTTGTACGGCCGTTAGCTAGTCTACAGCCTTAGAAAAAACCCTAGAAACTGAGCAGTGCACGAAGACCTACGACCTAAAACTGACCATAACGGCGTGCCAACTTGACCAAATCGGACGGGATTTGAACCATAGCATGCCCTAACATAATAGAACCTTTCTATATCATCAGATGACAATTCGGCTGGGGTCAAGGGGGTCCCCAGTGGAACAATTAGGGTTTTTGGCAAATGCCAGAATTTTGACATGACTCCACAGATGGCTTGCTAATGAGGTCCATATACAATGTATATGATTGGTTTGGTGAAATCCATCAAGCAAAGCCCTGGAAAAGCAGAAAACGGCTCGAAGGTTACAAAGCATCAAATTCGACATACGAGCCCAAACTGACTCCAAATGAGCCAAAATTGGACAGACAGCTTCACGACTATGTTACGGACAAGTCCAAAGCTTCAAAATTGATCGACCAACCCAACAGACAGAGTAATCACAAAGAACAGTGATTTCGAGTCGATAAAGCACAAAGTGATGCCAGCATGACCAAACTTGACCAAATTCAATTTAGGACTTGTATTAGGTGTATGAAACATGTTTAAGTCAAAATTTATGAGATTTGCAAAGTTTTTGTCACTGTTGTAAATAATTACGATTATTTACTTTTGCATGATTTTTGCTTGGAAATTGTCAATTCACCTCACCTATCATATGTACACACCTATTACATTCCAAAAATCAAGTATGAGCCAAAATGACCACCCATTACTTGTAAAATTGCCAAAATACGCAAAGATGTCCTTGCAAACCAAAATCTGGGTTATGAACAACTTTTTTTGATCCAAATCACCTCATATCTCTTACCCAAGGTCTATACCATGCCTAGTACCAATTTGTGCCAAAAATTATCAATTTTGGAAGAAAAGTTAATATTCGCGATTATTTATTTTTTGGTCAAAATAGGGAATTTGGACATTTTGTCATCACACATCCAAAGTATATGTTGTGATAAGCCCACTAGCAAATTTTGAGTCAATTTGGATTTCAAAATCTCAAATTTCCTTTATATCTACTGTTTAAGAGACCTAAAGCCAAAATCTGGTACCATTTTCAACTTGTGCATCCAAATGAGCCCATATTTCACTCAGAGCATGTATTTGGCATATACTTCAAGCCTATAAAGCCAAGTTTGCAAAATTTTGAAAATTTTCCTCAACTGTAAATAATCAATGATCTCATCCACAAACAGGTGGAAGAGCCAGCCCGTCTGTACCATCAAACTTCCATTTCCTGGCAAAAAGGCCACCAAGGTACACGACACCAAATCACACCGTGGCCACCACCTTTACTCAAGTTCTGAAGTCAACAACAAGGTAGTGTGTGGACCACACGCAATATGTCTTGACAACATTGGAGGCCACCAAGAAGGAGGGTAAAATCACATACTTGGGTGCACCAGAAGTGTTGACAAGAATAGCCTATCATGCCATCAGCATGGCTGATAACCTACCGCCTGCCCCTTATCAGAATACATGGATCGTGGCAGCACAACCCTCTCCATGAGCTACAAGATTAGGTGAAAGATCTTTTAAATCAGGTGATGAATCAGATGACAGCTCATCGGAGTGGCACAGCAGCGAAAGCTCTGACAATGAAGAAAAGAGAGCTAGAAGGGAAGAGATGAAGAGGAAAGATGTGGCTGCCCACCAAGAGGAGCCGGCTCAAAAACAAGCACGATTTGAAAGAGAAAAACAGGCTTACCAGTGTAGTAGGCAAGCACAAGGAAAGGACCCAGAAAAGTGGGTACCCATAGGCCTGAAAGGACCTCGAACCAAGCATCATACAAGAAAAGAGGTCGAGGATCCAAAAGATTATTTAGAAAGAATGTACCAAGAGGCTGAAGCCCTAAAGCTAAAAGAGGCAGAAGAAGCTGCAAAGAAAACTGAGGAAGCGGCTACCCAAGAGCAAAGCCAGGCATCTCCCCAACCCCCTCACCACCGCCGGAACAACGGGACCATCCCATGCCTAGTCCACCACCATCACCGCCAGGCCAAGATACCAATGAAGAAGCTGAGACCAAAAAAGAAAAAGATTCTGAATTCACCCACCAAACAGAAGCCACACAAAAAGCTAACCACACCAAAGGACATGAGGAAAAGGAAGCCGAGCCAGAACCGGAGCAGGCAGCCAAAGAAACTCAAAAGCCGGCGGAAGAAATAAAGAGGTGGATACAAAAAAAGAGCATATCACTACACATGAGAAAGAGCCTGAATCGAAGAAGTCAGAGCGGCCAGCAACTGAAGAGACGATAAGGGTTGAGACCACACGAGCTATTTCCACTCAACCAGAAACTACCGAGGCATCAAAGCCTCAGGATGGCCAAGGAAAAGAACAACCATCCTACAGTGCCACCAGCACTTACAACACAACAAGAAGCAACACAAGAGGCTGCAGGCACATCCCAACTAGCAAGACAGGAGGAGTGGCAGTCCAATGATGAAGTAATTTTACAAGTAAACGAGTATGCAAGGCAGATGCAAGACATGACGGAGAAACTCCACTCAGCAGCCTTAAACCGTAGCACAAAGTCCAAGGAACTAGAAATGGGCATCGATGCTCTTCAAGGAGAGCTCAATGACAAGATGATTACTATCATTGATCTCCAAAGGCAAGTGCAAGAGATAAGGATAGAAGCAGAACAGCATCAGATAGCCAGGGACAAACAACAAAAGAAAATGGAGGAGTAAGGTGACCTACTCACTAAGTTATCTGATGCCTGCAAGGTGAAAGACGCGCAACTGACAGAAGTGACGAATGAACTTCTTACCACCTCTCTGTCAGCTCAAAAAATTCAAGTACAGTTAGATGTATCCAATGCTTCTCTGCAATATTCCGAACAGAGAATCAATGATCAGGCCATTTTCTTGTGGCAAATAACAGAAAATCCAGCCATGGCCTCGATCAAAGGAATAGATGAAGTGTACAAGGCACTTGAAAAGAAAAATAGAGATTTAGAACTGGAATTGAAGCTTGAACAGTCATAGTGCAGAGACCTCGCAACACTGATGCGGGTCCAAAGAGAGGAGGAGCTCCTAAAGGAGATTGCAGAACTGAAGCGTATGAATCAACTCCTCAGAGATGGAAAGCCCGACACACAGGAAGAGACCCGCACTTCAGAGCCGCCCCAAATTGACATTCCCTCGGTCTTGTTTGCTGAGTTTGAGACGCAGTCTACAGCAGAGCCGAGTGGTGATGAAGACTTTCAGGTCCACATTACTGACAAAGATACAGTGCCAATGGTCCAGCTATCAAAAGCTGAAGAAGACGCACTGAAGGAAAAGATCACCTTAGATGTGGATGAGCAGTGGAAGGCGGCTATGGATTGGAAGTTGAGAGTTTTACAATCTGTCAATGTCACTCAACTCACTCCCAACCAAATCAATGCTCAATGGCACCGGCTATCCCTTCCATACCCTCTCATCAAAGTAGAACTTTTGCAGGTAAAAGAAAATCTGTACAGGGATATGCAAGAAGATGGTGCAGATAAAGACCACCTGAAGTGGAGGCTAAGCTGGCTGAACAAGAATCCGAGATACCTGATTCTGTTCACAAGAGCACCTGTAGCCTTACAGAAAGATCCAACATTCTGTCGTGTACCCAGAGTAAGGACATGGCAAGCGCATGAATCACTGTAGAAGAAGAGGCCAACATGGCTCAATTTCTCCAGGCTGCTAGCTCTAGAGAGAGGCCAAGCGATAGAGGAATACATGGTGAAAACCCTAACAGGCGCCATGACATTCTTCAAGAGTCTGCTAGATCTCTCCTGTGCAATGCTATATAAAATCTGCAGGATGCTACTCACATGCATACAGGTTTTCAATGAGTCTGAGCAGATAGGAGCCCCATGGCTCTCATTCTTAGAAGGGAACAAAGGCCTATGCTACGATCTGAGTGGGCAACCTTCAGAAGAAATCCTTTATAAATTCTATGCCAGATGCATGTTCCTGCCATTGCATAATATGCTATCCTTTGAATAAGCATTCTACACTGGATTCTTCACGTGGAGAACGAAGATATTTGCATCGGTGATAAGCAAATTCACATCCAGATTTGTAGGCTACTCGGCTGTGGAACTGAAAAACCAAGTCACCATGCAATTTTTGCAAGTGCCTGACAAAGAACGCAAAATAAGATACCAAAAGGCATTAGGAGCATTGAAATACCTCCTCGCCTGCCGTCAACCTGAAGACTACTTCAGCCCATAAAGCTGTGTCAAGGGACGACACAGGTGAGGAGGGGGGGAATGTTAGCAGCAAGCTAACGCGGACACCATTTTTTAGAGTTCTCCTTGTAAAACAATTATTATTTTGATAAATCGAGAATATTGTAATTCCTATTTTCTTGGTAAACTTTGTAATTAATGAGCCGGGGCTACAAGCTTCCAGATTCTATCAGCCAGTCAATTCCTAGCTTTGGTAGAACTCCAGATTATTAGTTTTGACTACTCAAAAACCTTGGCTAAGGTATAAAAGCCAATTTTTGTAAGTTTTTTATAAGTTTTGGATAAGAAATACACAGCGTGAGCTAACGGCGCTCACTTCTCTCCTTCTCGCACTTCCTACTCCCTCTCTAGTTGTCACATTACGATTGCGTTTGTTGCATTGCAACCGCAGGTAAGAGCTCTACGCACTGACGTAAGCCATTCACAGTATTTTGTAGCTTTTGGCGTCGCCGACCCGCGGCCTAATTTCACCATAACTAGGAACTTACGCTTTTAAATCAAAAACTAAGCATAGATGGGGTATTGGGGCATCATTGCTAAGCATTTAGATGTATTCTGGGTCGAAAACGACTAGGTCAAAAATCCACTGCTGTTAATAATTGTGATTTTGGAACTTGACCTAAAGTGGGATTTGAGGCCATAGGCATGTGTGCTTAGGTCTTATAAACTTGTCCTAGAAGTTTCGTTACATTTGGATATCATTTGATGCTATAACGGATGCGATTTTCTTGCCAATGAGCCATTGGCTTTTGGTGATTTCAATCACTTGAGTGTAGCTTGAGTTAGATGCGAGTTGTTAGTTGTTTTTTCAAGAGATTGACAACCTCTTGTAGCCTCTATGCACTAGTCGAGTCAGCTTCGTCCCATGGTTTGACAAATTAATCGTGGTTCTCGCTAATACTGCAATAAGATAGGATGGTGAAGTTAGACATGCGTCCCACACCCTAAATTATACGCTTATGTAACTTGTAAAAAAAAAACCCTCCCCTGCACTTACGTGGTGAGGTAAGTTTTCCATGGCGAATCCCCCGGGCTTCACGGTTGGAGGCACATGAATAAGATGGGCTTCAAAGCTGCAGAAAGTGGTCTCACTTTCTACCATGAAAGCAGAGTATGTAGCAATGACGGAGGCAAGCAAAAAACTTATGTGGCTTCACAGATTCTTAGAAGCGCTTGGATTCAAATAAGACAATTGTGTGTTGTACAGTGATAGCCAAATCTCTATCCATCTTGCAAAGAACTCAGCCTTTCATTCAAGGACAAAGCACATTGAGGTGAGATATCACTTCATACGCACTCTTTTGGAAGAGGGACAACTAAAGCTAGGAAAGGTGCATACAAGTCAAAATCCTATAGACATGTTTACAAAGGTGGTCAACAAGGAGAAATTGAGCTTTTGCTCATATTCAATCGACATTCAAGGATAAGAAGCCAAGATGGAAAGCAGTCATAGGTTTGGTTTGGAGACCAGTCTCCAAGTGGGAGATTGTTAAGTATCGAGCTTGATTTAACCCTTATAATTTTTTGTGGTAAAACGCACATTTGTAAGGCCCCCATATGAGGAGAAGACATCATGCATAAAGAAAAAATTACTCGCCAAAAATGAAAATTTTCGCGACCACTTTGCCGGGATATTCCTTTTTGCTGGAATATTATGGCCGGACGGTAGCCGAAAAGTGGTCGAAAAACGATCGGTCAATTGGCCGGTGGCCTGTAGTCAACAGCTGGTGGCTGGTGATCGAAATTCAATGGCCGGTGGCCAAATTCAAAAGCGGATTTGTCTTCTCAAGGGCGGCCACACATGGACGGATTGGAGGGTCCAATTTGGATTTATCTACATAAGGGCGACCACACATGGCTGCCTCTCATGAGAGAGGGCAGCCCTTTTGGCCTATAAAAGGAGGCCATTTCTACACACATTACACAGTGTGAAGTTAATGCAACAAGGTGGGTGTGAGGTGGTGAGAGTGACGCATGGTGGGAGCTCTATTAAGGGTAAAATCCCTTTGTAACCTACTTCTTGTTTGAAGTACTAAAGCCATTAAGTGGCTACTTTCCCGTGGATGTAGCCCACTTTGGGTGAACCACGTATATTGTGTGTACTCTCTCTCTCTCCACTCTACTCTATAATCTCTTGTGTGTGAAAATTATCTCTCTCTATTAAGTAATCTACTCAATTATCTACTTAGCTACGTCATATTTCCTAACAATAGTCTAGTCACACGATTATCAAAATGTCATGTCCACATCATGTCACCACCATGTACACAAAACACACAAATTAAAACATCAAAATGCAATGTCTATGAGAGTAACCTACCAGATCAACTCAAGGAGCATCAAAACCAAACTACATTATTCCAAGTGGTACTGTGACATGCATCTCATACTATCATAATAAACCTCCAATCACATTATCTTGTCACACAACCACCAAAATGTCATGTCCATGTCATATGGCCACCCTGAACTGTGTGAAGGGTTACCTTGGGTACTGGACCAATACTATCCAAACCCCATACAAAAGTCACAAGTGTTAACATACTTACTCTCATGTAACTTTATCTCTTGCTTTGGAATTAGACCCATTAGATAGCCCAACCACTAAGGGCAAACATTCGCCTCCCAACTTGTCACTTTTCTCCCAGGCAAAGATGGAGAGTATATGGTATTATTGTCATGCACATTAATCCACTCTCTAGTGAATATTGGGGCTGCATCCAACTTTTGCTCCCCTATGCATTGGACAATCCATTTGCACAAATTTTTCACCACCACTTTCATAAACACATGCAAATAGAATTAAATAGAATCACAAGCAATTAACAAACAAAAGAGGACATGTGATTGTTGAAATGTTTTCCAAAGTCTCCTTTGTACAAAGACGACTTTTTCAAAACAAACTATGTACCCCACCTTGGGCTCCCACATGGGATTTATTTCATTTAGGACCCTAGTATTACAGTCATAGAAATTTTCTCATATGAACTACATACTTAATCCCCTTGAGAAGGATGGGGTTCTTTGACATTGTGGCTACAAATATGAAAGGCTTAGATTCTGACAGCATGACATGAAGGAAACTCATGAGGACACTATCCAAACAAAATCACCGGTATGAAATTTTGTCGACAGGACTATGATGGGATTCTTCGTCTCAATATGCCAAGAAAGTGGCCAAGCAATGTGATTCTTATCAGGGATTAGGTAGACCTACAACTAAGGCTCTTGTTAAGAGATTCCTCTCTCTCTCTCTCTCTCTCTCTCTCTCTCTCTCTAAAGCTCATGTGTTGAATGTATACAAAAAATGGCAGTATTATTTCTCTTCTACCATTTTTGTTTGCTCAATACTACAGTTGTGCAAGTAGATGGGTGTATGTACGCTACTCATAAGAATTCCCACAAATTTATTTTACTTGCTACTTTCTCTCTCTTTCCGTGAAAAGAACATCTATCACACATTGAAATAATGAAGGTTGTTAAGTGAACAATGTAGGTGTGAGACAATCAAAAGAGGTGTGAGACAATCAAAAGCTTTCAAACTATATTCTACATTGTATTTTGGGTTATAGACTAAGCAGAGATCATCATTTTTTTGAGGGGAGAGAGAGAGAAAGAGAGAGAGAAAGAAAGAGAGAGAGAGAGAGAGAGAGAGAGAGAGAGAGAGAGAGAGAGAGAGAGAGAGAGAGAAGAGTAGGTAGTTACTTAAAACAAAAACTTTAAATCATATAAAAAAAATTAGCTCAAATGTTTAGTAAATTTGAGTCTCATGCCCTATTAGACCATTCTTAATTAGAAGCAAAATGATTTTTCCATGAGAAACAAAGCAAAAATTAGGAGACAAAGATTTTGGATAAGATCTTTAGCCAGAGGAGAATCTTGTCACCTACCATCATCACCAATACAAAAAACATGAGATTGTTAGTTCCAAAAAGAGGAAGGCAAGTGTCATAAGATGCTCCTACTTGTTATTGATGTTAGATAAAAGAAAAGAAATTAGCCTGGGTAAACGAGTCCATTGAAGAGGACGTGAGTGATGTGAGGTGAAGTGCTTCTTGGAAACTTTTGGTGTGAGGTGGGAAGTGTTAGCTTATGAGGACCACCACTCTTCTATTTGTAGAGTACTAACAAACTAAATCCCTCAAAGAGAGAGTGCATGGTTTTGGGGGGGGGAGTGATAGTGGGGTAATGATAGGTTTTTCCTTTTAGGAGTGTCGTTATGAACAAGGCAACACCCAACTACTTAAAGAATAATATTATAATATTTTATTACAACCTTAAATACATGCACAATTCCTTTCTTTTGATCATGACTACTAGAAAGATACATAAAGTGGCCATGATCATGACACATGAAACCCTACGATGGCTCAAGTATTTATTGCCATAATCTCTCTTGATTGGGTCTCTATGTTTTTCATGATCATCATTTCCAAAATATCCATTGTATTTGTCCTAGCAATCATCTTGCTCTGTGTGAATCTAATCATCAATGATCATCATCCCTATGGCTACGATCCCTTCCATCTTCATCTTGTTTATCATGGTCTCTTTGTCTTTCATACTTCTTCTCATTTTGGTCATGCAATCTACCACGATCTCCATTATCATCTCTTCTACAACTTTTGCCATCATGTTCACTTCTGGTATCATGTCCACCTACTTTTGTGTTGGTCCTCTTTTTTCAACTTAGCCTCTTGCTAAAGATTGTTTTGCAGATCTCTAATTCTCCCACTACCATCAAGAACATAAAGCCATGGACTATCCACTACATGAAGAGCTTTTGATGCACTTGATAGACAACTATGTAAAGAAGGAGGGAATCCTTGTCCTCACGCGGCTTTTTCCCCAAAAATATTTTTGAACCTATAGCTCCACATTAGTAGGCTATCAGTGAAGATAAGAGCTGATCAGTATGCCACCCAAGTTAAAAAAGAGGGAGTAGGATCACCCCACTCATTTGTTGGTGCGCATACAATAAGGGTGCTCCTACCCCCATTTTCTTGTGAACATTGGTGAAACCAAAGTTGGTCAGTGCTATGAGGAGGAAAAAACAATGCTATGGGTGCCTACAGGTACATGAAAAAGTGTTAGAGCAGGTGTGAAGATCTTGGGTAGGCAAATGGTTGTTGAGATGTATGCTTAAGGTGGCTTTTTAGGACATGAAGCTCCAAAAAGGGCCAATCAGGTTGGTAGGTTGAGGTGTCAAAAGTGCTAGAATTATTTCTTCAAATGTGGTGTTCAAGATGCTCTATAATCCAGTCTTGACAGCTCCCCAAAAAAAGCTATGATGTGAATGATATGGTAGTTCAAAGTTAGGATTCTTTGCAGATCTTTGACGGAGAAGGCATGTACAGGTGGATGATGACAGCTAATGTTAGTGGATAGAGTCAAAGTGATTGAGTTGTGGTGTATGCCAGTTTTTTTGGGTTGTCAATCAAAGCTCAAATGGGCAAGTTATGGCCACTTAAAGTTTTCAAGGGGGGTAGCAGTTTGATCGCTTTGGTAGACGTGCCATCTGGAGTTTGTTGGGCTCGCCAGAGTTTCAAGGGATAGTGTGCCCATCGGGGGGCTTCTGACCCCATTGTTTTCCTCAAAATTTAGATTTATACTTTCCTACCGGACCTCAACACAGCTTGTGCATTTGTTTTTTTGAAAAAATTGGATTCATACCTTCCAATGGGCCTCAATGGAGCTTTTGCATCAGAAAAAAAGTGGCGGGAGCTAGAGCCTCCCCATTGTCCGTGTGCATGCGGATGATGGGGAGGCTCTAGCTCCCATCCTTTTAATTTCATAAAAATCCACTAAGCCATATCTCTACCAACCCTCCCCCCCCCCCCCCCCCCCCCAAATCTTAACAAGGTTTGAAAGGCCAAAATTCTACACTTACTTTTTTGTGCAAAAAGGTAAGAACCGAAACCCTTCCCATCATCCACACGCTGATGGGGGAGGACTATTGCCCCTACCCTTTTTTTGGAGAGAGAGAGAGAGAGAGAGAGAGAGAGAGAGAGAGAGAGAGAGAGAGAGAGAGAGAGAGAGAGAGAGAGAGAGAGAGAGAGAGAGAGAGAGAGAGAGAGTGAGTTGTAGTGAGTCGCAAGTTTTTGCACGTACTCTGAGAAAGCAATAGAGAAACAAGATGGCAACAAAGCAAGTAGATCCATGGAGGAAAAGCTTTGGGGGCACAATGAGAAAACAAAATTCATCTTGGATCATCATAATGAAAGGTGTCAAACTACAGATTTTCCTCTTCTAGAGAGTCAAAACGTTCCAGTTTTTGCTAACTTTATTGGCAAAACGGCTCTTTTGTTATGTAAAGTATATCCTCAAATTTCTTTTGAGGTCATCATCCCTTTGGGACATATTTAGAACATAGCACACTTCTACATCCTAGAATTCAATATGTCAACCTACAGGATCACTATTATGTATCTTGGTGCAATTTCTAAATGCATACACACAAAATGGAATAGATCCCACTCTAACATTTGAATGAGGCAAATAATGTATTGCTGATTGATATCTAGGATTAATGCACATACTCATAGTCTCTCTTATATTGAACCACAAAAGAGATACACACTCCCTCATACACAAAAGATTACAAAGAGAACTGGCACAAGACATCATCTTCATCATTCATAAACTCATGAAATTAATTGCATCCGCATTCAAGGATTCAAGGTTTTGAATTACAATCTATCTCTTCACATCTCTTTACTTCCTAAGGCTCAATTACTACCGATGAGGAATATGTTTAAATAAGAGGGAGGAAACTCCATAGCCAAACTCTCTAGCTCCTTAGTTTTTCTCACCCTCACAAAAAGGTGGTTTCACATTCTACAAATTGACTTTTATAGCCACATTACAATATGCATTGTTTGGGTTCCTAACATTAGTGAGCATTTTAATCACTTGACTAATCATCTAAGATGATAATAGTGATATTCATATAATTTTTGAACTACTAAGAGCCCCATTAGTCATTCGCAATTCTACATTGCAAAAAATCTAAAATGGAAATAATATTTACAATGGGAAATTTGTAGATC